>NW_026000108.1:40225261-40313126 GCF_001458135.2 Marmota marmota marmota
CGCTGGGGCCCAAGAGACCCCAGAACATCATGGGTAGGCCCAGGAAGCATAGAGAGGAGGGGGCATCGTGAGGCAGGTTGGGGGGGGGGGTCATGGAAGATGCACCCTTCCAGAGCTTGTCCCCCTTGCAGAGCACACCCCCAGGGACCACCTCCTCCAGCCACAGCCCTCTTACCTACAGTTTTTACCCTACTACCCATTCAAATTATGACAGACTAACTAGGTTATAACTCTCATGATCATTTCACCTCTGAATATTTCTGCATTGACCTAGGAGCTTTGGGGGGACACCTCATATCTGAAACATAACCAGGACAGTCCTTATCACTGAAGAAGACAGGCTCAACACAGAATGAAAAAGATATTGAGAGAAATTTCAGAAGGGAATTTCTTTCCCCTGAAAGAAAGAACGATTAGAAGATTATATCGTGGATATCAGTTAAAGATGTTGGATGGAGCACATGCTTTAATGTTTACTGCCTCCTGTGATACCACTAAAATAATGGCATAAAGATGAAAAAAAAGGCATAAATGTATAAGAACAAAGAGTTCCAGAGCAGACAATGCTGCCCAGTTGTGGAAGCCAGAAAGCAGATGGATGAATAGTTACTGATCCAAGAAACTTAAATCCTGTACGGAGAGAGTGGAGACGATTTATAGCAAAGAATCCACAGACGCCACATGCTTTGGAGGCATCAAGCTTTTCTAGATGTTAGGAGAGCAGTGACTCTGGAACAGGTGGTATTGAGTGAAAGTCTGTTTAAGAAACCATTAGTTCCCTTGTACTCCTTCTCTCATCCCATGAGCCTGGTGACAAGCTCTCTTTTACACTGGAGTGAGACCAAGAATGGCCTTTGGAAAACGGTAAATAGGAAGGTCAAATGAAGATTTACTGGATTTTGAAACAACTAGTCATCTCCTTCTACATGGCTCTCAAACCAATGGAGACCAGGTTTGTCTCTTCCATGCAGAAGATTGGCAGAAGCTTCTCTGTGGAATCTAATCAAGTCACAAGAAAAGACCTAACAGTCTTAGTGCCCTCCCCAAAGAAACATGGCCTCTCCAGGTCACCCTACAGCAAGTTCATAGTCAATAACTCCACTAATGGGACGTGGTGGCTCATGCCTGTAATCCCACTGGCTCAAGAGGCTGAGGCAGGAGGATCACAAGTTCAAGGCCAGCCTCAGCAATTTAGTGAGGTTCTAAGCAACTTAGATAGACCCATCTATCTCAAAATAAAAAATTAAAAGGGCTGGGAATGTGGCTCAGTGGTAAAGTGCCTCTGGGTTCAACCCCCTGTACCAAAATAATAATAATAATAATAACAATAACAACAACTCCACTAATCCAAGAATTTCTCATCAGCATTTCAGTGCCCAACTATTTCATGTGAGCATGCAGCCAAGTAGGTGTGTGGGGAAGAGCCTTAGATACAAAAGATTAGGAACAAAACCAATGAGCCTCCCTTCACTTGAGATGGAGCCCTCCGCAAGTAAGTCAGAGGAAGCAGAGACAACGAAGGGGGAAGAAACAAAGCTGCTGTTCATATCATCAGAAAAAAAGGTGGCTCACCACGAAATAGGAGCAGAAAACCTCTGACATAAAGAAGAGGACTTAGGATTTCAAGGGAAGATCTCAGAAATTTTTAAAATTTCAGAAAGAAGAAAGAGAAAAAAAAAAGAAAAAAAAATTCCAAGAGTTCCAATGTCCAGGCCTTGCACCCTCCAGCTGCTAGGAAGGCTGGCTGCGGCCTTCATCCATCTTATGTGGCCATCACAATACCTGACGAGATACACTTCTTGCAGTTCTGGAGGCTGGGCAGTCCAAGATCATGGCACCAGCATCTGCCTAGACATCTGGCTTGGGCCTTCTTGCTGCACGATCCCACAGGCAGAGCAAGTGTGCTTAGCTGGTGTCTCTCTTCTCTTTACAATGCCATCTCCGGGCCCCACCTCATGACCTCATGACCACCCTCAGGCCCCACCTCTACATATCCTTAACATGGGAATTTGGGGACTAAGTCTCAACACATGAACTTTGGAGGAACACTTGCCTGCCACAGCAGCTGCTAAGGGCACCCAGCTCCCCTCTCTGGAGAACAGCCTTCAGCCCAGCAGAAGCTATGCCTTTTAAAGGGGGGTTCCACCCACCACTCTGCTCCTGCTCAGAACTCACAACCAATGACCTACTGACTTCAAGGTTCAAAAGTTCAGTCACCTTGCCTTCAAAGGGGGACAACTCTGTGGGACAATTCTTGGTCCCCGGTACCCCCTCAGTTTGCCGGGAAGCTCGACTCCAGGGGAGAGCCGTTCTTCAGCTCCTTTCCAGGCCCTTCATGCTGCCCTCACCTCCCTTCCCTTGAGATTAATCCCTCAGTTAATCAGGTGCATTTCAGTTCTATTCAGTCTGTGTCTCAGGGGCCCCACTTAAGGCAACAGGGGGTAAACAGAGGGTTCTAAAAGCTTCCAGAAAGCAAACGCAGGTTTTGTACAAAGGGTCAAGAATCAGAAATGAAGTCTGCCTTCTCAACACCAGAAGCTAGAAGTCGATGGAGCGATTCCTTAAACTTTCTGGAGGAAAGGGACTGTGGCCTAGGACTCCATGTGCAGTACTTGAGATAAAGGAAGGCAGGGCTTAGTGGGCATTTTCAAAATCCAAACAGGGGACCTCCTCTGCACTCTTCCTCCTCCTCAGCCGTGCTTCAGCAAATTGAGGAAATAAACCAAGAAACAGGCCAACATGAACGCAGGGGAGAGGAGCCTAGGAAGGGAGAGGTGAAGGGAACCTCTGGGGAAATAAGGAAGGTCATCCCCAGAGGACAGCTGCGAACAGGCTGCAGGGTCAGGGTCAGGCCCAGCAGGCGCTTCCTCAAGCCTATGAAATCTCATGAATAAGAAGATGTTGAGTTACTGGGCTCAACGAGACTTGAGGAGTACAGTGGTGACCTTGGGCAGCTTATGCAACTTTTCTGATTCTTTAGTTTCTTGTTCATAAAACAGAAAAACTGGCAGTTGCTTCCTTATAATTTCCCAGGAGGATTTAATTAGCAAACACAGTTCCCTTGTGGGGAGGAGGGAGCACTGGATGTGTTTGCTGGGCTGTTTCATCTCTGCAAAGGCAAAGACTGGACGAATAGGGAACACAGTCATATTTTGGTATAGGTGGTTGGGGAATTATGATATTAGGATGGTTATAATTGTGGGCATTTCTTAAAATCTACTTTTAACATTCTTCCATTTGGAAAAAGTCATTTTAGTTGGGCACGATGGTACATACCTGTAATCCCAGTGACTTGGGAGGCTGAAACAGGAGGATCAAAGTTAGTGGCCAGCCTGGGCAATTTAGTGAGACCCTGGTCAAAAACAATGAATAAACAGAAAGGACTTGAGATATAGCGCAGTGGTAGAGCAACCTGGTAACACAAAAACAGTAACACAAAAACAAATAAATATTTAAAATTTTTAAAGGCATTTAATTTTTAACATTTCATTGATTGAATGTTATAGTTTAGATATGAGGTGTCCCCCAGAAGCTTGTGTGTGAGCGCAAAAGTGTTTAGAGGTGAAATGATTGGATTATGAGAGCTTTCACCTAATTAGTGACTTAATCCTCTGATAGGGATTAACTTGGTGGTAACTGTAAGCAGGTAGGGTGTGGCTGGAGGAGGTGGGTCATTGGGGGCGTGCCTGGTGGGTCAGTATGGGGGTGCGCCTTTGAGGAATATATTTTATCCTTGGTGAGAGCTCTCTCTCTGCTTCCTGGTGCCATGTTGAGCTGCTTCCCTCCACCACACTCCTCAGACCCTGAGGAACAGAGTCAGCCATCTATGGACCGAGACCTCTGAAACCATGAGCCCCAAAATAAAGTTTTCCTCCTCTGACTATTCTTGTTGGATCACAGTGGCAAAAAAGCTGACTAAAACAATGAACATTTCCCCAATTTTTTTTTTCCTGGCTTGCTTGTTAATGACTTTCCAAGCAATGATATACTGAAAGAGCCAAAGGAGGGTGTGCACCAATAATTCATAAAAATCCCATTGAAAAGACACTCAGAAAAATAAAAACACCACCAAATGTTTTGAAAACAATTATGCTCATGAAAATACTAATGGCAGAGGACCTTTTTTTTTTCTATTATTAAACATTTAGAAAAGATTCAGTTTCCAATAGCAAAGAAGAGTGAATTCCATTATAAGATACTTAAGAGAATCTTGTCAACACTAAAATTAAGACTGTAAAGGTGATATAGTCACAGTGCACATGGAACTGTGTAGAATACAAGGTTTAAAAGAAAGTTATTTCCATGTGTCTTGAAACAGAACTGAAAGTGCATGAGAGGTGGATTCTCTTCTCTCAGGTCCCCTTCCACCTCCATTTCTTGGAACTTCTTATTCTAGTCTGTTCCAAAGCAGACAAAACCATGGCTCAGCTCCATCACTTGAGAGCTGGCTTCGAAACATGAGGTGGGTGCCGGGGGGACACAGTGCAGCCCTTTCACATGGGAAGAGGGGCCACCACCTCATGCTTTCTCCTTGTGTGTTCCAGTCAAGCCCACACTTGCAAAAAAGAAAAATCTGGGGAAATTTATGTTGACACTCGGTTCCACATCTGGAAATGCTGAGGTCAGCTACGATCCTCAGTGTTGTGGTCATTCTCTGCTTGAGCAAAACTTCAACACACCTTGCAGGCAAGTGCTTTTCTTTCCAGAGACCCAAGACATTCCAGTTTCTCCTTCCAAAAGCTGAGTGGGTTTAAATGTTCAGGCCACAAGGATAAATATTCCAGAGTTTTCACTTGGAAAAGTCCAGAGTTGGGTAAATCTGCTACCTGTTAGGTTCTGGTGGTGAGAAAACATTTTAAATAATACTCCCTAGATTAAATACACTGTTTAGAATTTTGTTTTCTCCAAAGACTTGATATGAGTTTTAGGAACTGATTAAACACGATAATTTACATCCCATGCCTTCTGCCTTTCTGAGGGGAAAATGTTAAAAAGAAACAAATGGAAGTTCTTTGTGAAGTTAGAAAACCCTTGCAAAAGAGACGAGAATTAAAGGAAAATTTTGTTACTTTATTTTACACAAAAGACAAAGGTCAGCGAAAAGAAATGGAAGTAGAACCTACTGCTACATAATATTTCCTCTTTTCTTCCTATTTTGTCCAATTTGTCTTTCTATAAAGGGGAAAATCACTGTTTATTTATGCCCTGACCTAGTTAGAGAAAAGGGAATTGGGTGAGAATATTGTAACAAGTGTTTAGTCTCCTTGGACTTGATTTTGTCAAAGGAGACAAAATAGCAGACATGTAGAATTAACAAGCTTAGCACACCACTAAAATTAATAAAATTGTATTGCATTAGGGATTTTGTTAAGCAAGTAGAGTTTAGCTGCTCTTATCACCAAAAAGTGACTGAGATGACCGACATGTTCATCTGCTCCACTATATCAACCATTTCACTAACCATATTTGCCCCACAACATCATGCTGTGAACCTCAAGTATGCACAATACAATGTATTGGTTTTATTTTAAAAAGTTCCTGTCCATCATTAACCGCTTTCTGAAAGTGCTCTACCATATTGCCACTCCCACCCCTTGTTTTTCAATGTCATAATACCTTAGAGGGCAGTCTCGATTCTGCTGACACTATTCCTTCGAGAGTTCTCAGCCCTTAGCTCAAGCAGCAGTGCCCCATTAGACCTCGGCACAAATGTTTGTTCACGTGGCTCCTGACTCAGCTCTGTGTGTGTGTGTGTGTGTGTGTGTGTAAGATTAGTGGTGAGGGTTACTCTTAATGTTATTGTTGTTGTTTTATGAAGCATCTTAGTGCATACTGGCTTTTTCTATTTTAAATAGTTTTATTAGTGCACTACAATGATACATAACAGTGGGGTTCATTTTAACATAACCATACTTGCATGGAATATGATTTGCTTCTTAGTGCCTATTGTGACTGAGCACTACAAATGATGGAGAAACACAAAAGGAGACCCTCTGTATCACCCTGTGCCAATCAGATAGTCCTAACTCTGCAGGCAGGACAAGCCCTCCACGCACTGTCCCCCAAGAGAAGCCATGGGGATCTGATTCACCGCGGCCAATGAAATTAGACCACCCCTGAGAAGAGCACATGTGGGTCACACAGGGTCAAGAGATCCTCGTCAGATACAGACATCCAGGCCTCATGTTCTGTGACATGGTGCTATTCAGGAAAGCTTTGAAAATCTGCTTTTCCTAAAGTGCATCTGACACTGGGTAAGTAAATACACTATAAAACCTGAACATCTTACTCAGCACCTTAATGTGGAATTTCCTTAGACCTCATGTTGACTGATCAAAGAAGCAACAGCCTGAAACTTAAAAACACAGACTCTCGGGCCTGTCTTTCTGGAGCTGGATCTCTGCCCTGCCACTTACTAGCTGGGTAACCTCAGGCAAGTGACTTAACCTCTCTGTTTATTTTTCTGTAAAAGGGAGATGCCAATTGTACCTACCACATAAGATTGTTTAAGCACATTTTCAAAGTGCTTAAACCAGGGCCTGGAAAGTGCTTGGGTTTGCAGGATTAAATTAAGTAGCTATGCAGAAACAATTTCATTCCTGTTTCCATGTGTTTTCTCATCCCAGGATTCTGTTTGATTTAAAAAGTCATTGAATGTTTCTTACTTGTCAAAGATCTTTTATCCTTAACTTTCAAATTAAATTTATGCAGGTGGGACCAGCTTTGCCATTGGAAGCAGGAGTGCTGAACTGGTGTGGTGGCTTTAAGTTAAAATATTAATTTAATGTTCAATAGTTAGAGACTTGGGAAAGTCTCTGAGCTTCCCCAAACTCAACTTATACAGCAGTAAATTGGGAATAATGTGAACCTCTCAGAACTATTATGAAAAGCATTAAGTTATGTGTGCATTTAATCTGGTGGAAAGAAATAGGTCTCTTAAGATCTGGGTTCTTTTTGCTTTAACCTTCCTGCCATCAACTGGTTCCCTTAGAATCCCTTAAAGCCTGCTGGGCTCACTGTTCATAGTAGATTCTAGGGATGTTTTCTGATGTAAACAGTTAAAATTTTATTTATTTATTTATTTACTCATTCATTCATCTTTTTGGGTACTGGGATTAAACTCAGGGGCACTTAAACACTGAGCCACACCCCCAGGTCTTTTTTGTATTTTATTTAGAAACAGGGTCTCATGGAGTTGCTTGAGGCCTTGCTAAATTGCTGAGGCTGACTTTGAACTCACAATCCTCCTGCCTCAGCCTCCCTGAGTTGGCTGGGATTACAGGCGTGTGCCATTGCGACTGGCAAAATTTTATCTTTTTCAGGGTTTCTTGCTATTAATTTTTTATCACATGTGTATCTGCTCATTCCATTTGGAGCAGCCTTTCTATGACTCTTGTGAGATCCAAAGAGTGGGTGGAAATGATTTGATTGTTAAAAACAGTTTAGAATAGTACAAGTCAGGAAAATCTTCCAGACCTGGATGTTACTCTTGAAGATCTATCAGCAAAGCTAAGATTCTTTTGCACTTTTGTTTGCAAAGCTCCATACCATTAGGTAAGAACAGCTTGTCTATTTCAAAAGAACTTTTTTGCAAGGTGAACTTTTTAAGATTATATCATTTTTTCAAATTTAGAATTGCATTTTAAAATGTGTCAAACTTACCCATGACATTCAGCTGCCCAACGTCTGTCTTGCATATGTTCCTTCTTAACATGGATTATTTTTTTTCTCCCCAATGTCAAGTTTAAGACCCCAAATCCTCCTTTAAAACCCATTTAAAATATTGAGCAAGTTACTCTCTACAGGGTTTGCTGGTGCAGGGCCGCCTGTGTTTGTTTTTATAAATGAATTGCTGTTCCCGTTACTTCACTCTGAATATTTCCTTGGAGAATTGACCAAACCGGCACACTGTCCCTCCTGGAGAAAAGAATCCAGTAAGTGCTCTGTGTGTGCCATGATGCACTCTGTCCCAGACACACACACAAATCATAAGCTCTGGGACGCGGAGACCTGGCCCCTTCCCCACAGAGACACGCTCAGCCACAGAGGCACCAACATCCTCTCAAAGCACAAAAACACAAAAGGGGTCTGTGGTTACTATGATTTGGATAATTGCCCCTCAAAAGACCATGTGCTAAAGGCTTGGTCCCCAACCTGTGGCACTTTTGGAAGGTGGTGCAGACTTCAGGAGGTGGGGAGGTGGGGTTGTGTGGGAAGTCTTCAGGTCACTGGGGGAAGTCCCTTGAGGATAGTGGGATTCTAGTCTTCCTCTTTTTCAGATTCTAGCTGTGAGGGCAGTGGCTTTATTCCCCCGCCCCCACCTGTGGTCCCTGCCATGATGTGCTGTCCTTCCACAGCAATGGGGCCACCCTACTTGAACTGAAGCTTCCAAAAGCTCAAGCCATGATAAACCTTTTCCTTTGCAGGGTGGCACAGTACTGAGGATCCCATCCAGGGACACTTTATCACTGAGCCACATCCCAGCCCTTTTTATTTATTTTTTTATTTTGAGACAGGGTCTCACTAAGTTGCTGAGGGTCTCCCTAAATTTCTGAGGCTGACCTCCTGTGTCAGCCTCACGTGTGGCTGGAATGACAGGCATGCACCACCACATCCAGCACACACATTTTCTTTTTAGAAGTTCATTGTGTCAAGTGTTTGGAATGGAAAACTAATACAGTGGTAAAAGCAGGCTAGAGAATCTTTGGAAATTGGTTTAAAGACATGGTGAAAATCACAGTTCTTGAAATTGTAATGTTCCTTAACATAGATAATAGATAGATAATCAGAGACCAAAGTTTATTTAGGAAAGCAGAGGCACATTAGAGGGAGAATATGGACCATCTACAAAGTGAGAAGCCTTTGGGGTAAAGCAAGGAATACACAATCAAGAAAAAATGTGATGCCTTCACAAGTATATGAATAAGTCCAAGTTCATCACTTTGTATGCAATGAATATGTGCAACTTGTCGTGCATCAATTATACCTCAAAAAAGCTGTTTTTTATTTTTTTTATTTGTGCTTTATAGTTGGACATAATATTGAGGTTCATATTGACATAATTATACAATTATGGAATTTAATTTGCGGCAATTCAGTCCCCAGTCCTTCCCCTTTCCCTCCTCTCCTCCCTCCCGCTGTTCCCAATAAAGCTTCTTTAAAAAAAAAAAAAAGTGAGCATGCATGTGATTATGTGTGTGTGTCTGGTCCCTGTCTATGTGATCACACTCCCAAATCAGACGGAGGATTTAGGATCATCTGTCACTTGCAATATTTACTCTTTCTCTTCACTTTGCTAGCACAGATTATTTAGAGTGAGTTGGAGATCTGCGGAGGACGTCTGTAAGAAAATGGAACAAAGTGAACGTGCAGCAGAGGTTGGAAGAAGCCAGCTGCCCACCACGTGCATCTGTCCAGCCTCCAAGCTCTGCAAAGAGAACTAACTACAAAGTCAAGCTATTTTCGAGCTAATTTTAAGCTGATTCAACAGCCCCTCTTTCTCTTGCAAACAGTCTAGCCACACGAGAAATGGGCCACAAACTCTGCAGATTTGCAGCTTGGTTTCAGTTTTTCCTGCCCACTCCCCCGGGTCCTTCCACACCATGCTTTCTGAATTTCCCTGGGCTTCAAATTCTCTAGCTTGTTGCCTTCCCTTGCCAAATTCTCCCTGATCCCAACTGCAGCCTTTGCCTAGCTGACTGTCCCTCATCTTTTATGTGACGTTCAAGACATCCTTTCTTCCAGGGAATCTTTCCTGAGCCCTCCACAGAACTGGGTTGGCCGACCCTTCCCTGGCCTCCCTACGCAACTGAATACACACTTTGTAACATTCCCTGGTCGCCACTGTGATTGAGTCTGTTTATTGATCTGTGTCTCCAACCAGACTGCAAACTCCACAGAGGAAGAAACTCTCTCTTTCTTTTGTGCCCCACGGTCTCCCCAGAGCCCAGACCAGGACCTCTAATGTGACAGCTGTTTGATAAATACTTGTTAAATAAGCGAATCAGCCTGTCAGTGGGTCAATCTGAGCCTTATTACAAGGTGTAACAATAAGAGTCTAACACCAAATTCCCAAATCCCCAATTTTCATCTGCCAATCTTTCTGACGAATGACAGATTGCAATCCAGCGACTCAGTCTCTGAAGTCATCTTCTTCAACCTGCAGGGGTGCATGGCAGGAGGGCAGCCTCTAATTGACAGAAAGAACGTACAACTTCACATCTCCTGATCTGCACTTGTGGGCCATCCGGTGAGGGCTAAAGTTTGTTTCCTCCTCATTTGGTTTTATATCTAAAACATCAGATTCATAACAGCTTAACTGGGCCAGTCCTCAGCCTTGCCGGGAAACCCAATTCCCATCTTTGAGAATCTCGCTGACATTTTTTTTGACTCATTGCATAATAAAAGACAGATACATATGGTCACACTCAAGCTCAACGACATGCATTTCTCCACTATTCTTTTACTCACTGAACTGAAATCTTACCCCACTGCCAAATTCGTATTCTAATAGGATGACAAGGAGCTATTTCCCTAAAGCAATCATGAATCAGTGTGTGTCAGACAGAACTGCACCACAACGCCCTTCCTGGTTGGAAGACAAACCTTGTAAGCTGGACGGTTTCAGAGAAACAAATTACTCCTGGCTACAAAAAGAGATGACTGTGTAGTTGACCAAGAAAAACACAGAAACACCCCTTGGAGATGAATTACTTGAAATTAGGAGGCTTACATTCCTGGGGCCAGATAGCAGGGCTATTTCACCCCCTTAAGACATGATGCTAATGTTAGTCAGACATTTCCAGGATTTGGGCTTTGTGGGGAAATATGTTGACCCCGTGGCAGAACACTGCTCTCAGGACACATCATAAGTATAGCCACAGCATAATAAGGCTTTGGAAGAGAATTAAGCAAAGGCTGTTTCTACAACCCTTGCTACCTCTTTAATAACTGGAATCGCAGGAAGAGTGTTTTGGCAGTAGGGGAAGCTCAAGAATGGGATTGTAAAAAAACTCCCACCCACTACTGTAGGATGACTGATGACTATATGCTTTACCCCTGACAGTTCTTTGGTTTATCCCAAACTCAGCAAGATAATATGTTTCTTCTGAACAACGGCTTGGCCAGCTGTCAAAGCTCATAAGTTGCTCTCTGCCATAAGTGCATAAGTTAGAGGGTGTCAAAGAATGTAGAGAATGACTTGCAGGGAAGACTGGTATATTAATTAAGGTAACACTAGCCACAACTGCAAAATCTCCGCAGTCTTATACGGAGGAATTTTAAAAAGCCAATCAGGTGGGAGATGGGAACACAGGGAGGTTACATTCTGAAACCCAGGATGACGGAGGCTCTACATTTATCATATGGCTTCCAAAGTCACCCTTGCCATGAACATCCAGTTGGTCTATAGATGAAGATGGAACATAGGAGATTGTATGGTAGGGTTTTTTTTTTAATTATTTGTTCTTTTTAGATATACATGACAGTAGAATGTACTTTGATATATTAAACATATGTGGAATATAACTTCCCATTCTTGTAGTTGAACATGGTGTGGAGTCACACTGGTGCTATGTTCATATATGAACATAGGAAAGTAGTGTCTGATTTATTCTGTCTTTCCTATTCCCATCCCCCCTCCCTTCCCTTTATTCCCCTTTGTCTAATCCAATGAACTTATATTCTTCCCTCCTCCACCCATATCATGAGTTAGTATCTACATACCTGAGAGAACATTCAGCCTTTGTTTTTTTAGGATTGGCTTATTTCACTTGGCACGATAGTCTCCATTTCCATCCACTTACTGGCAAATGCCATAATTTCATATGGGAGGTTTCTATGGGCCAGGACTGAAAGTGGCAAAAAGGCTTTTCCTACAGATTCAGGCACTTGGCCCCTCATAACTGCAAGGGAAGAAAGGCAAGAGGACTGGCTGTGTGTACAGGAGGTAAAGGAGACATGTTTTGGTGAACACAGACCATTCTTGGTCACAGTCCAACACTTGAGTCACCAAGAGTCCATTTCTCTTGTCTTCCCACATCAACAGCAAGCTTTTCCTCTCCTTGGGGGGGATGACTCGAAGTTCCACTTTAAACTCCAGAACCTCTACAGAATGCAAACCCCTATGTCACCTCCACACCCTTGTGATCCAGTCACCTGTAAACAACACACACAAGCACACACGCACAGGCACATACTACTCGGTGGGGAATAGAGAATAACTGCTTTGAAAACTCATTCACAAATAGGAATCACAGTGAACACTCGGCAGTCATTAGGACACAGCAATGATGGAGTCCTGCCAGGCAGGTATCATGAAACCCTTCTCTGTGGGTAGGGAAGCGTCCTTGATTCGATCCTAATTCCACTAAGAAGAACCTTAGATGGAGGTATGTTATTTGCCATGACCCACGGCTCTCCCCTCTGGGACATTCTTCCTTGTCTACCGTCACCTCCTTGGTTATACCTGAAGTGGACATTGGAAAGTATGCCCTCTTGAGGGGTGGCTCAGTTGTCAACAGTTGTTCCTGCAGGTTGAGATTTTGAGATCTAAATGTTTCAAGCTTCAACTAGAAAAGGTTTTTGTTTTTAGGTACATGATTCTTTTTTTCATATTTCTCTGGAAATAAAACTTCCTCAAAAACATACCAAGGTTCCTATATGTTTCCAGTCTCTTCCGTATGTTAGTTCCTAGAAAGAATTCTCAAGTCCGACAGGTGTCTTTCTTGATCTCATTTGACTCTCTCTTAATGCAGTGTTAACAAATTTGAAGTCATTTGGCTTGGATAAGAAAACCACACACCTAATCTGATCTTGCTGTAAATCTGAATCTTAATGGGCCATTATTAAATTTTTTCTCAATCTTATTTCTTACTGTTTGGAGTCTAGATATAGATGAGTTTTTGAATCTTTTAATACCCCAAGTATCTGGACTCTACAGGCTGCTTTTTATTTCCTCTCAAATCATCAAATCCTTGCCTGAACAGATCTTTTCTGATACTTTAGTAAATGCAACCAGTCACAAGGAACATGCATACTGTTAATATTCTATTTCCCACTGTTTTTACTTAAAATGAAGGATTATAATTATTATTTGGTCTTCCTGCTACATGAGCCAGGCACATGCTTTGCTACTACAAATCATGGGTCCTGGAGTTGGCTAACTTTCCAACCTCTAATATCACTACCTACCATCCAGCTACTAAAACAATGTCACTTAATGGAATATTTAGTCCATTTATATTTAGTGCAGTTAATGATATATTCTTGTTTTATCTATTATTTTGCCATTTACTTTATATTTGACACATTTATTCTTTCCTTTTCTCTCTTTTCCTATCTATTTTTAACTCTTTTGATTCAATTTTATCTTAACTTAATAGTGAAGCACATCTTACTCTTCATTTCAGGATCACTTAGAGGTGAAAAATATATCACAAGCTTTTTGCTAGTAAAAATGACTATTTTTTGCCATTTACCATATAATGCTGTAGTTTTAGGAAGCTTTAATTCCAGTTATACCCTTCCCATCTTTTGCATTGTTTTGCTGTATACTGATCTCACACACACACACACACACACACACACACACTCTCTCTCTCTCTCTCTCTCTCTCTCTCTCACACACACACACACACACACACAGAGTCAAACTATCTTCTGTTTCACTAACCACATCTGCTGTGTCTAATTGGTTTTTCACTCATCTAATGAGGTCTTAATTTCAGGTTTTATGCTTTGTATAATCTAATTTTATTAGATTTATTTTATTCCAAAAAGCTGTGAATTTCACTTTGATCTTCTATTTCTCCCATGTTTCCCGGTATTATCTCAACTATAGTAATCATAGTTATTTTAAAGCTCTTGTCAGCTAACTCCAATGGAGATCTGTTTCCATGATCTGTTTTATCTCTTGATTTTTATTTCATTGTGCTGCCCTTTGGCATGTCTAGCAATTTTTTAAAGAATTATATAAAGGACATTAAATATAAAAGATTATATAAATCCTTCTAGTAGGAAAGATTTGAATCCATCGTCAGACTTCCTGACAATTGAGATAATAATCACATTTGTGTATCTGTTACTTGCAGCCAAAGTATTCTAACTCATGCAAATTTAGGTACATGAGGGAGAACATGCAGCTTAGAGGCATGTGCCCAGTTCTTCCTATCAAGGAATAATGAGAGCAACACAATTAAGAGCTGGCCATCTCCTTAGTGTGGAACTGATTCCAGATGAACTGGCCTGTTCCCATCTAGGTGAAGTTCTGTGCCCATGGACAGGACCACTTGTAACTGTACCTGAAATTGTACCAAGCACTTCTGGATTCCCACACTGCAGGTACTGGCCTGGGAAGAACTAGAAGAGGAATTACACAACAAAAAAGGCAAACAGAATGCCTGCCAGAAGCAAGGGTTTGAGACCACCTGTGTCTCGTTATGGGTTGTGACTCATTAGACCAACTGTAGCTCTCCTTTGCCTAATTTTTTCCACAAGAAAATAGAAAAAATTGCAGCCAGAGAGATGTTAGATGATACCTTCCTGTGCTCTCATGGTAGGATGTTTCTTTATTCTCTGTATCTTTCCATTCTTAGCCAGATGCAGTTTTGTCTGACCCAATACTAATCAACCCTGAAGTGGGAAATTACTTGTGCTGTCTACGTTCTCACGTCAGACAGTGGAAAATTGGAGATTGGTGTTCTCAAAGAATTCTTTAAAAGTCCAGAATCCAGGCTGCATTGGAATATTGTAGGACTTTCAGATGGATCTTCATAAATATAGGCACTTTCTAAAGTGTCAATTTGATAAACCTGGTATGGTGGTGCACGCGTGTAATCCCAGCAACTCAGGAGACCGAGGCGGGAGGATCACAAGTTCAAGGCCAGCCTCAGCAATTTAGACCTTCAAAATAGTATAAAAAGGACTGGGGATGGACTCAGTGGTAAAAGTACCTCTGGGTACCACACCAGTATCAAAAAAAAAAAAAAGTCAATTTGAATAACAGCTTCCAAATCAACACTCATATTAGGTGAGTTTTGGCATCCCTATTTTACTGATGAAAACGAACTTTTTTGCTGATACAAAGAATTTGCATTAAGTACTCATCAAAACAGGCATGAATTGAACTAAGAATTAATAAAACAGCAGCCCAAGTGCAGTAATGAATGTATAAACACGTAGTATCATTTGGGGGAGGCTCTGGACACAGGCTTGGCCCTCAGTTGAGGGGGGCACCCTTGGTCAGCCCCAGATCTTTTGCCCTGAAGAAACACAGGCCCAGAGTCCAAGATCTCCCATTTTCCAAAAGACAGCAGCATTCTGAATGTTTTTGTGCAATTGAAATCTTATTGTTAAGCATTGGCAACTACTAAAAAGTTTTTCAGCTCTCTGTAGCCAAACAAAATACAGCTGTAGGCTGGAGTCAGCTTGTAGCCGCCTTTTACAAACTCCAGTGTCTGTCCTGGGTGGCTGGGAATCAGTTTGGGTTCTTTTGTTCTCTTAAAGAAACATGGCTCCTTCAACCAGAGGCCAGAGTGCTTTAAATGGTCATTAAGGGTTCAATACTGTGGCCTGACCACTGCCCACCCACCGTCCCTAAGAAATGCAAACATGCACGACGTTACTCCTGGTAACATGTGTGCATAACATGTGAAATCACTCTCCTGTGAGACTTGAGGGTCCCAGTTGACATGGGGGTGCCCAAGGAAGAAGATCCAAGAGAGAAGGAAAAAGGAGAAAGACCATGAGCTCACCCTGCTGAGTGCTGCCCACCCTCCGAACTCCCCCACCGTCCCCTAATTGCTGGCTCTTGTCTGTTTTCACCATTCAGAGCCCTGAAGCCCAGCATTCAGAGCCCTGGCCCACCATTCTTCATTTCTGATTTCTCTCCTCTAGGAGATAAGGACGACCCAGGGCCCCTCGGTGTGTTTTACATCAAAGGCTGCTAAAGGGTCCTGACAGGCTGGATGTCAGTGCTGTAAATAAACCATTAATCACCCTGCCATTTCATGGACACACTCTTCCCAGAGGGCATGAACTTTCTCCAGGTCACTAATATAAACCACATCTTCCCCAAGCCAACGGGGGAGGCAGGGTGGACGTCAGAGCTCAGAGAGCAGCTCCCTCGCTGGTACACCAGTTACTTCCCTCTTAAGCCAGCAGGTCACTGCTATGGTCCCAGCAGATTGTTAATAGTCTGTTAGAAACGAGATGATGGAGATGATTAAACAAAGGTAGTCACAGCTTTGGGGAACATGTGCACTACAGGACAGCCACTTCCACCTCCTCTGAACTCTTCACCTCTAGACCAGGTACCAAGAGAAAAGCCACAGGGACCCAACGGGACACTAATGATTTTGCCAAGGACCCAGAACAATACCCTGTTGGCAGACCTCTGTGGCCTGAGTTCTAGGAATCAGAGCCCAGGAAAAAGACGTGAAACGTTTCCCAGAACAGGGCTTCTCCTCTGAGACGGAGTTAGGATCACCTGGCCAATGCTTCTAATTTTGCCATGGTTACCCAACAGAGGCCACACGTTTGCTGAAGATTCATTCACTCATTGAGCTGCTTCTACAAACTGACGCTGCTCAGGGCCCAGTGGAAATTTTCTTTGGGCATTTTACCTGTTTTTTGGGATCCGCAGTCACTACACATACTAGTGATAAAGCGATAGAGAACATAAAGGAGGAAGGGGGGTGTCAGCAGTGGGGGGTTGAGTGGAAAGATAAGAGCATTCCTTGTCCAGGAACCAAACATGGTAGCAGGCACTGTGGGAGAGGGGTTGTGACCAAAGCAGCAGAAGGAGTGGTGACTATGTGGGAAGGACCCCAGGGCCCACCTGGAGAGGGGAGTCAACATGACAGAGTCCTTCAGAAATTATGAATCTTAACATGGAAGCCCAAAGCCTGAGGTCTCAGAAACACAGCAGAGATGAGAGCAAGCTATTGTAAGCCAGGACAGGCTTCTCCAAAATGGTGAGTCTGGGCAGTTGGGAACAAACTCTGCACTCACGTTTCATCAGGAGATCAAGCTCAGCTCCTTCCCACCAGGCCTCTGGGAACAGAGAGGATTTGGTGCAGGGCTGGATCCCCTACGCAAGTTGTCAGAAAGGAAAGCAACACAAGGTTCCAGACTTCGGTCAGAGTTGGAAAGAAGAGCAGAAAGATACGGAAGAGGGCTTCACACTCACTGGTTCCTCCAACCAGAATATGACTATTGTGTCTTTGCTCATCTGGCTGGTTCTTGTTAACTAGACCTTGGCTGCTCAGCCCTGCCCCTCCCCCCACCTCCCCATGGTATATTGTCTTCAGAGCACTTCACTATTTGACATCTTTTGTTCCTTTAGCCATTTAAGTGACTGTTTTATGGTTTTAACCTCTAGAAAGTAAGCTTGATTGACATGGAAACTGTTTTTGTTCTCTGCTGTACCCCCATTGCTAAAATGCCACCTTGTCCATGGGAAAACCTTAACAGGTACTTGTTGAGTTAATGAGTTCAGTGCCTACTCTGGGCCAAGGACAATGCTAGGCTTTTTAATGTAATAATGTGATGTCATGTTTAATTCCCATGTAGGTATCATCATACCCATTTTACAGATGAGGAAACTGAGCCCCAGAAAACCCAATTAATTTACTCAATATCACATAGCTAGTAGGCAGCAACTAAACCCAAATCTGCTCAACCTTGAAGTCAACATGTTTTATATTTATTACTTTCTTTCTATGGAGAAAATAGAAAGTAAAATCAGGAACTTTAAGGATCCAAATCAAGTTAAGATTCACATGACACAATTAGAAAATCAGGAAATGGATTTGGTTGTTTGGTGATGGCCAAGAATAATAGGGGTCAAGACCAGCTCAGGTAAGGACCCACAACCTGCTCATGTTCACCTGATGAGACAGGGGAGAAGGCTGTCACCAACAGAAAGATGAGCAATGGGCCTTTACTCATACACCTGTGCCCAGAGGCTAATACAGCCAAGCACAGCTCCAAGAGAACCAGGGCTGGGTGACATCCTGACATCACTTCCTCCCCAGAGTTCCAACAAATGGAGTAGAAGCAAACAGTGGGGAGATGACATGTTGAATACATGACTTTGGTCATGCCTCAGGTAGAAAGGCTAACACACCAATCCTCAAATTATTCCATGAAATAGAAAAGGAGGGAACCCTTCAATCTCATTGTATAAAGCTAGTATAACCCTGGTACTAGAAGCAGACAAAGACACATCAAGGAAAGAAAACTTTGGGCTAATATCCCTTATGAACATAGACACAAAAATTCTTAATAAAATACTGGCAAGTCACATATAAAAACATTAAACCGATAGTGCACCATGATCAAGTGGGGTACATCCCAGGAATGCAAGGTTGGTTCAACATATGGAAATCAATAAACATAACTCACCACATCAATAGACTTAAAGACAAAAAGCATATGTATATGATATATAAACATATAAAACAAGGTTGACCTGAGCTGGCCCATAATATCCAAAAGAGGAACAGTAAATAAGGTCACCACTGCTTGAGCTCCAGGATATGGCAATGGTTGCTGAGAAAGACCCTGAAAGTCCAACAGTCCTAGTACCAAACAGCAGGATAATCATTGTCAAAGTCAAGGTGGTGGCAGGGGTGCCCCATGCCCTGGATGCTTGTCATCTCTACTGCAGAATTATATGTGGCTGCCACTTGAGTGAGTTTGCTGCCATGAAATGACAGAGCCAGCACTGGCCCTCAGCATTCACATCAGGGGCCAGCCATCTGCATCACGCGCTTTGCATAGAAGTAAATGTACAGATTCCCATGATTCCTTGTAAAGGTGTGTGACAATAGCTACCATGTACTGAGTATTTATTGTATGTCTGATATTGCAAGGCAATTTATATAATCTTTAATGCATAAGCCTATATTATTATTTTCACTTAACAAGTAAGAAAACTGGAACTCAAAGAGGTAAAAGAAAAAAATTCCAAAGCCATAAAGAGTGAAGCAAGGATTAAAAGTGAGATACATCAGATTTCAAACCAGTACTCTTTCTACCCTACTAAAAGTTACCATATTCAACCCACACATCTGACACAGCTTTCACAATTCATGAATGAAATGAGAAAAATAAGGACAGTATCATACTTACCTTAATTCTGCATCAAGTACTTTAAGAAAACAATTGCTTAATAATATACCCAAGGAGAAAAAAAACCATGATAGTGCATATGTTTATTTACAAAATCAAGCTATGGCTGAATAAAACTCCTTTGTGTATATACCACGTTTTCTTTATCCTTGCATCTGTTGATGGATACCTAGAATGGTTCCATAGTTTGGCTATTGTGAATTGTGCTGCTATAAACAGGGATATGCATGTAGTTCTATAGAATGGTGAAAGAAAAAAATGAAATTATGGCATTTGCAGGAAAATGGGTGGAACTAGAGGCCATTATGTTAAGTAAAATAAGCCAAACTCAGAAGGTCAAGGGTCATATGTTTTCTGTCATATGTGGAAGCTAGAGCAGAAAAAGAAAAAGAAAGGTAGGGGTGGATTTCATGGAAATCAAAGGTAGATTAGTTGAGGAAAGGGTCCAAGGAGTAGGAGGAGGGGGTGGGGGAAGTGCTAGGGAGTGATACTGGCCAAATTATATTATTATATTGTGTGCATGTCCAAATACATAACAATAAATCCCATTATTGTATACAATGATAATGCACTGATTAAAAAAATGTAGAAAAAAATCAAGCTGGATGATGATTTCAAAATTGTAATATATGAAAAAGGCATATCTTAGAATTGAAGAATAAGGAACATGTTGGTATAAGATTCTAACTCTCATAACTTAAGAACTGTACATTATTGTGTTTTATGTTATTCTCATTTTAGGGTTTTACCCCTTTCTACAAAATCAGAGAATAATAGAGGATAGTTGCTTTTTTAAAAAATCTATACCAGCAAAAGTAAAAAATACAAATATTTTTGCAGTTTTCCTTTTACTACTTGAAAATTTCAAATGTTTAAAAACCAATACTCCACATGCTAGTGTTCCACTCCCAATGACAGATGTCACAGGCTGTGAACTTTTAAGTAAAATCAACCCATAAAAATGCTTCGCTTTGGCCACAACAGGTTTGAAAATTTTGTGCTAACTACAAAACATTTTAAGTAGGAGAATATATATATATATATATATATATATATATATATATGTAACTCTGGATTTCTGACTTTCTGTTAAAATTCAGAGTTGGGTTACACTAGGTCCACCTGGAATGTAGTACCTGTGGAAGAGGTGACTGTCCAGTAGGGCATATTCTGTGCCACTTCCTGCTGTACAACATCTGCACAGATTGCAGCAATGATGACCCCTGTGTGCCCGTGCCTCTTGGCACCCACGCCCTTGAGTGGTCCTTTTTTACACTCCTGTAACTGGGCTGGCCTGTGAAACTAGCTTCAGTCAATGGGGCAATAACACAGCCAGAAGCTTAGACACAGATTTTTGTCTTCTCTGGCTTCTGGGAGCCTTAAGACTACCAAGGAGGCTGTGGACAAGAGAGACAAAGTAGTCTGGCTAGCGACCTAGCAGGACCCCAGAAGGTAAGCCACCAAGGACTGTGACCATGTGAATGAGCCCAGATAAGATCAGCAGAAAGACTACCAAGCAAACCCAGCCCGAATTGTACTATTAAATGATTGTATGATTGTGTGTATATGTATGTATACACACACATATATATATACATATGTAATTACATATATATATGTAATTTTATTGGTGCTTTGTAATTATGCAAAATTGATGGATTTATCATGATATAATCCTACATGCACAACAAAATGGTCAATTTCATTGCCCACTTCCTTCCCTTCTTGTCCCCTGTTCCCACTCCCAATACTCATCTTCTACTGGTCTTAATCCACAACAAATCAATTTTGAGATGTTCTGTTACAACCTTGCTTATCCACCTTAACTCCTCGATTGGGAAGGCATTGAAGTCTGTTACTCCTTAAGATATCAAAACTTGGGCTGGGATTGTGGCTCAGCGGTAGAGCTAGCACATGCAAGGCCCTGGGTTTGATCCTCTGCACCACATAAAAATAAATAAATAAAGATATTGTGTCCAACTACAACTAAAAAATAAATATTAAAAAAAAAGATATAAAAACTCACTCCACACATATACATGTACACACACACACACTCATACATACACAATGTATAGGCATTCAATTATTCAATAAAAGCAGAGAATTTAAATTGTTCACTTAGCCCTGTGACCAGCACCTGACACACAGTTGGCACTTAATAAATATCTTTTGAATGAATAAATGAATTCACAGATGTTTTGCAAAATGACTTAATTTAAGATGTACCCCAGAGGTGGTCACCCCCCCAGGACTTAGGCACTGGAGGAATCTCTGAGATAATCTCCAGGTGGTGTTGGGACTCACCCAACACCCATTGCAGCTGGACCCCGGGCTTCAGACCCCCTGCTGTATCTGCTAAACCAGTTTGGAACAGCAGCACATGTGAGCCAACTCAGTGGGGACTGAGGTTTGACAAGACTGGTAATAACAACCGATTTGTCATTTGCATTTAGCTTTCCACTGGTGTTGACAGAGGTCTAAATGGCAAGAGGACTTTCCTACCAAGACTGAAGGAAATATGATGTAGCTGTGGGTGTTGGCTGAAGGGCCGCCAGCCTGAGAGCTGGATCCTATTTACTCACTGAGCGAATTGTGACTGTTATTTTTCAAGGGATTAAAAAAGGAATGCCAAGGGAAGGAAAACACAAAATATTCTGAACACGCTGAAATGAACACTTAACCTTCTTATTTTACCATAAAAAATCCTCAGCAGAGTCTTGCCTCCTGCCTTTTACCACGTTCTTGCTCTTCTTTCTTCTCTCAAAAACAAGAGGATATGCATTAAATTAATCAAAGACTGTTCTGGAAAGATACATAGCAACCTGGAAACTATCATGATGGGAGGAGTGGAAAGCAACCTGGCATTACAAAATTGGAAGCCCTAGGTTTCAGTGCAAAAGCTGCTTCTTGATTACTTGGTAACTGAAGCCATCCGTCGACCTGCATCCCAGCTCGCTTCCTACGGGATGGTGGAAACAATAGCCGTCTGCCTGTTTCACAGAGCCTTTGGGATTAAATGAGATGATTCAAGTTAAAAAAATGTCATTCAGACATTAATTATTGTCAAATAAAAATGGTAGAAACAAATACAGGAAGATAAATAAAATCCACCTAAGGCCCTCCCAAAATGGCACCCTGGAAGAGACCAGAAGAACCAACATCTGACCATCAAGGAAGACAAGAGAGGAATCAGGGCAAGATTAACAAGGTGGAGTCAAAACAGAAAGATATGGATCAGGCAGGTACGGTGAACAGGAATGGGACATAGTGACGCTGGGGATCTGCCATGGTGGGCATTGAGTGAACAGCTGCTGTTCTTACCTGCATGGTGTCCATTCCTCCTCCCTGGCTTTCCCACAGCCTGGCTGAGCTTCCCCTAGGAACAGACCTGTTGGAATCAGGGTCTCTTTGTGCAGAATGGAAATCCACTGGAGTAATACAAGAAATGAGAACTCTTAGAACTGCCATGTGATCCATCAACCCCAACCACTGGGTACATGTGCAAAGGAAAAGAAATCAATATGGTACAAAGATTATCTTTACTCATAGGTCTATTGCAGCATTATCCCCAATTGCCAAGACATGCAGGACATGGAAATGCCAAAAGTGTCCATCAATGGATGACAGGATAAAGCAAAGGTGGTATACATATGCATTGGAATACTATTGAGCCATTTAAAAAAAAAGAATGAAATCCTGTCATTTGTGGCAACGTGGATGAACTTGGAGGATATTCTGTTAAGTAGGATAAGCCGGGCACAGAGAGATGAACAGCATAGGTTCTATATGTGGAAGTTGAAAAGTTGATCTCATGGAAATGAAGAATAGAACAGTGATTACCAGAGCCTGGAAAGGGCACAAGGAAGTGGGGATAAAAGGAGCGCCCCAATGTTCTATAGCACAATAGGGTACTGATCATTGAAAACTGAGTACTTCAAAATAGATAGTAGAGAGGGGCTGGGGGTATAGCTCAGTTGGTAGAGTGCTTGCCTCACATGCACAAGGCCCTGGGTTCAAATCTCCAGCATATATATATATATATATATATATATATGTAACTCTGGATTTCTGACTTTCTGTTAAAATTCNATATATATATATATATATATATATATATATATATATATAGAGAGAGAGAGAGAGAGAGAGAGAGAGAGAGAGAAAAGAGAGGATTTCAGATATTCCAGCAAAAAGAAATTATGAATGTCTGAGGTGATGCAATACCAGTGACTCTGATCTCATCACACACCACACACAGGAATTAGGTTGCCATACTGTGCCCATAAAATAAATGTACAATGACCACGTGTCCATTAAAGATTAAGAAGAAAGAATGGGAGGTGCTTGCAGTTGAATACATTCCTTAGGAACCTCCTAAAGAGGCCACCCACAAGCCCTGCTGCCGAGGTCTCCAAGGCCACTCTCTCCAGGCCTTTCTGAGCCCTGACTGGTCAAGCCCATCAAATCTCCCTCGATGGGATGAGCCACAGAGACTCCTTCCAATACTGTCCTTTTTAGAAGGGGGTTAAGTTGACCAGAGTCGGTTTCTGCTGCAGGTCAGGACACAAAGGAGCACAAATGGTCACCCTTGGTTCTAGGTTTCTCATCTGGGACAGGCGACCTTCATCTCTGCTTGCTCCTGGGCATGTTGCCCTGCCTAACCTGCTTGTTCCTCTGAGTTTTCTGACATAATCTAAGCTACCATTGGGCCTTGAGCAGGGAGGTATGAGGAAGAAGAAGGCCGGGCACCCAAGGCTGCCTTGCAGTGGCTGCTTCAAGCAAAGCCAACTCTGAAACCTGAGAACAGAGGGGTGAGCAATGACTCTCCCTCGTATCTGGTAAGGCCAAATTGTCATTAGAAGGTCATGACCAGCTTTACATTCCACAACTGTAACCCAGTCTGAGGACAGCCACAGTGAAAGAAATAGGGCAGCCCAGGGATATAGTTATGATCATGGCCTGCCTGGGCTCAGAGCTTTGTTCCTGCCTGTGGTAAGCAGTGTGATCTTGGAAAAGTTACTTAACTTCTCTGTTCCTCTTTTACTCTGTAAAATATAGATGATGGTAATATAGGTGCCAATTACACACTGTTGGTATTGGTTAATAGTTTGGTATTTGTAAAGGCTCTTATAATCATATTTGGCACATAACAAGAGCTACATAAGGGTTTGTTAAAACAAATAATAAAGGTTCCCCCTGAAAGGGTTGTGGGTTTGAGGTGGATTTGTCCAGAGAAGTCGGAGAGGGAGAGGGAGAGGGAGAGGGAGAAAGACAGAATTCTTCTCAGTAACACATGTGATTTTTGCCAAGCTATTCACATGCCGTTTTACACTAAAAAGAGAATTGAAGGAAATCAGCAAACACGGCCCTGTGTCATGGGGTGTGGGGGTCAGTTACATCAATGGCCCTGACTTACCCTGTCTGAGAAGAGGGAAAGGGCCCCTTCGAGAGTACTGAGGCGCTGGTCTGGTGGTCCGTGTAATGGCGAGCAGTCTTAAAACACAGTCAGCAAGGAGGGGTCACCCCTGCAGGTTGGCAGCTCGGGGTGTTGTCAATTCTTTGTGTGTCACTTGATAGGGTCAGGCACATCTTGGGGGAACTATCCATCTGATCTTACCATCTATGATGCTTTGAATGACTTTGTCCCTCCAAAAATTCATGTTGAACCTTAGTTCACAATGCGACAGTATTGGGAGGCTGGCTTTAGAGACAGGGTTGGGTCACAAGCCTCACCTCCATGGACATGTCTGACTGCCTCTTGAAAGGGTTCTCCAGGGGAGTTGGCCCCTGCTGCCCTACTGCCTTCTGCACATGATGTTTCTCCCCTGGGGAGGACACAGCCTTCAAGCCTCCATCTTGGATGCAGAGAGCAGCCCTCACCAGACACCAACCCTGCCAGTTCTTGACCCTGGACTTACAGCCTCTAGAACTGGGAGAAATAAATTTTTGTTCTTTATAAATTACCCAGCCTGTGATATATTGTTATAGCAGCACAAGCAAACTAAGACACGGTCTCAGCCGCTGACTTCCTGTCTCACTACATAATGGAACACCCTCTTTCCTTCCCCGGGGTGGTGGGTGTACAGGTGCTTAAGTGTGTGATGCGGACAGCCACCAGTAGCTTGCCCAGCTACCGAGGAATCGCCCTGATTCAAAGTCAGCACCTCCCTTCCCAAGGAGCACCAAGTTCCAACTACCACCCAAGGGAGGGAACAACCACAAGCCCAGTTCCTCTGGAATTTTTTTTTAATGCATTTTGAACTCTGCTCAGTGAAGATAGATGATGGTACAGAGAAGGAAAAGAAGATAAAAGAAGGAAATATCACTGATAATCCAAGAGATGACTAGTGAATGGCTAGAACGAGAACTGCTCTTGGCATCAGGTTCCGTTTAATTGTTCCTGTTTAGCTAGAAGGTTTGTGGTTCAGGCTGTCGGCAGTTCTCCTCTGTCTGATGGTTCTCCCTGTGCTATGTGCTGAAAGATGCCTGGGCACAGACTTTCTCTCCACTGACTTGGAGGTGAAGTGGGGACCTGCCAATGATGGGACAAGCAGGGCTTCCGTTACTCCCTCCCCACACTGTCCACCCTGTGTCTCCAGAACCTTCCCAGACCCCACACTCAGCAGGCTCATTGGCCACGGCCTCGCACACCACTCAATATCCAATTATCCTGACATTCCTCTCCCAAAATGTTTTTCCATTGGCTCCCCAACCAGGGTCCATGCACATTCCCAGTCTTCATGAGGGTGAAGACCTCCATAGACCCTAGGCATTCTTATTTCTGGAGGCCTCCCCCACATCAAAGCAGACACCCCAACTGCAAACATAGCCGTCATCAAATGTAATTTCCATGTAATAACAGATGAGTCGCTTCACAATCGGCTGGTTGACATATGATTACTTTTTGTGGATATTTAATTAAACATTGTAAATTGTAACATTGAAACTTTCTTTTTTTGTGTGTTTTCTATCCAGAATTTTTTTCAAGGATAAAACATGAGATTTTCCTTTGGAAGTCTTGTAGGCCTTAGATACTATGCCTGTAGTGGATAAAATAGCCTCCTTCAGTCAAGAACAATCACTAGAAAGGTAGCCATTCCTTTGTAGATTGGGAAGCTAAACTGTGCATTTGGAAATGGTAAAATCAGGCTGTGGGGTGGTGCAGATCTCAGGGTGAATTAACCTGAATATGGTACAGAATACAGCTGATGAGGTAAAGATCACAGATCCAAATTTTATCAGCATCATCGTAGATCATTATTAGGAGTCCTATTAGCCGCTGCTTATTAAGCACTGATTGATGGATGTTTTGTTTAAGTCATCTCATCTAAGCTTAGAACTCCATGCAATAAACCTATGTGCAATTTTCTATGAGTCAACCAAGACTGATGGAGTAAAGAGAGGCCCAGCTGTATTTGACCACAGGTCCAACTGACTCCAAGGCACATGTATTCCACTTGCCCACACTGCCTGACAATTCCCTGTACTAACTAAAATCGTCAGGCCTAATAGGGCCTATATGCATCTGTGATGGTTGATTTTATGTGTCAACTTGATTGAACTATGTGGTGCCCAGCTATCTGGTCAAATGTTAGTCTGGTGTGTCTGTGAGTATGTTTCTGGATGAGCTTAACATTTAAATCGATAGTTTGAGAAAAGCAGTCTTTACTCTTATTCTATCTAATTTGGGTGTCTCTCGGCCCATCTGTTGAAGGTCTGAATAGAACAAAACAGGCTATCTTCTCTGACTAACAGAGAGTTCTTTTGACCTGACAGCTTGAATTGAGACATTAACATTTTTCTGCTTTGGGATTCAAATTCATTGGCTCTTCTTAGGTCTCAAGACTGCTGACTTTGGACAGGAACTGGTCACCAACAATCCCTCATCTCCAGCTTGCCAGAGGCAGACCTGGGGACTCCTCAGCCTCCATATTTATCTGAACTCTTTTCTTATAATCTTTCTCTCTCACCCCCTCCCTATTTCTCTCTCTAAAATAAATAAATAAATATGTATATTATGCTATATTATATTTCTAAGTAGTGCCCTAATACAGTACCCAAATCTTCAGCCTCCTCATGACACATTCGGCTGAGGGACTTCTGCAAACACTCTATGTCAGGCAGAGTATATAGACAGCAGTCTCCAATGTCACCTTCTTTCTCCTTTTAGGAAAACAACCAAGCGTTAACCACCACATTATTATTTTATTTTTATGCAAATGAACAAAGATAGATGCTTGACCCAAACTATAGTTGATAGACTTAGAAGTCTTTCTACTTAGCCCAGCAGAGATGGGATGAAACAGGATAGCAAGGGGCAGGGGAGGTGCTCATTGTCTCTCTTGGGAGTTGGCATCTGTTTTGAGAACTGCTGCAATTTTGTCTGTCATCCAGAGGGCAGGATCCTAGTAGAAATGGCAGGTAGAGAAGAGAGCCCTTGTTTGGACACAATTCCTTTGCAGACACCATAAACTGCACCCACATCCACCATTGAATATAATTTCTGCGCAATTGTGTAATAGATGAGTTGAGCTGCAGTTGACTAATGGACATATTGTTTTTATAGACATTTAGTTAGATGTACTCAGTTGTGGCTTTCAGCTCTTGTATTCAGAGGATAGGTGCAGAACTTGGGACGAGCTGCTGCATGTGGGGAGTGAAGAGGTCTGCCGTTGGCCACTTGACAATTAGTCCCAGAAAATCAAGTGCTGAGCCCCTTTACTCTGGGTGGGCAGGTGCTCCCGGGGAGAGAAGGTTATCAGCACGCAGCAGATAGCTCTTGTCTGGTACTGAAGAGGGGAATAGCTTGGCCTAGTGACCAGGATGATGGTCCCTGTTTTCTACCCTGAGACAAAGAATCTAATGGCAAAGAAAGAGGAAGGCAGCTTGCACAAAGTCACCTGATTAGTGAGGATGATGAAGAGGAAGAGGATTAACTTTTTTTTAGAATAATTATTTTATTTATTGATAGATTTATTTACTTTTATGTAGTGCTGAGGACAGAACCCAGTGCCTCCCACATGCTAGGCAAGCGCTCTGCTATGGAGACCCAGCCCCAGCCTGAGGAGAACTATTTGACCAACTCATGGTCCCCAGGAGGCACCTTCTGTCCATTCACTATATAAGGACATATATTACTTCTAGCCCTCCCAGCCACCTGGGAGCTCTGTGTTCTCCTCCTTTCAGGACTGAGGATACCAAGTCTCACAAAATTGATGGCCCCCGTTGCCATTTCTAGTGGGTGGAGATGAGATTTGAACCCACATTAGCTTAACTCCAAGCCCAGGCCTCCTGTTTTAGCAGTTGGAAAGAGTTTGGAGTCTTCTTTTCTCTCTTTCCCTTATCTCAGCAAGTGAGACAGCTGAGCCAACCTGATTGACGGCCCAGCAGCCACACTCTCCCTCAAGAGCTCTGGATCCCATTATCCCTGAGTTGCTGGTTAGTGGAGAAGCGTTTTTTATAGGCTTCTGTTTTTCACTCTGACTGTCACGATGGTTACCCCAGGTTGACATAACGCAGCACTCGCCGGTTTAATTGTTGGGAACCTTGAAATTACCCTCCACTCCTTTCCAAGCCCGTGTGCATGGGCTCCCAATTGAAGATTCTGGGCTGCTCTACCTCCTCCTTGTGTCTCCCTGCCCTGGCCGCTCCACTCTGAGCTGGGCAGACTCCACTTTCAAATGCACTTTTGCCCTCCAACTGCTGCTCTCCTGCTCTGCCTGAAGAGGACAAGCTATGGCCACATTCAGGTGTGATTAGTTAGCTTCACCCATTGTCTCCTGTGTTTATGGCTTCCTGCCCAATACCAAGTGACAAACGGTCATCCAAAGCCATGGGCTTGACCCCGGGTGACCTGCTGCTTGATTGTCTTCTTCCCAGTGCACGGGTCAGTGGACAGAGACTCCCACAGCTCTGGCTCAGCTGGTAATTATGCCAAGGGACATATTTGAATTCTGTGTGAATTCGTGGGCCAGCGGGTAGAACTGGGGCCCTGGGCACATTAATGGCTCAGGTTAGGAGCAGCCTACTGCAGCCACTGTTTAGAGCACGACCCTCAGAATACTCACTTCAAATAAAGGGCCTGTGTTTGAGGAACCCTGTCATTGTACCCAGTGCCAGGAAGGTACAATGACCCCTGAGAAGGATTCCTATCCCAGGGCACCCAGACCTCTTCCACGAGCACTTCCCAAGCCTCGGTTTCTTTTCAACCTTCCGTCTGGCTTCCCTTAGATGATGGCCTCCAGTTCCACCCATTTCCTGGCAAAGGTTTTTACTTATGTTTTGAATTTGCACACCACATTGTTGTTTTTTTAAACAGCCAACTGTCTTTTAAAAAGACCTAAAGCTTCTTGGAAAGACGCCCAATGGGGATGAGGCGGGTGCCGCATCAGGGCCCTGGTGTGGGATGTGGCAGCTGACTCCCGGCCTGGTCTCTGCGGGGTCCTGCAGCACTGAAGCTGTGGGGCTCTTGGAGGCAAAGCTGGAGACAAGTTGCAGGTCCCCTTCGCCAAGCTGGGCCACCTGCTCAAGGACCTGAAGGTCACGTTCCTGGAAGAGATCCGTCTCTTGTCCCTGCGTGTCGGAATCTCAGGTCACTCATGCTGATCCGCGGACTGGGTTCAAAGGGGTTGTGGTTATCAGGGACTGCAGCCGTCATGTGTGTTTGAGTGTGAGGTTCTCCAAGGAGGTGACCTCCAACACCCAAGAGCCCATCACCCTGGCCAGGCTCTCCTTTAGCCCTGTGCAGATCACCACTCCCACAAGCCCCTCACCATCCTTTGCAAGGTGACAGGTGCTGCAATTCTGCCCTGATGAACCTCATCCCTGCCCACAGAAGAACTGGCACCAACCCAACCCCTGTGCCCGAGAGGCTGCTGCTGCTGACTGGTATTGAAGTGTGCTAAACCTTCAGAGGCTGCACTGCTACTCTGGGGAACTTTGCCAAAATCACTTGTGTTAGTTAGCTCTTCATCACTATGACCAAAATACATGACTTGAGTGAGAGGAGGAAAGATTTATTTGGGCTCACTGATTTGGAGATTTCCATCCATGGTCCACCAACTCCATTGCTTTGGATCTGAGGTAAGGCAGAGCATCATAACAGAAGGGCATAGAGGTGGAAAGCTGTTCAGCTAAGAAAGCAGAGAGAGAGAGAAAAAAATGGGGTGGGCCTGGGACAAGATATGACCCCCTGGGTCATGCCCTTGTAACCTTCTTCTCCCAACCACACCCCACCACCTCCCAGTAGTCCATTCAGTTATCAGTAGATGAATCCATTGACGAGGTCAGAACTTCCATGAGCCAATCACTTCATAGAAGTCCCACCTCTAAATATTGCTGCATTGAGGACCAAACCTTCAACACAGGAGTATCGAGGGGACACTTCATATCCATCTTCCAGACCTGACCAATGACCTTTGGTAAGAGGTCGCATCCCTCCTTATCTGAAATTCACCCACCAACTTGCAAATCCCACAGCAGAGTGTCCTGCAGAGGCCCCAGGCTCCAGCTGTGACTATACATAGGGCATTTATATAAGAAAAATAGAGTGGATCAAACCCATCCAGAGAGATGAGTGAAAGAGACCTAAATATCAAAATCCTCCTCTGTTTACCCAGACAGCTCCCATTCCCAGGGCTCCTCATTTCTTTGTGTCTATCCTTTTGCTCTCTGGTCCCATTTTCCTTCTGCCCAAAAGACTCGACTTCCTTTAACATTTCTTGGCAGGCAGGACAGCAGCTGATGACTTCTTTCAGATTTTGTAATCTTCAAAGAGTCTATTTTCCACCTTTGTTTTTAAAGCTTTGTTGTCACTGTGTTTTGTTTTTGCTTTTGCTGGGTACAGAATTCCAGCTGCCAGGGCCTTTGTGTTTCATGGTTTTAAAGGTAATTGCTCCACTAGCTTCTCACTTGTATGTTTCCTACTCTGGCAACTGCTGTCCTCCTTATCTTTGTTTCTTAGTATGTATTTCTGTTTTTCTCTGGCTGCTTTTAATAGTCTTTAACATGGGTTTGGATTAACTGGATAGTTATGTCCCTTGGCGTAATTTTCTTCATGTTTCTTTTGCTTCAGGTTTATAATTTCCATCAAACTGGAAATATTTCCTCCATTATTTCTTCAAAATCTTTTCTCCTCCCTTTCTTTCTTTTGAGAACTCCAATTCCACACATATGAGGTCACTTGAAGTCTTCCCACAACTCCTTGATACTTCTTTCCAGTTTTCTACGCAATGACTTATTACATAAAACATCATAAGAACAGCAACAAAAGGAAAAATGGATGTATTGGACCAAGTTTGTGCCTTCAAGGACCCTAGTAAGAAGGTTTTGAAAACACAGCCCATAAGTGGAAGAGAATATCTGGAATTCATATATCCCATCAGGATCGAGTGTCCGGAATATATAAAGAAAACTTGTGGCTGAACAATAAAAAGACAATCTAATTTAAAAATGGGTTATAGATTTGAATAGACATTTCTCTAAAGAAAGTAAATACATGGCCAATAAGCACATGAAAAGATATTTCACGAGATTAGTCATTAGAGAAATGCAAATCAAAGCAAACTCACTTCACACCCACTTGGTTGGCTCCAATAAAAAATCATATATCACAAGAGTTAGAAAAGATATGAAGAAACTGGACCTCTCAGACATTGCTGGCAGGAATGTAATATGGAGAAGCCACCTTGGAAATCAGTTGGGGCGTTACACAAAAAATCCAACATAGGCCAGTCATGGTGATGCCTGCCTGTAGTCCTGGCTTCTAGGAGAATCACTGGAGTTCAAGACAAGCCTGGGTAACAGAGCAACCCCTTATCTTAAAAACATTTTTAAAGGAGATAAGCAGAATTAACATTTGGCCCAACAATGCCACCTATATCCAAGAGAATTGAAAATGTAGGTCCATTCAAAAACTGGTATACAGATGTTTACATCACCATTATTTGTAACAGCCCCAACATGGAAACAACCCATATTTCCATCAACTGATGGATAAACAAAATGTAGCAGATCCATACAGTGAAATCAGCTGTCAAAGAGAATGAGGTACTGAACGAGGTGCTATAACATGGATGACCCTTGAAAGCCTTATGCCTAGTGAAAGATACCAGACATGAAAGACCACAAGTTGTATGATTCCACTTGTGCAAAAGGTCCAGAATAGGCAATCCATGGGGACAGTAAATTCTTGATTGTCAGGAGCTGAGAAGAGGGGGAAAGGATTTCCAGTAAGCAGGGGATTTCTTTTGGGGGTGATGAAGACAACCTGGAATTATAGTAGTCTCCTCTTATCCACAGTATCACTGTTCATGATTTCAGTTCCTCAGACAACTGTGATCCAAAAATATTAAATGGAAAATTCCAAACACAAACAATTTTGTAAGTTTTCAATTGCGTGCAATTCTGAGTAAAGTGATAAAATCTCACACCATCCTGCTCTGTCCCTCCAGAATGGGAATGATCTCTTTGTCCAGCTGTATACTTCACCTGCCTATTAGCCACAGTAGCTGCCTGAGTTATCAGATTGACAACAGGATAGCTTGTGTTCAGCAACCCCAATGTGAACTGTTCCCCTCTGCCACACTCTCCCCCATGATGTTCAGCCTCACCTCAAGCCTGGAGAAATGGAACAGCGTTCTATGGACTAAGACCTCTAAACCATGAGCCCTCAAATAAACTTTTCCTCCTTTAAAATTGTTCTGGTCAGATCTTTTAGTCACAACAGTGAAAAAACTTGACTAAAACTGTCTTACCTACCCAACTCACCTAAGCTTCTGGGACATCTGGGGTGGACCTCACATGTCATGATGGTTTCCACTCCTTGCATGATACCTCTGGTGACTGATGTAAGAGTGTGGACTCCAGGCCAGCTTGCCTTGTTCAAATTGCACCTGCACCACTAACTAGCCCTTAGTCATGGGAAAGTCACTTAACGTTCATGCATGCCTCATGCCAGGGATAACAATACTACTTACTCCATGGTGTTGATGAAAGGAATCAATTACTTAATGTATTTAAAGCATTTAGAATAATACCTGCACACAATAAGCATTATATACATGTATATATACATGAAAGTATATATATATATATAAAACTTTGCATATGTATTAGGTATCTTTACATCATAATATTATGTATTATTCTATGATAGTAGCAATTATTGAACCCTGAGCATGTACCAGGTACTGAACTGGTACTTTGCATGGTTTTATGTAATTCTCACCATAAAACTAAGAGAAAGGAGTTCATACAACAAGTAGGTCAGTAAGCATTTCTTCACCATATACCTGGTCCCAAGTCGATACTGGAGTCCAGGGAAGTCAAGTGCGCTATCTACAGTCATAGAGGTAATGACGGGGAAGCCCAACCTGACTCCAGAATTTGGGCTACTGCCCACCAAGTGCTGTGGCCTTCCATGCCAAAGCAAGTCACCACATACACATACAGGAGTATGTAGGAGGGGGCCCAGGGAATCCAGCATAGGGCTTTGGGGGCCACCCTTTAAACTAGGCATCTGGTCATCAAAAAGGCAGAATGTGTGCATCCCCATCCTAGAGGAGGCTGGTGGGCTGGAGAGAGGAGAGCAGAGGGCTCCTGTGATGGTGTTGTGGCTTCCAAGGCCCGTCACTCCTGCCGTGTCCAGGAGCACTCCCGGGAACACGAAGCTGAGCCTGCAGCATCTCCTGGTGGACCAGCAGCCACCGATTCTAGAGGCCCCACATGGCACCAGGAGAGCAGAGCCCCACGACCAGGCTCAGCTGACAGGCTCACACAAATCTTATCAGCTAGTCACCCAGCCCCCTTCGTCTCTAGAGCAGATAAATCCTCTGTCTCTTTTCCTGGTGGCTTTATGACCCAAAGCTGCTGGATGTAAAAGAAGACAGAAATTTAAACAGATCCAAGAGGACCAGGAAGAGTGGCTCAGACCCTCGGCCTCCCGTATCCTGAGAAGACCCTTGGCCTCAACTCTAAACCACTTCACACTGTCCAAGGTTCCCCATGTCCCCTTCCAAAAGTCTGAAAAACAAAGTCCCTCATGGGCTTTTGCTCCAGCCACCCTTCAAATACCAAGAATGTTTAAATAAACACTGTCACTGTGCTCAGATTTCAAAGTGGGCTTTCCCAGCCCCAGATTATCACTTAGATGACTGTCCTGGTTCAGAGCAACGGCTGCATATCTGGCCTCTGCCGTGCTGTCTCTAATTCTCTACTCAGCCCTCTGTCTCCAAAGAGAGAATAAAAGATAGGAAAAGAAAAAGAAAAGACTAGGGTTTTTGTTTTGTTTTATGGAAAGCACTGCTTTATTTCAGAATTGTGGCTTTTCTCCCTCCTAAAATTTCTTCTCATGACTCTACCCCATCAGAGTAGAAATGAAAATTTCTTCTCATGACTCTACCCCATCTTCTAAAGGATTTGCTGGAGTCATTTAGTCCACATTAAGATGGAACCTATGCAGAGAGGAGGGAAGAAAGAGAGATAGCTAAGTGAGTGAATGGATGCAAAAAGAATGAAAGAGTGTGTGTGTGTGTGTGTGTGTGTGTGTGTGTGTGTCAGGGCTTAAGAATAGTAGGTAGGGAGGAAAGAGGGCACGCAACTCCAGGATTATTTTTCTATTCTGCTTTCACGAAGGGAGGCATCACCAGTCTGGCTGTTTAATTAAATCATAATCACCTTTGGTTTTCATTTAATCTTTACTTTCACGGCTTTGGATGGGCACCAAGATTGGAAGTCACTGTCCCATAGGTCTATGTATCTTTTACATTTTTAAGTTTCAATATGATTAGAGCCATGCCGAGCTCTTACTAAAATTCTAAAAATTGGGTGAACCGTTTAAGATCACAGCACCTCAGCGCGGTGACATTTTTTAGTCCTCATTTCCTTTTCATGTTGTTAAGTTATTGCCTGAATGTACAGGTTCTGGCCTGACCTAGAACACAGACAGGCCGGCCTGGTTAGCCCTACAAGGCAGTAGAAGGGCCGATGGCAGATGCCAAGAGGGACAGTCCTGTCCTAAGACAGTCTGTGGAAAGATTGTAGACTTGGAAGTCAAAATATCTGGACTAGCTGGGGTGCAGCTCAATCGTAGAGCACTTGCCCGGCACGGGCAATGCCCTGGGTTCCCTTCCCAGCTCCACAGAACAAACAAGCAAAAACCCAGTTCTAACCTTGCCTTGATCAATTGCCAATCTGACTGGCAAGTTCGGGTAAGTCAAGTAACTTCTTTGAATTTTAGGCATTCTCCTCTCTAAAGATGGCAGAACCCATCTTATTTGCAGGGAGGATTAATGACAGCAGGTAAAGTCGGTGTTCGAGATTTTCCCTCAGGGTTCTCTCAAGGTCTGTGGTTCATTTTCTTTCTCCCTTGCTTCACCGGCTCTCTTGCTAAACGGAGAGGCACCATTTCCCACCAACATTTGCGCCTCTGAGTAGCATTCTTGTGTATCAGATCAAGAGACTCAATTTTCTTTCCTAAAACTCAGCACATTCATTGTTCTAACAGGGAGCAGCCACGTGGAAGAATTGATAGCAACAACCATGACATTTCTTCTGCATTGGGCTAAGCCCACAGCATGCCTTGTAGCAAGAATCCCTAACCTCAGCACTATCTGGATTTTGGACCAGATAACCCTTTGCTGTGGGAGCACAGTTAATAATATATATCTCAAAATTGCTAAAAGAATAGATTTTTAACACTCTTGCCACAAACAAAAAGACAATTGATGAGGCGATAAATAGGATGAGGGTAACTGAATCTTTCTACAATGTGTACATAGATCAAAACATCATATTCTACTCCACAAATACATGTAATTATTATTTGTCAATTAAAACTAAACTCAAATCTAAGCCAGGCATGGTGGTGCCCTCTGAAATACCAGCGACTCAGGAGGGTAAGGCAAGAGGATCACAAGTTCAAGGCCAGACTTGTCACCTAGTAAGACCCTGTCTCATAATATAAAATAAGAGGGCTGGGGATGAGGCTCAGTGGTAGCGCACTACTGTGTTCCTCCCCAGTAACAAAAAATAGATTAATTAGTTGATTGATTAGTTAAAATCCTAATTTGAGACAATTTGTGGATTACCTCTCCGCCCTCCCCTCCTGCTGCCCAGTTCGACTCTGCCCAATCCCACATGCATAGGAAGATTGTGTACTGCTGTTATTAGTCCCACTCTACAAAGAGCAAGGCCTGGGAGGGTGTGAATTTCCCAAGATCACAAAGCAGAGTAGCTGAGCAAGGAATTGAACCCCAGCCTCTATTCCAAATGGGGTATCATGACAACTCTTGCAACATGCTTTCCCAAATAATGAAAATTAATTATCATCCTCACCTTCAGAAAGATGCAGATACATATTCTGGCCCATAATTAAAGAGGGACTGTGTGCTGCAGTACCATACGGAAGGGAAACCAAATGGGGTGAGGGAAGGGACAGACTTTACCTTGACCCAGGACTGTAACTCCCTCAAGGCCAGCATCCCCTTTCTATTTTGTTCTTCATAAAGTCTGCACTGTCAGATATAATGTCTCCCAGGTAATCTGAGCTCAGTAAGAATCCATTCATCCAGCCATCATTTATAGTGTTGACCTGGTTCTGGGCCCTGGGCAACAGGCTAGGGAATCATAAAGAGCTCAGATATTCTCTCTGGCCTAAAGACACTCACAGTTCATAGCAGCGACAAGAAAAAAAGTTGGCAGGTGCCATCATGATACACTGGGCCACTGGGCATTCACTCAAAATGAATGAATTCATTTTGAATGAATGAATTCATTCAAAATGAATTCCAACAATAAAAGAAGACCAGGTGTCTAAAAATAAGAAACTGTTAAAAAGTAACAGAAACATGCATAAGGTAGAGTTCCGTGTAAACATTTGCAGAAATTTATGTCTTTATATAAAAATGTGAGCCAATATGCTTTAGATAAATAATGCAGACTAAAAATGGCATGTAAAATATGCTCTTCGTATACATCTATGTGTTAGTCAGATTTCTGTTACTGTAACAAAATACGTGAGATAAACAACTCATAAGGAGGAAAGGTTTATTTTGGCTCATGGTTTCAGAAGTTTCAGACCATGTTCCCTTGGACACTTGGGTCTGTGGTAAGGTAGTATGTTATGGTCGGGGGAGGACATGGTGGGACAAAACCATTCACCTTATAGCAACAAGGAAGTAAAAGGGAGAGACAAGTCCTCCTCCAAGGACAAGTCCCCATTGACCTACCATTCTTGCACTATGACTCATCTTTTAATGCTTACAAATAGAGCCAACCTGGGAACCAAACCTTTAACCCTTGGGCCTTCAGCACTTTCTAGATCTAGACTATAGCAACCTGCAATACAGATCATCTAAATGCAGAAAGAAATGCACCAACATAGAGCAGAGACTGTCTCTGAAGGGTAAGATTAAGCATTGTTTTTGTGGGTTTCTCATTTGAGCTTATTCATACTAATTTTCAGAAATATCTCATTTTACTCCATTAAAGTTAATCTTACTTATATCTACAAAAAAAGCCACAATTCTCAGAGGAATCCTTGTTCCAATGTCGAACCAAAAAAGAAGTAATAAAAAAATTATGTAATCAAAAGCTCTCTACCTTCTATTAAAAGAGTGGAGAGTGGAGGGAATGAAACCTTGAAGGGTGGAGAGAAACACATCGACATGTGACAGGTGTTGTCCTTGGGGAGTGATTTTTCTTTTTTTGTCTTTTTTTTTTTTTGTCTTTTTTTGCTTGTTTGGTTTTGGTACCATGGATTGAACCCAGGGGCACTTAACCACTGAGCCACCTCCCCAGTCCTGCTTTGTATTTTATTCGGAGACAGGGTCTCACTGGGTTGCTTAGGATCTCCCTAAATTGCTGAGCCTGGCTTTGAGCACTGAGAGATCCTCCTGAGCCACTGGGATTACAGGTGTGCGCCACCTGGGGAGTGATTGTTTTTGATCTCTAGTTTACAGGCAATTTTTTTTCAAGTTTTCTACAGAGGGAATCGTCATTAAGTATTCAGTGAACAAGCAGGAACTACCTGAGAGATAGGAATGAGGGAAAGGTTATGATGAATCTTTATTAGTGTTTTTAGGAAATGTAAAGGCACCTGGGGGTGGGGGTATATTTTGGCTTCAGACTCCCATAAAATGTGGATTTTTCCACCTAAAAGGGATTTAAATGCCCTCCCCATTGCCAGAGCCAATCAGCCAGGACAGAGGGGCAGCAACACCGCCATCTTCACTCAAACCAAATGTTGATTAAAAGTTAGTACTGAAAGCTCTTTGTTCAAGAAATATGAACTCACAGTCAAATAACTCCCCACAGTGAGTACATAAAGCTCAGTATAACCTGCAGCACCCCAAAGACGCTACACGGTCTGAAACAAAGTGGGATCTGCCAGGGTGTCCTCAACACTGGGGATGAGATTCATCCTGTCCTAGGCCTCTCTTGGAAGAGCCATTGGCCCTTGAGTGAGGAGCAACTGGAAATAGTGCATCATTTAAATATCAATAATTTTCAACAAAACTTTTTTCAATTTCATAAAGTCCTTCATTAAAGAACCACTTCAGGAATGATTAGCTAGTTGCTTTAGTGAATTGGACTTTACATAACAATAACCATCAAAATTCCAATGCCCAAGTGAGAAAATTTAAAAAATAATAACCACCATCTAGGTTTGTATTTCCCCCAATCCCTTTACATTATGTATTATCTGAGCATATTCCCAGAGAAACTCCATGAAGCAGGTAACATTGTAAACCCTGTTTTCCAGAAAAACAGCCTTTAAAAGATGACAGAATTTCCCCAAAGCTACTCAACTAAAACGTGAACATATAACTTGAAATTGGAACTTGAATCCAAATGTCTGTAACTCCAACACCCACACTTTAGCCACCAAAGTAGGCCATAAAGAACTTTTTTAAATCTGTAATTTCTTTTGGTACTTGATTTTAAGATATTGTGTCTGAATATGCTATATGTTATACATGATTTTCTTCTTTCATTGAGGATAAAATTTAAATCAACATGGAAAAATGGTATGTGCAGAACCATAAGCACATATTAATTTTTAAGGCCCATTCTAAGTCCTTTTTAAAATTAACTCATTTACTATTTATTTATTTATTTATTTTTACAGTGGTAGGGATTATAACCAGGACCTCAATGATGCTAGGCTTGCTTGAGGATCTGAAATATATCCCCAGGCTCTCTTTATTTTTTTATTTTGAGATAGGTCCTTCCTAAGTTGCCCATACTGACCTTGAAATTGGGGTTCTCCTACCCCAGCCTCCCAGATGGCTTGTAATATGAATGTGTGTCATGGTATCTAACTTAAAATTAATGCATTGGATCATCACAACCATCATGTAAACTAAGACTAAGTAAGGCAGGTAGGAGTGAAATAACTTTAAAACCATAAGGAAAAGGCAGATCCAGGGTTTGAACCTAGGCCTGTCTGATCTCAGAGTCCATGCACTTAGTAGATGCTCCATAGCTAGAATTTACACAGCAATATACACACAAACAACAATGCCAGCCGAGGTAAGACCCGCCGAGTGAGGAGTGAAATGCTTTTTCACACCATTATTAAATTAAGCACTGTACAGGCAACAAGTCAATGGTCCACGAACACCCATCTATTCCAGAACTTAATACACTGCAGGCAGATGGCACATGCACAAAACATTGGGTTTTCTTCTTTTTTCAAACAGCTGATTCAGATTGAAGACATTAGTGATGTACTACAATGCCATCTCCAAATTCTGTTTCCTCCTTGCTCTATTTTCTTTCAAAAAAGTTTTTCACTTATCCATCCCATTGAAAAAAAAAAACTCTCTCTCTCTCTCTCTCTCTTTTTTTTTTTTTTTTTTTTTTTNAGAGTTAACATCTTATGTTCCACTTGATTGAAGTGAAAAAGCAAAGTCACCTTGACCTTGGCCAGTCATCTCAGATGGCAAGAACCTCTTAGTTGGAAAGACTGAGCCAACCACGGGAGCTAATGAACATGAGACCCAGAATTCTCTCCCCTTGGGAGATCCTTCTGCATTTGCCTAAGTGTGTGGGAGGACTCAGCCAAATGTCCCTGGGTCTCAATGTCCCTGCAGATTACTGAACTATGAACTGTCACTGAAGCATCTAATAATTACACTTCACCTTGTTACCTTGCAGACTCCACATGGGGACAGGTCTTAAAATGACCTCTGTAATTAGACAGACAAAAAATTATCATAGTTCAAATAAAGGCAGAAGGAAGTTCAAATTTCCATCTCTCTATCGTTTCACCCAACAGAATATCAAAACACCAAAATGAGGATACTGCCTGCACACTCACGGCGCCACTGGCGGGAACAGAGGGGCTGCACCGTTCTGAAAATGACCTGGCGAGGTGGCTCCAAATTCACAGCACTCAGCATTCACTTCAGTTCACTTTCACTCAGCATTTGCCCTTCTAGAAATTAATCCTCCAGACACGAGGATGTCATTACGTAAGGATATACGTGCAGCACCTGTTGTGTGGAATACTAAGCAGCATTTTATTTTTTATTTTTAGATATAATGACAGTAGGGTGTATTTTGGCATAGCATACACACATGGAGTATAACTTCCCGATCTTGTGGTTGGACATGATGTGGAGTTACACTGTTGTGTGTTCAAATACGAACATAGGAAAGTTATTTCTAATTATTCTACTGTCTTTCCTATTCCCCATTACCCTCCCTTCCCTCATTCCCCTTTATCTAATCCAATGAACTTCTATTCTCCCCACCCTCACCCCTTATTCTGTGTTAGCATCTGAATATCAGAGAGAACATCTAGCCTTTGGTTTTCTGGGATTGGCTTATTTAACTTAGCATGATAGCCTCCAGTTCCATCCATTTACAGGCAAATGCCATAAAGTCATTTTTCTTAATGGCTGAGTAATATTCTATTGTGTGTGTGTGTGTGTGTGTGTATCACATTTTCCTTTTTTGGGGTGGGAGTACTAAGTATTGAACTCAGGGGCTCTCAGCCACATCCCCAACCCTATTTTGTATTTTATTTAGGGACACGGTCTCATTGAGTTGCTTAGCACCTCGCTGTTACTGATGCTGGCTTTGAATTCAAGATCCTCCTGTCTCAGCCTCCCAAGTCGTTGGGATTACAGGTGAGTATCCCTTACCCAGCTATATACCACATTTTCTTTATTCATTCATCTATTGAAAAGCACCTAGGTTGGTTCCACAGCTTAGTTATTGTGAATTGAGTTGCTACAACCAGTGATGTGGCTGCATCACTGTAGTATGTTGATTTTAAGTCCTTTAGGTATAAAACCAGGAGTGGGATAACTGGATCATGTTGTGGTTCCATTCCAAGTTTTCTGAGGAATCTCCATACTGCTTTCCAGAGTGACTGCACTAATTTTCAGTCCCACCAACAATGTATGAGTGTTCCTTCTCCCTCACATCCTCGCCAACATTGTTACCTGTATTCTTGATAATTGCCATTCTGACCAGAGGTGGGATCTCAGCATAGTTTTTTAATATTTATTTCTTAGTTGTAGTTGGACACAATACCTTTATTTTATTTATTTATTTTTATGTGATGCTGAGGATTGAACGAACCCAGGGTCTCCACGTGCTAGGCGAGCTCTCTACCTCTTGAGCCACAACCCCAGCTCAGCATAGTTTTAATTTGCATTCCTTTAATTGCTAGATAAGTTGAACAGCTTTTCATTTTGTTGACCGATCATATTTACTCTTCTGTGAAGTGCCTGTTCAGTTCCTTTGCTCATTTATTGACTGAGCTACTTGTTTTTTTTGGTATTAATTTTTCCAAATTCTTTATATATCCTGGAGATTAATGCTGTGTCTGAGGTGCAGGTGGCCAAGATTTTTCTCCCGTTCTGTAGGCTCTCTCTTCACGTTCTTGATTGTTTCATTTGACTAAGCAGCAATTTAGAAAGAATGTGTTAGATCCACATGGATTGAACCAAAGAAATTTCCATGGTACATTTAGGGGAGAAAAACAAGATGTGGAAAAATAGACATAGCAGGCAGCAGAGGCCAGGCAAAATAAAAATTTGAGGAAAATATTATAATCTAAATGAAAATACAGACTAGACCATAGAAAAACTCCCTCTGTTTCATCAAGCATAAAGTGGATATAGTAATAATATACATGTCTCAGAGAGTTAATATGCAAATTAAGTAAGTTAATGTATTTAAAGGACCTAGGGAAGAGCCAGGTGCATAGGAGTATTATATTGTGTTATTTTTAAATTCTATCTACAATACTGCAAAGGTGCACATATCGAATGAAAACAGAGATGTAGATGGTAGAAGGTGATAGAGGTACACACACATTGCTTTGATCTTTGATTAGGTGACAGGATTGTCAGCGTAACTTAGAGATTTATTTTCCTTTTTTTTCCTCCCTCCCTGCTTCCCTCTCTCCCTTTCTTTCTTTCTTTCTCTCTCTTTTTCTTTCTTTCTTTCTTTCTATATTTTAGCGCAGTTCTGAGGGTTAAACCCAGGCCTCATGCATGCTAAAGCAAGCACTTTTCCACTGTGCTACATCCCCAGTTCTTTTTATTTTTATTATTATTATTTTTTTTTATTTTGAGACAGGGTTTCACTAAGTTGCAAGGTTGGCCTCATACTGTGACCCTCCTGCCTCAGCTTTCAGTATAGCTGGGATTACAGGCAGCTAGAGATTTGGCACACACCCAGCTAGAGATTTTTTTGTTATTATTATTATTTGCAATGCACCTTTTGCCCTAAATTACTGTTGGGAGTGTGGTGGGTAATCTCATCTAACTCAGCGTCCACATGTGAAGAAGGGACCATTTCTCCCCCATAAGGCAAGTGGGTAAATTTTCCTGTCCTAATTCTAAAAACCATTTCTCCTTATCAATATCAAATCACTGCTTTAGTGTTGTACTCGGAAGGGCCATTCACCTTAGAAGGCCTCCCTTTGATTACAGTGAACATGTATTTAGACTCTAACACCAAGACAGTTTATAGAACAAAGGGGCTGTTTGGAGAATTTGCAGAAAGCCATAAAAGTTAAATCACACTTATTTATACATTTACTAAATACATGACTTTTATTGAAAAGAATGAACTTCCATGAAATTGGGACTGCGCTGGAGAGGCCAAGAGGAAGAATGGCCGTCTGTCTGGGCAAAGCCTGCGGGGAGTCCACATCCCTCCTCACGTCTCTGCGGAGGCCTCGGGATCATCCTATTCATAAATCTCAACATATTTGAGGACACCCTTCAACTTTATCTTGGGACAGAGTGGCCACATTCTGCTGGACGTGGCCCAATCTCTCTGGAGACGGGCCATGGATGTCCCATCTGGAGAAGGGCCCAGCGGATGCCAAGTCCAGAGAAGGATCGTTTCCAGAGGCTTCTGTGCTGTATGCCTAGTCACATAAATCTTTGTCTTCGTGTCAGCAGAAGAGCCAACAGGCAGGCTCCTCTCTGAAAGGAATCTTCATTCAAAGAGCAGAGGAAACCCAAGAGTTAAGAGTCTTTATGTGCTAGTGGTAGAAACTGGCTGTAGAACCAGAGAGGCTAAATTATAAAGCTTTGGCAACCCTCAGCTCTCTCTACGTCATTTTCCTCTGGGACTAGATGAGAAACAGCTGGATGCTGGAAAAGAAAAACCACTGGAAAAAATCACGCTGCTTGACAACCCTTCTCCCAGACCTTCCATGGCCGATTCCTGGCCCCAGTCTCAGCTCCGTAGTCACCTCCGCACTCTCTCTCGGTGACACTGGACCCCACTCCCTCCTCTCAGACATATCAACCTCTTCCTCATGCACTCAGTGCTACTGGGAATTCTTTTATTTACTGGTTCACTACCTCTCTCCCCACCAGAATGTGTCTTGAGAGCAGAAGCCTGGCTGGCCTCTCACGGTCAAGTCCCACTGCTTAGAACAGTGCCAGCACATAGTAGGTGCTCAACACATGCAGGTCACGTGACTTAAATGGGATTGAATAATCATTGTGCTTTTCTACGTCTGATTTTTTTTTCAATGTCTCTTTAGTAGATACAAATTTAGTTTATGATCATTGAAACAATATTTATCTGAAAAAAGGAAAAATTAGTCAATCTGAGAACCTTAGCAGCTTAGAAAATCTAATTAATGCCAGTTCCCTTGGGTTCTATAAGGTGGAGGTTTTGTCTTTCTCATTTCCATACATCTAGCATCCAACACGCAGCTTGGCCCACGGTTGGCGCTCCATAAATAGGGGATCTGTGTGGCTCACGGGCTTGGCACTGGGCTAGTCCATTCATTGTATTTCTCATAACCTGTCTCTTTAAATCACTACCACAACCCTGTGAAGCTGACATTTTACAGATGATAATGTAAGTCACATTTTACAGATAAAAAAAAAAAAAAAACTAAGGCTCAGTAACTTCCTTATGAAAAATTCACATAAGCTGGGTGCAGTGGTGTACCTCTGTAGGCCCCAGCAACTAGGGAGGCTGAGGCAAGGGGATCATAAGTTGGAGGCCAGCTTTGACAACTTAGTAAGGCCCTAAGCAATTAAGCAAAACCCTGTCTCAAAATAAAAAAATAAAAAGGACTGGGGATGTGACTCAGTGGTAAAGCAGCCCTGAGTTCAATCCCCAGTACCAAAAAAATAAAAATATCAAACACTTGCTAGTAAGAGTCAGAGCTAATGTTAGAATCCAAGTCTGTCAGAGGCCAAAGTCGCCTGATTGCTGCTCCTTACAGTCCCCCAAATTTCCATAATACAAAGCTACTCCACAGCTATTTTAAGTGGGAAGATAGAATCCGTGATGCTCTGGCCGGCCATCTGCCGACTCCAACTGTATCCAGATTACCATCCTATCCAGGATTGAGTAGTTGTTCACAAAATCGTTCTTGGTTGGAAGAAGAGGGAGAAAGGAGGGAAAGAGGAGGGAAGGCAAGGACAGCCTCTTGCTTGGCCTTAGGAGGGGCCCCTTGGCACCACAGAACTACAGACTCTGCTTCCAGCCTCCATGACAGGAGCTGCTGGCATCTAAGGAATCCAAACCGCCCTCCCTGCATGTCTACCTACCTGCGGTACCTCTGGGCCCACCAGCATTTCTGCCTGGCATTCAAGGCCTCTAAAGGAGATCCAGGAGCTGGTTGGGTTGACACTGTGACCTGCTGGGGAGGGAAGGAACAGAGGAACACAGCTCTCAGTGAAAACTCCCCAGTCCCTCTCCTACCTCTAAGAGGAGACTGCAGGGCTCTGGGTGTAACTCAGTGCCAAACTGCTGGCTGGCTCTGCTTAGGCAAGGCCTCTCATGGGAAGCAGTGTGGCAATTCACTATATTTCTCCGCCTCTTTCTCTGCAGGTGTGAGCTGGGAGGATCTCTGCTGGGTTTCACTGTGTAGAGTTAGGGTGCCACCAGGCCTGGGCACGTAGGAGGCATGCCATCTTATTTGTTAATGTATACACTCTGGATCTATTCATCGAATGCAGCTCACAGTCTTATTTGCAATTCCAAACTCCAAAAAACTTCTGGACACCAAAAGATTTCCTAGAAGTTGGCAGCAAGCTCCCTGGACAGGAACTCCTGATCCGAACAGATAGGAGGCTCTTTCAAGTCCTTACTGATCTCCCTCAATGTGAACATCCATAGACTCTGCAGGTTTCAAAGCCGATGGGCAAATGGGTTTGATTAGGGGATCCCGCCCCAGACTCTGCCAGGGTGTTCTGTAACTTAGTGATATGTACCATATGACCTTTCTAAATTCTGAAAAATCCTGAATTCCCCAAACATTTGGCCCAAAGGCTTCAGCTAAGGGGTTTGGAGTTGCATCTGCTTGTGGTAGGCATTGTAGGTGCTGAGAACATTGTGGTGGGGTAAAGTCATCAGGGTCATTGCTACGGGATTTATTTTTCAGTTAACCAGACAATAACAAGGAAGTAGATAAATAATGAGAGTGAAGGTTTGAAACAGACCAAGCCAAGAGAATGGGATCAAGATGTGATGGGAAAATCAGAGAAGTCCTTGCTAAGAAGACCTAAATGAAGAGAAGGAAGGAGCCATGTGCAGAACTGATTTCAAGGTCCATCATTGACTGTAAACCTGTTAGGGATCAATGGACCATGCCCATTCCTACCTGAGAGCCTTTGCACATGCTGTCTCTTCTGCCTGGAAAAATAAATCACTGAAGCTTCTCAAACTTCAGTTTTGCTTAGGACTGCACATATCTTTAAAGGGCCAGGGCTGGAATAAAAATCCAAGCTTCAACATATAAAATCACATTGGAGATCTGTAAGAAAAACACCAACTTGTAGAGGAGGTCCTCAGGATCTCAAAGAAGCTCTCCATGAACCATAATGGACCACAGCTGCTATCACATCACAGTTTCTCCTGTCCTGAAAATGAAGACTCAGCCCAGGGCAGGTTCTCTCTGAACCAAGAATGTAGTGTTCTCCCAGAAAAGCTGGCGCGTCTATTGACCTGCCCAGCCAAGTCCCATGCCCCCTCCACCAGGGGCTTCAGTTTCCACACGTGAACAGACACAACCCAGGCACCCTGGGGATCCTCGGCATTGTTCTCCAGCAACTGTGAAGCCATAGTCCCTCCTAGGAGCCAGGACCCGCCCAGCCAAGAGGGTTGCCAGTAGCGCCAGGGCCTGGGTTGTTTCACCATTATTGATGCCGTTATTGCGGGTTTCCCTTGGTCTTCCTGTTTAAGAGACCGTGGGGGCTGCGACAGGGGTGCCATCATGCCTGGAACGAATGCGCCTTTATTGCGGACTAGCTCGGTGATTCAGGGCGCGCCAAGAGCTTGGTGATAAAACCCTGCGAAGGCCGGGCGGGATGCCCAGGAGCATGACCAATCGCCGGATGGGGGTTATTGGCTTGGACGTTTTATTGTGCCATAACATCCCTCTTTTCAGCTTTAGATGTCAGCAGCAGGCGACAAGCTTGATGACGGGCTTGGCTCTCCCGGGGCTGCACCGCGCCCCCTTGGCCAGCTTCTCAAACCTAGTGCACATGGATGAGAACACTTCTTTCCCCAGGCAGGAGCACCCCCTCTTGCGGGGCAACGCTCTATTTTCCCCATTTTAAAAAGATGCTGTTCTCACTAAGGGAAGGGAGAGTCGATATGAGAACTGTAGAGAAGAGTGTCAGACATAATAACGTGTCCTTTTCTGCTATAAATTTGCTCTGCCTCTGCTGGGGGAGGGATCATATTCTAAATCAGTCCCCTTCAGTCTCCTTCACAAGATCTCTAAGAAAGAACCCGCTTCATGTACCTGCAAGGGGCTTGTCGATGCCTCTTCTGTGCTCTGTCCAAACTCACCTGGTGTTCTCACCTGCTGTCACTTCCCTGAGCTTAGAGATGTGTCAGCGCTGTCACTGCCACACACAAGCATCCATTTACAAAAATGCTCCCCCACACACACACACACACATCGTCTGAGAGGAGGGCTGGAAGGGCTCTCAAAGAGAACCTACCAAGATCTGGTACCTCCTTAGTTTAGCAAAACAGTCTTTGGGCCTTCCTCTTAAAGGACAACATTTCCCATACTTTTTCTGCCTTTGTTGACTTAGTGAAAGTCAAATCAGAAAATCTCTTTTGTCAGACGGCAGCTCTCTGCTAACAATTTGGAGAGCCTCCATGCCTAGTTGACTGCCTTCCCCAGGACCTGCTGCCTCCCCCAGACACCAGCAGCTTCAGGCTTCCCACTTATTTATTTGGTGTTGCAATGGTTTGGGCCATTCTGTGGGACATGTCCCTGGGCACTGGGACTAGGAGCTAGAAGGGATTCCTAGACTAGCTCTATCAGCATTGATGTTTGACAGATTCCATGTATTCCTGGAAAGGCCACCTACAGTCATCACACTGTCTGGGTGCCTGCTCAGACCAAGCCAGGCCTGGAAGTGAGGACAGCGGCTTGGCCCTGCTTGGCCCTGCTGATTCCGTGCTCAGGGGGCAATTGCAGAGGAAATACCGTAACTCTCCGGTCCACCCAAGACTACCCCATGGAGCCTCTAGCATGCAGCACTAGAGACTTTATGAAGCAAGCATGTGTCAGCCTGGCCCCTCAGGGACTGCTGGGGTTGAAATGTTTTCAAACTGTAGTCAGAGAAGAAGCTGCAGATAAGAGGAAGAGAGATCAGTCCCTCAGCATGATGCCTTCACTTAGCAGCCCCCAGGACAGTTTGTAAAAGGCCAGCCTTTCCCAAATGAGGGAAATAAACTTTTAGTTTCTATTTCCAGTCTGCATCACAAATTAACCCTGTAAACTGGCTTTTCCCCTAGCCTTAACCCACAGCTCAGCCCTCCTTCCTCTAAGCCTACCCGGGAGAAAGACCTCGGAGGAGGAGAGTAGGGAAAATTCCAGAAATTACTTTTTGGCATTTCATGTATATTTTAAATAAAAAAAAAAAACCTACTAGGATTTTTATTTTTAAAAAACCCTTAGCTTTTGCAGCAAGTGTACATTTTCTCATTAATAAATAGAAACTGCCTTTCCTTCCATCAGCCTGTGTTGGACTCAAAGAATAAAACTTCCAATTTCATAAGGAAAGTGTATTAACCCAGTACTGTCCTATTTAAGGGGCAGTCACTAAAGATTGTGCTCTACAAGTAGTCCCCAGGGACTGTAGACTTTTCTATAACTTGTTTCCTTTCTTTGCCGCCCCCCCCCCCCATACACTGGATAATAATTTCTCAGTATTGAATCTTTTGGTGTCAGTATTCTCAAATGATTTCAATACCCTAACCATTCCTAATCTGGCCACTGTGGTATTCTGTGCAATTAAGTTGCTAAAGACAGGACAGAGCCCTTAGTTTCAGATTTCAGCTTCATGTGTCTGAATAGAAGCCCTCATGGGGACACACATTCTTACCACTGCTTTGCTAAAACATTTCCCACTTTTATCTGCCTGATTCTATACACATGGGCACAAGCCAATGCAAATGGCCCATCAAAGGCACATAGAAGAAAGATAACAACTAAATCAACCTATTTCCTGATTTTGCTCTTTGATGGGTATTTTCCTACTCTTACATCGACCTTACCTCTGATCATTTGAGAGCTCTCATTGGTGAGAGGGTATCAAGGATGAGAAGAGTCCTGACATTCCTTTTGGAAAGGTAATATCCCTGGCTTGATGAGATAGGAAGGCGCAGTAGCATTTTCACAGGGCTTTTCAAAGGGTAGTGGAAGTGGAAGAGTTCCCTGGAACCCCTTCCCAGATCGTGACTTTATCTAACCATGTTTTCCAAACTGTCAATCAAAGCGCATAGTCTGAAAAGTACAAGTTCCTTTCTGCATAGTGGAGCTCAATAGATCTATCCACAGAACTGTCCTAGGAAATAAAAGACAAAGAGTTGCTGTAAAGGGAGCTAAAGTCGAAGAACACAAAACCACATGAGGCAGATTCCACACTCTGTTTGCTGGAGTTAATCCTTCCCTTTCCATGCAGAACACCATCTCTGTTATTGTCACCCTGATGTCTAGTTGAGCACGTAGCAGATGCATAGATATAGATTGTGATTTATTGATGGGCTGCATCCTCACAAATATTATTTTTAAAAACTTTTAGACCACAGTAAATAACTTGCCTTTGGGCGCAAAGCCAACAGGACCCTAAACTGTAACCCTAAATAACTGTAACCCTAAATAACTCTAAACTGTATCCCTCTGCCTTTCATCCCGGATGTTGTCTTCATCCCCTTTAAATGTGAACACATTTCCACAAGAAAAAAATTAAATGCAAAGTGTGATTCAAGGCAACCAAAAATGAACCAATTCATTTTTAATTTCTAGTTATGAAATTTCTACTTATGCCTATTTAAAAATGTATAAATTGTTCCACAAGCAAATGCCTTTCCGCTGCTAACATTGCTTCCAGAGACTCAAGCACAGTGGCACTAGATTCAGTTTCCAAAATCCCTTCCTTTGCATCTCACACAACACGCTGAGGAGAGTATCATGACCAAATTATTTGCAAAGAATTCCTCAAGCTGCTCAGACAAAAGCCTTCTCTTCCAAATGAGCGGTTAGTAAACGTGAGAGGTGATCTTTTCCCTTAGTGCTGACATGTCACTTAGTGCCTGGGGTTTTATCTTGAGCTCACTGGGTAATCCAAACGGAAAAGGGAGACCTCCAACAATGGAGTCTCTTTTCAGTTTGACTTCTACTTTGGGGGGGCCAGCACTGAGCAACCCTCATGAAATGGTATCTGGTGCAAAGTGGTGGCCTTGGGTAAGCTGAAATGTTTGCGATGCCAAAATAAAGATGTTCACAGAGCCGAAACCTCCCAGTCATACAGAGAACAACCGAAATGGAAAGACTGGCCAAGGTTTGGCTCAGCAAGATGGAGTTAACTCTTTGTCTGTCTGACACCCTCTGAGAATGTGGCAGAAACCCAAGGTGGACGACAGGGGGCAGTGTTCGCTGCATCTTTCATCCCTGCTCCGCTTTCTGCATTTTATCGAAATGCAGCTGAGCCAAGAGAAAACTATGCCCAGCATTTCATAACACAGGAAGTGGGGAAGGAGATTAGATATTGGGCTCTGCAGTCACCACAAAAGGAGCACGGCGCTTGTAAAAGTCACTTTTTGTTTTTCCTCCTATGCAAAAGCCTGACCATTGGAGAGATGGGGGGTTTTGTTTTTGTTTTTCAGTCTGATTGGCTAAATCTCCCGTTGAACATAACAAAAATGCATGTCCTGTTTTTCCAACTATCACAGGTCGTCAGGACGGATCATTTAGTTCAGACCGTTCGTTTTGCAGACGAGGACCAGATTTCTACATTTATCATTCGCTGCTCTTTGTGCTCAGATTTTATCAGCATGTGGGGAGGGAAAGTCGGATTTCGCTCTTGGAGGTATTTAGAGAATTTGCAGTCATTTCAAAATAAGATCCATGTGTATGCTGTGCGTGGAAAAAGCCAGGTCCCAAAAGAGAATGCTGTCCTCTGTCCTGGTTGTCATCATGTGGGGTTGAACTTGATTCACATTCTTTACAAAAAGCTTACCATGGATGTGCCATTACACTCCATAGCAAGGATTGCAACCCAAGCACCCAAAGGTGTACCGTTCATTAAAGTACCTATCTATCATTAGCTAAAAATACCTACCGTCTTCTCTTTTGGAGAAGAACTCCCTAAATCCAGAGTGATTCCCTTCTTCCTATAAACATTTTTGAGCCCCTGATACATATAAGGCTCTGTTGTTAGATATACAAAGGTGACAAGCTTCTAGCCTTTAAGAAACTAGCTGGGCGGAGGCACGTGCCTATGATCCCAGCAGTCCAGAAGGCTGAGGCAGGAGGATCCCAAGCTCCAGGCCAACTTCAGCAACTTAGTGAGATCCAAAGCAATTTAGTCTCAAAATTTTTAAAAATAAAAAGGACTGGTGATGGGGCTCAGTGGTTAAGTCCCCCTGGGTTTAATCCCTAGGGCCTTAGTAAGTTGCCTCAAATTTTTGATCCTCCTGCCTCAGCCTCCCGATTTGCTGTTGATTACAGGTGTGCACCACTGCACCCAGCTCTCAAATTGTTCTTAAAAGAAGAATCAGACAAGGCCCTAATTAGCCATAATGCAAAACAGAATAGAGTCTGTTTGAAAGAAAAATACAAGCAAATTGCAAAAGAAAAGATTATATTCATCTAGAGCCAAGAACTGAAAGGAAAGTCTCATGAAGGAGTGAGCCTTGGAGCTGGGCCCTGAACCCCTGGTAGGTTTCCAGAGGCACACAGATGAGCAGGGAAGGGAAGCCCAGGCCTGAGCAAGAGCCAAGGTGTGGAAGACTGTGGGCCAGCTGGCGAGCACAAGCAGTCCAGTGCTCGTACCTGAGAATGGAAGAAGTTGACGAAAAGGGAGGAAATGCCCCTTGGGAAGGACGCTGTCATCCCAGCGACTCAGGAGGCCGATGCAGGAGGATTGTAAGGCCATCCCAGGAGATTTAGCAATAACCTAACTCTAAATTAAAAAAAAAAAATTAAAGAGTTGGGGATATAGCTCAGTGGTAGAGCAACCCTGGTTTCAAATCCAGTACTGAAAGAAAAAACAAAACAAACAAAAAATGGCAGGATGTACCAGTTAAAGCCACACCATGCATGGCAGTGCGCAATAGCACATGCCTATAATCCCAGCAACCCGTGAGGCTGAGGCAGGAGAATTGCGAATTTAAGGCCAGCCTCAGCAACTTAGCAAGGGCCCCAGGCAATTTAGCAAGATCCTGTCTCAAAATAAAGAGTAAGAAGAGCTGGGGATATAGCTCAGAGGTAAAGCACCCCTAGGATAAATGCCCAGTACCAAAATATACAAATAAAGCCACACCATAAGTTTCATTATCAGGCCAGTGAACTTGAGTTCAAAGGGAAATGACAGAAACATAACTGAAGTTTTTTGAGCCAAGCAGGGTCATGATTGGAGCCAGTGTTGGGAAAGTTCATCTGACTTTGTAGAGATAGAGAAGAAGGGGAGGAGGCTCGTTAAAGCACAGCCACAGCAGAAACAGATCTGACGAGGTCTTTTGGTCACCCTTGCACGAAAGGAAAGAGGAGGAGCAATGGGGAGGCAAGGTTGGGTGGCCCAGTGAAGACAGAGGAGTGAGGTTTGAAAGGGTCGTGAACAAAGCGCACGGGGCGTGGAGGGAAGGTCAGGACTTTGGGTTTGGGCGTGTGACACGGACACTGCAACAGAAGAGCCTTGCAGAGGTGTCCCAGGAACCACAGAAGACCAGGACTGGTGTTCACAGAGGGTCAGAAGGATACCTGCAAATGTAGCCTGGGAGCTGCCCAAAGGTAGGCATTCCAGAAGACCATCTTGACACCCCAACAAGAAAGGTCTAGCAAAGGTGGCCATCCGCTCCTCCAGGTACCATACTGGTGGTTCAGCAGTGTGGGTTTTGTGAATCTTGTCTGGTTTCCGCTTGTCTCGATAATGACATACAGTGGCTTAAGAAATATAATCCCATAAGAAAGAGAGTAGAATGAGTCACACATCACTTTTCTATGTTCATATAAGAACACGTGACCAGTGAAACTCCACATCATGTGTAGTCACAAAAAAAAGGAATCCTAATTAGATAAGTTCTACTCCATGTATGTGTAATATGTCAAAATAGATTCTACTACATCATAAATATAGTCCCAATATAAAAGCAAGGATTGACGTTAAACATGAGTTTGTCCTCCTGAAAGAAGGAAAGGGAATTCTTGTTTGCTTAACAAAGCAATTATTCCTATCAAGGTGTTTTGTCATTGAGTCCCACTAGAAGGACCCTGAAAACATTTATTTAAACATGATCTGGCTTTTATAAAATCCATTGAAACAGCTTTAATGGAAAACCTCCATTAAAAACTCAGGTATGTCATTATTTCAGGCAGACTAGCTACTTTATTCTTGAGTAAATGGAAACAATGTTATTGCAAGAGAAGATAAGACTTTAGATGACAGTATGGTGTGTGGAAAGTTCTGGAATCAGGTTCAGATCCAGCTGGGCCTCTTACTCTGTGAGCATGAACACATTGCTTCACTGCTCTGGACCATAGTGTCCATATCTCTAAAACAAGAAAATAACAGAATGTTCTACCTAACGTTATTGTATTACATAGGGTCATTTTTATGAATTGCTTTGCACAGTCTCTGACACAGAACAGGCAGATGAAGGGTTGAGGCTTCCTCAAGGTCCACTGGGAAACCTCTCTGGTCCCATAATGATCATCTCTTCCTTGTCTCCTTCCCTGGGCTTCCTCCCACCTGTATGCAGTGACATGGGGTACGCCATCTCCCAGGTTCTGATTCTTTCTCAGAGCTTGGGTCTCTTGAAGGTTTTTCTTTATCCACAACTCATCTGGATGATCAAGAAGGCAGGCCCTGCCCCTAGCTAGAGGGCAAGCATTGCACATCTGACCCAGGGAACCAGGACCACTAACTTTAGGGGGCTCTGAATTCCAAAGGGTGCCTGCCACCACAGGACCAGACAACGGAGCCTTCCTGACTCCCTGTTCTCTTGGCTTCTGGGAAAGGTCACACAATTCCCACAATCTTGACATTATTGAGCATTTATAAGCTGCATAGCACTCTTCTGCGTTCCGGTTACAAAATACTCTCATGATCAGCATTTTCTTTTATCTCCACCTCCATGATGAGCCTATAGGGAAATAATCAGGCTGTTAAGAGCATGGACTGGTGGGACCAGATCTCAGGTCCAGACAGCACTCCTGAGCTGGGCAGTTACTCATTCTTTCTGTGGCTCAGTCACCTCCCCTACAAAATGGGTTTAATAAGAGCATGTTCTGGATTTGGAAGATGGCGGCGAGGGGAGTGCATTACCCCCGTGTGCTGCTTCACTGTGTGGGAGTATGACAAGTCAGGACGGCTAAAGGATATCTTGTTAGGAATTTCCAGCAATAGTGGGGTGCTCCGGAACCTGGAGGAAGGATTTCCATCGCACGAGGATCGGCTACGGGGACTCAAACGCGAGAGGTTTGTCGCACGGAGGGTAACTGCTTATTCAGCAAATCGCCCCGCGGCTAGAGTCTGCAGTGTGCGCTGGGATAGAGACGCAGGGTTACAGCGCTGCAGTTTCTGCCAGCTGCGCAAGCACCGTACTCAGGGCTGAATTCTGGGTTCCAGACGGGGTAAGGAAGCGGTCCTGCTCGGTTCTACACACCGGTCAGTCCACAGAGGAGGCCAGCAGCCACCATCTTGGTAAACTGACGTCACGTCCCCTGTTTTCGACTGACCGCAACTCATTCAGCCATAGATCAGGTAATTCCAGGCTACAATTCGCCTGTGGCTTGCAAACAGATTGCTAGGGTTCTGCGCCTGGGTGCTTCTAAGAACCTGAGCCTATCGGAGCGAACGCCCAGCGCGGGGCGCCCGAGTTCCGGCTCCCAGAACCGCCCCGCGGAGGCTGCTTCATGAACCCTGCCCCTATCAGAGCATACAACAAGCACTAAGCAGCCGAACTCCGGCTCCCGGAACTGAGCCCGCGGGGACTGCTTCTTGGAGCTTACAGGAGTTCGGAGAGGCCGAGCTTACACCGAGCTCGGAGAGGCCGAGTTCCGGCTCCCGGAACTTCCCTGGGTCGGGGCTGGGAGCCCGCGGAAACTGCTTCTCGGTAGGGGTCCTGCCGAGGGCCGGACAGGACTCACCCGTTGCTTTGGTTGCCCGGCAAAGGGAACGAAAGGCTGACATTCGCATACGATATCAACATGGCAGAGATCTGATGTCAGCAGAAAGCGGCGGAGGAGAGAACTCCATCAATACCAGCGGTGACATAAGCAGTTGGTCTCCTGGTAGGGGGGGTGAGGCACAGTCACCTGAGCCTCCTCAATTTGTCGTTGAGCCAGAGGGGAGAAGCCGGGCCGCCGCCAGCGCCCGGAGCAGGCCCAGCGGCTCGCCAGCGTGGTGACCGCGTGACCCCAATTGGAGAGGGGGTGGGAGCGGAGCCGCCACTTGCACCCGCAAGGTGGGCAGACCCGCGACCCAGGGGTACATGGGCGTGGTAGGAGGGGCAGGGCAGAGCCGCCGTTCGCGCTTGCAAGGTAAACAGACCTGTGACAGCCGGGCGGGTCAGGCCCAGTGGCCTGCCAGTGTGGTACACATGTCACCCCAACTGGAGTAGGGGCAGAGCAGATCCTTCTCCCACGCCCGGATCAGGCCCTGCCGGTGGGGTGGTCACGTGACCCAAATTGGTGTGGGGGCGGAGCGGAACCGCCACTCGTGCCCGCAGGGTGAGCAGACCAGTGATCAAACTGCAGATCAAACCCAGGGGTCCGCAGGCGTGGTAGGAGGGGCAGGGCAGATCCGCTGCCCGCGCCTCCAAGGTAGGCAGACCTACAACAGACCGGCGGATCAGGCCCAGGAGCCTGCCGGCGTGGTACAAACACCACCCTAATTGGAGTAGTGACAGAACAGAGTCGCCGCCCGTGCCAGGAACAGGCCCAGCGTCCTGCAGGCGGGGTAGTCACGACACCCCATTTGGAATAGGGGCAGAGTAGAACCGCCGCCCGTGTCTGCAGGGTAGGCAAACCTGCAACCGACTGGCGGATCAGAACCGGTGGCCTGCCGGCGTGGTACACTCCTCACCCCAATTGGAGTAGGGGCAGAACAGAGCCGCCGCCAGTTCCCAGAACAGGCACAGCGACCTGCTGGCGTGGTAGCCACGACACCCCAATTGAAATAAGGAGACAGCAGAGCCGCCGCCCGCACCTGCAGGAAAGATACGCAAGCAGTATGAAAAGACAAGGAAAGAAAGGACCACAAGCAATGCAGGTCAACGCAACTTTAGAAGAGGTAACAGCTGCAGCAGATGGAATGTCAGATAAAGAATTCAGGATATACATGCTTCAGATGATCTGGAGTATCAAGGAAGACATTAAACAGCAAAATCAGACAATGAAAGATCACTTCGACAACGAATTACGCAAACAAATCCAGGAAGCAAAGGATCAACTATACAGGGAGATAGAGGTTATAAAAAACAAACAATCAGAAATCCTAGAAATGCAGGAAGCAATAAACCAACTTAAAAACTCAATGGAGAATACTACCAGCAGAGTAGAACACTTAGAAGATAGAACATCAGACAATGAAGACAAAGTATTTCAACTGGAAAAGAACATAGACAGCTCAGCAAGACTGTTAAGAAACCATGAGCAGAACATCCAAGAAATATGGGATAACATTAAGAGACCAAACTTAAGAGTCATTGGGATACAGGAAGGTACAGAGCTCCAAACCAAAGGAATGAGCAGTCTATTCAATGAAATAATACGAGAAAACTTCCCAGACTTGAAGAATGAGACAGAATCCCAAATCCTAGAAGCCTACAGGACGCCGAATGTGCAAAATCATAAGAGATCCACACCTAGACACATTATAATGAAGATGCCCAACATACAGAATAAGGAGAGAATTTTAAAAGCTACAAGAGAAAGGAAGCAGATTACATTTAGGGGTAAGCCAATCAGGATAACATCTGATCTTTCAACACAGACTCTGAAAGCTAGAAGATCCTGGAATAACATATTTCAAACACTGAAAGAAAATGGGTTCCAACCAAGAATTGTGTATCCAGCGAAATTAAGCTTCAGGATGGAAGATGAAATTAAAACCTTCCACGATAAACAAAAGTTTAAAGAATTCGCAGCTAGAAAACCATCTCTTCAAAACATCCTCGCCAAAGCATTACAGGAAGAGGAAATGGAAAATAACAATGAAAACCAACAGTGGGAGGTAGGACAGTAAAGGGGGGGGAAATAATCAAAGAGGAAAACAAACCATGTTTAGTAACAGAAATAAACAAATATGGCTGGAAGAACAACCCATATCTCAATAATAACCCTAAATGTTAATGGCTTAAACTCACCAATTAAGAGACACAGGCTAGTAGAATGGATCACAAAACAAGACCCAACAATATGCTGCCTACAGGAGACGCATTTGATAGGAAAAGACATACATAGGCTGAAGGTGAAAGGTTGGGAAAAATCATATCACTCATATGGACTTCGGAAACAAGCAGGAGTGTCCATACTCATATCAAATAAAATAGATTTCAAGCCAAAGTTAATCAAAAGGGATAAAGAGGGACACTACATACTGCTTAAGGGAACCATACACCAACAAGACATAACAATCATAAATATTTATGCCCCAAACAATGGTGCAGCTATGTTCGTCAAACAAACTCTTCTCAAGTTCAAGAGTCTAATAGACCACCATACCATAATCATGGGAGACTTCAACACACCTCTCTCGCCACTGGACAGATCTTCCAAACAAAAGTTGAATAAGGAAACTATAGAACTCAATAACACTATTAATAACCTAGACCTAATTGACATATATAGAGTATACCACCCAACATCAAGCAGTTACACTTTTTTCTCAGCAGCACATGGATCCTTCTCAAAAATAGATCATATATTATGTCACAGGGCAACTCTTAGACAATATAAAGGAGTAGAGATAATACCATGCATCTTATCTGATCATAATGGAATGAAACTGAAAATCAACGATAAAAGAAGGAAGGAAAAAGCATACATCACTTGGAGAATGAACAATAGGTTACTGAATGATCAATGGGTTATAGAAGACATCAAGGAGGAAATTAAAAAATTCTTAGAGATAAATGAAAACACAGACACAACATATCGGAATCTATGGGACACATTGAAAGCAGTTCTAAGAGGAAAATTCATTGCTTGGAGTTCATTCCTTAAAAAAAGAAAAAACCAACAAATAAATGATCTCATACTTCATCTCAAAATCCTTGAAAAAGAAGAGCAAAACAACAGCAAAAGAAGTAGAAGGCAAGAAATAATTAAAATCAGAGCTGAAATTAATGAAATCGAAACAAAAGAAACAATTGAAAAAATTGACAAAACTAAAAGTTGGTTCTTTGAAAAAATAAACAAAATCGACAGACCCTTAGCGATGCTAGCGAAGAGAAGAAGAGAGAGAACTCAAATTACTAGCATACGGGATGAAAAAGGCAATATCACAACAGACACTTCAGAAATACAGAAGATAATCAAAAACTATTTTGAATCCTTATACTCCAATAAATTAGAAGATAGTGAAGGCATAGATAAATTTCTTAAGTCATATGATCTGCCCAGATTGAGTCAGGAGGATATAGACAACCTAAACAGACCAATATCAATTGAGGAAATAGAAGAAACCATCAAAAGACTACCAACTAAGAAAAGCCCAGGACCGGATGGGTATACAGCAGAGTTTTACAAAACCTTTAAAGAGGAACTAATACCAATACTTTTCAAGCTACTTCAGGAAATAGAAAAAGAGGGAGAACTTCCAAATTCATTCTACGAGGCCAACATCACCCTGATACCTAAACCAGACAAAGACACTTCAAAGAAAGAAAACTACAGACCAATATCTCTAATGAACCTAGATGCAAAAATCCTCAATAAAATTCTGGCGAATCGGATACAAAAACATATCAAAAAAATTGTACACCATGATCAAGTAGGATTCATCCCTGGGATGCAAGGCTGGTTCAATATACGGAAATCAATAAATGTTATTCACCACATCAATAGACTTAAAAATAAGAACCATATGATCATCTCGATAGATGCGGAAAAAGCATTCGACAAAGTACAGCATCCCTTTATGTTCAAAACTCTAGAAAAACTAGGGATAACAGGAACATACCTCAATATTGTAAAAGCAATCTATGCTAAGCCTCAGGCTAGCATCATTCTGAATGGAGAAAAACTGAAGGCATTCCCTCTAAAATCTGGAACAAGACAGGGATGCCCTCTCTCTCCACTTCTGTTCAACATAGTTCTCGAAACACTGGCCAGAGCAATTAGACAGACGAAAGAAATTAAAGGCATCAAAATAGGAAAAGAAGAACTTAAATTATCACTATTTGCAGATGATATGATTCTATACCTAGCAGACCCAAAAGGCTCTACAAAGAAACTATTAGAGCTAATAAATGAATTCAGCAAAGTGGCAGGATATAAAATCAACACGCATAAATCAAAGGCATTCCTGTATATCAGCGACAAATCCTCTGAAATGGAAATGAGGACAACCACTCCATTCACAATATCTTCAAAAAAAATAAAATACTTGGGAATCAACCTAACAAAAGAGGTGAAAGACTTATACAATGAAAACTACAGAACCCTAAAGAGAGAAATAGAAGAAGATCTTAGAAGATGGAAAAATATACCCTGTTCATGGATAGGCAGAACTAACATCATCAAAATGGCGATATTACCAAAAGTTCTCTATAGGTTTAATGCAATGCCAATCAAAATCCCAACGGCATTTCTTGTAGAAATAGAGAAAGCAATCATGAAATTCATATGGAAAAATAAAAGACCCAGAATAGCAAAAACAATGCTAAGCAGGAAGTGTGAATCAGGCGGTATAGCGATACCAGACTTCAAACTATACTACAGAGCAATAGTAACAAAAACAGCATGGTACTGGTACCAAAACAGGCGGGTGGACCAATGGTACAGAATAGAGGACACAGAAACCAATCCACAAAACTACAACTATCTTATATTTGATAAAGGGGCTAAAAGCATGCAATGGAGGAAGGATAGCATCTTCAACAAATGGTGCTGGGAAAACTGGAAATCCATATGCAACAAAATGAAACTGAATCCCTTTCTCTCGCCATGCACAAAAGTTAATTCAAAATGGATCAAGGAGCTTGATATCAAATCAGAGACACGCCGTCTGATAGAAGAAAAAGTTGGCTACGATCTACATACTGTGGGGTCGGGCTCCAAATTCCTCAATAGGACACCCATAGCACAAAAGTTAATAACTAGAATCAACAAATGGGACTTACTCAAACTAAAAAGTTTTTTCTCAGCAAAAGAAACAATAAGAGAGGTAAATAGGGAGCCTACACCCTGGGAACAAATCTTTACTCCTCACACTTCAGATAGAGCCCTAATATCCAGAGTATACAAAGAACTCAAAAAATTAGACAATAAGAGAACAAACAACCCAATCAACAAATGGGCCAAGGACCTGAACAGACACTTCTCAGAGGAGGACATACAGTCAATCAACAAGTACATGAAAAAATGCTCACCATCTCTAGCTGTCAGAGAAATGCAAATCAAAACCACCCTAAGATACCATCTCACTCCAGTAAGATTGGCAGCCATTATGAAGTCAAACAACAACAAGTGCTGGCGAGGATGTGGGGAAAAGGGTACACTTGTACATTGCTGGTGGGACTGCAAATTGGTGCAGCCAATTTGGAAAGCAGTATGGAGATTTCTTGGAAAGCTGGGAATGGAGCCACCATTTGACCCAGCTATTCCCCTTCTTGGTCTATTCCCTAAAGACCTAAAAAGAGCATGCTACAGGGACACTGCTACATCGATGTTCATAGCAGCACAGTTCACAATAGCAAGACTGTGGAACCAACCTAGATGCCCTTCAATAGACGAATGGATAAAAAAAATTAAAAAAAAAAAAAAAAAGAGCATGTTCTTCCCATGAGTTATTGTAGAGTTTAAATAAGGTAATAGACCTGCAGGAGCCCCTAGTACAGAACCTGAGGCACAGCCAGTTCTTTATTTTTATAAAATTTTTTGTGTGGTACTAGAGATTGAACCCAGAGGCACTCTACCACTGAACTACATCCCCACCCCCTTTTTAATTTGATCCAAGTTCTTGCTAAGTTGCTCAGGCTGCCCTCAAACTTGCAATCCTCCTGCGTAACTGAGATGACAGGCATGCACCACTGTACCAGGCTTATTTTCTCTATTAGTATTTCTGTTTTGTTTTGTTCTGGATTTTTAGTGTTGAAGATTAAACCCAAACCCTGTGCATGCTAAGCCTACTCTGTCTCACTGAGCTGCATCCCCAGTCTCACAGCAAGTACACTAAAAGTACTTTACCCATTCTCCTCCCAGGAGAAAACCATACCTCAAGATCATACCTCTTAAATGACAGAGCTAGACCTTAACCTGGGAGTTCACTCCATAACCAGGACATGCATGATGACATCACAAAGTCAAAATAAAAGCCTCTTTTTCACTACCTTTTACAAAGACTTTTCACATGAAGCCATCTCGGTCTGTCTCATTCCTCTTCTTCTCTCCAAAAGGTTAAAGGTCAGGTTGTACAAAAATAATTGTGTATTGCAATATCTAGAGCTTGCTCTCCCCCTCTCCTGATCTCGTCCATTCTGCCTCTCACGTCTGAAATCAAGTCCTCTGATAACCTTATTATTTCCATTTATCTGTTTAGCAAATACTAATTGAATTGGTATCCTATTAGGCACCAGATGAAATGACCACCCCACCCCAGGTGATAGTAAACTAGTTAAGTTCTTGTTTACCAGAAGTAATTGAGTTACCAAAGAAAATTATGGAACATTCTCCTCTTTCAGAATAAGGTTGTTTCTTAATCAGTTGCCCATCTGGCTAACTTTATCTAGAAGACAAGAGAGCAAAGACCAGGGACAGATTCTCAGCCATGGGGGTGGGAGGGGAAGGCTCGTTTTTTTGGCAACTTGACCAAGACCCCAGAGCAGAGCTCAGAAGTCCCCAGACGTCCTCCTCCCATGGAAAGCAACGCACAGCAAGGCAGGGAAGAGTCCAGGCTTGGCAGGATGGATAAGATTGGCATCCCAGCTCTGCCTCTCCCAAATGGCGAATCTCAGACGAGGTTCAAAGATTTTTGACCTCGCTTGGCTTCCTCATGAGACTCCTCATGCAGTTGTAGTGAGGATAGAAGTGGTCAGCAAAATGCTCAGCATGGAGCCTGACCTGGCTCCAGTAACACAAAGGCAAACTCTCCTCCTGGCTGGGGAAGACCAGGCCAGCCTAGCTTCTACTTCTACAGGGCTGCAATCTACAGGGTTCCAGAAAGGTCTGAGCCAGGCTTTTAGCTGCTAACTAGTGGACCAGGCTGTCCACCTTTAGATTAACAATGCCACCAAGCTGCTAATGCCATCAGGTAGCCAAACATTTCTACCTTGTCCATCTTTGCCTATGGTCCAATCTTAACAGTCTCCAAAGAGAAAGCCAGATTATGTCATTCCTCTGCTCCAAACCTTCCAATGGATATCTTCTTCTTCTTGCAGAATAAGTCATAGTTATTAAAAAGGAAGTTTGTTGCTAACCCTTTCTCCAGACAGACACAATCCTGCACCAAGGCTGCAATGCTTCCTGCTATGAACAGCCTGTGCACTGTACTGAGAGGCCACTTCACCTCTCATTTCTTCTCCTGCTCTTCATCCTCTCTAATCCAACTGCACATGAGTTCTTTGGATACCCCATGGGTGCTTCTGACTCAGGGCCTTTGCACTTACTGTCCTCTATGTCTAGAGTCTCATTCTCTAGGTATCCTCTGTTTTGCTCCCTCACTTCATTCCCTTCTCAACTGCATCATCTTTGGGTAAGGTCTTCACCATTTCCATGTTTAACACTGCAGCTCTGCTCCCTGGAGCGGACTTAGTCATATTCCCTGTTACTGCTTTATACTTTCCATAGCTCCTATCACCATTGAGCCTATTATATTACCCAGTGCTTCCCCCGACTGGAATAGGTTGCCTGAGGGCAGGGAGTTTTTACTGTCATTCACTGCTGTATCTCCAGTGCCCTGGGATGTATCAGGTTAATGAATGAATTGTCTTGAGAACAAACCAAACAGCCAAGGAAGCCTCAGCTCCTGCCTCCAGCCTCAGAAGCTGCAGAAAGCCTTGTCTGATTGCTGCTGCTGACTCCCTGAGGCTGGAGCATGAGGCTGGCACTCCTCAGAAGCATCAGGCCCAGTGAGGCTGTGCATCTTGACAGGAGTCTCCCAGGAAGCCCTGGAATGTAGAAGGTGCTCAGTGGACATTGAAATGAGTCAATGGCCATGTCATCCTGTGGCTGAACTGAGTCGCTGCCCATGTGACACAAAATGATTCTCCCTGCAGCAAGGTAGCAAGTTGGCAGTCACTTAACTTGAATGCTAGCTCTTTCATCAGATCCATAGAAACCACAAGGCACATGTGGCTGATATTATAGGGCTGTTGTGAAGATCAAATGAAGGACTGTGTGTGGTGGAGACACTGCACCTTCTCCCATGGCCAGTACCCCTTTCTTTCATAATAATACAGTTGTGAGCAGTAATAGACTACATTTCCCAACCTCCTTGGCTGCTGGAAGCAGCCGTGTGATTTAGTTCTAGCCAATGGGGGGTGAGCTGAAGGGATGTGTTTATTTTCAAGCTCTTGCCCTTAGAAAAAGGGCTGTGCCTTCATTCTTCTTCCTAAGCAGAGAAGATTGTGAGCCAGCTTGGGCCATGCACAGCCCTTAGTCACTTCAGGAAGCAGAGCTGGTATACAAGCTTAGGTTTGTACATGAGAGGGAACTAACACTTTTTTAAAGTCACAATTACTTGGGGTCTCTGTCTGGGCAGTTAAAATATAGCCTTGGGGCTGGGGTTGTGGCTCAGTGGTAGAGTGTTTGCCCAGCAAACATGAGGATTCAAGCCTTAGCGCCACCTAAAAATGAAATAAAGATATTGTGTCCACCTACAACTAAAAAATAAATATTTTTTTTTAAATATAGCCTCATTCATCGCTGCTACAAAAAGCACTTACTGAGCATCTATTGTGTGATGGGTAAATATAAAGTGCTGAGATTGAGGCAAAATGGTTGAAGAATCAGACGGGCATTCAGCATCTGCAAGTCATTGCAACACAAGAAGTAAGAGCACCAGTGGAAGACTGAGCAAAACTAACCCAGCCCGGGCCTGGCTGGGTCACCCAGACAAACGAGTGTACTTGGGCAGGACCCAGCATGTTTCCCCCTCACTCACACCTATTGATAATCTGTCAGCGTGTGGGGACTGGATTTTAGATGAGCATGGATTTGAGAAGCCCTGTCGTTCGTGAGACCTAAACTATGAGTAACTTTGCCTGGGATCCTGTAAAGACAAGCAATCTTCCAGTCATCATCAGTACAGGACTCTGGACTTCATTTGCCTCTTTGACATTTACAAAGCACACACAGTATTTCAAAAAGGCACATACAGCCAGGTATGGTGGTGCACGCCTGTCATCCCAATGGCACGAGGGACCCAAGTTCAAAGTTAGCCTCAGCAACTTAGTGAGGCCCTAGGTAACTTAACAAGACCCTGTCTGAAAATAAAAAGGGCTGGGGTGTGGCTCAGTGGTTAAGCACCCCTGGGTTCAATCCCCAGTACCCAAAACAAACAAAACAAAATAAACCCACACATATACTTGAATGTGCTTGGCAGCACTATCCACAATAGCCGAACCGTAGAAATAACCCAAATTCCCATTCACAGATGAATGGATAAACAACTTGTGGTATATTCATGCAAGGGACATTCATTCATCTCTGAAGTAGAATAAAGGAGTGATACATATTTTAATATGGAGGAACCTCAAAACAGCATGCTAAGCGAAGGAAGTCAATCACATAAAACAAATACTGTATTGCTATATTGTGTGCATGTATGAATAGGTATCAACAAATGTCATTGTTGTGTATAGCTATAATGCACCAATAAAAAATGTGGAAAAAATATTGTATGATTTCACTTACAGGAAATGTCCTGAAAGAAACAAATCCAAAGAGACAGAATGCAGGTGACTGCAGGGGCTGGCGTGGGGGGTACTGGCAATGATAAGTACACATTTTTGCTCTGGGGTCAGGAAAATATTTTTGAAACAGAGGTGGTGGTTGTACAACATTGGGAATGTACTCAGCGCCACCAGTTGTTTACTTCAAGGTGATTAATTTCATATTATTCGAATTTCACCTCGAGAAAATTTTATCTTTACCGAAAAGAAAAAAAAGCCCATGCACATATTTGTTTGTGAAATCTTTACATACAACCTGCAAGGTAGATATTAATACTATTGTTCTCACAAGAAAACTGATCCCAGAGAGAGTAAGGGGCCCCATTCAAGGTCACACAGAAATAAGACTTGAAGCTGGGGTCAGATGAACTTCAAAGCCTTGATTTTCTGGCTGGGCTTGGTGAGGCACACCTGTGATCTCAGCAACTCGGGAGGCTGAGGCACGAGGATTGCAAGTTCCTCAAGGTTGAGTGTGGAAACTACAAAGTTTTCCCAGGAGAACCGCAGAGGGGTGGGGAGCCGGGGGGGGGTATGCTAAAGGACAGAAGCCAAGGAGAGAAAGGGTCAAGGCAGAAAGGCTGTGGGGTGTCTTCAGGGTCTTGATTGAGTGTGCCCAGAAATAGGCCTATTGAACCTCTTGGCTGCTGGTACACTGACCTCTCAATTCCTTCTTTCAGAGGGCACCCGAGGACATGGAAGGGGTAGGGGTGGGAGTGTGGATGAAGACTTAGAAGATGCCAGAACAAATATCCTGTTTCTCTAAAATGTCTTCAGTCTGACTCAGCCTGCAGCCCTTGAGTGACTGGAACACAAGCCTGTTTTGAAGAACAACACATTCCAGCCAGGTGCCGTGGTGCACACCTGTATTCCCAGGGGCTGGGGAGGCTGAGGCAGGAGGATCGAGAGTTCATAGGGTCTCAGCAAGATCAAGGCACTAAGCAGCTCAGTGAAACCCTGTCTCTAAATAATAGGCCTGGAGATGTGGCTCAGTGGTCGAGGGCCCCTGAGTTCAATCCCCAGTTCAAAAAAGAAAAAATGAGCATGTTCCAGGTGCAGCCCCCAGAGGGTGGAAGATGGTGTTCCTCAGAGCAGGGAGCAAGGTGGGAGGAGAAGGAGGTGATTGGGAGGCTGGTGGCGGAGTGAGATGGAAGGAGGACATGGCTGCTGAGTTCAACATGTTTAACAGCTTGGGGTGGGGGTGGTGAGCACAGGAGAAGCTCAGGGGAAGCCTTTGAAACGCCCCCCCCCCCCCCAGCGGTTTTCCCAGTGTCTCCTCTTTGTTCCTCTTCAAAGCCTATTAGCGCCATGAGGCCATCCTCACAGAGGGTACCCAGTGCAGGCTCAGGGCTCCATGTGTTGCAAGAGGGCAGTGCATCTGGGACAGGTAGGGTCGCAGGCAGCAAGCCAAGGCAAGCCAGTCTTGTCCTGTGTTGTCACTTCTCCTGTGTTGCTGGCTTGGCTTCTTGGCCAGGACTTTTCAGGTCTCAGGGAATCAGAATGCAATTGCAACTGCCCCTCTATCTCCCCCCCCCGCCCCCCCCCCCAAAAAAAGTGTTTTATTGTTTCATTGTCACATTCTCCTCTTTAGTGATTTTTCTATCTATCTATCTATCTATCTATCTATCTATCTATCTATTTTCCTATCTATTTATTTTCGTGATGCTAGGGGTGGAACCCAGAGCCTTACACAATCAGGCAAGTGCTCTACTACTGAGCCACACTCCCAGCTATCTTCCCATTGATGCTGGTGATGATAAGCCCTGGCATTTATTGAGCACTTACTGTATACTAAGTACTCCTCTCAGTACTGAGCATACACTAACAGCGGATGCTCACTGCCACCCTACGGAACAAACTTATTATTCTATTATTATCTAACTTTTAGAGAGGAAGCAACTGAGGCACATTTTAAGTAGCTTACCCAGTGTCACACAGCAAAGGTAGAAAGGTGAGAGTCAGGGCAACGAACTGAATTGGTTAAAATGATCTTTAGTCTTTCCACGGCCGGGTGAGGTGGCACATGCCTGTAATCCCAGAAGCTTGGGAGGCTGAGGCAGGAGGCCATCTTAGTGTAGCTGAAACCTGGCTGCAGGGGATCAAGCCCACCTTCAGTGTTAGGGTTCTGGGGAACAGCAGATTGGACTCCAGGGAGACTGCCTAAGCAGAGTCCTTTGCTTTTAAAAAGTCCTTAATGTTGCTGTCAAAGCTTCTCCATCCCCGTTCCAAGTAGCTCAGAGCCCAAGTACCCAAATGGCAGGGACTTCCTACCTGGCTGCTGCGTGGATGGGCGGCCACTCAAGCCACTCAGTGCTGTCCTCACCCTTTCCCTTAGGAAGACCCCAGCTGGCTCCTCAGGCTGTCAGTGGGGCACTTCACCCCAGGGAAGAGGAGGCTGGAAGAGGTGAACCTGCGGAGAAGCCAATGGTCTCATCCTCCATCGGCTCAATTAACTTGACCCTTGATGAAGACCCCACAGTCCCAGGGGAATGTGTACATTCGTCTCAGCCACCCAGGCTCACAGCTTTACAGGCACCACCCAGGTCCTTGGAACAGCTCAGATCTTGGGGCAGTTTCAACTGGTACTGAAGCACCACGGGCCAATTCAGTGAGTGAGGAGGGTGACATCTGCGGGGAGATGATATTCAGCTGCATGAGATAAAGGCCACTGGATAAGCATTTCGTCAGACAGCTCAGCGCTGATCCCTTTGAAGGGTTCTCTCGTGCCTGGTGTTTTAAATACAGTATTAAATATGAGTAAGATATTTATTGGGAAAAAAAAGATGAAAAGAATTGAAATTAAATGGAATACCAACAGATGTGTGTGTGGAAGAAAATAAGATGGAGAATGTTGGCAAGTGGATAATAAACGGGGGAAATGATCGTCTGGATGTTGTTAAGGTCTCCAGAAGTTTCCCCTCAACCTTCATGTGAGCTTTCTACAGGGCAGTGGTTAAAAGTTCAGGCTTTGGAGGCAGAATGTCTAGGTTCGTATTCCTGCTCCGCCACTTAGCTGTGTAACATGGAGCAAAGACACAACCTTTCTGGACCTACTTTCCTCCTTGGGGAAAATGGAATAATACAACTGTGTGCCTGACTGGTTGCTCTGAAGGTTTGTGCAAACCATGGACATAAAAGAGTGGCCGATCTGGTCCATCACCCATGCAGGGCTGCTACCTTACATGTTCATGTTTTAAAAATAAAAAAAATAATAATAAATGAAACATTTCTAGGCAGAAAGAATGCTTTCCCCTCTGAAGACCCAAAGCATCTCCCTTAATGAGTCCCTTTAGCTACTAAATATATATTGAGTGCTCCCTGCCAGGAGCAGATTACTGCCTCAAATACATGGGGGCTGTGAGAGAAAACATACCTACAGTGTTGTCCTGACCTTTTCTGTGACAGTGTAGATTGCTTTCTAGATAATTGCATCTTTAGTCCCAAACACTGCCACAGGAAGATTGCACACATTTCAACCAGGAAGATAGGCTCAAGGCCCACCGTTAGTTCCTCAGCTCCTAGCAGGAAAGTACGAACAGAAGACACAATATTAATCACAGTAGCAGCAATCATGGTGTTTTCTAGGGCCCCATTTTATGCAGACACTGTGCTAAATGTCTTACATTTATCTTTGTATCCACTGCTACTAAATCTTCTTGGCTTACCCCAGGTGGCAGACGCTTATTAGCTCCATTTAACAAATAAGGAAATGAGTCCAGAGTAGTTAAATAAAGGCATCCCCAAACCAGGTTCCAGGCCAGGCCTGTCTGGCTCAGAGTCCATTCCTTCCAGCCCAGAGTGCCCAACTAGCTCTTGATCCTTTTCCCTATAATCTCTGAGACCAAAGCAATGCCCTTCAGGACCTAACCATTTCCCCAAGTTCTCACATCTACTGTAAATCTCATCTGCTAGGACTTGTGCTTCACTCAGGCCTTTCCTGCATTCCTAGTTATTGTTGTTGTTGTTGTTGTTGTTGTGATTAGTTATACGTGACAGTAGAATTCATTTTAACACATACACAAATGGAGTGTAACTTCTTATTCTTCTGGTTGTACATGATGTAGAGTTACACAGGTCACGTAATCACATATGCACACAGGGTAATAATGTCTGATTTAGTCTACTATCATTTCTACCCCTGTGCCCCTTCCCCTTCCTTCACTCCTCTCCATTTAATCCAAAATACCACTATTCTCCACACACACTTATTGTAAATTAGCATCCGCATATCAGAGAAGCATTCAGCCTTTGGTTCTTTGGGATTGGCGTATTTCACTTAGCATAATCTTCTCCAGTTTTGTCCATTTACTGGTAAATGCCATAATTTCCTTCTTCTTTAAGGCTGAGTAATATTCCATTGTGTATATATACCATTGTTTATTTATCCATTCATCTGTTGAAAAGCACCCAGGTTGGTTCCATAACTTAGCTATTGTGAATTGAGCTTCTATAACATTGATGTGGCTGGGTCACTGTAGTATGCTGATTTTAAGTCCTTTGCTTTCCCTGCATTCTTGACATACCCACTGCCACTCTTGGTGATCTCATAGGGTCTTCCTCTTCAGCCACTTGCTTTGGTTTGAATGTGTCTCCCAAAAGACCATTTGTTGGGAATTGAATCCCTAAATTCATTTTGTTTTGTTCAGAACCCAGGACCTCACACTTGCTAGGCGAGCGCTCTATCACTAAGCGACACTCCCAGCCCCTCAAATTCATGTTAGTGGTTTTTGGAGGTAAAGCTTTTGGAGGATCAAAAGATCAGATAATGTTAAGAGGGTGGGGCTCACGATGGCATTCGTGGCTTTGTAAGAACAAGAAATAAGACTGGAACTTCCCTGCTGGCTCTGTCTTGCTGAGTGACGACTTCCACCATGGTATGAGGCAGCAAGGTCTTCACCAGATGTTGAACAGGTGCTGAGGCCATGCTCTTGGGATTCCCACATCCAGAACCATAAGCTAAATAAACCTCTCTTCTTTATAAATTATCCAGACTCAGGTATTCAGCTGTAGCAACAGAAACTGGACTGAGACACCAGTGGTTTACAACCTGGGAGTTTCCCCCAGGGGGAGACTTAGCCATATCTAAGGATATTTTGGAGCAGAGGGTATGCTACGGGCATTAATGGGTAAAGACCAGGGAAGCTGCTAAATATCATGCAATGCACAAAAGAGCCCCCCACAACAAATGATCACCAGGCCCTAAATGCCAGTAGAGCTAAAACTGAGAAACCTAAAAACAGAACTCTCAGTTTCTGTGCCTGAGTCCATTGTTACTTGAGTCTTTCCATTCTCAAAGTCACGAAAGCTCACTCACAAGTTGTCCAGATCTAAACCTAAGAGTTTTCCTTAATGTGTTCCACCCAGCTACCCTTTGCCACCCTCTTTATCCTGTAGTACTGGGGATTAAACCCAGGGCCGTGAGTATGCGAGACAAGCACTCTACCCCTGAGCTCCCTCCCCAGCCCTTTTTATTTCATATCGAGACAGTCTTGCTAAATTGTCCAGATTGGCCTCAAACTTGCCATCCTCCAGAGTAGCTGGGATGGCATGCTTGTACCACCATGCCCACCTCTCTCACCCTCTGTCATGTAAATTTTTAGCTATCACTATGAAAGAAATTCAGTGGTATTTGACTCACATCTCTCTCCCGATGGGGGATGCATAGGCACATCACAATATCCATTTACTCCATCAACACTTGTTTAACGGGAGAACATCAAGAGCTCAATATCCTTATCAGCTGTCACTGGAACCCTGGGAAGTCTCCTGACTTCTCACACTTTCACACAAATACAGTCTAGCACCAATGGGCAATTCATTTGATAGTGCCAAAAAATTTTGCAAAACCTCTAAAGACATGTTTAAAATAAAAATTTAACGGCATAAAGCAAAAAGAAAGCCAGAGGACACAGAGGCAGAGTTCCTCGCACAATAGTCATTGGAAACTCAATCAGTACCCAGGTGGTGTGGAGGGCGTTGAAGCCTGTTTGGGTCTTTGTCTCCTGGTTGCTAAGAGTCTATATGCACTGTAGGAAGAAAAATAGAGATTACTTAATCAACACCCAGAACCAGTAAGTCTGGTTGAGTGCTGGTTGCCCCTTGACTTCTCAAAAGGGTTTTTTGCCTCGTGCAAATCTACAGAGCAGGCACTGTGGGACCACAAAGACCATCCCACTAAAGAAAGCCAAGAACTCCAAAGACGCAGCTTGTAATACTCCTGCACCCCCTCTAGAAATCCACTCAGGAGCTTTTTTTTCAAATGGCCATCCAAAGCCTTTAGACAGAACATCTCAAGAAATGATCCCAGATGCAACTCTGCCTCTGGACCCACAAAAATCATTCCAATGGATCCAGGATGGTTAAGGAGAGTGCTCTGTATCTAAGTGACACCTGACAGTGCCCAGAAGGCCAGCCACAAACCATACTATGGAATAACTGTGACTCCGTGTCTTGGGAGTGAGCTGGGTCTTTAACAGGACTAAGCATTCTTCTTCAGTGGTTCAACTGTGGAACCATGGGTTAGGTCACCTTAAGTACGTCTCTCCAACTGGAGAGCATCTTTTTTCTCATTGGTAAAATGAGGATAATGATACAGTACAGAGTTCCCATGGAGAAGTAAATAAGCTATTAGATGTAAAACACTCATGATTTACTTTACACAAATATAGCTGTATGTATGTTAGTTAGAATTTTATTATTATTATTCTTTGGCTAAGAGTTTGGAACAAATACACACTTAAGGTATAGGAACTAATATGACTTGGTCCTAGGTGAGACCTAGGTGATCCTATAAAACTCTGAAATGCTGGGATTCTTCCCAAGGTGTATATATTTGGCCTGGGGTTGTAGCTGAGTGTAGAGGGCGGGCTTAACATGTGCAATGCCCTGGGTTCCATCCCCAGCACCAAAGCCAAAAATGAACAAGCAAACAAACAAAGTGAAGATTGTGTGGGTTGGGGTTGTAGCTCAATGATAGAGTGCTTGCCTTGCATGTGTGAGTCATTGGTTTAGACCCTCAGCATCACATAAAAATAAATAAATTAATAAAGATATGGTGTCCATCTACAATGACAAAAATAAATTTAAAAAAATTTAAAAAGTGAAGATTGTGTACAACCATTAGAAAGACAGAGGCAGAATAAGGGTATGGCTCAATAATAGAGAGCTTGCCTGGCATGATGGAGGCCCCGGGTTCCATTCCCAGCACTGCAAAATAATAATAATTGAAAGAAAGTAGCAGAAGGAAAAAAAATCAGAAGTTCCTCTTACCAAAAGGAACAGGCACCCACTATTTGCCATGCACTCTGCTAGACACTAAAAGGACAATAGTGAGTTAGTTAGAGAAAGTTCTTACTTTTCTTAGTGGTTCTTAGAGATTTTAGGGTCACAGGCACCTTTGGAAATTTGACTAATGTATTTATACTTTAATGATGAAAATCAAGAGCAGCCCTAGTTGCCAGCCCTGTTACTCCTGCTCCAGTTGCATTACAAACAGTCGAGCTCAGCTGGACCCAGAGAGTCAACTGGGTGTCAACTGTGAACTTCACCTGGAGTGGCGACCACACCCACCTGGAGCGAGGTGCATCCTGCCACCTGCAAATGCTCTAAGGAAGGTGGAGTGTGCACCAATGAGGCCTGAGGACCATGATACGATTTCCACAGGATGAGCTAGAAAGATAGGAGCTTTGCATTATGCTCTTTTGTTTTTTAAAAGAAGTAGCAGAGATAGCTAGAGAGGGACACAGGGACAGTGGATCTATAGGTTTCTCCTTCTCTGATTATAAAATTCTGCTTCCTTTTGAAGCCAGTTCCAAAGGTTTCCTTGTGACGGGAATCTCTGCAGTTTAACCCCTACCTTCCCGTGAGCCTGGCTCAGGGTGACTTTCCCAGCCCATTCCTGACTTAGAGGAGAACATCCCCAGGCTGCATGGAGGACAGGCCTGGCAGCGCCCCTGTTTCCAAGTGTGAGGGTGTTTGGGGACTGAGAGGGTCACTCCTTGACACTTCCTGTTTGTGTTGGAGACTGACCACAGGCTGGCCAAGTTGGAGGCATAGTTAGATGGACATTGCAGGCCTCCTTCCCCCACAACCTCCCAGCTAACCCTCAAGCCTCCACAACCAGGGGCCACCTCCCCTGCCTGCACACACTCCCTCTCCCCTGGCTGCCTCCTCTCCACCCTTGGCCTATACCTTCCCTCTGCCGGAAGCACCATAGCTGTCCACACCAAACTGTGACCTTTGTCCTCCTTGCCACCTTTCCAAATGCCCAGGACAGACCCAGGCACTCCCTTCACCCTTGAACTTCCCTCTCCTGGGGTTCCCAGTGCCCCGTGTGGTATTAAGTCATGCACACAGCGCTCTTCACAGGTTTAGCTCCTGGAGGGCTAGAGATGTGCTCCATTTATTTCAATTTCTGGGATGTAAGAGGGAGAATCTCAAAAAACTTGGAATAAATAGGTAAAAGTAATAATTTCAGACTGACACAAGTCTGAAATTCCTAACTGAAATTACTCTTCTATAAGATTGTAGAAAGACTTTTGATTTGTTTTGTTTTGTTTCGTTTGGTACCAGGAATTGAACCCAGAATCATTTAATCACGGAGCCCCATCCCAGCCCCTTTTTTAAATAATTTATTTAGAAACAGAGTCTCGCTAAGTTGGTAACACTGACTTTGAACTCACGAGCCTCCTGCCTCAGCCTCCCAAGCTTCTGGGATTACAGGCATGTGCCACCTCACCCGGCCGTGGAAAGACTAAAGATCATTTTAACCAATTCAGTTCGTTGCCCTGACTCTCACCTTTCTACCTTTGCTGTGTGACACTGGGTAAGCTACTTAAAATGTGCCTCAGTTGCTTCCTCTCTAAAAGTTAGATAATAATAGAATAATAAGTTTGTTCCGTAGGGTGGCAGCGAGCATCCGCTGTTAGTGTATGCTCAGTACTGAGAGGAGTACTTAGTATACAGTAAGTGCTCAATAAATGCCAGGGCTTATCATCACCAGCATCAATGGGAAGATAGCTGGGAGTGTGGCTCAGTAGTAGAGCACTTGCCTGATTGTGTAAGGCTCTGGGTTCCACCCCTAGCATCACGAAAATAAATAGATAGGAAAATAAACAGATAGATAGATAGATAGAAAAATCACTAAAGAGGAGAATGTGACAATGAAACAATAAAACACTTTTTTTGGGGGGGGGGGCGGGGGGGGGAGATAGAGGGGCAGTTGCAATTGCATTCTGATTCCCTGAGACCTGAAAAGTCCTGGCCAAGAAGCCAAGCCAGCAACACAGGAGAAGTGACAACACAGGACAAGACTGGCTTGCCTTGGCTTGCTGCCTGCGACCCTACCTGTCCCAGATGCACTGCCCTCTTGCAACACATGGAGCCCTGAGCCTGCACTGGGTACCCTCTGTGAGGATGGCCTCCCCCAGCCCACCCCAGCTGCAAGGAACCTTCTCCACTGGCTCAATGGCTGAAGGAGCCCCTGAGTGAGCTCCCCCACCACACCAGGGAGGTTGTCATGGGCCCTTGGAACTTTGTCCTACCTATGGGGCAGGGACAATATGGTAAAGAGAAAGCCACCGACACTTGCCTTCTGACTGTGGAAGTGGGAATCACTGTCATGCTTTTCCTTTGGAGTTTGGAGGGGAGAAGTCCCTTTTCTTTCTCTCTCCCAACTGCTGAGCCAGCTTAGGAAAAGGAGAGCCAGCTCCAGGCTCCGAGCGTGGGGCTTGAAGACTTTCTTTAGATGGATAACTCTGTTGGGAAAGGGGACCCTTAGGAAAGTTCTGCAGGGTCTAATGTCAGGATTCTTTGTTTCATTTATTTTTTTAATATTTATTTTTTAGTTATAGGTGGACACAATATCTTTGCTTTATTTTTATGTGGTGCTGAGGATCGAACCCAGTGCCTCACGTGTGCGAGGCAAGCCCTCTCCCTCTGAGCCACAACCCCAACCCCATGTTTCATTTATTTTTTAATGTAAAAGTTTTTTTCTTTTCCTGATTACAAAAGTAGCAGCTACAATTAGGCCTCTTTCCATGGGTTCCATATCTGCAAATCCAACCAATGGCAAATAAAAATATTCAGAAAAAAATTTCATCTGTACTGAACATGTGTGGTTTTTTTTTTTTTTTTTTGGTCATTTATTATTCCCTAAGCTATGGCGTATAATAACTATTTCCATAGCATTGCATTAGGTATTGTAAGAGATTACTTAAAGTATATAGGAGGACATGTGTAGGTGACATACAAATATCACCCCATTTTATGTGGGACTTTAGCATTCACAGATTTTGGTATGGTAGGGATGCATAGTCCTGCAACTAGTCCCCTATAGATACCAAGGGAGAACCTCACTTGTAAAAAAAAAAAAAAAAAAAAAACTTCAAGGAAAACAAGTGTATAAAACAAGATATTCCCTCTTCCACTCAGCAATATCTTCCTTGAAAACTATAAGCAAATACTTCAGACATTTTCTTTTTATTTACACATTTTTAAGTAGGAATACTAGACAGATGACAGATAGACAAAATAAATACAGACCTGCAACTTCTTCCAGAAGATAATTTAGATACTTTAATTAGTACCTCATTTTGCTTAACATTTGAAAAATTCATTTAACCATGCAATAAATATTTATTGTTCACCTACTATGCACCAGATACCATGCAAATCAATGGAGATAAAGCAGTTATTCATAAATGGATTTTTTTAAAAAAAAAGATATAGATGGACACAATACCTTTAATTAATTAATTAATTAATTAATGTATTTATTTATTTATTTTTACATGGTGCTGAGGATTGAACCCACACATGCTAGGCAAGCACTCTTATCACTAAGTTGTAACCCCAGCCTCTGGACTCTTTCTTTCTTTTCTTCCTCCTTCTTCTTCCTCACCACCCCCTCCTCCTACTACTACTACTACTACTATTCTTCTTCTTCTTCTTCTTCTTCTTCTTCTTCTTCTTCTTCTTCTTCTTCTTCTTCTTCTTCGTCTTCTTGGCTTTAGCAAGGCATACTGTAATAAACATCTTTTTACATATGTCTTGGAGTACTTGTACAAGTACTGTAAGAAAAAGTCCTAAACATTTGAGCTGTGGTTGTGGCTCAATGGTAGAGTGCTTGACTGGCATGTGTACTGGGTTTGATTCCCAGCACCATAAATAAATGGCCCATCAACAACTAATATATAGATATAGATATCGATTTTAAAGTCTAAATATTTGCTTGAAATGTGGTTCAGTGGTAGAGGGTTTGCCTGGCACGCAAAAAGTGCTGGGAGGATGAGGAGGAGGAGAAGAAGGAAAAAAGAAAAAAAAAATTCCTAGAAGCCAAATTACTTTCCAAGACCAAAACTAAAAAGGCATGACAATTTATATTTCTACCTATAAAGTGTGAAATATATTTTTGTATACAATATACATCTCAGTCAACATCAAATATCATTCTTTGCATGCAAGGCCAATCTCCAAGATGAAAATTTACATCTTTATAAAATTACTCTTAGGATTGACTTTTTTTTTTTTTCAATTGGGGATTGAACTCAGGGGCACTCAACCACTGAGCACATCCCCAGCCCTTTGTATTTTATTTAGAGACAGAGGCTCAATGAGTTACTTAGCTCCTCCCTAAATTATTGAGGCTGGCTTTGAACTCTCCATCCTCTTGCCTCAGCCTCCCAAACCACTGGGATTACAGGCGAGCACCACTGCACCCAGCACTGTTCAATATATTTTTGAATTGTTTTTCTTAGTGAATTGCCTGTTATCTATTTTTCTATTATTTAGAATATCAGATTCTCATTGACTTGTTGCAACTTTTATATATTATAGATCTCAAATCCTTTGTCATGTATATTGCTGATATTTTCCTCCAGTTTGATTATCTTTCAACCTTCTTTTATGGTAGGCCTTCTTGAATAGAAGTTTATTTTTTTATTTTTATTTCTTTATTTCTTTATTTTTTTGTGGTGCTGGGGATTGAACCCAGGGCCTTGTGCATGCAAGGCAAGCACTCTACAAACTGAGCTATATCCCCAGCCCAGAAGTTTAAATTTTTATATTGTCAAATTATCTTTTGCAGTTTTAGTTTCCACATCATGCTGAATGACTTCTTTCTTATTCGTGGATCAACATGCTGATCCAATTTTGATTATGGAAATGGAGTCTGTTCTATGTGGAATATTATGCTGTGTTTCCTTTATGAGGACAGCTATTGTTTGTTTGTTCGTTTTCTTTTGTGGTGGTGGGGATTAACTCAGGGTGCTCTACCACAGAGCTACATCCTCAGCCTTTTTACATTTTATGTTGAGACAGGACAACTCACTAAATTGATCAGGCTGGCCTTGAACTTGTGATCCTCCTTCCTTAGCCTCCTGAGGAGCTGGGATTACAGGTGTGCACCAGCATGCCCAGAGAGACAAGCTGTTTTTAAATTCTGTAATTACAATTTAGAACTAGACCAAATTATCAAAAAACATTAGGGAAAGAATGCAAAAAACAACATCCACTTAAAAATGGATATTTACTTATTGCTTTTAAATACATGGTTTGTTTTGTACCTGGGATTGAACTCAGGGGCACTTAACCACCAAGCCACATCCCCATCCCTTTTTATTTTTTATTTTAAGACAGGGTCTTGCTAAATTGCTTAGGCCCTTGCTAAGTAGCTGAGGCTGGCTTTGAACTCACAATCCTTCTGCTTCAGCTTCCAGAGCTGCTGGGATTACAGGCGTGCACCACTGTGCCTGGCTAAATACATGCTTTTCTAACTACAGAAGTAATAGATATTTATTACAATGGAGGATTATATAATCGTACAAGGAATAAAAGTTTCTTTCACAATGCAACTCCTCTGAATAAGCACAGTTCATATTTTACTACTTTTCTTTCTGGTTTCTTTCTTTCTTTCTTTCATATTTGTTAATAAAGTTGGTTCCATGCTCCTCTGGAATAGGCTTTTTTCACTTCATATCAGATTGTGAATTGGGGGAGGTGAGTAACCACTGTATCCTCTATTACAACCTAAGGCTGATTAATCTACCAGTATCTTTTTTTTTTTTTTTCCTTAAGGAGAGTCTTTTAACGTGATAAGGGATACACCCAGCTACCTTTGATTAAGCACCTTTTGGCCATCCTTTGATCTTTTTATCAACTCACCCTTGCTTTGTTTTTCGTTTGGGTTTTGTTTTGTTTGTCCCAGGCAGTTGCAGAGCCGTGTCATCTTGGCAAGGTCTCTCTGCCCTCCATCCCCCTTTCCACACGACCTTCCTTAAAGACCACCGTCGAGCCCGCTCTGAGCGCCCTTTCCGGGGCTGAGGGAAGGCAGCCTTTGCTCCCTGCCCCTGGAGTCTCTCTATCCTGACCTCTCCTCCTCTCCCCATCACACCGCAAGACACCCTTAGGTTCTGACGGGTCTCTGACTTCTTGTGAGTAACTCCCCAAGTACTGGTTCTGAATTTCTGTCGCTCCACCGAGGGTCCTCAGTCGGGGCAAATCCCCTACCATTCGCGGACAGCCAGATCCGCGGACTTCGTCGCCTGGTGGCCACGAGAACGGAGGGACCGCAGCTAGAGGGCGCTCACATCCACGCATTTTGGAGGACTTGTGAGAGGCCCAAGATGTTTTCCATTAATCTTTAATCTTGGGTTTACAGTCTTGGGAGGAGCCAGACCAATATACTTAGGCACATGAAATAACAGCAGGGAAACTGTAACATGTGAATTTTTCAAACTAACACATAATGAGTACAGCATGTTAGGTGCTGTTCTAAACCCCTAACAGCACCCCCTAAAAGGCACTTACCCTCCTTTTCCAGAGGAGGCACTAACAGATTTAGTCTATTTCCCAGGGTCACAGGTTGGGGTGGGGGTGGGGGCTGGGGAGGCGGAAGTCAACTCAGGCAGCCTGAACCAAAGCCACACTTACAATGAACTGGCTGGAGATAAATGCCAAGAGACAGACATGGAATTAATAGTGGAACTGGGAGTATTGGGAAACTACACTATTTATTTTCCACACAAAGTTTTGTATGGTCAAAATTATTTCCAAATCACAAACTATCATGGCTACTTTTTTTTTTTTTAAGTACTGCATATTGAACCTGGGACACTGTATCATGGAACCACCTCTCCAGCCCTTTGTATTTTATTTTGAGACAGGATCATGCTAATTGTTCCAGACAGCCTTTACCTTATGATCCTCCTGCCATGGCCTCCAAGTAGCTGGGATTATAGGCATGTGTCACCCTATCCAGATACATTGCACATTTTTTTCAAGGGGGAAAATACCACAAACAACAAAATCTAAAAAATTATATACTGTACCTCTATTATTCTCTTTTTTTCCCTACTCATTTGAATGCATACTTTTTGTATGAACATCTCCTCATATGACAATTTTGCAAAATCATTATCATAGACAGAAGAGAAAGTAATCCAAATGTATTTTTAAATGCCATTCTAAAAAAAAAAGGCAATACAATGGTAAGAAAAAATGCTATTATATTGGATTGAGCTACACAACTGTTTAATCAAATTGCCCTTAAACTATGTATAATAACTTGTGGATGAATATGTGAGTGTTTTGTTCCAGGAACACTTAGATTGCTTTGCTGAGGTTTTAGTGCTTTTAAATGTCATTGTTTCTGATATTGCCAGAGTTCATCAGGATAAGGTGAATCAGATATGCTAAGATTGATTCAATATGTTGGTAGACATAAAAACGCAGCTTGGCATGCACAAAAACAATACTTCGCAGTTTAGAGTATTGCTATAGTTGCATGCTCTACAAACAAGAATTCTAATCAATTCTGTTTTACTCTGATTCCTATTTTAAAAGTATGGTAAATGTGGTGCATCATTATTATATACACTGCATTCTTGAATATCTTCCTGAAGGTCATTCTGTCTTGATGAGACCTCAGTGAGAACCAAATAATCCACTCATCATTTTATGCATCTGATGACTGCAAGAACATTCCATAGATGGCCTTTGCGGACTATGCTTTTTGACCCTGGTTCTTTTCCATCACCCACACATTTCCAGTGTCAGGCTTTGCAGGATATATTTAAATCTCAGTAGGACCTGAGATGCCCATGACTGTTCCCTGAGCATGAGTGTTTTGGAAGCCATGACTAGAGAGCAAATCACCATTTCTTAACTGTCCATAGAAGTGAGTGTGGACCACATAAGTAGATCTCACTGAACCCCCAGAAAATACATCTCTGACTCAATCCCTCCTTAGCTGGCATCCCCAAGGTACCCATGGGCTCTCCATCATCACACACCTCCTCAAGGAAATTGATGGACAGGGAAACAAAGTGAGAAGAGAAAACATCCTTAGCCAATTGTGGTTAAAATCTGATTTTACATTTATGCCTAAAGCTTATGACCATTCGGGCTCAGGCAAGGGCGCTTCTGGGATCTTGGGAGTTGTCTTTAGCTCCAGGAGATCCCAATGTTACGCTTCTTCACTTTCCCATAAATCTGCTCTCACTGTGGTGGAGATGGTCACTGCAACAAGAGTTGTGATCGGGGAGAATGGTCAAGGAAAACATCACCAGGAGGCAGCGCTGCGCAGGGCCTTGAAGCACGGGAAGGATCCAGTAGACAGAGGAGTTGGACGGGCCTGAGCCCCAGATTCTGCAGTCTGCCAAAGTAGATATGCATGTATGTGGATGTAAAATGTGTTCTCCTGCCAATGAAAACATTTTTCCATCACTGGCTTAAAGCTACCTAGTAAGAGCCAATGGCAATACATTTACACATCACCAAAGAATGAGAAGCAAACTTTCTTCCCGGACCCTTCTCCCCTATCACAGTCAGCAGATGATCACTCCTAAGCCAGGATCAACCAGAGCTACAGGAGTTTGGCACACGTGTGCACCATCCGCCTCCTTCCAAGAACAATGGGTTCACACTGCAGACCCAGGGGAGGCCAAGCCCGAGAAGTGGCCTGAGACACAGTAAGTGAAACTGGGAGAATGTTCCACCTGTTGGAGGGAGAAGGGAGGCCCACCCAGTTCTCACCCAGATCCCCACCCCACCCCTGCTTCTCTTGTGACATTACATCCCAGGGACTAGGCAGGGAAGAGGGAGGGGGGAGTGTTTCCTGCCAGAGGCCACAGCCACCCCTGTTTGGAAGGCTCGGAGTTGATCTTGGCCATGTTCTTCTGCCTGTGTCTTTAACATGCTGCATTTGATTCTCACTTTTGTTCTGGAATATCAGAGAAAGGCTCCCAGCAGGCCCTTGAGGGTGAGAGGACTCTTTGCAGGATTTTTCAAGAAACTCTGAGGTCAATTCAGGGTCAGGCAACAACAGCTACAACCCATGGGCACTGCCCGCCACGCAGTGAAGTTATTTTGTCCACCCACTTTTGTTTAGCATCGACTGAATGCCAAGGGCACTCTAAGAGCCAGGGTAAAGCTTTGTGTTCCCAAGTTCTCCCTTCCAGACAATAAATGTGATAATCTTCATTTGGTTTCCCGTAAGTTTATGTCTGGGAAAGTTGGAATTTCTCTCTCTCTCTCTCTCTCTCTAATACCAGGGATTAACTCAGGGGTACTGGACCACTGAACCACATCCCCAGCCCTATTTTGTATTTTTATTTAGAGACAGGGTCTCACTGACTTAGTGCCTTGATTTTGCTGAGGCTGGTTTTGAACTCGCGATCCTCCTGCCTCAGCCTCCTGGAATTTGTCTCTTTTACCCAAATTCCACATCAGTTCTGGAGCTCGGTGGTATTAGAACCAAAGTCAGCCCCACGGCATGGCACCAGCGATCCTGCTTGCTACCAAGCAGCCCTCCTGCTCAGTGGAGGCTGGGCAGAGGGAAAGAGGGACAATTAAAAACAATCAATGAGCACTAGGTTAAATCAATTTCAGACTCTGGTTTAAAGGAGGAACCTAGCCAGGTGTGATGGCGTACCTCTATAATCCCAGCAACTGGGAAGGCTGGGAAGCAGGAGGATCACAAATTTGAGGCCAGCCTCAGCAACTTATCAAGACCCTGTTTCAAAATAAATAAATTAATTAAAAGGGCTGTGATTTAGCTCAGTGGAAGAGAAACTCTAGGCTCAATCCTCAGTACCACTAAATAAATAAGAATCTGTAGTGCTTTCCCCCTAATTTTAATCTGTATAGGAAAACCATTGGATAAATAATTCTTGTTTTCCCTTTATTATGTTCACATAATTGTACATCAAATTATTGTCTGTCTGTAAGTCCAATTTCAGCTCATTGCCAACCCCACTGGCCTGCCTCTTCATCATTGCTCTCACCTGCATGGCCAGATCCATTTCTCCTAAATCTCACCTCTGTCCCTATCCACCTCTCACCAACTCTCTTGCCCCTCTTCTCTGGGAGATGGGAAGAGAGCATCACCTCAATCCCCCGCCCCTTGATGATCTTGCATTCCTTGACATAGAAAATGTCACCACCACCCCTTGATCCTTTGGCAAAGAAAAACAATATCTATAGCCCTGGAATATCAGAAGTATTCACAGCCGGAACTCAAAATGGCTTTGTTGAAATAGCAAATTAAGTGCAAAACCAAGTTATTACCAACAAGTTTCTCCATAAACTACTCAGTACTCTATGAAAATGATTCCAATTCCAATACACACACACACACACACACACACACACCTCTGCTGTTGTGCAATCTTATTCTTGTTTTTCAGATTGGGTCAGCTAAAATTGTGTCAAGTAAAGCTCAGCATGGTGACCTCATCCGAGTTACTTGCAAAGTAAGAGCTATTCATATCATTGCCTTTGTTTGCTTATTCATTTTTGCTGGTGCATTATAATTATACCAAACAGTGAGATTCATCTTGCCATGTTCATACGTGGCTATAATAAAATTGCTTTTGTTTTATTTTGTGGGGAAAAATGTAAGATAGGGTGAGAATATTATCAGAGCGACAGATTCTAGAATTTGAAGCCATGAAGGGGAAAACAACTAGATTAACAAAATTATTTTTAATTGGCAATTTGAGATTTTTAGAAGTGCAAAGAACATATTGTGCATAATCAAATCATATATGAATTTATTAAACTGGGCTTTTGCAGAGTGTAAAAGTTTGATTTAGTACAATAACATTTATTTTGACCTTATGCAGATTGGAAGACAAGATAGACCCTTGAAACAGTTCTTTCAATCAATATTTTTTAATATTAAAAACTCTAAAATGAAGCTGGATGTATGTGGTGGTGCACACTTGTAATCCCAGTGGCTTGGGAGGCTAAGGCAGGATTACTAGTTCAAAGCCACCTTAGCAACTTAGTGAGGCACTAAACAACTCAGTGAAAACCTGTCTCTAAATAAAATACAAAATAGGGCTGGGGATGTGGCTCAGTGGTCAAGTGCCCTTGAGTTCAATGCCTGGGGACCCCCATCTCCCCAAAAAACCTCTAAAATTAAGATATTTCCCCACTGTACTATCTATATATATAAAAGGAACAGATGTTTTTTTTTTTTTTTTTTAAAAAAAAAAAGAAGTTCAAAGATATTTCACAATGACCCAATGCAAATTTGGTCTTCTAAACTTTTTGACAAGAGTCTGTGTTGTTCAGCTGTCACATGAGATCTGTCTCCTGACCTCACCCGTCTGTGCGCCCTCCTTTTGCATGAACCTACTGCAACTTAAGGAACTCAATGCAAACAGGGTTACAGAAGTGTCCATGGAGCCTATGAAATCCTGGATAACTTTCTCTAAAGTCAGGTCTGTGAGGGACGGGAAGGTACCTATAGTGTGTGCCCCATCCAGAGAGTCTTGTGCATTGGGATGCTTCAGAAACACCTCATCGAGTAGACCAAGCTGGAGTGGAGCCCAGACAGAGGACCTTTAACAGGCTCTCTGGATGCCACCAAGTCTGAGAAGTCCCCATTAGGCTCAAGGTTCCTCCAAGGCAGAGAAGATCTTCACCCATGTTTGTGTTGGGGGGCTTGGCACTGTGCCAGGCATGTATTAAGGACTTGATCAATATTTATTAAATTGATCATCATTGGTATTAAATTCCAGTTGGAATTTAAAATTTTAACATCTTTTTAAAACAGGAAATAAGTAATTGAAGTAGTCTCCTAATCTTAGCCCACTCCCCAAAAGGATACTCTTATTAAATTGAACTCAAAGAAAGACAAAAGTCATGAAAAAAATTTTCACAATTTTCACTGCTACAAATTCAATTGCTGTCAGGAATCACTAAAACCAAGATTCTTTCATGTTGCCTAAAGCAAAAAAACATATCGCTCTTTCACAAAAGCCAGAGGCAGCAAAGAAAAAAAAAAGTTCAGACTTTTATGATATGGAATATTTAAAACTAAAATCCAGACCTGGGGAGGGAGCTCAGGGGTAGAGCACTTGCCTAGCCTGCCTGGAGCCTTGGGTTCAATCCCTAGCACCGCAAAAAATAAAATGAAATCCACCTTGTCATTGAACCACACTTCAGTTCCTTTCTCTCCCCTGCTCTCTCTTGTTGGAGGACTTTCTCTTGTCCCTGCCTGTATCATTCTGTCACCCTCTTCAGCTGTCACCCTGGCTCATCTTCTTGGAAGCAATTGATGAATGAAGGACTCAAATGGTCTGAGTGGGTTGTGGAATGAATGAAGCTAGAATGGTAGAGAGAAGACGAAGAGAAGGTCCAAGGAGGCTCCCTGAGGGACCCCGGCCTTGAGTGTGGACTGTAGCTGGGTAGAGAGTAGAAGGGGAGAATCCTAGACTAGGAACCTGTGAATGATTCAGTGCCCGCTATAGGTTGGGTCTTAAATGTCCCCTCAAAGGATATATGCTAAAGGCTCGTCACCAGCCTGTGGCACTGTTGGGAGGTGATGGAAACTTTTGGAGTAGGGTCTGATGAAGGAAGTGAGGCCATTAGGATTGTGCCCTTGAAGAAGACATGGCGCCCCTGCCTCACACCTCTCTCTTTGCTTCCCAGTGGCAAGAGGTGAACAGCGCTTCCACCAGGTACTCACACCATGACGTGCTGCCTGACCACAGGCCCAAAGCATCAGGGCCAAAAGACCCTGGGCTGAAACTTCTGAAATCAGGAGCCAAGGTAAACTTTTTCTCCTTATAAGTTGATTATCTCAGGTATTTTGTCTTAGTGATAGAAAGCTGATTAACACAATGCCCTTAGAACAGTTGCTGTTTGGAGGATCACAAGTTCAAGGCCAGCCTCAGTAATGGAGCAAGACACTAAGCGATTTAGTGAGACCCTGTCTCAAAATAAAAAATAAAAAGGGCTAGAAATGGAGCTTAGTGGTGAAGTGTCCCTGCATTCAATCCCTGATATCAAAAAAAAAAAAAAAGCAGAGAATTCTTAACAAAAATTCATAATTATGATGGTGATGGTTAAGAACACAGACTCTGCAGGCACACTGGTTTCCAAAACAGAATAAATATACTGCTATGTGTCTTTGGGCAGCATATTTCTGCTCTGTGCCTCCATTTCCTCATCTCAAAAATGGGGATAGTAAGAGTCAATGTGAAAATTAAACCAGTATCCCGTGTCCTGTGCAGTCATTATTATTTGGCCATCACCTTCGTCCTTTTTAAAAGTATATGAAAACAGGCACTTACAACTTAGTTTGGGGTAGTAGGCAGGATAATATGAGTAACTCATAACAATGTCTCTTTTCTGTAAATCTGATTATTTTTGCTTTTGTTTTTGAGCAGGACATAGTTTACAGATACAGTCATCCCTCTGTATCCAAGGAAGATTGGTTCCAGGCCCTCCCCCCATGCCAAAATCCTCAGATGCTCAAGTCCCTGGTATAAAATGGCATAGCATTTGCATATAACCTGTGCACAACCTCCTGCGGACTTTAATCGTCTCTGAATTACTATACCTCGTACAACGCAATTGCTTTGTAATGCATTGTAAATGCTTAAGTAATACATAACTATATTACTTAAGGAACAATGACCAAAAAAAAGTCTGTGCATGTTTATAACAGATGCAGTTTTTTTAAAAAAAATTTTGAATCATGATTGGTTGAATCCACAGATGCAGAACCCATGAATTTATTTATAGAAAGGGGAAAATATTTGTTGAAACACTTTGCCAAGTGCTTTACCTAATTACATTAATTAATTCTCACAAAGCCCTATGACAGCTCTCTGATCTCTATTATTACCCCTGTTTTGAGAAAACTAAGGCTGAGAGGGGTTAATTAACTTGCCCAAGGTCCCACAACTGGTAAGGGGCAGATCAAACACTTGAGCTCACGTCTCACTCCAGTTCTTAAACCCTTTTGCTGCACCATGAAATAAGCAGAGAGCTTCACACACGGTTACTGCTGTCTTAGCGGGTGGTTCAAACTCTGTTGGCCTGCAGAATAAACCATTCCCGAACCACTCTCAAACCCCACCCAGATGACTCACCAAGAAACCAAATGACAGTGTCATTAGAGAAGGTCATGGAAACACTCAGGATCTTTTCAAACTGCCCAGACAAATGGAGCAAGCTCTGGGGGATGAGGAAAATCTTTTGCTAACTTGGGATGGCTGGTTGCTGGGATTTTGCTGCTGGGTTCTGGTGGGCTTAGGATGCATTTACTGGGCTCCCAGACACAGCATCTTGGAGCTCCTGTCTTCAAGCCAGACAAGAATGAGTTGCAGGTAATTCATCCACTCGTCAAACAATGCAGCCTCCATTTGTCTACCAGTCAAATGTCACACAGATTGTGTATTCAGCAATGGCAAGGGCTTTGAGGTCTTGGTCCATCCTGGCTCATAAGGTCCCACTCCCTAGTGACATTCCAGGGATCTCTGGGGAAGAGTGACTGCTCCAGGCCCCAAAGAAACTTGGACTTGGATAATGTCCAATATCTTACAACCAATCTCTTTCTCTTCTTTTTTGGATGTTTAAGAATGTGTTAATAATTCCCCAGAGAAATTGGCCAGGATTACCTAGTCATGACTAATGAAGCTGTCATCTGCCATCCCTCCCCGCTGTTTAATAATGCCTTCCAAAGAGTGCTTTATGAAGATGGATAGTATGGTAATGCTGCACCCAAGAAACTGGCACAATGTCAATGAACACAGAGGCCAGCTTATTTTGCATGCCACTCTATTTTTCATTATATTTCACAATAACTTGTTATTAAATGAAAATGAATTTGCCATTAGGGACTAGATACTATTTAATAACCGCTCAGTCGTGTTTCATGATTTAATTTTTTTTTCTTTGTAACTAGAGCAACAGCCATGTGAGTAGATGTCACACCGGATTAGGTGAGGTTGGATTTTTCTAGAACATTAAAAAAGAAAAAAATTCCTAACTATTTTATGGAAGTTCATCATTAAAACTTTGTGTGATTTGAAGCTTGCTTTGCAAAATTTTGACTTTGAATTGACCATTTTAAAGAGAGTAAAAGTAAGGTAATTTCTCTCCATGTGTAATATCAAAAATGATGTGGAATGGTGAGAGGAGAAAGATTTGATTAGCAAGCACAGTGGTGTTTCCTATAGGGGCCAGGAGACTTTCCAGATAGCAGACTCTTCAGCATCTCCAAAGAATCTCATTAATCAGTTCTTTTTGTTGTTGTTGTTGTTTGTTTTGTTTTGTTTTTTGTTTTTGTGGCATTGGGGTTTTAACTCAAGAGTACTCTGCCACTGAGTTATTCCCCCCCCCCCAAATATAT
>NW_026000108.1:40314005-40324126 GCF_001458135.2 Marmota marmota marmota
GGTGGTGACATTTTCTATGTCAAGGAATGCAAGATCATCAAGGGGCGGGGGATTGAGGTGATGCTCTCTTCCCATCTCCCAGAGAAGAGGGGCAAGAGAGTTGGTGAGAGGTGGATAGGGACAGAGGTGAGATTTAGGAGAAATGGATCTGGCCATGCAGGTGAGAGCAATGATGAAGAGGCAGGCCAGTGGGGTTGGCAATGAGCTGAAATTGGACTTACAGACAGACAATAATTTGATGTACAATTATGTGAACATAATAAAGGGAAAACAAGAATTATTTATCCAATGGTTTTCCTATACAGATTAAAATTAGGGGGAAAGCACTACAGATTCTTATTTATTTAGTGGTACTGAGGATTGAGCCTAGAGTTTCTCTTCCACTGAGCTAAATCACAGCCCTTTTAATTAATTTATTTATTTTGAAACAGGGTCTTGATAAGTTGCTGAGGCTGGCCTCAAACCTGCAATCCTCCTGCCTCACCTCCCAAGTAGCTGGGATTATAGATGTGCACTGGACTAATCAGTAGAATTCCTTTGCAGTAACAAATAAAACCCCAAACTTCAGTGGCTTAAAATGATGAAGGTTTTTTTCTTCTTGTGCTGCATATTCATTGCCTGTCATGGGTTATCTTGGAAGATTCATTGATCAAGTACCCACTATTTGGAATGGAGACAGACAAATAGAGCTCTGGAGGGTCTCATATAAGCAATTAAAAACTTGATCTTGAACTGATCACATGGCCCAATCACAAGGGAGTAGATGGAGCTGTGTTAGTCAGTTTTCCATTACTGTAGCAAATGTTTGAAGTAAATCAACTTATAAAGACAAAAGGTTTATTTTAGCACAGTTTTGGAGTTTCTAGTTCGTGACTGAGTGGCCCTGGCTCTCTGTGGGTCAATCTGATGGGAGCACATAAGAGAGCAAATCACTCACTTCAAGGCCAGGAGGTGAAAAAGAGGAGGAGAAGGGGCTGGGTCCCCTCTTCCCCTTCCAGGGCACACTCCCACTGACCAGAAGACCTCCCACTAGGCCAACCTGTTAAAGTCCCCATCACCTCACAATCGCACCACACTGGGGACCGAAGACTGTACATCAGGGGCCTCTGAGGGACATATAAGATCCAAACAGCAACTGGGGCTAAGAATTACAATCTTACTCTGTACTCAAAAGGCCACAGCAGCATACAGAGTATTCCTCGATTTAAATGAGTATTAATGTGAAGGAAAGTGAGAGCCTTATGATCTGTCCAAAAGTACAACAAAAGTTCTTGCCTCTGGAGAAGCCTCCACTTCCCATCACACTCCTCACTGGGCTCACAGAGGTGCTATACTTGTGAAGACAGGCATTGGGTCACAGGACACTGACAGGTCCCTCTCCTGCCTCTCCAAGGGACCAGTTAGCCCAGGACTTGTTGATACCACATGATCTGCAATTTTAGTTCATTTCAATTAAGTTATGTGTTTGAAAATTACTTTACGAATTATAATTACTATTTAAAGTTCAGCTGCACATAGGTAATTAACAATCCCTTTACCTATACAAATTGCAAGTTGTCTTTGAACATAAATGTGTGTGTGTTTGTGTGTGTGTGTGTGCATGCACATGCTGGAGATTGAACCCAGGGGGTTAGGGTCTTGCTGAGTTACTTAGGGCCTCAGTTACTGAGGCTGGCCTTGAACTCATGATCCTCCTGCCTCAGCCTCCTGAGCCTCTGGAATTACAGGCATACACCACCACACCCAGCTAAACATGAACTTTTAAGATAAAATGTCTTTGTATTTTTAAAACAAACTTTATCAGGTCTGAGCTATTGCACTAAGTAGTTATTGCCTTCTTTCAAAAAACGGAGACTTCATCATTTACATATAACAATTTTCTTTTTCTTTTTCTTTTTTTTTTTTTTTCCCCGCAGTGCTTGGGATTAAACCCAGGGCCTTGTGCATACTAGGCAAGTGCTCTACCACCAAACTACATCCCCGCCCTCTATATAAGGATTTTATATAAACTTTGCAACTCTATGGTGAACTCAAAAGAAATGGTATAAATTATTTCAAATGATGAATCGAAAAGAAATCATATAAATGGAAGAGCTGCTCAGATGAGTATCCTGTGGAGTACTTTGTATAAAGAACTGTCCTCACTGAAGAGTGAAATTAACGGCTGTTTCCTTAGAGAAGAGCAAGCATTTTCTAAACTGTCTCACCAGAACTTTCCCTGGACCTTTGGTCTGGGTTCCTCCAGAGCCTGTCCTGAGACACGACAGCCTGAGTGCAAGCGGACGGATTTTGTACATAAAATTTTGGAGGTTCTTCTCCAATTATTATTTTAAGGTAAATTCCCAATGGAATTATTAGGTCAAAGTATATTGACGTTGTAAAGGTTTTTTAGATTAGTCCAAGGGATCACACTAAATCCACTCGCAGCCATGAAGTTGAATTGTACCTGTTTCTTGTGCCACTTCAATGACTTCATAGTTAAATTTTGCCCTTGTATTTGGGCTCAAAGATTTTGACCTCTCTTCCCTGAAATTGGACAAATACACAATACTATTTCCTTCTTTTCTTTGGGGGTTTCATTCTTTACTTTAAAAAATTGTTTTCTCTAGTAAATACTTCTTCACCTTGGATCTGTTTCTATTTATCTGTTGTTATTGTTATTATTATTATTATTATTATTATTATTATTCCAGGGATTGAACCCAGGGGGCACTCAACCACCGAGCCACATCCCCAGTCCCTTTTTGTATTTTTTTTAGAGACAGGGTCTCACTGAGTTGCTGAGGCTGGCCTTGAACTTGCAGCCCTCCTGCCTCAGCCTCCCAACCCTCAAGCCTCAAGCCTCTGGAATTACAGGCATGCACTACCACACCTGCTAGTTTTTATTTTTATTTTTTCTTTATGGATTTATTTCTGTGCAAAAACAAGTAAAGTATGTATTAACTATTAAGAGCTTCCTGTATTTGGCAGTGTAATCTCCTGTCCCTTGGAGTATTTTTTTTTTAAAAAAAGGAAAATTAAAAAAAATTACAGAGAACAATATATCATTACCTATCACATAATTATTAAAAAATGCTAACATTTTAACATAGTTACCTCAGATGTGTTTTTTAGGAAGAGAAATAAAACACAAAAGATTGATTCCAAGTCCCTTATGTGGTCCCCAGCTCACACCATTTCCTACCACACCAGGGGTAGCCATGAATTGAACAAGGAACCTTTCCATATATGCTTTAAAACATTGACTTCATATATATTTGTCCATAAATAAAGTTCTGTATTTTTTGTGAGTTTTCACTTGTTCTTTCAGATGAATTTTAGAATTATCTTGTCCAAATACCTGTAGACTTCCTTTCAGGATTTTTATTGCAGATATATTGCTTTGGGGAGAATTGACATCTTTATATTATTAGTTTTTCCCTCTAGGGACAAAGTATGTTTTTCATTTATTCAAGCCTCCATTATATTATGTACCTTTGCAAAATATTTTTATTTCCTTCTTGTAGGTCCAGCACATTCCTTGCTAAGGTAATTTATTTTCTGTCTAGGTAATTTATGATTTGTGTTGATGTCAAGAACAGCATTTTATTTTTGTATTGTAATTTCAAACTCATTATTACCGAGATAAAAGAAAGCAGCTAACTTTTTAAATTTGTATTTAGCAACTGGCCATATCACTGGATTCTTATTATATCTAACACTGCAACTTTTGAATTGATTCTTTTGTGTTTTCTTGGTAGACAATTACACATTATGTATAACACTAAAGATTTTTAAATAATGATAATTTAGTCTGCTTCCCACTGACACACTTTATTTCTTATTCTTATCTCAATGAATTAGTTAGGACTTCTGGAACAACATTAAATTGTAATAATGGTAGACAGTATCCTCATCTCATTCCTGATCTGAAGAAGAGTGCCTCCAATATTTCACATTTATATAAAGTGTTGACTGTTGTTTGAGACAGCCTTTATCGTGTTTTTCCTTTTAGAATAATGAAAGGCTTTTCTCTCCAATCTGTACATATTTGCAAAGATAGAGTGCCTTAAAAAAAAAGGAAATTTCTTACATTTTGGGGTAATATTTTAGAAAACTGAAGACCTAGCTCTCTCCAGCCTCTCTCTGGATAATTATTCATTTTATTTCCTTCTTGTAGGTCCAGCACATTCCTTGCTAAGGTAAGAGCGTAGTTCTGGCTTTGAAATTAGTTAATGATTTTAGTTTGATCACATTCTCTCACTTCTCTGGCCTTGTTTTCCTTCCATAAAAGGGGGAGGAATAAGATTATCTCCCCTCCCCCCCAAAAAAAATCTATTTCAAATGTTTTATGAGTTTAAGTCCTGTTTTAATGAAAACTTAATCTTTTAGTCAAATAATAAATTCTTACACCTATTAAATGGACAGGCTGAAGATTAAAAGCCTAGGCAGAGTGCATAGGCTAATGAATCAAAGCCAGGCATGTAGCAAATGCCTGTAATCCCAGCTACTCAGGAAGCTAAGGCAAGAGGATCTCAAGTTCAAGACCAGCCTGGGCACCTCTGCAAAGCCCTGTGTTAAAATGCAATAAAAAGGACTGGGGTTGTATTTTAGTGGTAGAGTGCTTGCTTGCCTATCATGCACAAGGCCCTGGGTTCAATCCCCAGTACTGGGGAGGGGAGGGAAGCTCAAGATAAGCAGACTATGAAACCTACATTAAATTCATGGTTAAAGTCCTGAAAATAATTATTACAATGAGGGAACTAGAGAGGCGAGACCACTCAACAGTAACACGGGGCTTTGCAGAGGTGCCCAGGCTGGTCTTGAACTTGAGATCCTCTTGCCTTAGCTTCCTGAGTAGCTGGGATTACAGGCATTTGCTACATGNCCTGCTGTTCAGCCTTTGAGCAGCCAAGCCCTTGGAGGAATCTGCAACTGGGGACCAACCGGGGTCACACGCCTTCCGGTTTTCTACTTAGTGACACGCTTTCTCACACAGGGGTCAAGAGTTAAGGCCTCACAAATGCATCCTTGCGATGAGCTGCTAGAAATGTTTTCTTACTCCAAGTCCTTTTCTTTTCCCTCGAGACACTGAGAGTTTGAACCTCAGACCTTTCAATCCCTCAACAGACACTATAAACCACAAATGTGCTCCATGTTGAAATGACTTGCAAGTGACCAGCATCGTCTTCTCTGAGCCGGCTGCTCGGGCAGTCTGCCTGCGCCATGGGGAGCGCAGAGGGGGAAGCTTCCTCTGCCCTGGAGGGCTCGGGGAACACAGCAGCTCTGGCCTGTGTCCCCAGCAGGCCTCTTCCCAGCCCCCAGCCTGCCCACCCCCGGGGCACACCATTCTCTGCCTGTGTGTGGACGGCCTGCTTGGTCAACCTCCTCTAAGAAGCCTGCCTGAGAGTCTCACTCGGCCTGTTGCTGTGAGGCAGGGAAGGCCAGCTGCTGCTCCCCAGAGAAAATGGGAGAGCTGTACCACTGACCAGCCACCAAAGAGCCAGGTGTGGCCAGGCCGTGTCCCACCCCAAAGCCAACACATTTGGAGCTTATCATAGTGCACATTTCCTTCTCTCTTTTTAAAATACATTAATTGTGCAAACATTTTTGGCATGTTAAAATGTGTGTGTGCACTTGTGCATGCACACCAGGTTTGGGACTCTATTTTTGGAAAACAGCAAAGTTTGAACTTACAGGAGGGTAAGTGAAGGAGAGGGAGAGGCCAGGCACCCAGCCAGGCAGGTGAGGGCACTGACTGTCCTCTATCAACCCAGAGCCAAGAGCTCTTTCTTCCAGGACCTTCTTCCTAGATGTTCCTCCCTTTGTTTCCTGAACCCCAATCTGCCTGTCACCCTTCCGGCTGCCTGAGCCTTGGGCTTCCTAGTTTTTCCTTTGGGGGTCCTGGATCTTGCAGGGGGTCCACAAATGCCCCTCATGGGTCCCTGACACAATGGAGGCTCCCTTCTCTCCTAGGTTCTGCTCAGGCTCTAGCCACCTGAAACTCTGTGTTCACAGCTTCTGCCTTTCGAGTTAAATTTAACAGAATTTGTTTTCTTACAAGATGCAAATGTCCTCAGGGTGATCTGGCACTTTAAAAATTGTGATTATGATTGTGAATATGGTGATCTTATCCAAACACCCAATGAGAATATTTCAGAAAGCATTTTCAATTTTTAATGAGATAAATTCTATTTTCTAGAATCTTTATGTGCATAAATCATAAATTGCACAATTTTTGCTACCAAAAAAAAAAAAACTATAGAAGGAAAGCTACTCCTTTCCCTGCATCCTGCCCCCACAACCACTTTGCAGGATGGATGACTGTGATTAAGAGTGTGTGTTCGTCCTCCGGGGGGTTCTTTAATGTGCGTGTACATGGTCCTGAGCTTGTGTGTCCTTTTCAACAAAAATAGCACCACACTTTGCAGACTGCTGTGGTAGTTGGTCTTTTTTTCAGTCCCTGCATTAGAACTTCCTGGAAGAAGTATTTTAATCAATGAATATTATGTAAACAATTTTCAAAAATGACATTTCATTTACTACCCATTTCATATATCGCCTTTATTTGTTTTTATGGTTCCTGGCCTTTACCAAGCAGACTCAAATTATAGGAAGTCAGGGATTTTTTCCAGGGCGGAGTGGCCCATGAGTCCCCTGCAGTTAAGGTCGTTTTTCTCCATCTGTAGTATCCAATATAGTGGCCACTAGCCACCTGTGCCTACTGAGCATTTGAAATGTGCCCAGTGTGACTGAGGAACTGAAAATTTAATTCACTTAATTTTAATTAATTTAGATGTCAACTTAAATATCTATGTGTAACTAGTGGTTACTGTATTGGATGCTGTATATCTAGATTTGGGATAAGTACTATTCTATACCTAGAAGAATGATAGAAAGAAATTTCAAAGTCAGACTTTTGAATTTAAAAATTGTGACTATGATTGTGAATATGGTGATCTTATCCAAACACCCAATGAGAATGTTTCAGAAAGCATTTTCATTTTTTTTAATGAGATAAATTTTATTTTCTAGAATCATTTCTATTGGATGCTGTATATCTAGATTTGGGATAAGTACTATTCTATTCCTAGAAGATAGAAAGAAGGATAGAAAGAAACTTCAAAGTCAGACTTTTAAATTCCCTATTTCTTTCCACTTGCCAGCTGTGTGACATTGGACAAGTTACTCAACCTCTCTCAGCCTCAATATGCTCATCCATAAAACATGATAATAGAAATATCTTTGGGTTGCTAGAATTCAGTGAGTGGACATTTGTAAAGCAACTGAACCGGCGCTTCAGCACATAGTAAGTGTTCAATACATTTTATATACATAGTTAGTTTCTGAGAGTAGGAATAGAGGAGGAGAAAGACAAAGCTTGAGATGGAAAGGGGAGAAGACCGGAGAGAGAACTTGAGTTGAAGAAAAGGGTGCTTTATTCCCTCCGTTGGGTAGATGGATGGTGCTAACAAACCACAACAACCTCTCAATATTGCTTAGACTTCACCTTGACCAGTCTTTCAAAGGGGAGGCCAGAAGAGTGAACCAGAACATTCTGTCTGCAAAGTGAACTCCTGTAGCCCTTGATTAAATTCCCTTTTCCCCAGAGGGCCCCTCCCCCACAGGACTGCTCATAGTCCTAGGACCCGCTTGATCCCTGCCTGGGGCCAGGCAGGACAAAGGCCTGCTCAGGAGGACCACCAAGCCCAGGTGGCTGCTGGCCCCCTCCCCACTCGGTCAACAGCAGACAGCAGGCACAGTGTTCTCGGGCCCCCAGGGCAGGGCCTGTCCTGCAGCGTTTTTTTTTTTTTTAAGGCTAATTCCAGCAAAGGACAAGAAAGAAGAATTGAACTTTGTCACAGAAGCAAGATGCTTGCGCCAGAGCAAAAGCAGAGTCTGTCCAGTTGGGAGTATAGCGGGATTATTTCATCAGGCTGTTTTTTCCTGATTCAATCAGACCACCAGCCCTTCACACTCGGCCAAGAGGGCCCGCAGCTGGGACATGTGGAATGTGTTTCTCTGGCCTGAGATGCCACCCCAGGCAGCAGAGGCCCTTGGCCTCTTTGTCACCAACCCCTGCCTCAGGAGGGGTTCATGAATGAATGACAGGCTGTTGCATGAGTCTTTGAAACCTATATTCCAAAATGTATGTTCTCTGAACATAAAGCTTCCCATGCGTTAGCATTTAAATCAGAGGAATTTAGTATGTGACTGCTCTGGGGTCTGCATGAATTATAAAGATTTCCAAAAAATAAATGCACCCTTGGGAAAAGGCACCCACCCCAGGTTGGCCATCAGGACACCCTCCGGCGTAAGTCTTGACTTCCTTTATTGTAAAATGTGGGAGAGACACAGCTGACCCCAGGATCCCTCAGACCCGTGTGTCATAGGCAGCCTGGGCTCCCAGGGCGAGGCCATCCTCTCCACCCAGTCGCCATTTCCCAGCCAGGAGGCCACCAGCCAGCCCTTTTCAAGAATCACAGGATACTGTTGCTCTTGCTGCAGCTTCTAAAAGGGCCCATTAGGCCAGTGGCAGGACAGAAGGGTTCCGGCAGTCTTCCATGGGAGCCAAACCCATCTCTCCAGGCCCCAGCGACAGTTCCAATCACCTCGGTGGCTTTTGAGGGGGGATTTCCATTCACAAGACCCATTCAGAGGCTTTTTGGAAGTCTTCTGTCTTGGTGCAGTGAAGCAGGCTGCCTCTTTTCCCACCAAATGTCCCAAAGAGAAATGACATTCACCAAGAATTTGGACAAACTTTTTTAGAAGAAGAAACAGTGTGAACGTTGCCCAGATCCTTGTTACTTAAAGTGTTTGAGAAGAAAACTGCAGGAAGTGGTAGATTCGGGACATAAAGGACATCATTGGCCTGCCTTATTATCTCATTTTTCAGTGGGGCTGACAGGACAGCTGCCTGTTATTACAGAGCGCACCAGGAAATAGTTAGCTGCCAAACAGAAAAAAACGAGCAAGGATTAGCGGCCCCGTTCATGCCACACAAATAGAATTCTTGCACCTGGTAGTCATGCAGTTAGATTTATCATCTTCGTAGGGTATGTTACTTAAATCCCATTTACAAAGAAACAAAACAACCCAAAAAGGCGCCTTAATGTCATTGTAATTATGATAAGTATTAGTAACCATTTTGCAGTTTTTAGTCTCGATTAAATTAATTGGCGGTGGCTTTCATTTAATCGCACTAATCTCTTATTTGGTTTCTGTAATGTTGTAAATTTACTATTCAGTGTTGTAAATCTAAAGTGTTCTTAAAAATGAAAGATCAATAACAGTTTAATCCTCCGGAAGGCTGCTACGGTTGATGGTGTTGTGTAACAATAGAGATCTCTTTGCAAGGTGGCCGAGAAGTGACATTTCAAAGAAAGGAAATCATTTCCTTCTCGGTTTCATTTTGCAGCGCAGGAGGGTGGAGGGGGTGGGTGGGGGACCAGCTCCTCGAGCTGCGATCTGAGATCAGGAGCCCAGAGCCAGAGAGGTGGCAGGTCACAGGAGGCTCTAGTGGCCTCCTGTTTCCACCAAAAGTAAATCTGCTTCTCTCCTGTCAAGCCCCAGAAAAGAATCGAGTAAGAGGAAAAAGTTGGTCTTTGATCTCATGAAATCCACCCCCTAGTACCCCTAAGGGAGGTGATTGGGTGGTTGAAGTGGAGCCCTCCTGGATGGGGTTAGTGCCCTTATTAGAAGAGATACAAGTGTTCTCTGGGTTTGCTGGCACCTTGATCTTAGATTTCCCAGTCTCCAGAACTGTGAGGCACAAGTTTGCTGCTTAAGCCACCAGCCTATGGCAGTGTGTTACAGCAAACTGATATGTGGCCCCTGCTAGGGCCGCTCAGTGCCATTCCCCTATGTGAAGAAGGGTCTGACCCGCAGGAGCCCCTCCCAGGCTGACAGATCCAGCTTAACAGGGAGGCCTCAACAAGGCTGGGGAGTGCTAGCTCTCCAGGTGCGCAGGAGTCAGGGACAGAAGGAACCAGAAAAGGGGCACCTAAAAAGTTTGAGAGGGGAACTGCAAGACTTCAGCTGTGACTAGGACTGGAAATGGTCACCGATGATGAGTGGAGGAGGCTGGGGATCTTCTTCTTGCAATAGAGAACTGTAAGCATAACAGTAAATAACACGGGGGG
>NW_026000108.1:40325865-40328889 GCF_001458135.2 Marmota marmota marmota
GGGGGGGGGGGGTGTTTGGGATTAGTCCCCCAGCATGGGGGTGGATGAATCTGAATTAAAAGAAGCTAAAGGGGAAGATTTAGGAGACTGTCAGGATGCCCCAAGGAGAAGACAGTGAACTGCACAGCAAGAGAGGAAAAGAACAAATGGGCCCAAGACCTTTAGGACTCAGCTTCCACAAGACACCCGTGGATACAGAGAGGAGGGGCTCGAGTCCCACTCAGGCACTCAGGTGAAGAGCAGGCCATTACTGAGCATGTGGGATTCAGTAGAGCAAGGGAATGAGGGAGGCTTGATTAGCTACACCGGGCTGGTTTGAGGATCTCTGGGCTATGTGGGTCAGTAGCTCAGCACAGAGTCTGATCATTTGGGCTCCTGTGTGACCTGGGGTACAGAGGAGATGGGGAATGGCAGATTTGGTGGCTTCATTAGAGCTCTTCTGCACTTATCTGAGTAGAGACAATTGAATCCACTGATTGAGCAAAATCCTGAGGACAGTTTGTATTGAGAATAAATGCAGGTAGGCCAAAGATCAGGGTCAGAGAATACCGTTCAAGACCTGTGGGATAGGGAGGAGCCAGCAAAAGAGAGCGGTGGTCCTACCGCCAGGGCACAGCACGCTCATGAGACGTTAGCCACAGATCACCTGCCAGGCAGGCTGTGTGTTTGTGGGAGTTGACAATGATCATCCTGTTGAGCAGTTTTGTTGGGGGTGGGGACAGGATGGGGAATCCTGGGTGGGGAGGAGCAAAGACACTTAACCACTGAACCACATCCCTGGCATTTTTTTTAATATATTTTTTTTTTATTTAGAGACTGAATCTCACTAAGTTTCTTGCTTAGGTCCTCGCTAAGAGGCTTGCTTCGAACTTGAGATCCTCCTGCCTCAGCCTCCAGAGCTGCTGGGATGACAGGTGTGCACCACCATGCCCTGCTGCAGAGATCTTTTGCTTGCTGTGACTGTAATGGAAAGGAAAGAACCAGAGACCTGCAAAGAGAGTGGGGTTAAGGAAAGGTCTCCATTTAAAAGATGACAAAACCCCGGATCACATGTATATGGCCTTAGAAAGGAACCAGGAGAGACAAGGGTGACAGAATGGAAGGCGCAGTTGCAAACCTTTCCTCTGTGTGAGAAAGGACAGCTGGGTAGAGCAACCTGTAGCCTCAAGGTGTGTTTGCATGGCGCCTGTCTCCTCTGCTGGAAGAGCTCCTCTTTGCCTCCTATTCCCTCACCTCCCACGCACATCCTCCACGACCCCCAAGAGCTCTTTTCTCTGAAGATGCCGGATTGCTCCAGGATGATGTTTCTCTTCTCAGAACCTGGACACTTCCTCTGCTCTTTGCTCAGGGGACAAAATGTTCTACCTTGTGTTGTAATTATTTGTAATCAGGATGCATCCCCATTACTAGAAGTTCAGCTCTTTGCGGGGAGGACCCAAGCCCTCTATCATTTCCATGCCTCCCAACTTTCCAGAACAGTGCATTCCAAACACTAGGGTTCAATAATATTCTTTAAAAGAAAGAGAGCATAGCCTGAAACTCACTTTAATCCCTGCTAACTTCAACCACTTTCTGCCATCATCTGTTTTTATTTTCTAAAAATACAAATTATTTTCATTTTGGCTTGAATAAAAGGTACTGGAGAGATAAATCTACTGTGATCAAAATCAGATATAAAAATATTGAAATGATCTTTGGCACCCAGAGCAAATGATATAACCTCTTAGAGCATGTTTTCTTGATCAGTAATGTGAAAATAACAAGAATACCTACTTTACAAGGTTGTTTCAACCATTATGTGAGATAATGTATGTGCAGTGATTAGCACAGTGCCTGTCATACAGTTAGTGCTTAATAATCAATGTTACTATTACTAATAATGTAGTTAATAATAATAACAGCTATTATTAGTCAACCAAATAATCTGTGAGGTCTATTCCAATTAACTTCTATAATTTCTTTCTCCATTAGTGCATATGATTAAGAGTAGGCCTTATACATAGAATATGCACACATTTTAAATATCTTAAATATGCACATATTTAATAATATACCATAGCCATGGAGTTAGAGTTAATCCTACATTTGACATTTAAAGTAGGGGAAAAAATGTCAGAACTTAAAGCAAACAGAAAGTATCCCTTCTGTTTCATCATACACATTTCTAATTTGATTCGTGGCTACTTTAGCTCATAGGTTTACAAAATTGCGTGAGCCTTTAGATTGTACAAGTTGCTCTGGAAGGTGCTACAGGGGAATATGAGGAAGAATAAACCACAAGCTTTGCCCTGGGGTGAAGGGAAGATACACTAATTGCAATAGGATGTCATATAACAGGGAATGGGCGGCCCTCCCTATCTACAGGCTCTATTTTCTCAGATTCAGATAGAAAATATTTGGAAAAAATTTGCATCTGTGCTAACGTGTATGGACTTTTTCTCCTTGTTATTGTTTCCTAAACAATAAGTTTATTTATATGACATCTTCTCTGTATTAGGTATCATAATTAACCCAGAGATGCTTTAAAGTGTATGTGAGGATGTGCATAGTAATATGCAAATACTACACTATTTTATATAAGGATCTAGAGCACTCTTGCGTTCTGGTATCCTGGGGATCCTGGACCAATCCTGTGGGACTGAGAGACAAATGTACTCAAAAAGAAAAGTTTCGGAAGGGGAAGTCTTGAGGAGAAGGGAAGGGGACACAAACAAACCCCCACCAAGCACAGGGATTTTGCTTTTATCTCCTGGATTAAGAAAAATCTTGCTGTTTGTCTACGTTTCCTTCTGTCCTTCACATAGCGGGAGAAAGGGACAGACCTGACAACATTAAGCATCCATAGGGCATCCTATAGACCAGTGTCCAGGTAATTTCCACTGTTCAGCCTGCTGGGTTTCTCAAACCCCAGGGGCAAAGCCATTTCTACAGGAAGAATGGCTTTCTTTTCTTCTCCCACCCCCCCATCCCCCATCCACCCCCACCCCCCACCCAAGTCCTACACGAACAAGCCAAATGGAATCG
>NW_026000108.1:40330273-40344677 GCF_001458135.2 Marmota marmota marmota
TCCCCCATCCACCCCCCACCCCCACTAAGTCTCAGAACAGCCAATGGAATGAAAGTCTCCTGGTGGAAAAAGGCCTAAGTCTGGGCAGTCTATGGAGACCAAAGCGTGTAAATTTGGTTGTCTGGATGTTTGGGTCCCAAAATATTCCCATCATCAGAAAGACAGCCTTGTGCTGTAAGGAAAATATGTTCTTCAAAAGCTCAGCATCATTTTAAAATAGAATTTTCCACCCCATGTGCAATCTATAATCCTGGCCTGAGCTCTGAGCTTCCTGAGAGGAGACAGTGAGCAAACCCTTGGGATTCTAATGACACAAAGGTCAGCAGCCATCATGGAAGAGCTTTAGCTGGGGGTCAGGGGTGGCTTTGCCACCTCTTCTGCCTGTGACAGGATTCTGGAAGGGACCACCCTAGAGGCCACTGTACAGTCCGCTGGCCGGGTATCTACAGATTGTGGACTGGAGAGTTTCATAAATGAAGCTGAAAGTTATGGCTTTGAAGGTCTGCGTGAGAGGTGAGCCCCATGCTTGTAAAAAACATTCCTGGCTTCAAAATATCTCTAAACGTATTGGGTACTGCTGACAATTTGAATTATTTATGTCAACCTAAGTTTGGGGTCTTTCACGGGAACTTTTAGAGCATATTTGAGACAACTTGTAGATATTTTGGGTTTTTAAATTTAATATGAATTTATTAAAGGAACAAATTTTAACTAATTCTAAAACCTAGTTTTCCTTAAGTCTTAAAGTTCAATATAGAAATTTTATTATTCTATTTACAAATCAAAAAGTTTAACCATCAGTTTCAAGGGGATCCAAGTTCTGTCAACTAAAGCTTTAGGAACTAAATTCTCTTAAATGGTCTCGTTAACGTGTTTAATGAAATTCCCTTACAAATTTCAAACTGTATTTATATTTTTAATATACTGAATCTTTTTTAGGACTTCAGATACTTCTAACAAGCAGAACATTTTCAAATATTTATGTGACAGTAGGAAAATGAAATTATAGCAACTCAAATTCTCTGCAGCATTCCAAAAGGCTTTTAAATTTTTCTTTATATCTTTATACCTCTAAAAATATACACTCTTTAAGTTGAGATCACAATTCTCTAACAGATTAAGTTCTCTTTTACAAATATTTGAAATACCAAACAAATACATATTATATTTGTAAAAATCTCTCCACAAGTTTACACAGAAATGCTAACCCTATGGATTTGGCTTACTCCACTGTCTCCCTAGCTCAAAGCCTGGAAAGGATGAAGACCCCTTCAGAAAGGAGTTTCACTAACCCACACCAGTGGTGGTCCCTACTACAGTAGGACAAGCATCCATTTTGGCTTGAGGTTGTTGGCTGAGGTGTGAGATTCATTACTCAGACCTTATGGGCATCTTTCCCTAACTCAATCAGTATGAGATTTGGTTTGCTCCATGACAATGATCTTCAACACAGTAAACTCTTTTCATCATTACCATGAGCCAAACCAACTCCAAGTCCATGCCCATTACAAAGTGCTGGTCTCTTCCAATTTTAAAATACATCCTTACCTGGTGTATCTATAAGCCTGACACTGCCCCAGTTAGCTTACCACTTTATCAGCCAAAATAATTTATTTTTTGCTTGATTCTATTCTGAATGTGTTTCTCCTTCTTCCATTCTGGCTCTTAGAAATATTTAAATGACATCCTACAAAATTCTGCATCTCTCTCTTCCCTTTCCCTGGCTCTGCCCATCACTTGATCAGAGTGATGGACTCAAACCAACTGGTCCCCACCAAATGACCCGAAAGTTGACTCAGGTGCTGTTCCATTGCCCCATAAGTCCAACTCACATATAAAGTATATGTTTTGTTTGCTCCAAAAGTGCTGCAACCCGATTCAGAAATAGCAGAGCAATTGAAGTGGACCCAGGCTCTGTAACAGGGTCTCTCAAGTTGCAAGGTACATATGAATTTCATTCAAGTACATATTTTAATGTAGGTCCTGACTGGGGCTCCAGACTCCTTATTTATTTATTTGTTTATTTTTATTTATTTTTGGTACTGGGGATTGAACTCAGGGGCATTCAAGCACTGAGCCACATCCCCAGCCCTATTTTGTATTTTATTTAGAGACAGGGTCTCACTGAGTTTGCTTAGCACCTCACTTTTGCTGAGGCTAGCTTTGACCTCATGATCTTCCTGTCTCAGCCTCCCAAGCAGCTGGGATTACAGACGTGCACCACAGCGCCCAGCCAGATCTTCACTTCTAACAAACTCTGCAGTGATGCTAGTCTGTTAGTTCTCTGAATGGAGAGGCTCTGCATTGTGGATGATATACGAGCTGCCTGGTCAATGGGGTGTCCAATTTCTGTAACTTATGCACCCAAACATCTAGTTTTCCTTCACTCTCTTTTTCTTTGGGGTGAGGAGGAAGATACTGAGAATTGAACCCAGAAAGAAGTTCTTTACCACTGAGTTACAACCCCTGCACTTTTTTTTTTTTTTTTTTAATTTTGAGACAAGTTCCCTCTAAATGGATGAGGCTGGCTGGCCTTGAACTTCCAATTCTCCTGTCTCAGCCTCCCTATTCTTTGGGATTCTTTCTCTTTTATCAGTCATTGGTCCTCAGCTCATTCTTATATTCTGCCTCTTTCTTTCTCTATCTCCCACAAACGCACACCCCTCTCTGGCCCTTTTTAAAATCTGCCAGTGAAATATAATACTTTAGTCACTTGAAAAGTACTTTCCATGCAGAATTGGAAAGAAGGTTCCAGAGAGGACTATCTGGGATAGCCAATATAGCTATGCACTAATAATAACAGTTACCATTGATTGTGTGCTAATTGCATGCCAATAGCAAGAGCTCTCATAATAAAACCCAGTGAAACTGGTATAACTGTCTACCTTATTAACAAGAAAGGACAAGAAAACTGAAGCTCAGAATGGTTGGGTAACGCTGTAGGTCACTGAGCTAGCACATGGCAGTGAGGTAGGTGTCCATACATTCTGTGAAGCTCATGCCACCAGGCTGGCCCCGTGACGTGCCCTGACTGATAGAATGTGGGGGAAGTGACTCCCAAGCTTTGAGCCCTGAAGGGTGTTCAGCTGCTGCTCTGGCCCTGTGAACACTCACCTTATAAACAAAACCAGGTTCACCTCCTCGAGGATGAGATTTCATGGAGAGAGGCCCAGGTATCCCAGTCATTCCAGCCAAACCAGACGTAAGAAGCCAGTGAGGTCACATGGAACCAACCACCCCTCCGTGATCTGATTGAAACCCCTGTGTCGTGGGCAGAGACCAGCCATCCCAGCTGAGCAGCCCTGAAAGGCTATGCATAGAATCAGGAACAACAACAACAACAACAAAATACTAGTTTTTGTGAGTCTCTAAGTTATAGAGTAGTTTGTGATAGAACAGTAGATAGCAAGCCAAGACTGGGATTCCAAAGAAGTGTGACTCTAAACCTCTTCTGACCCCAAAGCCAGGGTCCACCAAACCCTAACTCTCGCTCCATCACTAATATGGTAGTGTTCGTTTCCCTGAGTTCTGGCTCCAGGCCTGACATAACCTGTGTGTCATTTCTTATTTTCCTCCACCATCAATCACCAGCCTTGGATTGACTGACTATCTTGCCCTCTTTCTTTTGGGGTTGCAGATCAAGCCCACGCTTTCTATTTTTCTTTGATCTGCCTTCCTCATCATCTGTATCTGGAGTTCTTGTTTGGGTCCTCCTTTGGTTTCCCAGTCCATTGTTAATAAATTTTAACATTCTGAAAAATTTTCTGTGGATTTTGTTAAAATGCAGGTTCTGGTTTAGGTGTTCTGGGGTGGGACCTGAGACTCTGCATTTCAATAAGATCCAGGTGACGCTGATGTGCCAGTCTGAGGATCATGCCTTGAGCGGCTAGGTTTCAGGCTACTCTGTGGAGCAATGATTCTGTTGTTCCCCCATTCATAAAAATAATGATCAGATAAAGAAAATGTGGGGTGTATATATACACACACAATGGAATAGTACTCAGCCTTAAAGAAGAATGAAATTATGGCATTTTCTGGTAGATGAATGGAGCTGGAGAATATTATGCTAAGTGAAATAAGCCAATCCCAGAAAAACAAAGGCTGAATGCTTTATCTGATATGCGGATGCTAACTCACAATAAGGGGGGTGGGGAAGAATAGAGGTATTTTGAACTAGACAGAGGGGAGTGAAGGGAGGGGAGGGGAATGGGGGTCAGAATTATAGTAGAATGGATTGGACATTACTACCCTATGTGCATATGCGATTACATGACCTGTGTAACTCTATATCATGTACAACCAGACGAGTGAGAAGTTATACTCCATTTATGTATGATGTGTCAAAATGCACTCTACTGTCATGTATAACTAAGTAGAACAAATTTTAAAAAGTCATTAATATAAAAATTAATCATGATCCAGTCAGAGCCAGTGAGGATCTTGNTCCCCCATCCACCCCCCACCCCCACTAAGTCTCAGAACAGCCAATGGAATGAAAGTCTCCTGGTGGAAAAAGGCCTAAGTCTGGGCAGTCTATGGAGACCAAAGCGTGTAAATTTGGTTGTCTGGATGTTTGGGTCCCAAAATATTCCCATCATCAGAAAGACAGCCTTGTGCTGTAAGGAAAATATGTTCTTCAAAAGCTCAGCATCATTTTAAAATAGAATTTTCCACCCCATGTGCAATCTATAATCCTGGCCTGAGCTCTGAGCTTCCTGAGAGGAGACAGTGAGCAAACCCTTGGGATTCTAATGACACAAAGGTCAGCAGCCATCATGGAAGAGCTTTAGCTGGGGGTCAGGGGTGGCTTTGCCACCTCTTCTGCCTGTGACAGGATTCTGGAAGGGACCACCCTAGAGGCCACTGTACAGTCCGCTGGCCGGGTATCTACAGATTGTGGACTGGAGAGTTTCATAAATGAAGCTGAAAGTTATGGCTTTGAAGGTCTGCGTGAGAGGTGAGCCCCATGCTTGTAAAAAACATTCCTGGCTTCAAAATATCTCTAAACGTATTGGGTACTGCTGACAATTTGAATTATTTATGTCAACCTAAGTTTGGGGTCTTTCACGGGAACTTTTAGAGCATATTTGAGACAAGTTCCCTCTAAATGGATGAGGCTGGCTGGCCTTGAACTTCCAATTCTCCTGTCTCAGCCTCCCTATTCTTTGGGATTCTTTCTCTTTTATCAGTCATTGGTCCTCAGCTCATTCTTATATTCTGCCTCTTTCTTTCTCTATCTCCCACAAACGCACACCCCTCTCTGGCCCTTTTTAAAATCTGCCAGTGAAATATAATACTTTAGTCACTTGAAAAGTACTTTCCATGCAGAATTGGAAAGAAGGTTCCAGAGAGGACTATCTGGGATAGCCAATATAGCTATGCACTAATAATAACAGTTACCATTGATTGTGTGCTAATTGCATGCCAATAGCAAGAGCTCTCATAATAAAACCCAGTGAAACTGGTATAACTGTCTACCTTATTAACAAGAAAGGACAAGAAAACTGAAGCTCAGAATGGTTGGGTAACGCTGTAGGTCACTGAGCTAGCACATGGCAGTGAGGTAGGTGTCCATACATTCTGTGAAGCTCATGCCACCAGGCTGGCCCCGTGACGTGCCCTGACTGATAGAATGTGGGGGAAGTGACTCCCAAGCTTTGAGCCCTGAAGGGTGTTCAGCTGCTGCTCTGGCCCTGTGAACACTCACCTTATAAACAAAACCAGGTTCACCTCCTCGAGGATGAGATTTCATGGAGAGAGGCCCAGGTATCCCAGTCATTCCAGCCAAACCAGACGTAAGAAGCCAGTGAGGTCACATGGAACCAACCACCCCTCCGTGATCTGATTGAAACCCCTGTGTCGTGGGCAGAGACCAGCCATCCCAGCTGAGCAGCCCTGAAAGGCTATGCATAGAATCAGGAACAACAACAACAACAACAAAATACTAGTTTTTGTGAGTCTCTAAGTTATAGAGTAGTTTGTGATAGAACAGTAGATAGCAAGCCAAGACTGGGATTCCAAAGAAGTGTGACTCTAAACCTCTTCTGACCCCAAAGCCAGGGTCCACCAAACCCTAACTCTCGCTCCATCACTAATATGGTAGTGTTCGTTTCCCTGAGTTCTGGCTCCAGGCCTGACATAACCTGTGTGTCATTTCTTATTTTCCTCCACCATCAATCACCAGCCTTGGATTGACTGACTATCTTGCCCTCTTTCTTTTGGGGTTGCAGATCAAGCCCACGCTTTCTATTTTTCTTTGATCTGCCTTCCTCATCATCTGTATCTGGAGTTCTTGTTTGGGTCCTCCTTTGGTTTCCCAGTCCATTGTTAATAAATTTTAACATTCTGAAAAATTTTCTGTGGATTTTGTTAAAATGCAGGTTCTGGTTTAGGTGTTCTGGGGTGGGACCTGAGACTCTGCATTTCAATAAGATCCAGGTGACGCTGATGTGCCAGTCTGAGGATCATGCCTTGAGCGGCTAGGTTTCAGGCTACTCTGTGGAGCAATGATTCTGTTGTTCCCCCATTCATAAAAATAATGATCAGATAAAGAAAATGTGGGGTGTATATATACACACACAATGGAATAGTACTCAGCCTTAAAGAAGAATGAAATTATGGCATTTTCTGGTAGATGAATGGAGCTGGAGAATATTATGCTAAGTGAAATAAGCCAATCCCAGAAAAACAAAGGCTGAATGCTTTATCTGATATGCGGATGCTAACTCACAATAAGGGGGGTGGGGAAGAATAGAGGTATTTTGAACTAGACAGAGGGGAGTGAAGGGAGGGGAGGGGAATGGGGGTCAGAATTATAGTAGAATGGATTGGACATTACTACCCTATGTGCATATGCGATTACATGACCTGTGTAACTCTATATCATGTACAACCAGACGAGTGAGAAGTTATACTCCATTTATGTATGATGTGTCAAAATGCACTCTACTGTCATGTATAACTAAGTAGAACAAATTTTAAAAAGTCATTAATATAAAAATTAATCATGATCCAGTCAGAGCCAGTGAGGATCTTGGCTGGACTCTGCAGTCAAAGAGAGAGGCTCAGCTATGCACCTACAGGGGACCTTCACTCCTGCATAGGAGGGTTTCGAAGTCCTGAACAGCTGTGAACCTACCCTGTTTAACCCAGGCAACAATGTTAAATAGAGGAAAGGAGAAAAGGTAAAGACCCCATTTTCAAGGCATTCATTCAATAATTCACCAAGCACCTATCCCAAATACTACAGGGTGGTATCCAGGTAGAAAACCCAGGACCTCCTATTTTGTGGACATGTGACCCTAAGCAGATATTTTGTAAAGAATCTTTCACTAGTCTCCTGTCTTATCTAGTGGAAGTCTTTGAGCTTTGAACATCATGCTGACTGATGGAATTTGTTTATAACAAGCACTTTGAGTTTAGGGTCAATGCTACATCTGAAATTTGAGAGCGTGGTTGGTGTTTAGCTATCTGTATACAGGGGAGTGATGTGTCTTTAGGAGTATGTGCTGGGGCGGTCCACACCATTTCTTAATAAGAATCAGGGATGCATACATGTAACCCTGTACATAGGGTCATACAGATGCCTCATTTGATCTGAATCCACAATCTTTCCTTAGGGAATCTAGGCTCCCAGAGGAGGACATTCTGGGGCTCCTTGGATAGATACCACTATGTAGTGCCTGGCCCAGAAGCTTGATAAATATTTGTCATATTGCCAAATGAATGCCTTGGAAATAGAATCTTCTTTTTACTACTGGGGATTGAACCCAGGGGTACTCTACCCCTGAACTACATCCCCAGTCCTTTTTATTTTTTAAGACACTTAGGTCTCCCTAAGTTGCTCAGGTTGGCCCTGAACTTATGTTCCTCCTGCATCAGCCTCCCAAGCTGCTGGGATTACAAGCATGTGCCACTGTGTCTGGCAAAATCATTTTCCTTTATTGCTTTTCTTCTTTTACCTGCTGAATTCCCCTAAGACAAGTGCTGTCTCTTCCTCATCAGATGTAGGACCTCCTTTGCCTGGAGACTTTTAAGCTGCAGGAACAACCCCACCTTCCTTGGGCATTCACACAAGCCCGGGGTGGGGAGGAGAGTCATTCTCAACTCCTCTCACCAGCCATGGTCCACCCCATTTCCTTTTCCCTGGGCCTCAGCCAAACCTGGATGAAAACTGTCTTGGGTTTGCAGTGCCAAGGTCTGTCTCTGAGACAATGAACTCTTATCTTTTTTTTTTTTTTTCTATTGTAGTTGTAGATGGATAGCATGCCTTTATTTTATTTGTTTCTTTTCTTTTTCTTTTTTTTAATGTGGTGTTAAGTATTAAACTCACATGCTAGGCAAGTGCTCTGCCACTGAGCCACAACCCCAGCCCCAACTCTATCTTTAATTAGCCTAACACAGGTAAGCCCCTGGGAAGCAATGGGGCCTAAGACAGGTGGATGGGACATGCTTGGGACACTACAAGGATGCATGTGACAATGGAGAATATGCAGTGTTAATATGCAGTGTTACTCTGGGAGCATTGAGGGAGGTCACTCATCCTAGTCTTGGGAAGGGTGCTGGGAGTGGGAACAGAAAAGTCTTCCCTAAGAAGCTATCACCTATACTGTGTGTTAAAAAATGAGTAGCATTTAGCCAAAAGGTGAGGGAAAAGGAAGGAAATGGGTAAAAGAACATCTTGATATCTGGAGAAAAGTCATTGTGTAAAGTAAGTTCAAGGAACAAGAATCAAAGTCAAGTCCAGGTGGCGATGGCAGTTGGATGCATGCAGCAGATTACTCTACATTTCTGTTTTGAGAAACAGAATGCTCTGTTTCTGTTCTTTGCACTTGGTCTTGCTTGTAGAGACCGGATTCCACACTGGGAGGCTTCCCTGGGGAATATGTAATTACACAATACTGGGCTGATATGAACCTCTGCTGCGCCTACAAAGGAAAGATTTGCTGAGCCACCAAAAGCAGGGAATGTAGTTCATTTACTTTAAGAACACATTTTTTAGCATTTTATAAGCACATTATATGCAATGATATTATGCATTCAATTAAAATCTGCCTCATCTAGCTATCCGAGCAAGTTGTAGCTGAAGATCTGCTGGGAAATACTTAGTTATTAAAAAATAAAATTTAATGCACAAGATCCCATGTTCAATCCCCAGTGCCACAAAAACTTAATTAAATTACACAATGCAGATTTTAAAAGATACTTGTATTAAAACTTTATTAAGTTATCTGAACTCCTAATCTATCTGACCTGTGACATTTCACCAAATTTGATGGATGCTAAATTTCCTGTGGTTGACTTATATTTTTCTTCAGCTTTGAATATAGAAAGGAAAGTTTCTTAATTCTTCTGTTAATTTCAGTTTAAGTACGACTAGAAAAAGTTCAATCAAAATAAGCCCATTTCAAAGGAACTGAACAGGCACTTCACAGAAGAAATATAGTCAACAAATATATGAAAAAAGTGTTCAACCTCTCTACGGGTTAGAGAAATGCAAATTAAAACTACTCTGAGATTCTATCTCACTCCAGTCAAAATTATCAAGAATACAAGTAACCATAAATGTCGGCAAATATATGGGGAAAAGGGTACATTCATACGTTGCTTATGGTACTGCAAATTAGTGCAACCACTCTGGTAAGCAGTATGGAGATTCCTAAGAAAGCTTAGAATGGAACCACCATTTGACCTAGCTATCCCACTCCTCAGCATATACCCAAAGGACTTAAAATCAGCGCACTACAGTGATGCAGCCATGTCTATGTTTGTAGCAGCTCAATTCACAATAGCTTAGCTATGGAACCAACCTAGGTGCCCTTCAATAGATGAATGGATAAAGAAAATGTGGTATATATACACTGTGGAATATTATTCAGCCTTAAAGAAGAATGAAATTATGGCATTTGCAGGTAAATGGATGGAGCAGGAGAATATCATGCTAAGTGAAATAAACCAAACCCCAAAAACCAAAGGCCAAATGTTTTCTCTGATACCAGATGCTAACACACAATGGTTGGGGGGCAGGGGTGAATAGAAGTTCATTGAATTAGACAAAGGGGAATGAAGGGAAGGGAGCGGGGGTGAGAATAGAAAAGACAGTAAAATGAATTGCACATAACTTTTCTATGTTCATGTATGAATATGCAACCAGTAAAACCCTACATCATGCACAACCACAAGAATGGGAAGTTATACCCCATGTATGTATGATATGTCAAAATATATTCTGCTGTCATGAATAACTAAAAAGAACAAATAAAAACTTAAAAACTAAGCCATTTATTAATAGAAAATTTAGGCCTAGCCTCTTTATCCAAGTGTCCTATGAAGAATAGTGAAACAGTTTGTTTTTGAAGGTCCAACAAATATTGTTGATTTACTTTTTAAATTTAGTGCCCAAAATTATAAAATAGCAAAACTGACCTGTACCTACATGACACCTTATAACCCATTTAATATGAACATGTGTAGCTTTCCATTAAAGACATATTAGTGTGTTTGATTACATAATGCTTTCCAAACCCTTGGTGTGAGTGTATAGACATGTACCACATAGCACTTCTACAGTCTGCAGAATTCTGGATTAAAGACATAGGTTTGCGGGGAGCGGGGGGTAGATAAAGTATTATGAGTCCCAAACAATATTCCACATCAAACACAATCCTGAGATTTTAGTTGTGTATTTTTACCACCTTGACACATTCCACTCTGGCCTCACCTCCCATCTCTCCAGCATGCTCCTTCCAGCACCCCAATTTTCAATCCTTCTATACTATGGGCTCCCATTCCTTGCTCCTTGCCCACTTTTATACCAGGTCCTATTTTCTCTCCTGAACTGACTGACTGTGTCAGTTTTTATTAATTACCCACTTTAGAACCCCTCAAACACCTTGCTCTTCTGTGGCTTGTCACACTTTCTTAGCAAAAATACAACCCTGGAAAAAATCAACACTTTGCTGAAACTGGAGTGGTTGATAGGTCTGGTGTAAAGCTTTGACTTGCAGACTAGTCTCGTTTTGAGTTCCTGATCATGAACTCTTAAGAAGGGAGAGGATATGAAAGAAAACGAATACTTTTACACCGTTGGGAGTACTGTAAATTAGTACAAGTACTATGGAAATCAGTATGGAGGTTCCTTAAAAGACGAGGCATGGAGCCATCATATGATCCAGCTATAACACTCCTCAGTATTTATCCTGAAGAAGTAAAGTCAGCATACTACAGTGATACATGCATACCCATGTTTATAGCAGCACAATTCACAATAGCCAAGTTATAGAAAACATGTAGGTATTGGGGGCTGGGGATATAGCTCAGTTGGCAGAGTGCTTGCCTGGCATGCACAAGGCCCTGGGTTCAATCCCCAGCACCACAAAAAGAAAAAAGAAAACACGTAGGTGTCTATCAACAAGTGAATGGATAAAGAAAATGTGGTATATACATGCAATGGAGTTTTATTCAGCCATAAAGAAAAATGAATTATATAATTTTTAAATCATTTATAAAATGATATAAATTATACCATTTGCAGGAAAATGGATGGGACTAGAGACCATCATGTTAAGTGAAATAAGCCAAATTAAGGTCAAGGGTCATGTTTTTTCTCACATGTGGAAGCTAGAAAGGAAAAAGGAAAAGAAAGTGGGGGTGCAGGGATCTCATGAAAATCAAAGAAGGATCAGTGGAGGAAAGGGACCAGAAAGGGAGGGGGAAGTGCTGGGAGTGATATTGGCTAAATAATATTGTTATATTATGTGTATGCAACAATAATTCCCACCATTTGCTTGTAACTGTAATGCACCAATAAATTTTTTTTTTGGAAAGAGAAAACATAAAAATAAAAAAATAATGTGTACATGCCTGTAATCCCAGCAGCTCGGGAAGCTGAGGCAGGAGGATCTTGAGTTCAAAGCCACCCTCATCAAAAGCAAGGCGCTAAGCAACTCAGTGAGACCCTATCTCTAAATAAAATACAACATAGGGCTGCAGATGTGGCTCAGTGGTTGAGTGCCCCTGAGTTCAATTCCCGGTATCAAAAAATAAATAAATAATAAAATGGATCTTTAATGCTGCCTGCATTCATAGTCCTGCTTGGGACCACAACTGCCTTGGGTTTTAGAAGGATTTTTTTTTTTTTTTTTTTTTTTTTGGAGTATTGGCATAGATTTTACTGGTTGAGCATCCCTAATCTTAAAACCCAAAATCTGAAATGCTCTGAAATCTCAAACTTTTTGAGAGTCATGGCGGGACAACAGTGATCGAGAAATTTCGAACTTCAGATCATTTCAGATTGTGGATTGGGGGTTGGGAATGCTGAACGGTATGTTCTCCTAGTCCCTTCACTCCTCCATTACCCTGTAGAACAGTTCATACTTTTTTCCCTCCCCAGACCCCTAATAACCCCCTTTCCCACTTCCTCGCAGCAGATTACATTTCTGTTTTGAGAGAAGCAGAAGAAAAGTCGCAGATTCCCATTGCCGCATCTACCCCCTGCCCTGCCCTTTGCCTTTCTGCCGTGGCCCCGTCCCTCAGCCCCTGCACCTACTGCAGCCCCATCCCTCCCGCCACTTGTTCTCCTCCTTCCTGCATCATTGATTCTCCTGCACCGGATCATTCACTCAATGGACGATCACACACAGACCTGCTGTTATATCTCCCATCACCACCTACCAACCCACACCAGCTTTAGAACTCAATCAGATGGGCTCTCCCCTTTCACACCGAGCACTGACAGTAGCCTCCAGGTCCCATACCACCTGACCTGCACTGACTCTCCTCTGCATGCCACACCAGATCCTCAGATCTTTGCTTGCCAACATGGCTGGCACAATCCTGCCTCTGGCCTTTGTCCTGGCTGCTCTGTTTTCCCTGAGTGTTCTGTTTCTAGAGCTACAGAAGCCTATTTCCTCACCAACTTCAAATCTTTACTCAAGATTCCCCTTCCAGGGGCCCTCCCTGCCCACCCCATGGAATATTGCTCCCCATTCCCAGCCACCCACATCCTACAACTCCACTTCGAACCTCTTACCCTGCACTGCTATTTCCTTAGCACATAGAACCTCTAACATATTACATATGTTGTTTCTTATACTTATGAATTTTTTGTTTGCTTCTCAACCCCCTGCGATGCCTAGACTTGTGCAAACGTCACAAAAGATAAGGATCTTCATTCTGTTCACTGAAACACCCCAAATGCCTAGAAAAGTGCCCAGTATGTAGCAGACTTCCAGCACATATCGAACACATGAAATATTTTACTTAAACATCCCCAAAACATAAATTGGGTTTTATGTTATTTTATATAGGAAGAAACTGAGGCTGAGAGAAGTTTTTAAAATGTGCTCATGGTCAAGCCACAAGAAAGGGACACAGCCAGGAACCCAGTCTTCCTGACTACAGTATGCTTGCCAAATGGCCACTCCATGTGACCTCCCCAATTGTGCCTGCCTCATGGTTTGGAATAAACATGTTAAATTATATCCACAATAAATAAACCACCAGTCATTGCTTTAGTATGTTCCCTTGGGATACATGACAGCTTGGTAGTTTTGATCTAAGATCAAATGCTACTCAATTTACTTAACTAAAGGGAAACAGACAAAAAACCAGTCTATTCCCAACCAACCAAAGGGGTAGATCTTCATTTGTTCATTTATTCATCCAGCCATTCATTTATTTATTGAGCACCAAGATATACTGTGAATCTTCAATTTGAGTGTAGTCAACAAACCAAATTTCTCTTCTTCTACCATCCAGAAGGAAAAAAAACGTCCACATCATTTTGGAAACAAAGTTCATAGATAAAAGATGATCATTTCTTTACGTGGTAACTAATGAATGCCACTCCCCCAGCCTCAGAGGCATGCATGAGCTGCATGGCGGATGGTTTGCTAATTCTGAATAGCTCTGTGCTGGAATTTGGAAGGAATGTGTGTAGAGCTCCAGATGAAGCTCCTTCAGCTTCAGGGACCATTTTAATTAAATTAATTATCTCTAGAAGAAACACTTAGAGCTGTTTAGTCCTAAACAATAGGCACTTGTTCTCATTTCTAATAGGAGTCACATTGTTCAGAGAGTCCTCTTGGTGAGCTGAGGACAACACCATCACCAGATACTTTAGAAAAGCCCCCTCCCTCGTGCCCTGCCCCTGAGTCTTGTGCTCTGTCCTCACTTGCAGAGGACCCCAGGACTGCTTACAATTTGCAATTCCAGGCAAAAGGGCCCTTAGATACCCCCTCAAGGATCGAGGGTCAGGCAGAGCCTCCTCTGTGTTCTGTTCTCTCCCTCTTCTCTACCACCCCCTCCTAGGATGTCCTTGCTTTCAAGAACTCCAGGCTGATTTTTTTTTTTTTTTAATATTGTACACCCAGACTCTGCAAAAAAAAAAAAAAAAAAAAAAAAA
>NW_026000108.1:40345561-40405077 GCF_001458135.2 Marmota marmota marmota
AAAAAAAAAAAAAAAAAAAAAAAAAAAAGAGGAGATTTGATCTGACTCACTTGTGCCATTCTATCTCTTCTTTTTGCAATTGAAGTGCACAAGAAAGAAAATAAATCAACAACCTCACTCCTCCATCTCATTCCCTCATTCTCTGCTCTTCACAGCTAGCCAGGTTCCCCAACCTTGCCACCAGGAACAAAAATGCAGGAAAGTTCTCTTTACCTTCAAAATTCCCTTTTCAGGGGCTGTAGCTCAGTGGCAAAAAGCTTGCCTAGCATGCTTGAGGCACTGGGTTCAATCCTCAAAACTACATAAAAATAAACAAATAAAATAAAGGCATCTGTCCACCTACAACTACAAATTTTAAAAAAACTATATATTAAAAAAACACACTCTTCAGAGCTGTGTGTTATCTTTGAGGGTGCATTATTCCTTTGTGGAAAGGCTAAATACTTACTGGAGTTTGTTTGCTTTTATTTTCTAAGTGGGGTCTCACTATGTCATCTTGCTTCTCCTGCCTCAGCCTTGAGAAACTGGAACAATAGGCAAGCACCATACCAGCTTCTGCGTGGTGGCACACACTATAATCCCAGTCCTCCAGAGGCTGAGGCAGAAGGATAGCAGGTTCAAGGCCAGTCTCTGCAACTTAGCAAGACCCACTGCAATTTAGGGAAACCCTGCCTCAAAAATAAAAATTAAAAAAGGACTGGGAATGTAACTTGGTGGTAAAGTGCTCTTCCAGTAGATAAATAAATAAATAAATAAATAAATAAATAAATAAAGTAAACAGTAATAAATAAATAAAGTAAAATAAAATTCCAATAGAAAGTGAGACTGCTGGAAATCTCTGTGCTGTGCTAAGCCCCCCTTCCCTCTTAGGTACAATTAACTTTATTTAACTCCCTCCAGTCCTTAGCAGAGTGCCAAACAGTCATTCAGAGAAGGGGACATTGACCTCCGTTTTTTGGTGTCTCTGCTAGTGAGTAACCACTGGACATAGCAGAGAACACTGAAGGCAGTCAATAAATAAAATGGATTGGTTGACAGTGGCAGTATTAGGGGTTCCAGGGTTAGTTTACTGAAATGAATACAAAACAAGCATCCGGGCTTATAAAATTAGCTTTACTAACAATACTGTGCAATTGCTTTTGGAAAAGATGGTTAAAAGCCCAGGCCACAGGCCAAACAGATTCCCACCAGATTTGACTATCTATAATTAATGTTTAGCAAGTAGGACATGGTCTGCAGCATCATGATAATTTCACTCTGCTTTAACTAAAGTGATAAATAATAATGACACTCAGAATTACCTTTAATTTACTTTTGGTACATTCTAATTCAACAATAATGGGCAAATAATTTTAAAAAGAAGGAAAATGGGTTTATTTTATCTTTCATCATTATTTAAAGAAAAAAAGCAATTTTATTGTAATCAAAATCTCATGACTAGGGACGGGAATGTGACTCAGTAGTAGAGCGCTTGCCTAGCATGCTCAAGGCCCAGGGTTCAATCCCCAGTACCGCAAAAAACAATCTCATGACTAATTATTAATATTTTTTTACCTTTCTTTTTTAACTCCCATCCCATTTGGCAAAAACATTGTTTTAAACACATCCCCAGATTCCAAATCTTTTCAACATCATTTGTTTGCAGATAACAATCATGTGGACAGACCAAATGCAAATGACAAATTTTATACAGTTGTTCTAATCTGCTCTGGTTCTATGTATTTCATACCATAACAATATTGACTAAAACATTTTCTCCTATAAGGCAAATGAACAGTAATGCACCACTGTAATCTCAGTGACTGGGAGGAGCAGGGAGGGGACTGAGGAAGGAGGACGGCAACTTTGAGATCGGCCTGGGCAACTTAGCAAGACCCTGTCTCAAAAATAAACAATTTAAAAGGTCTAGGGATGTAGCTCAGTGGTGAAGTACCCCTGGGTTCAATCCCCAGTACCAAAAACAAAAGAAAAACAAAGATCCAGTAAAAATTTCAGCAAAAATACATGTCATTTAGATAGAGAAACTTTAAGTTATGAACTGCTAAACTTTAATTTGACTCACAAGTTACTTGTTTCCTAAGATTAACTGTCTTAGAATACAGACGACTTTCCATATTTGAAAACAAAGTTTGAATAAGGAGAAAAAGGAGAGGTAAATAAGAATAAGTAATCAGTATCTGATTCCCCCAAACTTTTAGGGGGAACAGTAGTGGAATGAACCCAGGGCTTTAAGCCTATGTGCTCTACCACTGAGCCATGTTCCCAGCCCCCACTTTCCACTTCAAATGTTCAGCAGGCTTTACTTGACACACATAAGTTTTATATTAGAAAACGCATTCTGATTAAGTTCCATTGTTTCACTCACTTGATTTTTTTTTTTTTTAATCTACCTTACAGAATTTGAAGATTCTTCTGTGGTTGGGAAGGAGAGTGCTGTACGCTTTGTCTCTCAACTATTTTGGACAAACTTGAAGGGCAGAAATGTTCGTGCTGCTTTGATTTCATGTGTTTCCCCTCATAGGACAGTCTATGTGTGGTCTAAAATCATGATCTATCACATTTACATATTTTCAATGTAGACTTGAAACCTTTGTCGCATCTCTCTTCACATCCCACATACCAGTTAGCCTTTTATCAACCACATCAGGCAAGTATATTTGTTTGCTTAAATCAAAGGTAAACCAAATGCTCAAGTGTATGGGAAGAGATTTTTAAAACAAGACACTGTCTCTATTTGCCATTTTTGCCTATATTGATAATTGACTGATAAACTTTGATATTCATTCAGACATTCTCACCCTCCTTCTATTCTGAAGGGGTTTGATATGTTTGTATGTGGTGCTGGGGTGGAACTCAGGGCCTACACACACTAGGAAAGCACTCGAACCCTGAGCTACCCCGCCGAGCCTTATATGAAAGGGTTTGGAGACTATTTTTGCATTATCAGTAGCTGGTATAGGTGAAAGAAGGTACAAGTGTTTTCAAAGTAAGGAATGAGTTATGAGATAAGAAATGAAGTATGTGTGCTGGACACACACAGCCTTGGGAGAAACAAGGCACATTTTCCCAAGGTCAAAGTTGAATGGCAGGAGCCTGGGGTATAGCTCAGGGGTAGAGTGCATGCTCAGCACGTGCAAGGCCCTGGGTTCCATCCTAACACATAAAGAAAGAAAGAAAAAATTGGCAGGTGCAGGGTAGGAAAGGGAGAGCCCAGGAGTAGGAGATCATTCTGGGAAATACAGGAAATCCTATCTCATAAAGGGGGGCGGGAAATGTTGAAGGGCAAGAACAGTTTTATAATAAAACAATATGGTTACAAGATTTATTTATTTATTCAGTCAATCAATATTTCTGGAGTGCCTCTGATGTGTCAGGCAATGCACCTGCTCCTGGGAATGTAGTCCAGGGAATTAAACCAACCAGAGTAGGCCTTCAATTCCAGGGAGCTGATATGCCAACAGAAGACACACCAAATGATGGAAATAGGAAGGAGATAAATCCAGACAGTGAAAGTATAATGAAGAAAATGAAATAGGATGATGTTCTAGTGATGGGTGGGGAGAAACAGCTTCCCTGCACCTGTGGGGGACATCTGTGCTGAGACTCATGTCATGAGAGGAGTCCATCAGTCCAGGCTGGGATAACACCGGACAGAGGCCCTGAGGGAGGGTTGGCTCTGCCTTTTTGAGTAACTGAAAAAGACAATGCAGCCTGACAAGGGTGGGTGAGACACTGGTGGTGGCCAAAGCCAGATTGTGCAGGAAGTTGAAGAATGGTTCAGAGGCTATAGTGGTAATTCAGGTAAAAGCCAACAGAAGATCATAGAAACAGACAAAAGTGAAAGCAACGAATATGGAGAGAAACAAATGTATTGACAATGCATTTTTGAGGTTGAGTGAGGGTTATGAGAAATGGAAAGAAAATGAAAGTTCTCGTTTTTGTCTTAAATATCAGAGAAAAAAGAGAGGTGCTATAATATGAGCAAAGAAGAACGAACAATTTTCACAGGGAGAACCTTTTTGTTTTTGCTGTGCTGGGGATTGAATTTAGGGCCTCAGGCATGCTAGTCCTAATGCTGAGTCACAGCATACCAAACTGTTTAAATTTTTAACTTCTTGTCTCCAAACTATTCAAACTTGACTCTACCACTGAGTTCCATTCCCATCCCCTTTTTATTTTTTTATTTTTTTTACTTTGAGACAGGGTCTCCTTAAGTTGCATAGTCTGGCTTCAAACCTGTGATCCTCCTGCCTTGCCGCAGTCTGGCTGGGCACAATCAGGAGCCACTTGTCAAAAGAAACTAACTTTATTTTTAGAACCACACACGCCAAACAAAACAGCCTCTCAGGAAAAACCCTCAGAGCCTCAACTGCCACCACCGGCTTTCCACAAGCCTCTCTCTCCCACACAAGCTTCTCCCCACCTCCCACAATCCTCCTGCTCTTGAGGCCGATTGGCTGGGTCACGTGGGCGGAGCCAAAAAAGTCCCCCAATGAGCAGCTCCGTGGTCTGAAAGGGCAGGGAAACAGCCCAATGAGCATCACCGCAGAGGAGCCAATCAGCTAGATGTTGCTGGGGCAGCTGTGAGCCAATCATCAGCCGGCAGCTGGAAGTTTGCTGGCAGCTGGAAGTTTGCTGGCAGCTGGAAGTTTGCTGGCAGCTGGAAGTTTGCTGGGGCCCCTTCGGCTGTGGCTCTCAACACTGCCTCAGCCTCCCAAGCAGATGGTATTACAGGTATGCACCACTGTATCCAGCTACTTTGGCCATTTTGAGTGTAAAGTCCTTTTGTTGTTGAAGTAGAGAATGGTCAAGTGACATTTGGGGATCTGAATTTATAGCTCAGTGGAAAGGTCAGAGCTGGCAAGACAAATTACATACTAATGGTGCATAAGCCATGGAAGTATATGAGATCAATACAACAAAAGAAATGCAGAAGTCTTAGGCCTAAGCCTAAGGTATAAGAGGGGGAGCTGGAGTCCATGGATGAAGCAAGAAGCAAGCACTCAGGAGCACATAGTGTCAGAGAAGCCAAGCCCAGACAATGCCTGCAGAGGATGGACTGGCTCACTGTGAACATTGGACAGTAACAGAGAAGTGGCACAGGAGAGGTGAGTAGCAATCTGACAAGAAGTTTTGGGGAGGTGGGGAGAACATAAAATGACAAGTCTAACAGGGACCTGCATTCATGATCTAGCAGGGAACATAGACGTTTTACAAATAACTACACTTAATGAATATTTAAGTTCAGTTGTGATAAACACTATGAAGGCTGACCAGTGCAATATTTAGATAAAATGGAAGTGTGGGAATGAGTAGTTTTTACAAACTGTCCTTTGAACTTTTGCAAAAATGTTTAATGAATGTGTTGTTAGAAGTTTAACATTTTGACTTATCTTTTTCAAATATAAAAAAATACTAACTCAAAGTCAAAATCTAAAACATAGGACAAATATATTGATACAGAAAAGAAGGAAGTACTGATCAATAAAGTGGAAGCAGCACTGCTATGGTAATCTAAAAACTAGACCAAAGGGGCCATTATGCTGGAGTCAGAGTGCATGCAAGAATTGGGCTCAAGATCACAATTACTTTGGGACCAGTTCTTAAACTTAACATTATGCTAGGCATGGTGCCAAGTGATGAGAGGGGAAGAGCAGCCCTGGAACATAGGAGCTAGCTTGTTATCTAGCGGGTGAGCCTTGGAGTTCTCTTATTGAACATAAATTTAATCTCCCAGTCAAGGTCACTCTGTAACCTTGATGAAATGAGACAAACAGAAAAGACTTCTTCATATCTTGTCTAAGTACAGACAAAAAAACATAGTCACAGTGCAAAGCACAGCAAGCCTTTTAGCACCTAACAGGAGTGACTGCTGCTCTTGACCAATTACAGCTTTATCTTCAGTTCATTTCTCCTACTGCCTGAGTATGATCCATTAAGAAACCCAATCATAAAATTACCCCACTTCCTGAGAAAAATCCAAATCCAGTGCAAACTCTAGCTTCCTTGAATCCTTCCCAAAGCACACAATGTAAGTTCAAATCCTACAGCCAGGCCTTTCAGCACCCATGATTCCCCAGGGCATGTGCTGTAATTTCAACAAATGATAAACCCAATTTGGTTTAATTCCTGTGTGCTCCTGGGATTGAGTGCTTTGTCAGTAGAACATAGACGTTATGATGTTTAATTCTTATAGCTATTTCTTGAAACAGATGCTATTTAAAATCCATTTTACAAATGAGGAAATAGAGGTATAGAGCACTTCAGTAACATTTCCAAGGTCACACAGCTGGAAGATGTCACAGCCAGAATCAGATTCCAGGTTTACCCCCACCTCCCCCACCCTCATCCCCCCCCAAAAAAGATTCCCCAATGATGCTCCAGATGATTATCCAAAATCGTTAGTAGGCTAGTCTTCATTTTAACAAAGAGAAAAGCAGTTTTTTCTACCCCTCTATTCCTTCTATCTTACCCGTTATTTTGGTGTTATTGCTAAACAGTGAGTTCTTTAAGAAATTGCCATGTTGGCTCTACAGATTAAATCAGGCTAACATTGGAGTTTACTGTCAAGGTCAGTATGAGCTTTATTAATGATCAGGTCCACTCACATGCTCAACAACCTTAAGATTAGAATTGAAATTTCAGCTTGACACATGTCTCTTCTCCCATTATTGGCCTTAATTTCTTAAGGTTTCTTCGTGATTCACTAATTTGATAGATAATTATTATGTACCAGATCATCTCTCCCTATTTTTGTCATGCAGAACACCTCAGTTTTTAACACATCTTTACACCTCTGCCTTCCCATGTGTTAAACTTCAGCTGGCGACTTTTCCTCCCAATGCAAATCATTCTGCTTCTTTGTAGTCCCACCACGTCCTGTGCATCCCCTCACCAAATTAACCTGAAGGATGACTCCACTAGAACAATTCAAGTGTCTCCAATTTCATTAGTGACATACTTCTAGCAGTGATTCAAGAAATCTATGCAGATCATTTATTTAATAAATGGTGCATTAGCCATGATTGTGACTATTCGTTTTTAGATTATTTTCTAAAACCTATTGTGGATTAAAATACAAATAACTGGATTTCATTTTGCTCACCTAAGAACAGCCATTCAACAGGTCATTAGATTATGTAGTATATATCATCTTTTGGAAGCAAACTATATTTTTTTCAAGTCTTCCTTTGCTATTCTAGAATACTGGCTATACTTGATTCAGGGATACAATGTAATTAACAGCCTTCTTGAAAACAGAAGGAAAATAAATACCAATAACAAAATAAAACAATTCAAAAAGGAAAGATTAGGGGAAGCAAACTCAAGAGACTGGGAACCAGCTACTACTCTTTTCTGTTCCTTTTGAATTAGGAATTTTTTTATTAAATATTTATTTTTTAGTTTGAGGTGGACACAATATCTTTATTTTATTTTTATGTGGTGTTGAGGTACGAACTCAGCACCCTGCGCATGCCAGGAGAGCGCGCTACTGCTTGAGCCACATCCCCAGCCCAGGAATTGATTTTTTATCAATAAAAATACTCAATAAACCTAAAAATGTTGTTGCTGGGAATGACAGAAATAAAGTCATACTGTTATGATTATATTTGAAATAACTTGAGAGGCAACTTGTCTATGTCAGTGTAACAGACACTCCAATTAAAGGATAGGTTTTTTTAAAAAACTGAGCTCTATTTCCTTATTGTTTCAGGAAAAGTGATTAGCTAATCAACTATTTAAAAACTTTTAAAATTGGTAACAAAGAAAACATGCTTAAAATGGCACCAAAATATTAATAATAATCCAGGCACGGTGGTACATGTCTGTAACCCCAGCAATTTGGGAGGATGAAGCAGGAGAATCACAAATCCCAGGCCAGCCTTAGTGAAACCCTATCTCAAAATGAAAAGGCCTGGGGATGTAGCTCAGTGAAAGAGCACCCATATCCGGGGATAGGGTGGGGGTAATAATGTCAGACTTCAGTAATCCTAGACATCAAAACGCTAAATTCTTCACTGATGGATGTTTCTTCAGGAAGAGAATTCCAAAATGATGTTTCTGAGAGTGCTTCAAACATTCAAAAGAAAAGGAAAAAAGAAAGAAAGAACACTCATAAAAGTATTTTTGTAATTTTAAAGCATATTTTATATTTTTACAAAAAAATTTTTTTAGAAATTTACGTCTTTTTTAAAAATATATATATATTTTTTTTAGTTGTAGATGAATATAACACCTTTATTTTACTTATTTATTTATTTGTTTTTATGTGGTCCCCGGGATCGAACCCAGCGCTTCACGCATGCTAGGCAAGTGCTCTACCACTGAGCAAAAAAAATGATCCCCTTAAAAATATATCTTAAGTTGTTGTTTTTAAGATGGTAAAATTTCAAACTGCACAACAAGAAGTTCTGAAATGGGAGATTCTGGTCAAAAGGCATTTAATCAGTAAAAACAATTTGAGATATTTTAACTTACAGTGTTGGTTACCACTTTTCATATTTCTATGACACATAATTTTACTCTCAGAGAATATTTTACCTACTTATGACCAAAAGTCATGATGTCATTATTACTGAGGACAATAGCTAAAAGTATGGTCTTTCCTGTCATTTCTCAGGCACCTGCTTGTCAGTTACCCCAATTGGCAGCCTGCTAGACAGCCAACTCCCTTGAGCTTTAGTTCTTCATTCCAACATTTCAGTTCATTATATTAGTCAATCACTATTTCCTTCCATCACCCTTCCAAATTCTATTATAACTTTACAGAACTTCACCCAAAATAATCTATTTGGGAGAATGACAGAGTAGGGTTGAATAATTCTATCATGACATCTAGTGAATGTTAACATCAAATATTGTTTTTATATTGATGCTTATTTTCAAGAGGTTACTTTCTATCCACATGGATGTGAAACTAGAATTGCAAGTCTGCGGAGAGCTGCTTTACTACACAGCTGAGCAATGATGCCCAAAGTACTCTTCATTATCCCTAAGCCCTTATTACATAAGGTATACTTCATGGAGCTTAAGTGCATAGATTTATACAACAAGTAGGTTTCAATGAAATTAATGTTATGACACATTACAGTTAGTTTAAACTTTAAAAGGGAATCAATAGTAAAGAGATAAAAGGATATAATTATCACATTATTTACTTGTTTGATTGGAAAGTTTAAACAGAATAACCTCACTCTACCCCACGCCCACAAATCAGTATTTGTAGTGCTGTCTTTTAGATTCAAAATGTTAATTAAATGTAAATTTTTTAGCATAAAATTCATGAATGTTTATCCTTTGGTTGCATTGTGTCAGATCTTGTATGAGGCATTTAAAAAATTTTTTATTAGTACCCAAAGTCCCTATTGTCCTTTTCCCTTCTCACCACCACCAAAGAACATGCATTTGATAACCATAATTAGTATGAGGGTAGTAAAATATAAAATAATTTTGATTTAGAAAACAACACACTTCTTGCATTTCTTGTAATGAAATCAAGTTTCTGGGTTTCAAGCTATTCATCATGAAAAGAATGTGTTTAATCTGATGTAAAGTTGGCTATCCAGCAGTCTAGTCAAGCTGTAAAGTGTTTTAACTCTGGGTCTGGTAGGCTGCCAGCCCTTCTAAATGTTTTCACACGACGAGTAATAAATAATTAAATGTCTAAGACACAGTTCTCAGGTTGGGGGCAGTAGAGAGAACTAACATTACATCACTAACAGAGAAGACAAGCTATGTTTTAATGGGTGGGACCCACAATGTGCCTTTGGGTGCTCTGGGTATAAGCAATGCTGAGTCAAAACCAATTGTGATGAGACTTTTTAATGTGGATTGTAATTACTACCTTTGAAAGAAAGGAAGATTCTGTGTATAATATTTACTGCAGGAAGACCCCATGTTTGTGATATGCCTAAGGTCATATCCCCCAAGTTTTTGTTCTGTACTGTCACTAACAATCTGTGACTTTAGACAAGTGACAAACTTCCTAGGTCTAAGGTCCTCATAAAATTGGGTTCGAATGGAGCACTGGGGATGTAGCTCAGTAATGGAGCACTTGCCTAGCCTGTGTGAGTCCCTGGATTTGATTCCCAGTACCAACCCCACTCCCACAATTAGGTTAGAATGGAAAGGTAAGCTATTTTATCATAGAGAGTATTCATAATAAACATGTTCTCTCTCTCTCTCTTCCAAATTCTAATGGTGGTAGGGGTTATCGATGTGTTTCCTTCCTTCCTATTCCTCCTTCTGTTCCCTTTTTTCTTTCCTTCCCTCCCTTTCCTTCTTTCCAACCTTCTGTTTCTCTCATTTCTTCCCTTTTTCCCCCTTCTCTTTCCTTTCTCCCTTTCTTTTGTAGTCCATTTGGTTCTCATTGCACATCCCTGCTTGACACATCTGGGGTTTCTTCCAGCTGAGACTCCACATTTTTTTTTTAAATGAATGGGGACTATGGCTAAGTGAAGAACCAGTGCTGACAGAGAAAAGAATGCACTCCCACATATAATTTCTCTGAAGTTTTCTTTCCTGGAAGTCTAATTGTTGATGGTTTGACTATGCAGTGCTTTTATTTATGGATGACTTAAGTCATCTTTGCTCTTAGTATTAAAGGATTGTTCTCTAGAGTGCTGCTGCTGGAAGGTGGTAGAGCATTTAAGAGGCGGGGCCTACTTGGAAAAAGGTCATTTGTAGGTGTGCCCTCAAAGGGGACTGTGGAACCCTGGTCTCTTCTTTCTTCATGTCTCAAGCACGAAGTGGGTTGCTTTACTCCCTCCGCCATGATGCGCTTCTTTGCCACAGGTCCAAAGCAACAAGGCTAAAACTAATCATGGACTGAAATCTCCACAACTCTAAAATAAAACTTTTCTTAGTTATCTCAGGCATTTGTTGTAGTAAAACAAAACTAACACACATTAAACAGAATAAAAAACTGATCACTCAAGGCAGAGTGGTTGACTTCTTATTCTTACATTCCACTACAAAATTACCATCCAGCAAGCCTGGAGGTGTAGCTTAGTGCCAGTGGTAGAGCCCTTGACTAGCACGAGTAAAGCCTGGGTTTTATTCCCAGCACTGTAAAATAAACAAATAAAAAATTTAAAATACCATCCATCAGGCATTAGGTATGTTACTACCTAAGACTAAAAAGCTGGATTTGCAGAGCCCATAAATCTTAGAATGCCTTTGGTAAATTCTATGTATTTTTTGAAAATAACTTCATGAGTTTTTGTTACATGTGTGACACTTAGAATAAAATCCCACTGTTCATGTTTTATGTACATGAGCAGGGATACCTACCTTTGTAGGCCACGTTTTCCCAATGTAAGAATGTTAAACCTTAAAGTAACTTAAAAAGTCAGTTCAATACATTAATTCCATCTTTTTAAAAAACTATTTATACAAAATAATGTCTTTATAATCTTAGTTAAAAATTTAGCTGTTTTTCAATTCTTATCACTCTTAACTTTAATATTATCTAACAAAAGACTGGTACCACTAATATAGAAATCTTGACAAACACAGCCAGAACTACCAGGCTGAATACATAAATTTTTCTCTATATTTCCAAAATTCAATCTTTTAGGCTGGAGTTAATTTTGTGTGTGTGCATTGTACTTATATATAATAGTGGGATTTATCTTGACATATTCATATATGTAGATATAGTTTTCTTCATTTCAGTCCTCAGTATGATCCATTTCCTCTACTGTGCTGGTTCTTATATTTATTTTTAGTTGGTATTATTATATGTAAAATGGAATGCATATGATATATTAATACATGCACAGAGCATAATTTGGTAAAGTTTATTCCCCAGTTCCTCCCTTTTGGCTCCTCTCCTCCCTCACCCTTGGTTCTCTGCTTCTACCCACTGCTCTCATTTCTATTTTCACAAGACCCCTCCACACACACCTGGTTTTTTGTTCCTTTTTACTTTCTAGCTTCCACGTGACAGAAAACATGTGATCCTTGACTTTATGAGTCTGGCTTACTGCACTTAGCATGATGTTCTCCAGTTCCAACTGTTTATGGAGTTCCTTAATTTAAAAAACTTTAAAAATATTACAGGGAAAATAAACAAGGATAAATCAAGATTTGGTGATAAAAGACAAAAATTGTCACAAAATTTGGTCAAAATTGGATTAAATCCACTTGAAGCACAGTGGCTGACAGCATCTTTTGGAGAAAAAAAAATACTGAAAAGAAACAGAAAATATGGGAATTAAGGGTTTTCTTTTTAAGTCTATTTCATGTTTTCCAGAGATAGCAGAATTCATTCATCTTTCCCAGATTATTTGATATGAAGGAACCTAGAATTTATACTTTTGTTTTGCTAAAGTAAATAGCAAATTGTTTTGAAGTAAGCAGTCATTTTTCATTTCCAAATAACAGGTAATAATTGAGATGCTTCATGATCAATTTTTTAATTCCTTCAGACTTCTCTAGCATTTTTTCATGGTTTCTATATTATTTTTTTGACATTTCCAATTTAAAATATCTAAAATGTCTTCAAGTTGTACAGATGTAATATTTGTGCTTTTTTTTTTTTTTTGTACTAAAGATTGAACCCAGGGACTCTACCACTGGGCTATCTCCCAAACCCCTTTTTAAAATTTTGAGAAAGGACTTCACTAAGTTGCTGAGGTTGACCTTGAACTTTTGGTCCTCCTGAGTCACTGGGCCACAGTGCCTGGCTGTCCTTTGATTTTAAAAATTATGTTCACACTACATAGTTTGAACAATGTAAGCCACAAAAGGGGTAAGACACAGGAGCCTTTAGCCACTTCATGGATTGTACTGGGTGAAGATATTCGAGATGGTCTCTCCTACTCAGATTATTTGGGTTTTATAGTATGAATAGTCTTTGTTGTCCAGAATGTGATAAAAAATAAGGAGCATATAATTAAAATCAATTCATTCTATTTAACATCCTTCTCATCTAGGAACATGTATGAAGATTTGAAATATGCTAGTCTTCAGAACCAGACTGGTTCATGTATAGGATATCTTTACAAGAAAACTTAAGGTCATAAAGTTTAGAAAGACTGTCTTAAGTCATACTCTAAAAAGGACTCAAAAAGAGGAGAGAGCCACCTCTTACCTCCTCAGAAGTGTGTCTCACTTTTTAAATGGCCCTCCCTATATTAGTCAGTGAGGTAATCCATGTGCCAGCCCTGGCTTCAAAAGTGGGTGGTCTTTGCAAAGGGAGGTGCTCACTCACTCTACCTCTGGCCAGAGCCAGTTCCTGCAGCTGGACTGAGGGCAGCCCAACAGACTGCACTCGGCACATTTCTTCATTTCTCACTTGAGTGCCCTTCTTTAGTTCCTTTTCAACTGCCCACTTTATATCGGCTTCATTACACCACCGCTCCATTTGTAATGTAAATTGGGAAACTCGGGGAAGTTTTTCTTTTGGCCTTGTCTACGGAAGAATACCAAGAGGTATTCAAAACGTATTAACACAAATCAATGGCACCAATAAAAGCAAAATCTCCTTAGCAACATAATCTTGATTGCAAAAGGAGAACTGAGAGCATTTAGCAGAACAGTGGCCCACATGGAATACGCATTTGTCTGGAAGAATCCAGCACAAAGCCTAAAAGAGAGATTTTGAAAAAATCCAAAATTAACTCACAGGGAACAGTTACTCTTTTTTTCAAAAGTACACAATTGGCTACATTAAATCTATCGTGTGCTTTTGGCTCAGCAACATTGTATCACACCGCTTTGCAAACTGAAATTACAACACCCTGCATGCTTCACATGAGTTACAGGGTGTTTTTTGTTTGTTTTGTTTTTTGAGTTTTTTTTCCTTGGTTGATTTCTTTAGTAAAGCAAACAAAAAAGTCTCAAGAAATATTCATCTCACACACAATACAAAGAAAATTGAATGGATATCTAACAATGTATAAGACTATTGGTACAAAGGATTGGGCTATCTTACACTTTCTCTGATGGATTCTAAGACAGTAACTACTGCAAGCAGTAATGGCATTTTTTGCTGGAGTCTCCACTTGTGGAAAAAAAAAAGAAACAATACACTTCAAAGAATACTCACATTTATGTTAAAATGAAAAATGTGAATAAAAGAATAGAAATACAAAAATAAATAAAATTTCCTTTTGAGTTTTTAAATGTTTCATGTATAACCAATTGTCATTTGTCTTTTAACTAAAACAATACAGGTAAGGTAGGTAAAAACATCTTTAGTGTCTACCGCAGATGTCTTAGTCAACTGGGTCATAGTTATTCGGTTGAATTATATCTCAATGTGTATATATGTTATATATGTATACTGGAATCTGAGTCAAAATGAAAAAACTTCTGTGACAAGTCGCTGGATATAAAGCAACATACGAGCTTTAGTAAATTCTGCTAAATATGTGCATTTACAGGAGAAATTTATTAGAATTATTTCTGCCTTCTTAAAAACCTAAACAGTATTACTGATAATACTTTTTAAAAGCTGACCTCATTTAAAAATTGATAACTAAAATAAGAATTTCAAGGTCCTTTTTTCCCATTCTTTTGTGGTTGTTTTTGCTTTTGCAGCACCAGAAATAGAACCCATACATGCTAGCTAGGCAAGCACTCTACTGCTAAGCTACATCCACCCCATTTTCCTGTTCTTTTTTCCAGCTATTTTGCAAGTTCATGAACACATAATATAAAAGTTTCTTTAAATGTACTATATAGTTCCTAAGTTTATATTCATGTCAATTTAGTTATTTGATTCCTAGACATTTGTGTTGGTCATGGCTACTAAGGTTTTTGTGTAGTTTTATTCCATTCATTTGGTCATTTTAACAGACCTTACTAGTTTGATCAATTCCTTTAAAGTGAATTTATCTCTAAGTTCCAGCATTCCTTTTCCAATTCCACCTAGGTTGGCCTAAGATTTCAGTACATTCTTCGGAGACTAAATGCTGTGAATATTTTAGTTTTGAACATAGAATTGTGTTGCAATCACATGTTGCAATAGCATCAGTTAAAAACAACACTAACTAGACAAAGCAAGCAAATTTAAAAAATAAAAATAAAATCCTCTAGCTCAAATTAGGTCTCATTTGATCACTAAAAAAATCCCAATCAACAAGAGCTTAATTTTATAAGACTAAATATACACAACCAATAATGCACCAAGTCACTTCAACTACTAGCCCATCTACATTACTTCTTCACAAGTACAAAGGCCAACAAATTTTTATCTACACCCCCATTTCCATTTTAAGTAAAATAGACCATGTCTGTCTGTCAGTGGTTTCAATTTGTTAATGATGAAAGAAAAAATAATACATATCTTTGAAATTCAATCTTTTATTTTTATCAATGTTATTTTCATTTTTTAAAATGTTACTGGACTTAACCTGAATGTTATTAGAATTATCTAAAGCACAACTAAAAGGAATACTACTCTTGGTTCTGCATAATTGATTACCATCAGAAATTTCTGCTTATTCGAAAACTATTCCAAGCTCATTTAAGTACACAGGAACAAATTCCTATATTCTCTTATTCAGCAGGTTTTTCTAAAACTTGTCACATTTAAATTATAAAAGATAAATAGAAGTACACTTCTTTTGTTTTTAAGGTAGTCTCTTTTTGAAGGACATGGTAGTAGAAGAAAAATATTTAGAACAGTATTTTTTATTTAAAAAAAAAATCCAATGTAATCATGGATAAGAATGTGTTAATGTGTAATGCCTGACCATTGTATAACTTTTATCTTTGCAAACCAGTGCAGGATAACAATGTAGTTATTTCTCTTCGCCAGTAGATTTGTTAACATCTTGCCTTCTAACCATGTATACCTTGCTTCTACTGCCATAAATGCTAAGCTTCTCAATACTCCACTCTTCTAAGAGGATAGAACTCTATCAGCTTCAACAAAAGTTAAGAAATAGAACTTAAAATGGCTTTGATAACTTGAGGGAACACAAATTCCTGTTTATGAAGACTTTGTAGCAATGTAATAGGATTGTTTTAACTACCTAATTAAAATAAACTGTTACTACAGAAGATCTTTAATTTTAGTACAACAGGTTTCTCGGAGAAGCAGAAGACTATAATCCTTCTAGACTTTAAATATACATAGTAATTAATATCAAGAGAAAGAACTGGAATTAGATCAAGACCCAACAGAAGATATGATAGGAGATATATTGCCTCTCAATATGAGAGTAGACAAAATACCCATCTATCACTTATCTCGTTGAAGGCTGACGATACTATGTTTCTTTAAAAAACAACAAAGCAATAAATAGCTTAGTTGCAAAAAATTAAGAGTGCCCTGTGTGCTTAATTCATTGAAATATTTCTGAGATCAACAACTAGAAAAGCAATTTTTGTCTTTTTCATAAAAAGAAAAAAAAATCTAGTTTGAGTTAAGAACATCATGTTTATGAAAGCAAGGGGAATGTAAAAAAATAGGTGACTTTAAGTATCTTAAAATATATTTTAAGTGTCTCATTAGAAAAAATTTAAAATAACCTAAACAGTATCACTGATAATACTTTTTAAAAGCTGCCCTCATTTTAAAATTGATAACTAAAATAAGAATTTCAAGTATTATATTTAATGTTTTCCTAATTTGTAAAATATGTAAGTACATATAGGGAGTACCCAGCCACTTTCATTTTAAATGCAAAACCTGACAGTAACCCGAGTTTATGCTGACATTGAAAATGAGTCATAAAAAGCTAATCAATCATCACCATTAAATATGTATTTACTTTTAAATAGGTTTTAATAAGTAACAGGAATTACTGAAACTATCATTTCAAAACAAGATAACACCATGAGGCTTGAGGTGTGGCTCAGCAGTATAATGCTTGCCTAACATGCATGAGGCCATAGGTCTGATTCACCATACCAAGAAAGAAAGAAAGAAAGCACAATGAGGTAGTCACAGCATCTTCTTGTTTTTGGAAATGAAAATAAAAGCAAAGAGACCAAGTAATTTGATGATCTTGTAGAACATCAGAAATGAAAGCCAGATCAGGATCAGCATCCTGATTTTGTTTTCAATATTAAGATAAGTCTTGCTTCAATTTGTCATCTTGGGGGAGATACTGACCTCTATTATAGAATGAAATACACAGAATTATGATTAATAATATATACAATATTTAGGCTTTTCTTAAATTGCTATCTAAAAATCTTTGTAAATTTTCAGAACAAGATCACTCAAGATTTAAAGACATACTTCAAATCTCAACTTGTATAAAAAAGTATGTTCCTAAAACAACATGAAGTTGGCTATATCAATTAAAAGAAAAAGTTGATTTCCTTTTTTAAAAAGGTTAAGTGTTTACACACAAACTACTGTGGGATGATTAATGGTTTGTTTTAGGACTGGCCTATCCTTTCCTAAGCAAAACTAGACATAAATCACTTCCTTCAAAAACTGGTCTGAGAAGGAGTCTCTGGTTCATCCTATTTCCTTCTCTTTCCCTACCAGCCCCCAGCTCTCAGAAGTCTGGATATGATGTATTGAGAAGAAAAACACCAACTGCACCAATTAAGAAACTCCCTTTTTAAAAAATTCAAGTATCACTTCTGCAGAATTGAGGGTGTTTAGCCACTCATCACTTAATGTGACTCACTTTAATTGGTCTTCTAAACACCTAGCTAAGAATGCAAAAGAAATAACATGGTCACTGGGAGCTTTGGGTAAGAAAGATAAAAAGACAATTCTGAGCTATGTCCAGGTGCTTCAGAAGACAGAAGAAAAGAGGGTCCAGGACTAGATGCTGGAGTTTGGTCAAAAACAGTTTCAAATACGTTGTAGTTTTAGATTTAGTACCACTGACCTAGAGCAAGCCAAAGCAAATATTCACAGTGAAACATCAGGCATGCAGCTAAAGGGTATAATTGTGAGGCCAAATACCATGAAATTTCAAACAGTCTGAATACATATATAATGTTATATAATGTAGTAGTGTCTGAACTCATACATCTGTAGGTCCAACTGTACATATTGTTACTTAAAATCATTTTGCAGCCAGTGACTGAAATGGAAAAGATTTTTGAAATTCTATACTTAATATCATCAACTATGAAACTTATCTTATGTTAAAATATTTTTATTTTATTTTGAAAAATTACTATTGACAGAAGTCAAAGTCTTATATGGCTGGGCTATGTCTACTAATATAGAAGTTCTCTGTAAATAACACTGAAAACACAATCATAGGGAAAGGTGTGGCTCTTCTTGATTTGAAAGTATTCAATTACAAAACTAACTTTTCTAATAAGAAAAAGAAATAATTGTTTATGATTATTTAAGGTTTTATTAATATAATAAATTTTGTGGATTTTAGGTTCAAATTACAAGTTTATATTTTAAATGACTGAAATCTGGTCATTAAAGAGTCTTAATAAAGCATCTGACGATGATTTTAGATAGGGTAAGGTGACTTCTTGCCCATCTATGTACTAAAATACAACAGGATTTGCAAAGTACATTATCTGAGGAAAAAAAAAGTTTCTATACAGGAATAGTGACTGCCTATAAAAATGCAGGTGATGTATTTTAAAAGACCCTAGGTTGTTCACTTAACCTATATAAAATCTTTACATTGGATTTTCTGCCAATATCTTTTCCTGGCCAGTTTAGAAAGTACCTTTGATTCATATCTCACAAACTCTAAATCAGAAAACAGGAGCTGAAGAAAAAAATTGCCATTTTAAATATTTTCTTGGACTAATATTCATATAACATGGGTATCTCTGACATTTCTGATTTACAGTAACATGGGTACTTAAATTCATGATTCAAGAAAAAATAATATACTGGAGAATCCTTATGAAAATCCAAGCATGAAATTCTAACAGCTCAAAGTGGCTTATGGTAATGCAATATATTAAACATTTATGGTTCTTTTCTACACACACATTGGAAGTGTAATGCATATTCTCAGGGAATCTTTACAACAACTGACTTACCTTTCAATAAAATTGGAAAAGCTTTTTGAAATTCTATACTTAATATCATCAACTATGAAACTTATCTTATGTTAAAATATTCTTACAGGAATATAATTTTGAAAAATTATTATTGACAGAAGACTAATAATGGGAAGAAAAATATATCTAAATAAGTAAGTTCTTTTTATAAAGCTGATTTCTACAGCATTATATGGATTTACACAATTTTAAACAGGGAACTCTGTGTTGCATAGTCTACACAGTCATTACATTTTTTTGCTCTTTCTGAATCCTGAGGCAGATTTAGTATTATATGGAGATACAGTATTTTCCACACTGAAACCAGACAAATACTGGAGTTTTTGAATAGCATTACTTTTAATTGCACTACTTTAAAGTGGCAGGACACACTTCAGACACAAGTTAAATAAAAGTGGAAGTATTTGAATTCTTTGTACTTTGAGCTCTTCACAGGAAAAGTATTCTATAAATTCAAGTTGTTAAATTATGTGGGGGACAAGGCAAACAGATCATTCTCTGACCAAAAAAAAAAAATAATCCTAGCTTTTAAGATAATTCCTAATGTCCAGTATAATATATAGGATGCAAGATACTGGCATTTAACTATTCAAATTTATGTAGAAGTACAGTACTTTGGAGAAGTACAAAGAAATACCTTTTTAAAAAAATACAGGTATATAAATTAATGAAACCAGTATTTAAAAGATTTAATACAAGGAAAAAAGGTATTGTATAGTGGTACCAATTCTTAATACAAATTATTAAGCATAGTTTATATAATTTCAAAAGTTATTCACATTATTGCTCGATACCACAGTTGCATGGAACAAACTCTTGACACACATTAAAACTTGTATAATTTCAGGCTTATAAAAACAAAAATTTACACATAGGCCATATAGATATCTAAAAAGTTTTTAAATGCATGGAGGTTATCTATAATCAAAAAGACAAAAAAAGTATGTATGTGTATAGTGTATATTTAAAAATAATAAACTAATGATTCATGTCACAGTCACTCTCAATCAAAAAAAGTAACATAACTGACTGAAAGTGAATGCACAGATAAAAACAGTACTAAATATGTCCTCCATTTCTTAGTAGGAACTTGTTCTAAATACCATTGGGGTATTAAATAATAGCTTACTTTTAATCTAGAACTTTTGTTTTCTTTTCGAAACACTTTAGAAACATATCCATTCTACAACTACATTTGATTGGGAGGAATATTTTTTCTTAGAAATGTTTAAAGGAGTACTGCCATAGTTTTGAATATAAGATATGGTGAACAATAAAAATAACCCAAGTAAGGCCATTATTAATATCATCTTGACCAAAAATATATGCAGATTGTGATGCTACTATATTTTGTGATCCTGAGCTCTAGTAACCATTAGATGCATGCATACCATTCATTGATTTGCCTATTCTAATAAAAAATAATTTAATTCTGCCTTACTACCTTTGAAGACAGAAATATTTTCAAAACTTTTTGATAGGTCTTCATTATGTTAACAGATAGATCTGCTGTAAAAAGAATATTTAGGAATTATATGACAAAGGGTATGTTATGTAACAAAGGCTATTAAAGAAAACTTATTATTTTAAAGTAATTTCTATGTTAAATTTAAAAAAGGAAGAAAAAATAATACAAAGAGTGTGTTTGCTAGAATAGATAAGTAGCGTCTTACAGAGGTGTTTTTCTATGTTAAGAAATTTATAAATAAAGAATTGTGTGTACCTTGGTGATAAAATAAAAAAGGCTGGCCACTTTGTATGCTAAGTTCAAATGTATTTTTTTGAGAATACAAAAAGTAATCCTTGAAAATCAGAATACATAACAGAATAAAGCACAATAACTTAAGTATTAAACATCTGTATGAAATAACTTGCAAAGTTTGACAAATATGCACACACAGAACATGCGGTTATTTAAAAAAAACAACAAAAACGAAAACAAACAACAACAACAAAAAAAAAAAACACCACACAATTCTGTAGAACCAATGTTATGTCACCACCAGGAGAGCACCAAGCAAGGCACCATTGGAAAGACAACATACTTGGAAAGTCTCTATAAATAAAGTAAATGCTAATCTGGTCGAAAAATTGGTGTCTTTGGTAAAAATTCTATGAGGATGACCTGTAAAGGAAGAAGAGAAAGTTTTAAAAGGACTAAAACAGTTTTTTATCTTAAAACTTCACTTTCATCACTTAAAATTTTTTGAAAATCCATTCACATATCAAAACTACAAATTTTCTTAAAGCAGACATTTATTTGACACCCCAGAACCTCATCATTGAGAATTTTTCTGAATTTCAGTTCTATGAAGAAGCAGGCAAGTAAGTAAAATAAGTCTGAGAAGGTAAGTAGAGGTGGTTGATACAGACAGTGCCCCTGACAAACTGCAGGAATGCACATACTTGCGTGCACATTATGAATGAATGAGAAGACTGAGAATTGCAGATGAAGTGTTGTAGTCTATTTAATTCCAGCAATTTATGAGGTATTAGCACTGCTGTTTACAAATGAGAAAATTGATAATCTTACAAGTTGTAACATTATGGACTATGGAGTAACTATTTGAATAAAAAAGTTGTTTTAACTCCAAAGCCTTGTCCTTTCTATTGTATTATGTGACTATAGCTGTCCCAATATTTTCCTTCAGGCTTCTTCCCTTTTTCAACCCAATTCTGTAAGTTTTAGATGTTCTCATTTTACCACAGGATACTGGTCTTTCTATTTCTTTTAATTTTTTAAAGACCTTTTCTTCTTGAGTTAGCAAAATTAATTAAAATTTGGGGCTGGGGATATAGTTCAGTTGATAGAGTGCTTGCCTTGCATGCATAAGGCACGGGGTTCAATCCCCAGCACCATCAAAGGGGGAAAAAAAAAAGATTAAAATGTGTTTGTTTCAAAGGAACTTTTAATAGGAAACTAAAAGAAAAAAACAAAAGCAAAACACAATACAAAAACATACAAGTTGATGACAGCTAATTTTTATTCTGAACTTGAGTCATCTTAAATTTTAATTTAACTCTCTCCCTTGCTCCATCTCTGTATGGACTAGTGCTGACTGAAAAGGCATTTAATCTGAACAATTTCCAAGTTTGGTGAGCATGTCAATTATTTTTTTCAGAAATTATTTTTTTGTGTGTGTCTTGATATGATCTCCAAATCTGAACACATTTACATGTTAATCCATTTGAACTAGCAAACTTTGTATTCCCTTGAGTTCTACTGGTTTCTTTTCCAGGGTCTCCCTAAATTGCCCAGACTAGACTAAAACCTGGGATCCTCCCGCCTCAGCTTTGAACAGCTGAGATTATAGCTGAATGAATCACAACCGACTGAATTATCATTAGTTTTTAAAAAAACATATCCTACAAAACTCTTTTCCTTCACCAAGCACTCATAAAAATTGGGTACTTGTTTCTTCTAAATCATATCCCTCTAGTGTATCTGAATAAAGAAAAATTAGTATAAAGTTGGTATTTTTCCTAGATTATCTCCGAAATTCAAAATACTACCAGGAAGAATTATTTTTCTTTTTAACTAATAAATGACATTTCTGTAAGTTATAGAAAAGCTGAGGGAAGGAAGGCTACGTGACAAAAAAGGCTTGAATTCCTTAGGTAAGGAGGCATTCACTCTCTTCTTACTGGATTATATGCTATTTTAACTTTTAAAAATTACCCTTAGGGACTTTTTTTTTAATATTTATTTTTTATTTTATTTTATTTTTTCCGGTGGACACAACATCTTTGTTTGTATGTGGTGCTGAGGATGGAACCTGGGCCGCACGCATGCCAGGCGAGCGCGCTACCGCTTGAGCCACATCCCCAGCCCCCTTAGGGACTTTTTGAAGCTATGTTATTTTTGCTTTTAGCTATCAAAATCACATTCTTTGTTAGCAATTTTTAAATTTTTTTTTTGTTTTACTACTCTTCTAGGTATCTTCTATGATAATATAATACAATCATTTTAGAAATGCTTAATTATCTAAAAACTCAAGGTAAACTATTTTCCAAACAAAGCATAAAGTTCAGAATGTTTTAGAAGTTACTAAATTATTTTAATTTTGGTTAATAAAAAAATGTCATGAAATCTTTTTAAAAAATTCATATACCCTACTTGAAAATTACAGCATTGGAAATAATTTTTTTTTTTAGTGCTGGGGATCAAACAAAGGCCTTGAGCATTTAGGTAAGTGCTCTTATCACTGATTTATATTCCAGGCTCAGGTATAATTTAGATGTTTTCTTTTCCAAAGTAAATTTAGAAATGTACAAAAATAATTAATGCCTCCAACTTAAGCTTATTTGTTTGGATTTACAGATGTAGCAAATATTTCTTACAAAATCCCTTAAATCTCCTAAATATCTATTCCTCCCCACAAAATGTATACACAAAACCCTCTTACTATCTATAATAAAAAATATGACTAATATTTTCATAGGTCAACCTTAAAACAAGTTACTCAAATGTGCTTTTCTTATGATTATAAAGAAGTATCAAGTGTCTTTCTCATCATCATAAATTAACATGTTTGATATAATAGATAAAGAAAATCTACATTATTCTGTTCATTGAATAGAGCTAGTTTATGGGAAAAAAAAGACACTTAAAAATATCTCTTTTGTTCAAGGCTAGAAATGGGATTTGACGACATGTTAATGAAAGAACCGGAAAATGCTAATAGAGAAAAATGATTTTATGATAATTTCCAACTATTTAAACACTGTTTTAATCAATCTTTTATACACACATACTATCTATGATGGTTATATTGTTTCAAAGAAAAGACAAAATTCATCAGAAATGTTATAACAGGTACTTCACAAAGGCTGTGGTTTTAATTTTCAACAATTAACTCTTCCTTAGATCTTTTTCTTTTAATGTAATAACCTTTCCATATTTAAAATAAAACACTCAAGTTCAGGGAGAAAATAAATATTCATAATTTCCTATAGTTATTTTCAACTTTTCAAAAGGAAAACAATTGTCCAAGTAAATCAAGGAGTCATTTTAAAGTTCTAAAATAAACTGTATATACATTCAAAATTAACTATCTTTTAAAGAAAAAACACAGAATGATCAGCATCTCCTTTCCTGCTTACTTTTAAGATAATTTTCACAAAGCAATATTCTAATAACACTTTGAAAGATTCTCTAAAGGCCACTGAGGTATACTGGCAGTTAAAGTCTATAAAGGCTAAAGGTTTCTTAAGCTCCAATGACTTGGCTGAAAGGTTTTCTTCCATACTTGGAAACTTGATTAGCATTATATAAAAAAGCCATATCTGACTTGCTGCGTAACCAAAGTTGTGGTTATTCTTTATACAGCATTTAAAATTTCACACTCCATCAACACATGTTCAGGCTATTTTATCTTGGCAATTAATTTATTATTTTTCAGAACACAGTGAAGCCTTGTTTTCAAGTCATTCATAACTTTATAAATCAGGCTTGCACATGAAACCCATGCATCTGTGAAGCGTAGAAAATCCTTGCACTCAGGAGATTAAGCTCCTGACACCTTTGCTGATTAATAATCATGGAAAGAATAAGATCAGAAGCAAAATAAATGATCATTTAATAGAGAAACTCACAAAACAGCCCTTTAACTTACATATTCCATCATGTTATTCGTTTCACATTTCCTTTTGCTCAGTCTCCAGTGCAAGCATAGCTAGACAAGTAGGAGAGTAAAAGAAGAAAAATGAGCTCTATTTTATTGCAGCACACAGACTAACCCATTTGTCCACCTTTCATATTTTTAGTTCAACAAAAGCATCTGTTTCCATACTGTGCAATTCAGACCCCAACAGTACGAAGTTGCTCCCTGTGGTACTCACCTTGTGGTATAACCTATTGTTTTCCCATTCTAATAACTTCTCAATCGATCTTCGTGTCTGGAAGACAAATGAGGAAAAAGTTTACTCTTGACTGGTTTCAGAAAAACTTTGTTTTGCAGCTGCTTTTTGTGTGAAAAGGGGAGAAGTACATGACAGTGACTGAGTATAGGATAGCGTATATCACTATCAATGTTCTAGCATGAAATAGAAACCTGAACAGAAACAGTACTTTTCAAATAAACATACACTTTGGTTTATTTGCATATGTATTTTTTAACTGTTTCAAATTTACTAGCTTCTGATTTCAAAGTATCAACGTCTAAAAAATTATTTATCTGCCAAATGATATATGTTTAAGTTCTAAGTTCTTTCAAAAATACTTTTGCAATATTTAAATAGTAACAAAGGCCCTTAATACTTTAAAACAAGGATAATTTAAATATTAACTAACAAAATGCAAAAGCCCTTTAAGGTAAATCTTAAAATGAAATAACTGAACATTTTTAAAGGAAAAAACCCACCGAACTATAAAATTCAAATTTTAACATCATACTTTAAAATAATGTCTACATTTTTAAAAATATTAATTATTTCAGTTAGAGTTTCTAAACAAAGTCAAAATTTTGTTCAAACCAATATAAAAGTAGTGTCTGGTAGTCAAACCAAATTCTTAATACATGGTACTCTTTAAAGAATCAACTGAGAAATTCACTTCACTTGATTGTTCCAGTATATATATGCAGCAGGAAATGTTTCTTGTTTGGAAGGATGAATAAAGGAGAGTATAATTCATGATGCCAGGTGTTAGGATGAGACTGACACAGCTGCAGGTGCAAAAGTGATAGTATTGCCACAAGGATCAACTGCAACTTGGTGCAGCTGCAGTTTTCTTGAGAAAGAAGGAAAAAAGCATCTACTGCTATTAATATGGTACAACTGTAAATAAATACTAATAATCAAATATGTAACGCCTGTCAAACAAGGATGAGCTAGGTGAAAATTTTTAGGATCAAGTTGATTTTGAATTTTAATGTTACATAGTAAAAGATTAATATTTATTTAAATATTTATTGTAATCTAGTTCTAAATATTACCTTTTAGCATGTTGAACATGCTAAAAACATACCAAAATCACCTAAGTGCCAATTATAATTCATAGCTACCAACGAATTACCACTACTGTCTTAAATTTTCCAAGCTTAGGCCATAGAAATCAGAAAATCAACTACCTTTCTGGGTGATAATACGCCAATGACTAATTTATTACATTACTTTTTTTGAACAGTCTTTTTGGCAAGAATTTTAAAGAAAAAAAAGTGCCCTTGTTAACAATGATCAGCAGACCTCACTTGTTTCTTTGTAAAGATAGCCTTTTAGAGGCAGCTCTCCTTTTAAATGAAAATAGGGCAGCAGTTATGGTCACACTTTTTGTTAATTTAGTTGCCAGTCAGCCCCAAATCAAAAGAAAATAAGGCTGCAGAGTGTAATTAACATTCAGTTCAGTCGTTTTGTCCCTTGTCTAGCCCCCAAGCTTTGTTAAAATTGCCATCTGAATGCTGAAGGCTGTAGGGAAATCGATTTGATTCTAATAGCACCATGAAAAGAACATGATCTAACTGCTTTCAGCCCTCCGTAAATCTGTACTAGGTCTTTAGCACAATGCAACTTCCAATTTAAAAAGCACTGAATGTCTCGTCAATGACTTTGTGAAGAAAAAAGAACAAGGAGCAGACATAAAAATTCCAATAGTTGTTTAAGCATTAAAGTTCATTTGCATCACAGCGAACCTGAAAAGGGCTGACCTCTCAAACCGCCTCTCAGGTCTATGAAGTTGTAGCCTTGACAAGCTCACATTGACAGAGCTCATTGACTCTGAAAGGCTACTCTATCAATGGTGAAAAATGGCAATAGGTTCTACTATGAGCAGGCATCTGCCTGCCCACCCGCTGCTAAACCAATGGTAAAACCGATTCAAAACCTGAATCTACCTTGTAATCTTCCTTTCTAGGACCTTTTAATAATAGATTAAGATTACTATACAATTTGAGGTTTTACTTTTACTGATGGTTTAAAGGTTGGAAGGGGTGTTGAAAGAAACAGGGTAGGGAGAGAGAACTAGCTTTCCAAGTCTATTGTTTTATATTAACACATAAAAATAGAATCCAAAAGCTTAACACTACACTTTGCAAATATTTATTACTTAAAGAAAATAATATTGTTAGCATCATCTTATTGCATCAGAAATTTAAATCCATGAAAATCTACATTATGAAAATGGAATTCTTTATGATGCATATATATATATATACACACACACACACACACACACACACACATATACAAACACAATTTAAAACTTTAAAATATTTACTTTACATAACTTACATCAACTACCAGTATTTGAATAAAAAATAATTACATAATTACAAAGTATGAACCTAAAATTCCAAAATACTTATGTAGGAATTCTGAATTTATTCTTTGCCTCTAATTGAGAGTTTAACGATAGGGTTTGTTATAGTAATTGTGTCTTAAAATATTTAAGAATTCTAAACCAAACAAACCCTGCTATGCTACATTCTGAATAAGCATCTAAATATACAATATTTCTACACACTTGACAGTCTGAAGTAAAAGCTGTGAATTAGCACCATCTAATCTTGCTATAAGACTTCTTTCCTGCTTGACAGGTGAAAAAAAAGGCACTTGCACGTGCAGCTTAATTAATCATTGCACTTGACATCTCAATGATTTACAGTGAGGAGCAGGTGAGAACATACAAAACCAGAAAGAACCCTTGATTTGAGTGGAACATTTCTTGCACACTAAGGTGACAAGTATGTAGATTCTAGCAGAGATTAAAAAATAAAAAAAAAGAAAGAAAAGAAACTGTGCCACAAATTATTTGTTAGTAGCAACAAAAGCTCAAATTAAATGGAAAAAAAAAGCTGTAACTACTGAGAATGTTTAATACTCTGCAATTAATTTTAGTTAACAAAATCAAAATATATTTTCAAGATTAAATACAATACCAATTTGACAGATCATGAAAAAAAATGACACTTAAGCATTTATAAAAGCAATTTCAAAGCTTTCAAACTTCAATTGCAGTCATTTAGAAATAAAAGTTAAGAGTTTATGTCCACAGGACTATCAGAGATCTATTTCTAATTTCAACATTGCCAAACTCTACCGTAACTAACTGGACAAGCAAACTTAATCATATAAAAACCTGTCGTGGAATTTAAATGTTTATATTGACCTCCAAGTTTCAAAATAAAGCAAATTAAACCATTAGAAAAAAATATGTAGAGGCCTGCCAACAAAAAATACCAATAAAACATTATCTTTCTAGGCCAGCTTTTAAAAATGTCATCTTAATTTTCTTTAAAGAATTTAGTGCTTGTGAAAAGCCCCGAATTGATAGTCATGGGAACTAAGGATCTTCTATTTAGCTGAAAGAACAGGGGAAAGGGCAGTGCAGGCTTCAGTACAAGGTTCCCTACAGTGGGCCTTAATCCTTTTCAGTGCTTACACCCTGGGGGTGAGAGGACAGGTTAGTGGTTCTTTACCAAGGAATCCTTAGTCCTTCTGCTTAAGATGATCAATAAGAAATCTAATTTTATGATGGATTCTTTAATTAAAATTACCAGGACCACCAACTTACACCATGTAAGCAAAACAACTTTTTGTGAGAATGTCATGTCACTAACCTGGAAGAGGACAGCTTCAAGCATCTGGACTCCCACCCACCTCCCTTGAGAGTTCATTTTGAAGGCCCTCCCTTTTAAAACAGTAACAACACATTTCTTCATTTCAACATCTTGGTGGTTTTATTTTCCTTATTAGTGAGTTACTTCTAATATAGCCTCTTAAAATAACAAGAGATTAAAAAACATAATTCAATTAATAAATATACGTTATAGATTTAAATTGAGTAATAAGCAATAGTACCATAAGGAGAAACATTTTGGCTTCTACTCTTGTGCTTGGTTGCTTTGAAATGTTTGGTAAAACTGTGGGAATAAGCCAAAACATGAGAACTGCAAGAGAAGTCAAAGGATATGAACAATGCACAAAACAACTTACTTAGGTGACTAATCAACAAGGTTAGATATGACATACCCGTAAGTTCCAAAAAAGAATATAAAGTAAGCTTACAAAAGTTAAAAAAACAAAAAAAAGTATGAAACACTGTGAAAACCTAAATTACTGAAATACAAAATCAGGATTTCCTAAAAAACCTCAAATTTGATTATAAAATATTTTTACAATTTCATTTAACTAACTTTTTCTCTATAGATAAAGTTCACTACTTATAGGTTTATTTGAATTGGATTTATTCATAACATCAGAGAATGTCAAAGCCAAATTTCAAACGTTCAATTTCTTATTTAAAACAAATTTTGAATTTTAAACTTCTAAAAGTATAATTCATTAAGCTTTAACTAAAATGCTTTAAATGTATTCACAATCTTATTTTTAACTTTTAAATGTTTTTTAAATAAGAATTACACATATATTTAGACTACACTACAAACTGAAATTGTTAAAATAAGTGAAACAATTAATATTTTTAGTTATAAGTTATTAGAAGGAAAACATATGATTTGGAATGGATTATTTTAACTTTGGAGAACTAAAGAGAAAATTACTTGATTTACTTCTGTTTGTTCTGGATTAATGTTAAATCTTATATTCCAATTATGTGCAGAAAATTCTATGTCGTATCTCAAAATTATGACATATGAAAAACTTGGATTACCAATCATATAACAAGAATATGTATGAATTGCTCAAAGGAATTTTTAACCAAATTCCCTTCCTCTACATAAAAGCTCCTTTTAAAAATTGTAATGTGAACACTGAATTTCAAATAATCTAAATATACTAAAATATCCACTAAAGTATTATTAGAATAAAGTTTTTAGTAATGTTTGTTAAAAAGTAGTATTATTGGGGCTGGGGATGTAGTTCAGGGGTACAGCACTTGTGAAGCCTGAAGAAGTCCTGAGTTCCATCCCCATAATTGCAAAAAAGAAGAAGAAAAAGTACCCCTGTTAGAGATAAGCTAAACAACTGCTAACATTTGTGGATCAAAAATATCCTCGGGGCAGCACTGAGCCATCACTTATAGGTGCTAATCTTAAGTAATGTATGATTAAGCTGAATTTCATCAAGAGTTTATGAGCTAGACTAGTGAGTGGCTCATAACTTTTAAAATTACACCATTTTATAAATGATGAAAGTTAACAGACTCTTTCTCCAGAAAAAGAGACACATATACAGAAATACAAAATGCTGCACAAAATTTCAAGGGAGTGATCCACTAAATCCCAGTTACATTTAACAAAATACTAATAATGTTTCAGGAAACTAAAACCGAATTTCAACTGAATCAGAAAATTTAAAGAACTATTCATAAGACAAATTAATTTCACCAAATAAGTACTACTACAGGGACTTTTTGAAAAACTAAACATAATTAGGATGAATTAGTGCTTAGGACCAAGAAGTAGAAAAGCAGTTTTAAAAAAAAAAATCAACTGTTCATTGATTAAAATAGACAACTGGAGAAATAAGAATGAATGAATGGATTAAGAATTATTGTTTATGGAACGTGATATGGGGTCTGACCCATGCTAGTATATTCCTTTTGTTATCTTATTTATTAACCTGCACAACAAAACCTATAAGGTAGATTGTATTACTTTCATTTTACATATAAGAACTGAACCTTAGAGAGGTCAAGAAACATTAAAGCTACATTAGGAAACAGTGGAGCTAGGATTTGAAAATTAATATGGCCTACAACCTCATACTTTTTCTGTGGTACCTATTACAGAGCTATTGAGTTTGTAAAGAATGTGTCAGATTTAACAGATGATCTTGAGACAAATAATATATCTATAGCATGCAAATTATTTAAGTCACCAACCAAATTATTACTTACTGACCCTAAAATTATGATTAATTAATATCCAAGAAAACAGAGAGTAAAGACAGATGGAAAAAACAGAGAATTTAAAAAGGGAAGTGAAGTCTATAAAACATGAAATGGGCATCCTAGAATTAGAAAGCATAATATTTGATAGTAAAAAAATCTCACTGGACTGGTTAACAACAGATTGGTGACAGGAAGATAGACAAATCTTCTCATAAACTACCACATCAGTAATACCATGCTAGAGAACTGCAAGTCAGCCAGATATGAGAAAAACACATTTTCCATTGCCACCTCTGTACATTTAAGGCTCAAACTTACACTTTTATCAGTATCCTCTTTATAATGAGAATTTAGAAACACGTTTTTACCCTAATTAAAAACAAGCTCTCAGTGCTGTTCACACTAATGATCTCAATTTATATAAGAACCAGTTTTCTACCTTTCAAGGCTAGAACAGTCTTTAAAATGAAATAGCAATAAATGTATTCCTCTAGTTTTAAGAAATCTTGTATGAGACCACTTTTGCAAAGTGAAGGAAATAAGATTTCTTTACTGCAAGAAGAGGCAAAAAACAAAACAAACACTTCACAACCTAAAGTAGGGTTAGAGGAAAACCTGATTCTTCTTTTCATCTTTCCAACTTTGCATGGCACTTATTACATGTCATTTTTAATCAATCTGAGAGTAAATACATGTTTCAAAAAAAAGAATGCAACATTAGTGAAAAAAGAGCTTTATCAGAAATCATGAGCACGTATTTGCTAGGGAGTAGGAAGCAAAAATTTTTTCAAAGACAGGTCTGTTCATTTTCATTTATTTTTTATAAGACTTGAACAGTAAAAGCAATACATCAACTCTGAGATGTATAAAATCTTATTAAAATATACTTTTATCCCATATCCACTTTACCTGTTTTACAGTCTCTTTCCTTTATTGGTTGTAGCTTCAATAAATGCAAAAGATAGAAAAAAATTGTAACAGTAAAACTGTGAAAAACTAAACAGAGCATTTATCATTGGAAAATGACAAAACAATGCTTATATGCTATTGCCATTTATCAACTAGATAAATTTAGGTAAATTATAACCTACTATTATGAACCTGAATTTTCTAACTTGAGAAATCTTTCAAATTGCTAAATTTCTCTAGTTTATAAACTGAGAAACCTCAAACAGGTTACTTGATTTCTGAGTCTTAAAATAGGAATAATATGAATGTCTCTACTCCTGAAATTTTGGGAAGTATACAATACAAATAAATTGGTTAACTCAATCCCTGAGATACAGAAAACATTCAATGATTACTAGATGCTACCATGATATTTACCATATAGGATTGTTGTGAAAATTAAAGGAGAATATATATTTTCTACCTTGTAAGTATACAATAATTATTCTCCTCTTCATTTGCTTCTTGAAGTCTATTATTCCACTGTATGTCAATACAGATTTTACTTTTTAAGCAACATATTTTAAGTTATACAAATATCAGGAATTTAGTGATTTGGAGTAACTGGTATTATAAGCCATTACACCTTAAATTATATTACTTGTAAATGTCAAAAATCTAAAATTATGTGATAGACTTTCTTATATGTAAAACTAAGATATTTCTAATTTAAATACACAAACTTAGAATTCATGTTGGTTTTTTTTTCCAGGTTTTCTTGTTGAAAATTTCTAAAAATTGTATTTCAAATTGCTAAATCTATCACTTTACCTTCAACTTTTAATGTATAAATGTATTAGAATAAACTTTTCCACTACAACAAAGACCAGATGTTTCAGAACTTAATAAAAGCATGTAAAAGTCAAAAAAGAAGAGTAAAAGATTAAGATCATCAAAGCAAATTAAAATCCTTATAAATATATTTACTAAAATAAAGCAAAGTGGATAGCATTCTTTTAAAAAAAGGTTAGCACTATATCTTCAATCAATAATAACAGTGTATTACTAGAATATACTTCATTCATTATGCCTTGTTCATTAGAAATTTTTCAGGAGTCCTACTTCACTAAAATTTTGATAATATCCTTTCAAATGTGTTTGCTTTGTTTCATTATCTGCAATATGTTAGAGGCATTTTTCTTATCTAATTCTTCTTCTGAATGGTCAATGCCTTTCTCGTTTAGGATTCAGAATTAATGACTACAAATGTTCAAATCCCAAATATAGAGGAAATCAGTTTGAAAGTTCTCAATAACTTTCAGTACCATTAGTATAACTGCATATATTTCAAATTCCTCCCATATACAAATATACTTAACTTTCTGCTTAGTTTCTCCTTGTTCACTTTCCCTTGGTGTTCTTTAAGATTTTCAAGACTACCTGCTGCTTCAAAGTAAAAAATAAATCACTACTCTTTACCTCTTCCATTAATTTTTTATTCCATCTAATTTTCTTTCTTCCCTTCCCTCCCTCTCCCCCTCCCTCTCTCCCTCTCTCTTTCTCTCCCTCTCTTTCTTTCACTGAAGATTGAACCCAGGAGTGTTTAACCACTAAGCCACATCCCTTTTTTACATTTTATTTAACAGGGTCTGAGTTGCTAAGTGTCTTGCTAAATTGCTGAGGCTGGCTTTAAACTCACAATCGTCCTGCCTCAACCTCCCAAAGCTGCTGCTGGGATTATAAGCATGTGCCACCATAATATTCTATAATATTCTCAGTGCTGGGGATTGAACCCTGATCTCACATCGGTAAGGTGAGTGGTCTACCACTGAACTACTCACCCAGCCCTCTGCCGTTTAGATTCTCAACTCCTAATACACCTTAAACCAGAGTGACCTACAGTTATTGGATAAGTAAATTTGAGATTGAGAAAAGATATTCAGAAGTAACCCTAAGTATACTAAAACTTTAAGTAAAACAAGGACTTAAACTCTATTATACTATTTATTTGTATGCAAAAGAAAACTTTAAAAGTAAAAAAAAGGTTAAGTTGATATTTAAACAGTGTGAAACTTCTGAGTTCTTTGTTGAGAAAAGGGCTAAAAGCACATATAAACAAAGTCTATAAAGTCAGGATATGATATATGCATATATATAAAAACAAAAAGTGAAACAGTTACTTAGAACAGAAAACAATAAAAGCAAAATTCCTTAATACAATACACAATAAAATTATGAAAAATGTTTCTTCAAAGAATGAGCCAGCCCAGGCACAGCGGCATACACCTATAATCCTAGCAAATCAGAAGGCTGAGGCAGGAGGCTCACAAGTTCAAGACCAGCCTCAACAACTTAGTGACACCCTATCTAAAAATAAAAAATAAAAAGGCTGGGGATATAGCTCAGTAGTTAAGTACCAATGGGTTCAACCCCCAGCACCAAAAAAAAAAAAAAAGAAGACATGGATATACATTATACATTCTCTAACCTCTAACACTATGAATTGGGCACAGCCCAGAAGCAAAGCATAAACAAAACTAAGCTTCTGCAAAGCAAATATCATAAAATCTATTTAATAAAGCTGAAACATTTTATTTATTTGTAAGCTTCTCAGTCTCTTACAAAGAACATGCTGAAAGGCTGAGGTTTACTGTTTTATTGTCTTCTAAGCACTAATTACAACTTAAAATTATTTTGTGTTTATTTTATTGCTTTTGTCTACCTTTTAAGTCCACAATAGAAACTACATAAACTCAGCATCAAAAACAGTACCAAGCCCACAGTGTTATTTCAGGTACATTCACTGAATTAATGAGTAAATATAATCCAAGAGGCTTGAGTTGTATCTCAGTGGTAGAGTGCTTGCCCAACATGGGTAAGATCCCGAGTTTAATCCTCAGCACTGTTGCGGGTGATGTAGTGGTGAAGGGGACCCAAGAGAACAGTACACTAGCAGCATAAAGAAATGGTAACCAGCTTACCAATTTTATAGGAAAAATTCCTCCCTCCCTCCATCCTTCCTTCATGGTACTGGGGACTGAACCCAGGACCTCACACACACAAGGCAAGCACTCTACCATTAAGTTACATCCCCAGTCCTTAAATGACTATATGAACTTAAGCTCAATAAACTATTACTTAAAAAAAAATCAGGAAAATGGAAATAAACAACTGGGGTGAGGGGAATACTAAAATGAAAGAATTAAATCTAGCCATATCAATAATCAAAAGAAATGTAAATAGTCTAAAATCCCTAATAAAAGGGTAGTAATTATCAGGCTAAATAAAAAGGAAAGACCCAATACTACTGGGTGTGGCAGTACATGCCTATAATCCCATCTACTTGAACAGCTGAGGTAGGAGAATCTTTACATTCAGGCCGGTCTAGGCAACTTAGCAAGACCCTGTCTAAAATAAAAAAAGGTTGAGGGTATAGCTGGGGGTATAGAGTTCTTGCCAAGCATAAGTAAGGCCCTAGATTCAAACCCTAGTACTGGGTGAAAAAAACAAAAACAAAACAAAACAAAACAAAAAAACTAAAAACAAATAATAACCCCAAATTACCTATACAAAATGAACTTCAAATAAAAGGCACAAACAAGCTAAAAGGAGAGAAAAAGAAATACTATACAAACTTTAATGAAAGGAAAGTTGAAATGACTACATTAACATACATGAAATGGATTTCAGAGAAAAATAAAGGTCAATTCATAATGATTAAGCAATCTATGAAGTAGACCAAAAAAATCTGAAAAATTAGGAAGTTATAAAATGTCAAAATATATAAATCACACACTGAAAAAATAACTGATAAAATTAATGGAGAGAAAAATCAATAAAAATATCAATCTCCTCAAAAATCTAGGAATGAAACCACCATTCGATCTATCTATCCCACTTCTCAGAATATATTCAAAGGATTTAAAATCAGCATACTGCAGTGACACAACCACATCAAAGTTTATAGCAGCTCAATTCACAATAGCTAAGCTAGAGCTAGAGCCAACTTTGAAGCCCTTCAACAGATGAATGGATAAAGAAAATGTGCTATATGTACACAATAGAGATTAGCCATTAAGCAAAATGACTTTATGACATTTCCAGTAAATGGATAAATCTGGACAACTATCATGCCAAGTGAAATGAGAGAAGTCCCCAAAAGCCAAAGGCCAAACATTTTCATTGACATGTGGAAGCTAACCATAATAAGGGGACAAAAGGGGAAGAACAGATAGGTTCTCAGTAGATTAGACAAAGGGGAATGAAGGGAAGGGAGGAGGGAGAGTTTTCCCATGTAAATATATGAATACACAATAATGAATCCCATTATTGTGTACATCTACAAGAATGGAGTCCTAATTAGAATAAGATATATTCCATGCTTATAATAATTACATCAAATGAATGCTACTGTCATGTACAACTAAAAAGGAAAAATTGAAAAAAAATTAACTGACATTTAAAAAAAAAAAAAATTTGAATAACAGGTAAATACACACTCTTTTTTTTTTTTTTCTCTCTCCTTTTCTTTAGGAGTAGGGTATACCAGGGATTGAACTCATGGGCACCCGAACACTGAGCCACATTCCCAGCCTTCTTTTGTATTTTATTTAGAGACAAGGTCTCACTGAGTTGCTTAGCACCTTGGTTTTGTGCAGGCTAGCTGTGAACTCATGATCCCCCTGCCTCAGCCTACCTAGCACATCTGGCTTAAATACCCATTCTTTTTAAGTATATATGGATCATTTATTAAGACAGTTTATATTCTTAGTAATAAAATAAGTTTCACTAAACTTAAAAAGATTCAAAACATATGAAATAGGTTATCTAACCATAATTAAAATATGTAATAGAAATATCTCTAGAAATTTCCCAAAATATTGAGAAGTTAAATGCAATACTTCTAAATAATTCATTGTTCAAAAAACAAATCAAAGGCAAAGTACAAAGTAGAATGAATTAAATGAAAATTAAAACACAACATATTAAAATTTATGTGATACTAGTAACATAGTACTCAGGAAGAAAATTTATAGCACTAAACACACTAGGAAAAAAAAAAGGGTCTCATATCAAGGTCCCTTATTTCTACCTTAAGATACTAGAAACAGAAGTATGAATCAAACCCAAAATAAGAAGAGAGGAGTGTACAATGAATCAAAATGCATTGTGCTGTCATATATACTTAATTATAATGAACAAATAAATAGATAAATTTTTAAAAGAGAGGAAACAATAAAGGTCAAAGTAAAACCAATGAAATATAAACATGAAACTAATAGAAACAATCAGCAAAATCAAAAGCTGATATTTGAGAAGATCAATAAAATTAATAAACCTTTACTCAAATTGGTCAGAGAAAAAAAGAGAGAAGGGAAGTATCTTCTATTTGCCTAAGCAAATTCATAGATATGATACTAAAAGCAGAATTCATTTTTTTAAAGTGATAAATTGAACTTTATCAAAATCAAAAACATTTGCTTTGTCAAAGACATTGTTAAGATTTTTTTAAAAGACAGGCTATGGGGGCTGGGGATGTGGCTCAAGCGGTATCGCGCTTGCCTGGCATGCGTGCGGCCTGGGTTCAATCCTCAGCACCACATACAAACAAAGATGTTGTGTCCGCCGAAAACTAAAAAATAAATATTAAAATTCTCAAAAAAAAGACAGGCTATGGCATAGAAAAATATATTTGAACATAATCTGACAAAAGACTTGGATTCAGGGCTACATTCAAAACCCTTCAACAATCAATAAGGAATAACAATTTTTAAAATTAAAAACTGTTTTTCATTAGTTTTTATGGTGCTGGGGATGAACCCAGGGGCCTCTCGAATACTAGGTAAAGCACTGTACCACTGAGTTACACCTTCAGCCCTCAACACTTTAAAAAAGAAGATGTATAAACAGCAAATAAGCACATGAAAAGATGCTCAATATCATTAATTATGAGGGTAATGCAAATTAAAACCATAATAAAATGCCACCACTTACATGTCAGAATAACTAATATTTCTAAAACTAACATTACCAAGGTGTGGCAAGGATGCTGAGCAACTAGAACTCTCATCCATTACTGGTTAGAATGCAAAATGGTTTACTCACTTTGGAAAACAGTTTGGAAGTTTTTTATAAAATTAAGCATACACTTACCATAAGACCCAGCAATCCTACTCTAAAAATAAAAAATCAGGTTCACACAAAAATATGCATGTGAATGTTTTTAAGCAAACTTTATTCAAATCAGCAAAAATTAGAAACAACCCAATGTCCGTCAAATGGTGAGCAGATAAACAAAATATGATATATCCACAGAATGAAATGCTATTAGCAATAAAAAGAAAAAAAACTAATACATAAAAAATAGATAAATTTCAAATGCACAATGCTAAATAAAAGAAGCCAGATTCAAAAAGCTACATATATTTGTATAATTTTATTTATATAATATTCTAGAAAAAAAATAAAACTGTAGGCATAAATCACAGATTAGTGGAAACCAGGGCTTAAGAAGTGAAGAGGGTATGACTACAAAGGGAAAACACAAAGAACCTTTTGGAGAGCACTGTGATGTACTTTGATTATAGTAGTAGCTTTACCTAAAACTCTATGCATTTATCAAAAATGATAGAACCATACACCAAAAATAAGTTTTTCGGTATACTAAGAAAATAATTTTCTTCCTTTTTTTCTTTTGTGATACTGGAGATCAAACCTAGGGCCTCCCACATGCTAGGCAAGCAGTGTACCACTACGATATATTTCATTTCCAGTGCAAAAAATAATTTTCAAAAATAAACTAAAGATCATTTTAAAAAAAGAAGGAAAAAAACAGAAGGTTGTTAATAATAATGAAGTCAAACAATAATAATAGGATAAATTAAAGCCTCTGAAACAAGAACAAGTATTAAAAAGATAACAGCAAGTTGAAGATGAGTTTCAAAGGAAAGACAGAAATTTAGTTACCAAAATTTGTGACAAATGTCAGAAAAATGAAAATGCTGACTTGAATATAAACTATACATTTGGTCCTGATTTGTCCTGGAATCTGAGATAATTCTAACTGTATAAGAGGATTCTACATCACAGATAAAGGAGAAAAGAGGCTCACAGACTAGTAATCAGGCAGGGCTTTAGACTTTTTTAAAATACTAGCACCTCTAAATGAAGGATCCTTTGTTTTCTGGGGGTTTTTAAAATATTTTATTTAATTGTGAAACATTTATTTATTTGTTCTTTTTTTTTTTTTTTTTTTTTAATTTATAGCAGTACCTGGGATTGAACCCAGGAGCACTCTACCACTAATTATGTCCCTAGCCCTTTTAACTTTTTATTTTGAGACAGGGTCTTGCCAACTTGCTGATGCTGGAATCAAATCTGCATTCTTCCTGCCTCAGCCCCCAGAGTCACTAGGTTTATAAACATGCATGACTGCACCCGGTTCAAGGGTTCTTGATACATAGTATCTAGATAGAATTCTGGAAGTTCAAGAAAGCAGATAGTATAAAAATTTATCTTCATTTTTAACCTCTAGCTATGTACTATATTTCCTTAGACTGTGAATATATAAAAACAACTATCTTGACTAAACAGGATTTTGCCTTTATTACTCAAAGAAATCATAGTGTTCCTATTGTATGATGGTATCATGGATCTGCTACTATTTTCTTTTATATGCATTCTGAAAAAATAATTTTCAAAAACAGACCTAAGATAATTTTTTAAAAATTCAATTTAGAATGTCTAATTATAACAGGAGAGATTAAAAACAAGGTCTCTGGAAAAAGTCATAAAAACCGGGCATTAAGGTGGGGATGAGTTTCAAAGGTAGGCAGAAATTAAATTATCCAAATTGGTCACTAATGTTAGGAAAATGAAAACACTGAACTGAATAAAAGTGTGCCTTTTGGACCTGATTTGTACTGGAGTCTAAGACTCATAAATTTATTATTATTATTTTGGTAGTAGGGATTTACCCTAGGGGCACTTTACCACTGAGCTACATCCCAAGCCCATTTTTTATTTTGAGACAATGTCTCTCTAAGTTGCTTAGGGACTCACTAAATTGCTAAGGCTGTCTTCGAACTTGCCAACCTCCTATCTCAGCCTCCTGAGTCACTGTAATTATAGACAGGCACCACTGCACCCAGCTAAAGCATAAATTTATAAATCATATATTTACAAATCATATATATGAAGTTTTTTAGTACTTTGGTAATTACTCTGCTCCCATCTTACAAAACTCCTCTTTCTTTTCTTTTCGTTCTTTCTTTTTGGCATATTAGGGATGGAATTCAATGGTGCTCTACCACCGAGCTACATTCCCCAGTCCTACATATTTTTTTTATTTTGAGACAGGTTCTCACTATGTTGCCCAGGCCAGCCTCCGTCTTCCAATCCTCCTGCCTCTGTGTCCCAAGTAACTGGGATTACAGGTATGCAGCACTGCAACTGACTCAAAATTTCTTTCTCCAGGTTCTCTAATATCCTACATATATCTATGAAGTGTCACTATCTCAATGGTTATATAACAGTTTACACCCAAGACAAGGAAATGCACAGCTTTTTTTTAGAGCAATAGTTATATTTCTTTATCCTCACTAGATAGTAGAGTGTATATATGTAGATATAGATTTATACATAAATATATGCAAGTGCTCTACCACTAAGCTACTTCCCCAGTCTTCCATGTAAAATTAAATCCATCAAATAAATGTTCCATCTAGTCATATATATATAAAAAGAGAGACCTGACACTGAATACTATAGGGCTAAATGAAAAGTACTTTCTGAAACTACAGATAGAACTAGTCTAAAAAAACCACATCTATCTTATGCACAAAAAGAAATTTAATAAAGGTATCTCAAAAAGGATTTTAAGTTGATAATATGTGGGGAAGTGTAAAATGTTTACTTTTGTCTCCTAAATACACTACACACTCATTGAGATATCTTGCATTATTGATTTAAAAAGTGAAAAACACAGGATCCGAAACCAAAACCAAAATAGCTAGACCTTAAAGGTTTCTACAGTAATACACTCCTTTGGTTCTTTGGGTTAAATAACAGCAATTACCAACCAAGTGAGATACAGCAGTTATTTAAACAATGCAAATGTTTAAATGGTAGAGGGGAAAGTAAAGGGATCTAAGGGCAGCAATTCAACTGTGGATCAAACTACCAGAGAGAAAAAAAGTTTTCTGCAGTCTAGAGATAATCTAATGAGAACTATGAAAAAGAGAAATGTTCTTAGAGATAAGTAAATATTATAAATATAAAAGAAAATATTTACAAAAGTAATTTTCTTATAAAGGCATCATTTCCTTCCCATCAATAAAATGTACCAGTTAAAAAAAAAAAAAAAAACTTCAGATACACCTCTTATTTTATAACAGAAATCAAGGGCCAAATAGAATTTGCTATTCCATATTTCCTTACCATTATTTGGTGACAAAATGAAATGTGTAAATACAGAACAATTTAATTTCAACTGAACACTATTTTATTTGAATGGGACACTTTACCATTGAGCATATACCATTTAAAAAGTTTTTTAACAAAAACATAACAATATATTCAATCTATACTAATTTGCCCTATATCCACTAACCTCTTAGGAATCTTTTATTATAAGCTGTCAAATTATTGAGTTTTTATATGATTTTTTCTGATTGCATAGTCACTACATGTTCATTACAGAAAACTTACAATAACAAAAGAATTCCCCATAATCTTACCAACTATAAATAACCACTAATTATTTTATTTCTTCTGTGAGTACTAGCTTACTTAGTAAAAATGCTATTAATCAATACTTTTTGCCCACTTGTTTTCAGTTGTTCAGCTAAGAGCTTTATAAACACTATTTTATTATTATAACAATCTTATTCAAGTAATAGGTGAATATTACCATTACAGTTTTTATCAACTACAGTTTAAAGTGGTTAGGAAATATGTCCATAGTCACAGAGATAAGTGGTAGAGTTGAACCCAGCATCTTTGATCACTATACAATATCATCATTGATATAGATGATAACATATTCTTCTCTTTGTTCCTAAGTAATTTCCTATATCATAAAAATTATAATTTTAGATGGCTATCCAATATCATTTGAATATATAATAATTTACTTAACCACTCCTCTATTAGATCAGATTATTTCTGTATAATATTTGTAAAGGTGATTCATTAAATAGAAAAAATAAAAACTAGGATTGGGGATATAGCTCCCAGGTAAAGTACTTGCCTAGGAAGCATGAAGCTCTGGGTTCAATCCCTAGTACCATCAAAAAATAAAATAAAATAAAAACTAGGTACATGCAAGACTTGTTTGATTAGTTTAAACTTAAAATTAAATATATGATTCAACTTACTCTTTTACTGAGGCATATAACTGGCCACATACTGCAACCTAATGTGCAGCAGCAACAAAGGCAGCCACAAAGTAGCCAACGTACATTAACAGGAAGGTTCTTCTTAAGACAACTGTTAACTCTGTTGATGCTGGCTTTAAATTCTTCAGGAGCTACCTAAAGAAAGAGTTTAAGAAATAACAACATCGAAATATTAACAAACATGTCTCATACGTTTTGTCTAATTTTCTAGGAAAAACTTTAGTTTTGAAACATCTAAATAGGAAATAAATAATTGAGCTACTCACTTTTCCAGTTAATGAAGAAGGGAATTCTGATTCAAATTTGTTGCTCAGTCCAAATCTATTTTTAAAAAAATAAGAAAATGTTATATTATGTATCACTGTTATAAAAAAATAAAAAATGTAAACATTTAGACTAACTCTGTGGCAGAGGCTTGTAATCCCAGAAATTTGGAGGCTGAGGCAAGAAGATCACAAGTTTTTTGTGGTACTGGGGATTGAACTCAGCCTGATAACTTAATAAGACTATCTCAAAAGAAAAATAAAGAGGGCTGTGTGCTGGGGTTGTGGCTCAGTGGTACAGCAATCAACTGGCATGCGTGAGGCACTGGGAGCAATCCTCAGCACCATATAAAAATAAATAAAGTAAATGTACTATGTCCATCTACAACTAAAGAAAAAAATATTTTAAAAAATAAATAAATAAAGAGGGCAGGCAGCAGGGCAAGGAGGGGGAACCTAGCTCAGTGATATAGTACCCTGAGTTCGATCCCCAGTACCACAAAAAATAAATAAATATTTAACTTAAAGATCAGAAACATCAGTAGAATGTAGATTAATATATATAGAAGTTAGAGACAAATGAAAGTATAAGACACAAGAGTTTCATAATAATCAATTTATGAAATTTAACAAGCAATTATTTGTCAATGAATCAAAACTTTCATATAATAATATGAGACTGAATGTTACCTAATCAGCAGTATATAAGTAAAAGAATAGATGATTCATTTGAGCTACCACCTCCTCCTTAAAAACTTCAAAGCATTTTTTTTTTTTTGCGGGGGTGCTAGGGATTGAACTCAGGGAAACTTAACTACTGAGCCACATCTCTAGCCCTTTTTATTTTTTATTTTGAGACAGGGTCTCCCTAAGTTGCTTAGGGACTCACTAAGTTACTGAGGCTGGCCATGAACTTGCAATCCTCCTGCCTCAGCCTCTCGAGCCTCTGGGATTACAAGTGTGCACCATAAAACATATTACCTTTATAGACATGATAGCCAATTTTCTAGTTTTGAATGTTAGTGGTAGAGATAAGCCATGGTTTTGAAGGTTAATAGGTGTCCTTGGTAGACACAAGTAATAAGAGAAGGAAAAAAGTGGGAAGGAGGAATAGAAGAGCGAAAGGAGAGAAAATATAAATAAAAACAAAGTAGGGCTTGACAAAATGCTACCAAGAATTATCTTAGGTGACACTCAATACCTACTTGATTGTCAGTGTATTAAATGGTATGAAAGAAAACCCAGACACCTCCTCTATCGCCATCTATTCCTATTACCTGAAAAATCGTTCCTTGAATTTGGATTAAAATACTACATGGCTTTAGAAGTGATAAACGATTTTCAAAGATTACAAAAAAATTATAAACTTAACACACTATGATCTTACCTATTAGAAATATACTAATACTTGGAGAAAAGGGCATTCAAATTACAAATACTGAACATCTTCTATGAGATATGTCCTGATGATCCTATAATGGAAGTTTTTAGAACTTTTTTTTTAAAGAAATAATGTACAAGGTCAATTTACTTTTATATAATTTAATTTTTAGGGGGCTGGGATGTGGCTCAAGTGGTAGCGCGCTCGCCTGGCATGCGTGCGGCCCGGGTTCGATCCTCAGCACCACATACAAAGATGTGTGTCTGCCAAGAACTAAAAAATAAATATTAAAAAAAAAATTCTCTCACTCTCTTTAAAAAAAAAAAAAATTTAAAGTTCATGCACACTCGTACATTGCTGGTGGGACTGCAAACTGGTGTAGCCAATTTGGAGAGCAGTATGGAGATTCCTTGGAAAGCTAGGAATGGAACCACCATTTGACCCAGCTATTCCCCTTCTCGGACTATACCCAAAAGACCTAAAAAGAGAATACTACAGGGACACAGCTACATCAATGTTCATAGCAGCACAATTCACAATAGCTAGACTGTGGAACCAACCCAGATGCCCTTCAACAGATGAATGGATTAAGAAATTGTGGCATTTATTCACAATGGAATATTATTCAGCAGTAAAAAATAACAAAATCATGGCATTTGCAGGGAAATGGATGGCACTAGAGCAAATTATGCTAAGCGAAGTTGGCAATCCCTAAAAAACAAATGCCGAATGTCTTCGCTGATATAAGGGACGTGACTCAAAACAGAGTAGGAAGGAAGAGCATGAGAAGATTACCACAAAATAAGGAAAGAGGAGGGAGGGAAAGGGAGGGAGAAGGGGAAATGCACAGAAGACGGAAGGAGACCCTCATGGGTTCACAAAATACATATACGATGGTGTGAGGGAGAAGGAAAGGGGAAAAAAAGAGAGAGGTTAAGTGTCACAGTAGCGTAGGTAGACAATAGGGAGGGGAGGGGAGGGGAGGGGAGTGGGGCATAGGGAGGGCAGCAGAATACAACTGACACTAAGATTGCTGTATGTATACACATGGATGTATAACCAATGTGATTCTGCAATCTGTACATGTGGAAAAATGACAATTCATACCCTATTTGAATCAAATGTATGATATGTCAAGGTCATTGTATTGTCTTGAACAACTAATAAAAATAAATTTTAAAAAAAGTTCATGCAAAACATTAGGCAAAGCTTTGAATGTAACTTGGCGTTTATGTAGAAATTAACTCTTGAAATAGGCTTGTTTTATTCATATTCCACATGCTTCCAGTTCACTATGTCCTCCTTCCTATAATCTACAGCCATAACTCAAAGTGTAAACTAAGGTGTTACCTTGCTTTCTCATTTCATCCAATTCAGCCTTTCCCTTTCCTGACAGAGCCTCCCTTTTAAAATCCCCTTTACTCTTTCCTTTGGAACTCCTAATCTGTTGTTATTCTGCTACCAGTATACCTCCTTATATCTTCTCTTCATCAAAAGGAGATCAACAGAAAAGGAAACAGATCAGGGGAGGGAGGAGGGAAGGGAAAATACTGGAGAATGATATTGGCCAAATTATATTGTTATATTGTGTGTATATATGAACATGTAACAACAAATTCCATCATCAGGAGCCAGGCACTACATGTCTGTAAATCCAGCAACTGAGGAGACTGAGGCAGGAAGATCACGAGTTCAAAGCCAGCCTCAGCAACTCAGCAAGACCTTGTCTCTAACAAAATATAAAAAAGGGTTGGGGATGTGGCTCAATTATTAAGCGCCCCTGGATTCAATCTCTGGTACCAAAAAAAAAAAATTCCACAATTATGTACCTCTACAATACACCAATAAAAAAAAAATGTGGGGGGCTGGGGATGTGGCTCAAGCGGTAGCGTGCTCGCCTGACATGCGTGCGGCCCAGGTTCGATCCTCAGCACCACATACAAACAAAGATGTTGTGTCCGCCAAAAAACTAAAAAATAAATATTAAAATTCTCTCTCTCTCTCTCCCTCTCTCTTTAAAAAAAAAAAATGTGGGGGAAAAATGCCTCTTTCCTTAGGAATTCTCAACTGTAACACATTCTTAACTTAATGAATTATGAAGAAATTAAGCTCCATCTAATTCAGCAGCGTATACACTGTAATATATAGTCCGGATACTGTTATCATTGGGACTGTATCACCTGAAATTTTGAACTGTAAAATTCTATTACTACTATTAAACATTCCATGTCTTCCATCCTTACACCAAGGTTTTTGGGTCTCTGATTATATCTTTTTTTTTTGCTGCTGGGGATTGAACCCAGGGCCTTGTGCATGTGAAGCAAGCACTCTAGTGAGCTATATCTCAAGTGAGCTATATCCCCAGCCCCTCTGGTTATAGCTTACTGCTTTTCACCCCTTGAAATCTCCCAATGGCTCCATTTCCTTCCCTATGTGTCAGAACTATATACTTAATCATTTTCATTTGTTGTTGTTGTTTTTGTTTTTTTACAAAACTTTTAATTGTTTTGACCATACTCCAACAAATATCCATTATCATCTTTACAGTATCTTCTGACAACCCAGGTTCAATTAAACTGTTTACTTTCTTCACTTCAATTCTCACTGCCTGGAGCTACTAGAAAAAAAAATCACCCTAACTTATAAATATATTATTTCTAATTTCAGTATTATTGCCTAAGCAATTTTTTTTTCTGTTCTATTAAATTACCTTACCCATATTCCATGGTTGTTGTTCCTCTTCATGTACTCAGCTTTATCCTCACAACTCACAGTTTTTGCAGATAACCATAGTGGTTAACTCCAAGTGGGGAAAAAAAAAAAAAATCACTGAATATAAACTGCTTTAGCTTCCCTCCTTTTAACTTTTAGATTTAGCCACATGTCTTCTATATCTTTCTCCCTCTCTCTTTGGGTACTGGGTATTGAACCCCAGATGCTTTTACCACTGAGCCCCAGCCTTTTTAAAATTTTATTTTGAGACAGGATCTTGCTAAGTTGCCCAAGTTGGCCTCAAACTTCTGATCCTTCTGCTTCAGTCTCCCAAAGTAGCTAAAGGCTTGCTACCAACTATCTTCATGAGTTGCTTAGGGCCTCACTGAGTTGCTGAGGCTGGCTTTGTACTCGTGATCCTCCTGCCTCAGCCTCCCCAGTTGCTGGATTTACAGCAACTATCTTCTCAAAGCTAACTATTTGCTCCTGATTGCATATCCTCTGCAATCCCTGTCTTTGTACACATAGACTACAAACCTGCATAAGTCCACATGGCCTGAATGTTTTATAGGGATTTTCTTCTCCCTCAATGTATGATAACATCCATCTCTTGTTCTCTCTCAGAGTCTTGAAAGAGTTCTTTACGTCCACTATCTTTAACTCAGATCCCGTTCATTATGCAAACTATAACAATCCAGGCTTTCAACTGCATCTTTACTGATGAAACTGATCTCATCAGAGCAGTTAAAAAACAACTCTTTTCAACAAGTCTTCTTTTACAGTATGCCTTCTCCTAGTAAAGAACCTGGGCATCAGAAAGTCTTATTTGGCAAGGCATCAACAAATAATCCTTTGCTATATCTTTCATCTTTGCCAAAGCTTTTTTATTTTTTAAATCAGTCAACCAAAGCAATACTATCAGATCAAGTTTTTACAAGATCATTGTATTTTATTAAACTGATATGAAAATCCATACTGCATGTTTGATAATATAACTGCAAAATATCATCTTTGATTTTCTATAGATTGCTAAACGTTTTTTTTCTTTTTCTTCTTTTTCTTTGTGGTGTGGGATTGAACATGGAGTTGCTTTACCACAAGCTACATTCTCAGCCCTTTTTAATTTTAGCTTTGATCTCACTAAATTGCCCAAGTTAGGGACTGGGATTGTGGCTCAGAGGTAGAGCGCTCACCTAGCATGTGTGAGGCACTGGGTTCGATTCTCAGCACCACATAAATATAAAATAAAGACACTGTGTCCACCTATAACTAAAAAATAAATATTAAAAAAAAATTGCCCAAGTTAGTCCCAAACTGGAAAAGTAGCTGGAAAAGCAAGTGAGCACCACCTTGCCTGGCATAAATTGCCTATATACCACCTTAAGCTCTGACTTTTTTTATTTTTTAAAAAAATTCAGCAGGAAGCAGATTTAGAATGGAATTAGGATGAACGTTTAAGTTTAAATTAACAGCTTTACAAATTACTCCTTCAAATGGTTAAAAAAAAAAAAAGCAACTTAATTAGAAGATAAATGTACAATTGACCTGGGACTATATTCAAAAAGCCAAATTTTATCCCATAAAGTGATAATTTGATGTGTTGGGTGAAGTGTAATAATTTCAACACTGGGTAGAAAAGTGAATCTCAACTCTAATAACCTAACATTCCATTAATCCAAAAAGCTGCAAGTAGCACTTAATTTAAAAACATACAATTCAAGGTAGGCAGTATCTTAATTCAGTTATCTACAAAGACTAATAATAAGTAAAATAAAATTTTTAAAAATATTTTATTTTGGCAAGAAGGTCTCAAGATGGAAAATTTCATGTATTATATCAATAAAACTATAAATTATCACCACCATTCCAGAAATTAATTTGGCATTAAAAATAGTTATACTTTTGTCACAGTAAATTCTCTTTTAGAAATGTAAACCAAAAAATAATGTGAAATGTGGATAAAAATTTATTCATAAACAAGTCAGTGAAATTTTATTCACAAAAATATTTACTCAGAACACTATAGTAGATAAGTATCTCCATAAAAGAAGACAAAGCCTAAAAATGAAACCTTCAAACTAATAACACGAAAATTACAAAACTGTAGCTTAGCACAATCTCAATTGTTTAAAAAAAAAATCTAGCCAGGTGTGGTTGACACTCCTGTTATCCCAGTGACCAGTGACTGGGGAGGCTGAGATAGAAGGATCCCACGTTTGAAGATAACCTCAGCAATTTAGTGAGACTGTATCAAAATAAAAAATACAAAGGGCTTAGGATGTTCTCAGTTCATTGTAAAGTGTCCCTGGGTTCTATCCCCAGTACTGCAAAAAAAAAAAAAAAGAATGAGGGTGGGGGAACCTTATAAATTGCTATAATCTTCAACAGTACAATCTAATAGTGTATAAAAAGAATATTAAAAAATATTCCCAGGGTCTGGGCACAGTGGCACATTCCTGTAACCCAGCAACTTGGGAGGCTGAGACAGGAGGATCATGAATTCAAAATCAACCTCAGCAACTTACCGAGGCCCTAAGCAACTCAGTGAGACCCTGTCTCATATTTAAAAAAAAAAAAAAAAATGCTGGTGATGTAGCTCAGTGGTTAAGGTCCCTGGGTTCAATCCTCAGTACTAAAAAAAAAACTAGGCTGGGGATGTAGCTCAGTGGTAAGCACTTGCCTAGCAAATATACCAGGTTTCAACCCAGTACTGTAAAATAAGATAAAGTAAAATTAGAAACAATAATCCATAAACACATATAACATATGCTTACCTTTTATATATATACATATATATCATGCTTATCTTCTGACCCAGTGATAATTATTGTTATTATTGGCAGTGTTGGGTATCGAACGGGTCCTTGCAAATGTTAGACACAGTCTACCATTGAGCTACATTCCCCAGCCCAGTTGACCCAATAATTCTACTTCTAGAACTATATTACAAGAAAAAACACAGTGGTACAGATATGTGAAATACTCTACTGTTTGGGGGAGGTTATTAAAGACCTTTTGTTTCATTTGTTGTTTCACAATTTTTTAAAACAGGACCTATTTTTAAGTAATGGTAACTGTTGCTAAATAAATACATTAAATGTATTTTTGTAATAAGTATTACAATCACAGTTTTTCTTCTATAAGAATTTTTTATTTTGTATAACTAGGCACTTAATCATAAGTGAAATAGGGACGCTTAGGTTCACTAATCAAGTCTTCTGGAATGCCATTCAATCTTTTCCATAATGCAGGTTCACATAATCACTAGCCCTTTTTATACTTTTTAACTTTTATGTTCCTTATGTTTCCTCAGATTATATCTTTTACAATTCATTACTGCACTATCATTTTGAATTAAGAACATATTTTAAAATTGTGAATTTTGACTTAAATACAGAAAAATAAGAATCTAACTGCTTCAACTTGTTTCACCCTTAACAAAAAGATGTGTTCGGTATTTATTTTCCTTTCTTCTGAGTTGTAGTGCTGTTGTTAACAATGAATATTTTAAAACTACAGAAATGTCTTTCAATTATATAAATTATATCAATCTAAAAAAAAATAGTATAGCTCAAAACCATGTTTATAAGATAGAAGCCCATTACTGTGAATGCCTAACTAGGATCTCCCTACACTCTGGCTAGTTAGACCACAAATGGCATTTGCTTTAGGAACAGCTAATCCCTGGGTTGGCTAGTAGCACATGGGATGGCAGGGGCCAACAGGGCTGCCCCACAGACAACCTAACTAACTCAATCAGATCTCTCTCGAGGTATCTGCAAGACAAATAGTTGGAAACATGGATAAAGAATGAGTTTAAATTGAAGTCAAAATACAGTACAGCCATGAATAAGAGAAGTCAATAATAAATGGAAACCAATAGTAAGCAGAAACTATGAGGTACAGGGGAAAGAGGTCTGTCAGTTCACAATGCAACAGCAGAAGCTGGAACTGAAAGTAGGTGAATCACTGTGACAACAGCACTAGAGTAGACAGCAAGGGACACATGGTGCTGACAAAATGACAGAATAACTAGATCACCAGAGCAGTACTATATCCAAAACAATAATTTTTCGGTCTCCTGGAGCCTGGCTGTAAAATGGCAATGTCTCCCATCTTCCTTAGTCCCCAGGCATTCTTATAATAAATTTCCACTGTTTAAGGTCACTAAGGAGGTTCTGTTCTTTGAAATCTAAAAGACCCTAATACTTTTTAAGAACCCATAATGATGCTCCAAATGAAATATTAGATGAAAAATGTAAAAAACAAAATATTAGTATCACAATTTTTTAATAAAAATCTTTACATGCAAAAACAAAAATTTAATCCATCAAAATATGAACAGTAGTTAATCCTAAGTAATGGAATTAAGGATATTGTATTTTTTATATTTTCATGTTGTCACGATTTCCCTAATAATATATATTAGTATTCAAATACAAAAAAAAAAGTTTCTAGAAAAAAATAAAATTAGAACAACCAGGATATATGATATGACCTTTGTCTCTTGGTGATTATAGGTTATTATTTTATTTTCCACTTCACTGGAATACAACTTCTCAATTTCTAAATACTTTGTTTTCTGCTTTTTTTGTTTTTTGTTTTTTTTTTAATGCTGGGGATTGAATTCAGGGATTCACACATGCTAGACAAGCAATCTGCCACTGAGCTACATCCCCAATTCCTTTTTAAATTTTATTTTGAGATAGGGTCTCACAAAATGTGGCCACAAACTTTCAATCCTCCTTTTCAATCAGGATTAAAACCTGAAGTAAAAAATAGATGACTAAAGTGTTTGGATTTTAGTCACAATAAAGAAATGTATATGTAAATGACATATCTAGATTTAAAGACAATTCTAGTTTCAAAGTATACTTCAGGGTTTTTTGAGAATATTTTGAAGACTATTTCTATCTACATTAAGTATATTATAAGGAAAAAATTAATTTTTAGTTCCACAACAGCAGAATTTCATATTCTGACAGCTAGAAGAGACCACAGCTATCTGTGTCTAAACATTCTATTTTAGAGATGAAAACTGATGCAGAAGAGACAATAACTTAAAACAGTTTCATGATCAATTAATAAATAAGATCGAGGCTAGGGTCCTACTCTTGAAACTAATAGCTTTCTCTGTAAGAATAGAAAATGTTAATCCACTTGAAATAGAACATTCTAAATTTAGAAACTGAGAATGGGGGGGGTCTTCTTTTTCTATCAACAGATGTTATAAAATTAAAATTAATGCACAAATTACACTAAAGTTCTGATAGGATCTAAGAAAAAATCTCTTTTTGATCTTTCACATTTGTACCTAACATGCTAAGATATATGAGACTTTGTTACAATGTTCATGTTAAAATGAGAATACTTAGCTTTGTTGGTTTGGTTCAACAAAATAAAAGAAGTAATTAGGCAAAAAGACTGTAATCATACTACATAGATTAAAATAATCCACATACATTCATGTACTTCCAAAACACTTCCATATACTATGTATCACTCTGATCAAATTTTTACCTTTTCTGAGCCTCAGTTTTCCTACTTATCCACTAGTAATTATACTGCTAAACTCACAAACTGAGTTCATATAAAGCACCAAAAATATGTGGCGTATATCTTAGCTGCTTTTATTACTATAAAACAATGTGTTTTTTTATTGTGGTGATCATCATTTTAGTAAAATGGGTAATACTATCATTTAATAACCACTATGGATAACCCAATAAATTAGAGAATGTCCAGATCTCAATGACTTTACAAGTATCATCAAATAGCTTCCAAATAAAATTGCCAATGATCAAATTGGTTAACATTAACTGCAAAGATTTTCTAACTTTTTAGCAAATAGGATACACAAGGGAGATGTGGGTTTCAAGAAAACCACGTAATACTAAAGAGTTGACAGCTAATATGGGGAAGCATTTGGCTAGGAATCCAGGCAGGCAACACAGAAACTGAAAAGCACAAAAAGGCATTGTGGTGAAGTTAGAACAACAACAAAGAACAACTGAATTCAAAAATCTAGGTTTAAATATCAACTAGATATTATTTTATGAAGCATATCTTCCTTCTGGTTTTATTTGCCTCAGATAAGGCAAAAGACTTCTATCAGTCATAGATGGCCCAAAAGTCAAATGCTATCCCAAGTGGGCTTAGTAGCACATGCCTGAAATGCCAGCAACTCAGAAAGCTGAGGCAAGATGATCTCAAGTTCAAGGCCAGCCTCAGCAACTTAAGGAGACTCTATCTCAAAATTTAAAAATTAGAAGACTGAGGATGTAATTTAGTGATAAAGCAACCTTGTGTTCAATCCCCAATACTAAAAAAAATTTAAAAACACACTTTCCCAAAGTTGGTTTTTTATTTGCTTGTGTGTGTGCCTGCATGTGTGCGTGTATTTCAGTAATAAGAATCAAATCCAGAGCTTGTGCTAATTCCCAACCCCGTTCCAAAAAAAAAAATTAGCAACGCTTTCTAGGTTCATTTCCTAGATGAGACAGCTGCTATAAAAAAAATAAAATTTTAAAATTTCCATTCTTGTCCAAAAAGGTTATTCAAAGTTTTTCTCTTTAAAAGAGATGTTTATCAGAAGTTCATACTATAACAAGTCTGGCTCATCTCAACTTCTAACAGTGGAAGCACTATGAAAAAAGAAAAAAGTAGCAAAGAGTAAGGGGAAGGTGGATGAGGTGGAATTCTAAATAGGGAGGCAGGTAAGACTCATTTACAAAGATAGTGGAAAAAAATGTGAAGATGATGAAGGACCTACCCTCTAGATATCCTGGGAGAGTGTTCAGGAAATGTGGACAGCCAGTACAAAGACTGAATCAGAAATATGCCTGGAGTAATTCATGGAATAAAAAGAAAACCAATATGACTAATGTAGGGTAAACAAGTGGAAGAGGAGTCAGAGAAGTAACCATGGGCCATGATGGATCTTAGAGACTATTAAAAGGACTCCAAAGGAGATAAGGAGACTTTGGAATGCTGATACAGAAAAGAGACATAATCTGATTTATATTTTAATAGAATCACTAAGGCTTACGTACCAAGGAATCTATAAACAGGAGAGACAAAGGTGGCAACAGGGGAAAGTATTAAGTATAAGGCAGAAGAAAGAAACAATGGCAATTCACACCAATGGTGTGTCAAAAAGGGGTCAAATTTTGAAGACAGAGCCAACAATTTCTTGAAAGAAGGAAATGTAGAGAGAGAGACATCAAGGCTATGCCAAAAAGAAAAAAAAAAAAAAGGTCTAAATAAATAGGACTCTGGGTCTGCCATCAACTGAAAATAAAAAGGCTGCAGTTGAAGGGGTGGGAGGGAAAGGGAAGGGGCAGGAGGTTAGCAAGGATGGAGGAATGTGACAGACACCATTGTCCAGGGTACACATATGAAGACACGAATTGGTGTCAACATACTTTGTGTACAACCAGAGATGTGAAAAAATGTGCTGTATATGTGTAATAGGAATTGTAATGCATGGGGCTGGGGTTCTGGCTCAGTGGTAGAGCACTTGCCTAGCACATGCAAAGCGCTGGGTTCAATCCTCAGCACCACATAAAAATAAAAATAAAATAAAGGCATGTGTCCAACAACAACTTAAAAAAAAAAAAAGAATTGTAATGCATTCCGCTGTCATTTATTTTTTTAAATCAATAAAAAAATGAATAAACAAAGGTTGCAGTTGAAGCTGATAAGAAAGGAAGATTACAAATCAGTTTTGTATATTATGAATTCTGACACGCTCAACCTGTAACAAGTCTGGATTCACAGAACTTTATCTTCCATGGATATGACAAGACCTATGAATATATGAACTAGAAACTTTGGACTCAGACTGAATATATGAGTTATACAGATGGTAAATAAAAACAGTACTTAGTTCCATTTGCTGAACTCTAAGTTCAATGGAATTAGATTTCTAGCTATTTTTGGAGATTACTATAGTATGGATCTAGTAATGTCCCCCAAAGTCTCATGTTGAAAACATGATCCCTATTACAACAAGGTTCAAAGGTGGGGTTATTAGGCAATTATTGGATCATGAGGCTCTAACCTCATCAGTGAATTAATCCATTTGATTATTCCACTGATACCTGAATGAACTATTTGGGTGTTGGACCTGGTTGGAGGAAGTAAGTCACTGGGGGTGTAACCTGGAAAGATTTATTTTCTCCCCAGCCTCTTCTTCACCTCCATACCCCCTCCCCACCACTCTGCCACTTCCTGGATGTCAAAAGCTGATCAGCTTTCCTTCATCAATCCCTTTTGCAATGATAATCTACCCTCACATCAGGCCCCCCAAAATGGAGCAGGCTGACCATGGACTCAAATCTATGAAACAATGAGCCAAAATAAATATTTTCTCCTCTAAGTTATTCTTGTCAGGTATTTTGATGACCACAAAAAAAAAAAAAAAAAAAAAAAAAAAAAAGCTGGCTAACAAAAATGTAATACAACAACTATGGAAGAAATAAACGGATTTTGATGCCTACAAATCATGCTTTAAATTTATCTGTCTGTCTTAATATATGTCTGGGTATCAATGTAGTTCAAGAACTAAATGATAGAACTGAAAGTGTACTCTTTCCACCCAGAAGACACACGCCCCTGCAGTTTTTATATATATATATATGTATTTTTTTCAACTATATAGAGATATGTCTTAGAATCAGTCTAAAAATTTTAATTCTGTGACCACACTTTGAACAATGTTTGAGTTCATTCAGCTCTCTGAAAACACAGTATAATTCATGAAAATGTTTTATAATATTCTAACATTAGTATTTTATTATTTGTTAATTCTTTTTCTTATGGATTGAACCCAGGGGTGCTCGGGATGCTGAGAAAGGATCATAAGGTTTGGGCCAGCCCCGTGGACTTAGCAAAACCATGACTCAAAATAAAAAAATAAAAAATGGGAGCCGAGGATGTAGCTCAGTGGTGGAACACCCCTCAATCAATTATCAGTATCACCATAAAGAAATAAACAAATAATAAAAAAGGTATGGGGACGTAGCTAAGTGATAGAGTGTCCTGGGTTCAATTCCCAGTACCCCTCCCCGACAGAAATGAAATAAAAAGACTTACTTGAAGACCTATAATATTCTAGACACCACATTAAACAGTGGAGAAATAAAGACCAATAAACACCATCCCTGCCCTCAGAGAATTTTACAGCCTGTGAAAAAATATCAAGAAGACCCTCAAAAATCTCAGAACAGACAGGAAGACTGTAAGTTTGATTACAAACTAAAATAAAAAGAAATGGAGGTGTAGCTCGGTGGTAGAGTGCTTACTTGGCATGATTGAGGCCATGGGTTCCATCCCCAGCATGATATATACATTAAAAAAAAAAAAATCTCAAAACAAGAATTTTTATCTTTAAAAATGGAACATGCCTAGCAGAGTGCTATAGTACAGGCCTGAAATTCCAGCACTTGGCAGGCTAAGGCAGGAGGATAGTTTGAATTCAAGACCAGCTTGGGCAACACAGAAAGATCCCACCTTAAAAAAATACTTACTCAAAATATTTATAAAGAAAATAGTATGGGGTAAAAATGGGAGTTCATAACCCACTTGAATCAAAGTGTGAAATATGATATATCAAGAACTATGTAATGTTTTAAACAACCAACAATAAAAAATTTAAAAAAAAAAGAAAATGGAATATGTCTCACCTATTAGGCTGGGTGGGAGAAAGAGGTAGGAATTATGACATTTTAATAAATCATTTAATTGCAGCAATTTTGTAATTTGGGCAAACCATGTTGAATTCCTACGGCTAACCACAGAATCTAGTAGCAGTCTTGAGATAATTATAAATTTCAAGACAGACAATATTTTATTACCTTTATCATTTGAAAGGTCAAAAAACAAGTGTTCTTACAATGTCTATGTAAATGTCATGCTGCACCCCAAAACAGTTTCCAAACTTTTTCATTTCAAGTCACATTATTCAAAGTCTTCAATTTTCCTCATCTCACTAGCTGAGATGAAAACAAGAAAAGGGTGGTATCCCACAGCCATTAATAAAAGCTGGTGCAGAAAAATGAGGAATTACTTTTGGAGAGGGGAAGAAGATTATACCTCAGAAGTACATGAAGATATGATAATATAGTAAAATTAGAAGAGTATAACATTAGAAACAAACCTCTACAAAATAACTCTACAACACAATTTAAGTTAGAAGTCATAGATTATAAATACTCTAGGAAAGCCCAAGTTTGAATTTAATATGGATATCTATAAGGAAGATGGGAGAGAATAATGGCAGTCATAAGGACAACTTGGCTGGAAAATACTGGCCTCAAATTACTTTTCAATATCTAACTCTTAGATTAGCACATCACTTAGAGTTATCATACTTATGAAAAATCAAAAGTCTTCAATAAATGATCAATATATTTTATACAAATTTCTTCTGAGAAATAAAAAAACTCCATAATTTAAATATACTAGCTAGTATGGCCAACAATATCTAATAAGTTAGTCATTTTTTTCCCTCATTTTCATTACATAATATTAGAAGCCATGGAAAGAAAAATCTATTTTTAACTGAATTGCCAGTTCAAGCCTTTTAAGTTACATGTAAACAAATATTATTAAATATTATTAAATCTACATTTCCTTTCATTCCTTCTATTACCACTTTTCTTCAAAATATGCCTTTACACCAGATTTTCCCTTCTGCTAAATACAATCTAATAATGAAGAAAAATGTTACCCATATCCAGAAGAATATCAAGAAAGAACACTGCTCACAATAAGAGTAAAATTAAGTGTCTAATTTGGGGTCATATGAAAATATTGTATTAAAATCCACTTCAAAGCAGACTTTGTTCACAAAAATTAGACATTTTGTATCCTATGCCCCTAAAATCTGATTATGCTTCAAAACTAAGCTGGACCTGCCTATGTAGTACAAAATGGAAGATAACTTACTTTTTCACATCATCACCATGACATGCCAATTATGTCATACAAGAATACAATGATTTCTAAAATAAAACCAGGATTAATAATAGAATATATTAAAGTAGAAAAAATGAAGAAATATTCAACCTACTCAGTCCAATCTATAAAAAATATAGAGACAGATTTATACCCTTCCAGAATGACCTGAATTAGATGACTCAGTTTACACTATCATTTACTTTCAAATTGGTAAGGGAAGACTGCTCTGATCAGTGACTTAGTTAAAAGGTGGGGGGATTATAGTCTTACTAGAACTTGTAATTGCCCTTCCCATTTATATTTAAAAGCAAGAAAAACTGAACATGCTCAACAGTTATAATAACATATAAGCATCAATTTCAAAAACATTTACAGGTACTAACTGGGCTACCCAATCTAGTATGACTGGGTAATGTGCTTGTCAGTCATGTAAAAAAAAGTTTTATGTGGGGCACAGCAGTGCATACCTGTAATGCCAGCAACTTGGGAGGCTGAAGCAAGAGGATTACAAGTTTGAGGCCAGCCTCAGCAACTTAGCAAGACCCCGTCTCAAAATAAAAATTAAAAGGGCTGAACCAGCACGGTGGCACACGCCTGTAATCCCAGTAATTCAGAGGCAGAGAGGCAGGATGATCACCAAAGCCAGCCTCAGCAAAAGGGAGGCACTAAACAACTCAGTATAAAATACAAAATAGGGCTGGGGATGTGGCTCAGTGGTCAAGTGCTCCTGAGTTCAATCCTTAGTATTCCCCAAAATAAAATAAAATAAAATAAAATGGGCTGGGGATGTAGCTGATTTCAATCCCCAATAATAACAACAACAACAACAAAATTATACTACTATTATTAAGGTAAACTGCCCCTGAATTCAATCCTCAGTAACAACAATAAAAAAAAATTACATTACTATTATTATACCTATCTATGTTATTACAAAACAGGCTTACTAAGTTTTCAGTACAAAGATTCTTATTCTGATTGAAATACTTCACAGTTATTTAAGATCATACAAGTTCTTTAAAAAATAGAAATACCAGACTAAAGTGAATCATTGTAAGGTTTAAAAATGGCAGTTCTAAAAAAAGAAGGTGAAGTTTGTAAGTCCAGAGTGAAGGGGTGAAAGCTCAATTTCTTTAATTTAATTATGACACATAGTAGGAACTGATCCACAATTTGATGAATAAATGATTTAAGCCATTAAAAAAAAAAAAAAAATGGCAGTTCTGATTTTTTAATATGTTATTTTACACTTGTGTGTCTCAAAGTGGAAAACTATACCTGAGAAGGATAACAAATAAACACTTTCAACACTAGTATTTACTGAGCACAGCACTACACACTATGATGAATTCTTTGCATTTATCATCTTACTTAATTCTTAATAATCTAGAGACTGTAACTATCCCTATCTGAAATGAAGAGACAAAGATAAATAATTTACTCAAGAAGTGGTATAGGTGGCTTTGAATCCAGAGCCTAGAACCAAGGTAATTAGGAGAAGAAGGAAGTGATCAAGAAAGATTACAGAAATATTAACTCCTAATGTAGAATGGCATATTGTTTATTGATGGTAGTTCTTCCTTATATCCTGGAATAGCAGGTTTCAGTTCTGTCTACACATTAAAAATCACCTGCAGAATTTTTTTTCCCAACTATTCATTTACGGGATCCCTCACTCAGATAACCTGGCCTTAAACTGATCTGGGGAGGGCCACAGGTATTATTTTTTAAAGAAGCACTCCAAATGACTCTAAGGGGGCAAATAAGATTGAAAACCACTAATAATTCTTTCCCACCCTATTAACCTCTCTATCCAACTACAATCAAACTTATAGATCACCTATTTGGTTCTGAGCACTCTATTATACCTTCCATTTATCCAACAAAGTGCTTAGCTTTTCCTCCTCTAAAACAGAGGAAGCATTACCACTACAGTTGAACCTTTATTTCTTGCAGTGCTCCTAGAACCTGGCCCATGCTAGGCAAGTAATCTACCACTGAGCTAACATCCCAAGTCCTAGTTGAACCTTCTAAATTTTAGCAGCTTTCCTTTGACATCAGGAATGCGAAGGAAAGGACAGAACACATGAAAAACTTTGGATGCTTCCTTCAACATCCATATACTTCTGAGGTTTAAAACAAGGCAAAAAAAAAAAAAAAAG
>NW_026000108.1:40405324-40407253 GCF_001458135.2 Marmota marmota marmota
TTTTTTTTTTTTTTTTGCCTTGTTTTAAACCTCAGAAGTATATGGATGTTGAAGGAAGCATCCAAAGTTTTTCATGTGTTCTGTCCTTTCCTTCGCATTCCTGATGTCAAAGGAAAGCTGCTAAAATTTAGAAGGTTCAACTAGGACTTGGGATGTTAGCTCAGTGATTGAGTGTCCCTGGGTTCAATCCCTAGTATAAATAAATAAATAAATAATATTTGATTTTATTTCTTAATTAAGCTGATAATGACAGTTAAATCACTTACTGTTATTGTGGTGATAAACTCCATTGTCTTGTCATGATGCTTTGAGTGATTATGCAGTATTTTTACCCTTTAAGTCACCTGAATATAAACTAACAGGTGCTAAAGGAATCAAAGCATTACATAAGCATACCTACACACCAATATGGCTGGTCAAAAAATGTACTGGGAAAAACAAGGATTCTGCTGACAATTTTATATGAGAAGTCTTACTGTTTCACTAAGTTACTAAAAGTACATCCCACTCACCCTATACCAAAATATAATGAAAACAGTTCCAGGCATTCTCAGACTTGCTGGCTTTTAGTGAAAAGGTGAAATGCAGAGGCACAGGAAAAGTATGGAAATTTGAACAAGAGATCTAACATGAAAGAGTATCAATACTTCAAGTTGGACAAAACTCTGGACTTCAGAGAAACATTACAAAACTTCCTGTTTCCGGACAGCTCATTATTTGGTCCAATCTTCACATTCCTTTATTAGTTATGACCTTTTCAGAAAGCTTTCATTCCTTATTGTTTGAATAATTTGGAACTTTTGATGTTTCCAAAAAGACTCACAGGAATCTTTATCAAATGAAGAAGCCAGTCAAAGAGTTCATGCCCCAAGGTACGACTTACATTGCTGGGAGCTCTCAGTAATGTCAGCAGATTGTAACTTTTATTTTTAACACATTGTAAACATATATATTTCTGCGCAACTTAAATTTCTGCTCATCTATATATTTTTATCACATATAATTACAGGAACTTGCATTAGCTCCGCAGAAATTAACTCTGTTGGGGAAGACCTGTGGGTATGTGTGAAACACAGATCTTCGACAGTAAACCTCATTGCCAATGGTCATTGGGGTCTTGCACGGGCCCAGATCTGGCCTCTGAGCCATATGTCACTAGGTTCAAAGGCACAGAGAACCACAGGGTAACTGGGCGAGAAAACGAGGGGGAGGCACCTCATAAATACGTGCACTTCCAACCCGAGGCTAGAAGGGGTGCCTGGAAAGGCAGACCCTAAAGAAAAACCTTTCCTATTGGGATCCGGCACACCGCACAGGCCTGCAGGGCCTGCTGGACGGGGGGTGGGGGGCGGCCCCCTCTTTGGAGACCTAAACAAACGAAAATAAGGCAAGTTCTCACTTCCTGGTCGCCTGTTCTTCCCGAAGGTCCCCGACACCGGACAGACACCGGGGGGAAGGGAACTCCGGGCAGTAGGTGGGGCCCACCCCAGCCCTGCACCTCCCGTCCTCGCCCTCCTCCGGGCCTTACACGGTGACGTGACCGGAGCCGCGGACCACCACCGGGTCCGGCGAGTACTTGAGCAGCTGCTCTTCCAGGGCCCGCTCCTCGTCCTCCTCCTCCTCGTAGATCTCGTCGAAATCCGCCATTCTGTGCCTCCGAGCCCCCCTGCCCCAGGGGCCTGACTCCAGGGTCTGGCGCCGGGGTTCCGGCTGGCGAGGCGGCGAGGCTGAGGGAGTCGCTGCCGCCGGTTCAGGCCGCGGAGTTCGCTCTCGTCTGTCTCGACTCCGGCTAGTGAACGGATGGGGTCCGAACCGTCGCCACCGCCTCCGCCATTACCATCGGCAATAACAACAACACAATGTCAACATCCGCCCAGCGGCCGACACCTCCACCAGCACCGCCGCGGCAGCAGCAACTCAGGCAACCAC
>NW_026000108.1:40408232-40420034 GCF_001458135.2 Marmota marmota marmota
CGCTGGGGCGCGACGCTCCCGCCGGCGCGGCCCCGCCCGCCAACTCCTGGGTCGCGGACCCGGAAGGCGGTGGCCGTAAGGATTGGAGGCTATGACCTCGACTTGAGAAACGGAGTTTGGAGTGTCCGGTGGGACATACAGTTCCCCAAAGAAATCTCTAACCCAAACAAACAACCGAAAATAAAAGCCCTGGTTGGAATAAGGAATGAATCATGCGTGTGATTGCCAGTTATCTAATAATCTCGATTTTGTCAGTTTTTTTCTTTTGAATTTGTGATGAGAACCAACAGTCTGTACTTTCCCAGCATGAGGAGACCAACAAGATGCATTCCTGTCCACTGTACTACAGGACTTCCCAAAACCTCCAAATTGAAAAATTTGTCCCTTTTTAGCCCTTTGAATATAGTCTGATTTGTGAGGCCAGTGGTACTGATAATTATTTCTTGCAAGAAATCTCCACTAGTTATGCTATGAAACAAAATTGATAAATTTTCCAGATTCCAGATTAGAAGATGCAGTTTCCTGCCCCAAATCCCTTACAAAACATCATCTGTTTTCTTCTGTTAAAACCTTAGAGAATTTTGTTTTCTTTCTGACCAAAAACTTAAAACACACACACACACACATACAGAGAGAGAGAGAGAGAGAGAGAGAGAGAGAGAGAGATGTAAAGAAGGGACAGAGAATGTTTTGCTGTTTATGTGGGAGGAAGGAAGGAAAGACAGTTGTCTTCATAGATTCTGCCTATCTGCCTTGTAAAGGCCCAAGAGTCACCTTGGATACTTGGTTTCATAGTCAACAACCTGTCAGGCAAACAATACAGGGGCAGAAGTGGGCTCCTGAGGACAGAGTCCTGAATAATTAGGGTCTACTTTTAGGGGGATGAAGGGATAGTCCTATTTGACCCAGTGTGTCAGTATCCAAGTATAGTGTTCACATCCTTGAAGTTTACTTTACATGGGTCATTGTCCAAGTAGAAAAAGTGGAAAGGAGGTCAATAAGGACAGGGAGAAATGCCAAACAGCCTCCTATTGGAAATGGCTGGAGAAAAAGTGCATAGTCAATCAAATAAAGGTGGAAGAAAAACAGTGGTTGTTATCAGACTTGTATACCATCTCAGAGGTTTTATTCATTCAACAAATAGTTAATGAGCTTCAACTATGAATCAGGAACTCTGCAAGAGTGTGTGTGTGTGTGTGTGTGTGTGTGTGAGAGAGAGAGAGAGAGAGATTGAGCACACACACACACTCAGAGAGCATGGTGGGGCACATATGTCATCCCAGCTACTCTATGGGGGCAACTTAGCTAGACTCTTCTCTCAATAAAAATAAAAAGGGCTGGGATATAGCTCATTGATAGAGCATTTGCCTAGCAGATTGCAGCTCTGGGTTCAGTCTCCAGTACTGAAAATATATCACCATCACACACACACACACAAAAAAAAAACCCACAAACAACAGGTGTGTGTGTGTGTGTGTGTGAACATGACTCCTTTGCTTTTAGTACCTTATCTACCATTAAAGGAAGCAATTATAGTTTTTCATCAGGTGTTCAGAAGTCTGTGTAGATGTTCTAGTAGAGCACAAAGGAGACAGCTTGGTCTGGTAGTTAACAGTAGATTCTAGAACCTGCCTGCCTGCTTTTGAATCTTGGCTCTGTCACTTATTATGTGACCCTGAACCAGTCACTTACCTCTCTGTTCTTCACATGTAAAAGAAGGATACAATAGTACCTACCCCACTGGGCTGTTCAGATTAATATGTGAAATATGAAACGTTTAGAAGAGGACCAGGCCCTCAGTAAAGAGTGACAATAGTGACAATAGGCATTCTAAAGGGCCCATCCAGTTCATTAACTATGAGAATTACAATTTTTTTTCAGTACTGGGGATTGAACCCCTGGGTGTTTTACCACTGAGTTACCCTCGTAGCCCTGTTTATTTAGAGACAGGGTCATCACACTTAAGTTGCTGAGACTGGCCCCAAACTTGCCATCCTCTTGCCTTAGCCTCCTAAGTTACTGGAATTACAGGTGTGTGCCACCAAGACCAGAGAGAATCACTACACTTTTTTGGCATTATGTAATGTTTTGTTGTTTATGAGTGACATATGTAATATATCATTGGATATTTTCCCCAAGAGCCCTGTCAAGTAAGCAGGAAGATATTTTTTCTTCAGTTTCAGAAATGCCATATGATTCTCTCATGGCCACACAGTTATTTAATGGTCACTCAGGGCTTCAGCACCAACACATTGGATATGTCAGGCTTCTGAATTTCCTTCTTAGCAGGAACCAGGAGGATAAGGGCTACACTCAAAGGAGTGCCTTCAAATGGGAAGGTAAGATAAAAGCATAAAGGAGGAAGGTAGGTCTATTCCCAGCACAGCCCACCCCCATCTTCTGTGGCTGAGAATTCACCTTTTTGTAGAAACAGTGACCAAGACAAGGGGCTGCTGCCTGAAGTACCTTAATCATCACAAAGCTGACCATGACCCAAGGGCAGAGCGAGAGAAACACAACTCCTTAAATCTCCAGCCACTTTCACAGTTCCTATTTCAGAGAAGGAGCTCCATAAATGTTGTGTGAATTGAGCAATATGGTTACTGAAGCTATTTCCAGAAAGCTATGAGTTAACAAAGTTTTGGAGGACTGTGGGAATCTCACCCCTATCTATCTTAACACTGGTTCTATGTGGGAGAAATGTTCTTGCTCTAAGAACTATTCAACAGAGAGATCTTTGTAACTCCCACTGTTTGGGTATAAGGTGGGGGTTAATTTTTCCTTTTTTTTTTTTTTTTGGCTCGTCTTTTTTCCTGTTCTGAAAAAACCTATCAGTGCCAGAAAAGGGGTGTGGGACCTGGGAACAAGGCCAAGAGGGTGAGGGAAGATGAGTCAAACATTTCCCTATGATAGTTGACATCATAGTTCCAAACTCCACCCCCAACCTTCCAGGGTTCAGTTTCCTGTCAAACTTCTTTCCCCAACCACCCATTTCAGTATCTTTTCCCTCCATGTTCAAGAGCTCTTCTTTGCCCTGCTGAGTTCCCATCCCTGTGTGCACTCCTCTCCATTTGAGTTCCCCTTCAACTCCTGTCTCCCATACTTTCACATTTACCTTCAGACCAAAATGACTCAAAGCCAAACAGGATAATGCTTCAGGAGGCAGCCAGTCTTCAGTTGCTGTTGAGGCAATTGTTCCTGGATTTGAAAGCCTCCAAGCTCTGTCCCTACCTAGCTGAGAAGCCTTTGGACGATTCAATGGTCTAAGTTTATTTTTCTTCATCCTAAAATAGAACCTGTGTCGTGGGGTTATCAAGGATCAGAGGAGATAATACAAGTGCTTTAGACTGAATTGCACCCCACCACGTGTACATTGAAGCCCTAACCCTCAACGTGATGGTATTTGGAGATGGGGGCCTATTGGGTTTAGATGAGATCCTGATGGTGGAGTCCTCCTGGTAGAATTAGTACTCTCAGAAGAAGAGACAGCAGGAGCTTGCTCTTTTCCTCCCTGCCATATGAGAAACTAGCAAGAAGATGGCTGAGTGCAAGCCAGGAAGAGAACCCTCACCAGGAAAAATTTTGGATGGCACCTTGATCTTTAATTTGCTAGTCACCAGAACTGTGAAAAATACATCTCTGTTGTTTAAGCCACACAGTCTACAAAGGACTGAATGTTTATGTCCTCACAAAACTTGTCTGTTGAAATTCTAATCCCCAAGGTGATGGTATTAGGACGTAGGGCCTTTGGGACATAATTATATCATGAGAGAAGAGCCCTCGTGAATGGGATTAATGCCCTTAGAAAAGAGGCCCCATAGAGCTCATTTGCACCCTTCCACTATGTGAGGATATGGTAAGAAGACAGTGATTTGTGAAAAAGAAAGTGGGCCTTCAACAGACACCACATCTGACAGTCTGTGATTGTGGACTCCCTAGGCTCCAGAACTGTGAGAAATAAGTCTTTGTTGTTTATGAGCCACCCAGTTTATGATATTTTGTTATAGCAGCTTGACCAGACTAATACTCAATCTGTATTTTTTTGTTATGCATATAAATCCTCATTTGTTCATTCATTTGACAAATGCACACTGAATGATTCCCATCTGCCACACACTATGCTAGGAAATGGAGACTTAGCAGTAAGGCAGTACATGAGACATAGGCCCTGCCTTCATGGAACACAAAGTCCACTGGGGAGATAATTGTGAAAATAAATAATTATTGGAAGTGTGATCAGTCCTGTGGAGAAGTACAGGAGCCAAAGAGAGCAGTAAACAAAACTAACTCACTCTGAGAAATCGGAATTTATTCTTGGAGAAGAAGAGATTTAAGCTGATGAACTAAGCAAAGTGGTAGCGGTAGGGAAGAAGAGAGAAGAGAGGGGAAAATTCCAGACAGTGGGAACAGTATGTTTAAAGACCCTGAGGCAGAAAAGAAGATGGTACAAATGAGGTACAAATCAAAGCCAGTGTGGCTAGATCATGTTGAGGAAGGCAGAGAAAAGATTTCTCACTCCAGTCAGAATGGCAGCTATTATGAAGACAAACAACAATAAGTGTTGGTGAGGATGTGGGGGAAAGGCACACTCATATACTGCTGGTGGGACTGCAAATTGGCGCAGCCAATATGGAAAGCAGTTTTCCTTGGAAAACTGGGAATGACCACCATTTGACCCAGCTATCCGACTTCTTAGTCTATACCCAAAGGATATATAATCAACATACTATAGAGACAGAGCCACATCAATGTTTATAGCAGCACAATTCACAATAGCTAAACTATGGAGCCAACCTAGATGCCCTTCAGTAGATGACTGGATAAAAAAAAATGTGGCATACATACACAATGGAATTTTACTCAGCAATAAAACAGAACAAAATCATGGCATTTGCAGATAAAGGGATGGCGTTGGAGAAGACAATGCTAAGTGAAGTCAGCCAATCCCCAAAAAACAAATGCCAAATGTTTTCTCTGATATAAGGAGGTTGATTCATAGTAGGGTAGGGAGGAGGAGCATGGGAGGAATAGATGAATCCTAGATAGGGAAGAGGGGTGGGAGGGAAAGGGAGGAGGCAGGGGGTTAACAAAGATGGTGGAATGTGATAGACATCATTATCCAAAATACATGTATGAAGACACAAATTGGTGTCAACATACTTTATATACAACCAGAGATATGAAAATTTGTGCTGTATATGTGTAATAAGAATTGTTACGCATTCACTGTCATTTATTTTTAAAAAAATTTTAAAAATCAATAAAAAAATCTAAACAATTAAAAAAAAAGATTTGAGATACAGTCAAAGAAGTTCATGGAAACCCGATGGTCTTTGTAAGAAGTCTGAAATTCATCCTGAGAGTAAAGATGCTGAAGATGGGAAGTTGGGCAATGACACTATTAGATGTGTATTTTTAAGTCCCCAAATTGGAACCCAGTAGTCCAGCCACCGTGCATGTATCATCCTCTCCTGTTCTGCAAATAGTATGCATTCTGCATCACAACAGCAGAATCTTTGGTAAATCCTATCTCCCCATTTTCAGGTCACATGATTGGGTTAAGCTGATTGTACCTCCAATTCCAGTAGTGAACATGTGACCTAAAATATGCAGGATATGCCCCAAACTTAGAGAGTTTTTGGTACCCAGGGAATCATGGGAAACAAAGCTGCTGCTCCAGTGCCCCAGGTTTGAGGAAAGCCATGTGCAATACAACTCCACAAAAGATCTCCAGGGAGCAACAAGTATCTTCTTCAGCTTCCATACAACTGAGGCAACTAAGGGAGAGGGAAGGAAGATGGTGTAAGCTAGACTAGGGGCTTCCTGAGGGCAGAACCGATTTTGTTTGGGGGAAGAACAAATGCTTTCATCGCACACATAGTGTGGCAGGCACTATTCTAAGCACTGTGTAACATAACAACCCCGTTAGCCTTACGAACATCTGTACCACATAGGTACCCTTTTCATTGCTATTTATATGTCATGCAAACTGAAGTGCAAGGTAACCTGGCCCAAGGCCACATAACTAAGAAGTGGTAGAATCAGGACTTGAGCGTAAAAACCTGTTTCCCCACCCCCCATGATACCACATGGGATTAAATTCCAGCAGGGAAATAGTCAGGTGACATACCTCTATCTTCCCAATAGCTACACTATTTAATTAGTACTTAATGAATATTAAATAGATGGCTACATTGTATAAAATCATTCTTTTATTTTTTTCTAGGTAATTTCACGCTGAATATTTAGTTCAAACTATATCCCTAAAATATTTTATAATAAATCTATTATAAAATGTGGATTTTCCCATTTGAGAAACCTACATGGGTGGACATTAATTCTTTTAAAATAATATGTAAATCAAAATATTATCTAAATACAATCCAATTTAAACCAACACTATAAATATGAAATACAAGTTGTGCCAGGCTCTCCTCACTACTATGTTTTCAGTTCATAAAGGGACCGTCAGTTGCTCCCCAAATCATAGGCTCATCAATCGAGAATGGAGCCCAGAAGTCATGCAGTCCACACTGGCCTTCAAAACCATATAACAGTGTACATCATGTGGTGCTTCCCTCTGTACCTAAACACCTCCAATAATTATATGAAGTATCTAGAGCATATTGAACTTATGGGGAAATTCTCTTGTGTTCCTCCACATAAAAGACTGGATTCTTAAAGTCTGGGATTATGTTTTGACTTTCTTTTTTTTTTTTCATTCCAAGTCCTTGAATATTACCTAGAATCCAAGAATCATGGAACCTATCTTCAACTATTCTCATTTCAGTCTCTGGGACACAAAACTAGTCTATTCCTGTGTGATAGGAACTAGAGTCCCCATCCCATGTCTCTTTTCTTTGAGCTAAATATGCCCATTTACTTCAACAACATTTCCTCCAGGAAGGTAGTTTTAAGTCCCCAAATTGGAACCCAGTAGTCAAAGACTGACTCTTTGACTCCCATCAGCCTTTGTTTGTCCAATAGCTTTCTTAACATTGGGGGCTCAGAATCACAAATAGCGTCATTGAAATGAGTGTTATCGTCAACCTCCAAGATGACCTCCTATGAGACTTCTCATCTGCTCTGACACTTTTCTAGTACCCTCCCACACTGAATAGAGCTAACCTATATGACCAACGGGGTTTGTGAAAGTGACAGTGTGTGGCTTCTAAGATCGCAAAAGACCTAATTTCCAAATGGTTTTCTTAAATCACCCACAGTGGAAGCAGTCAGGTCCAGGTCATGAGGATACTCAAAGAGCCCTGTGGAGATTCACACCAAGAGGAAGTGAGGCCTCCTGCCAATGATATGAGCAAGCCATCCCAAATCAGATCGTCCACCCCAGTCAAGCCTTCAGATGACAGTAGCCCTAAATAACATCTTGACTGCAACCTCGGGAGGGACCCTGTGCCTGACTATCTAGCTAAGCCACTCTTCAATCCCTAACCTACAGAAATCATCAGAAATAATAAATGTTGGGTTGAAGTTGAAGCTCAGTAGTAGAGTGCTTTTCTAGCATGTGTGAGGCACTGGGTTCAATTCTCAGCACCGCATATAAATAAATAAAATAAAGGTCTATTGATATCTAAAAAAAAAAATTTTTTTTAAAGAAAGTGTAGGGCAGGGGTGTGGCTCAGAGGTAGAGCGCTCACCTAGCATGCGTGAGGCACTGGGTTCAATCCTCAGCACCACATAAAAATAAAATAAAGAAATTGTTTCCACCCATAACTAAAAATTAAATATTAAAAAAAGAAAGAATAAATGTTTATGGGCTAGTGATACAGCTCAGCAAAGATATGGGAATGGAGAAGAGGTAGAGTATTTGTCTAGCACATTTGAGACCCTGGATTTACTTAGCAGTCTTGTCTTTGTTTTTTGTTTTGAGACAGGACCTTGCTATGTTGCTCAGACTTGTCTCAAATTCTTGAACTTTTGGTTTCAAGTGATTCTCCTGCCTCAGGCTCTCAATGAGCTGGGACTACAAGTGCATGACAGCATGCTCAGCTTGTTACTGTTATTTTTAAGGCACTACATTTTGAGTGATTTTATGTAGCAATAGATAATTATTATGGGCAAGGCCAGAAGAAAAGGAGATTAGCCCTTTCTTCCTAACTCAAGATATCATAAGAAAGAGTAAAGCTGATGTGGAAGCACATGCCTTTAATCCAAGTTACTCTGGAGGTGGAGGCAGGAAGATTACAAGTTTGAGGCCAGACTCTGTAACTTAGAGAGACCATATCTCAAAAGTAAAAAATAAATAAATAAATAAATAAATAAATAAATAAATAAATAAATAAATAAAAGAGCTGGGAATGTACCTCAGTTGTTAAGCACCCCTGGATTCAATCTCTAGTACTGCTAAAAATAAATAAATAAATAGATAGATAGATAGATAGATAGGAAGCGTAGAAAGACAAAGAAAAATAGATTGAATAGATTGATTAAACTCTTAATTTGTGAAGTTTTAAGTTTTTGCTATTGTTGTTGGTTTGTTTGGGTTTTCCTATATATAAAAGTTTCTTTCTTTCTTTTTTTTTTTTTTTCATCAGTAGGGATTGACCCAGGACCTCACACATTCAAGCATTCTACCACTGAACTATATCCCCAGCCTTTTTAAACTTGATTTTAAAGAAAGAGTATTGCTAAGTTGCTCTGGCTGGCCTCAAATTTCTGATCCTTCTGCTTCAGCTTCTTAAGTAGCTGGGATTATAGGTGTGTGCATCACATCTGGAAAAGTTCCTTAAGGCATATTTTTAAGGAAGTTGTTTTGTTTATGCCTCTGTAGCATAGCCATAGTGCCACACTTACATAGACAATTAGAACACATCTTTCAAGATACTGGATTTCACCTTAAAGGCCTGAGAAGTACCAGCAAAATTTGCTTATGAATAGATAATATGAAAATCCACTTTCAAACTTTTTAGAACTCTCCCTGGAAGCCAATGTCCTTACTTACCAGTGTTAAGATTTTTCTATAGTTCTTTGCATATGAATATGGAAGGGATTGGAGTTGATAATTATTATTATGTCGGCCTTCGGACTTGAATTTAGGTAGCATTCAGTTACATTTGGGACATTAGAAGAGGACTTTCCCTAAAATTTTTTTTCCGAATATGCCTACATTCACATTTTTCAAATTTCTTTCTTTCGTTTGTTCTTTCTTTCTTTCTTTTCTTTTGTATCAGGGATTGAAATCATGGACACTTTACCACTCAGATACATCCCCAGCCCTTTTAAGTTTTTACTTTGACACAGGGTCTCCCTAAGTTGCTGAGGCTGGCCTCAAACTTGCAATCCTCCTGCCTCACCCACCACAGTCATGGATTACAGGAATGTGCCACTGAACTCGGCTTACTTTTCTATTTTCTGGTATTTGATCTTCTTCTTCCTCCTCCTCTTCTTCCTTTTCCTTCTCCTTCTCCTTCTTTTCTCCTCCTCCTTCTCCTTCTTTTTCTTCTCCTTCTTCTTTTATTAGAGCTTTATAATTATACATAGTAGTTGGGTTCTTCCCAATAAACTCATATGTGCCTGGAAATCTGTTTCAGCTCACGATTCCCTTTTGTCCTTCTCCCTTTTCCCTCCTGTCCCCCTTCTTCTCCCCCATTCTCCTTCCTCTACTCTCCTAGACTTTCTTTCAGATGTCTCTTTATTTATATTTGATTGATTCTTTTTACTTATATATAATGATAAAATTCCCTATAATACATTTATATTCAATCTCTTCTTAAAACACGAGTTACTCTTATGCAGAACTGTTTTTAAAGAACAAATTCTTTCAAATCAGTTAACTTTAGGGCTTCAATATTCAAGGTATTATATTGCTCCTAGAGATGTTGAACACAGAAGGAGATATGTGAATGACTTTAGGCTTTAGAGATCATCTGAAAATTTGTACTTCATGAATTTAAAAAGACCAATGTATTCTTTGAAACTGGACTAGAGATAAATTGGAGGATCAGAAAATTAAATCACTTACAAAGATAATAACTTGGGCTTGCAAGAACAAAATAGTTCTAAGTGAACTTCTTGAGAATTTCTCATTGCTTTTATTTTGTTGTTGTAGTTAATAGCACCATTTGGAAGATATTTGGATGTGAACATGTTTGGGAATACAATGGCTTTATTAAAAAACAAATGTAAGGGAAAAGATAAGGCAAAGAAAAGAGTTGAAATAATATTATATCAATAATATTTATGTCAATGTTTACATATTGTTTTACATCTTACAAAACATGTTCATTACAATGTCACATCTAACACTCATGACACCCTAGGGATCTAAACAGAGAGATATTATTTCAAATGCATAAACTTCAGCAGAAAATGAAGTTAAATGACTTACTCCAGTTCAATGGTTCCTAAAAGGGTGAAGTACACCTAGGATCTAAGATCCCTAGTGTTTTTATGGGTAAAAGTTTCTACTAAAGGGAGAGAAGAAGGAAAAAATTGTAAACTTGATGAGAAAATGAAGCTAAGTATTTTGATTCAGTATAATGAACAACTGCTAGGTAGTTATTTAAAAGTTCATATGCACTTCACCAAATATTTAACAACCTCAGAATCATGTATAAGAAACTGGGGGAAGAGTTGACTCAACACTTGTTGTCCTGGTCTGTGCAGTAGAGCTAATTATAGTGCTCACTCCCAGAATGTTGCAAGGATTAAATGAGATAATACATATGTAAAGAATGATAAGCACTTCCTAAATGTTAGTTGTTATTGATGATATTGTTGTTGTTGTTAATCAGGGTGGAGAGAACCCTAGATAAAAAGCAGTACACATGTGTTTTCACGCTGCATTATAATCAGCCAACTCTAAATTATCTTTCAGTTCTTTTATCTAAAGAATGAAGACAATATTTTTAACTGCCTCCTTCACAGAAATAATTCACCATAGTGGACCATGTTCTGAGCACCTTGTAAAAATACAAGAAATTTTTTCTTTTCTTTCTTTTTTTTTTTTTGGTACTGGGGATTGAACTCAGAGGCACTCAACCACTGAGCCATATTCCCAGCCCTTTTTTGCGTTTTATTTAGAAACAGGGTCTCACTGAGTTGCTTAGCACCGCTTTTGCTGAGGCTGGCTTTGAACTCACGATCCTCCTGCCTCAGCCTCCCAAGCTGCTGGGATTATAGATGTGTACCAACTCGCCTGGATACAAGAAATTTGTACAACCATTTCTCCCTTCCAGTCTTTCCTTCCTGTTGTGAGCAAAGCCATACCATGGGGCAGCAGAAAGTGTATATGAGCCATCATCCATTCAGACCTATGTGGGTTGGCAGTTGAAGAATTCAATGACAATCCTCCTTTCTTAGTTCAGAAGGCTAAGACAGGAGGAGTACAAGTTTAAGACCAGCCTCAGCAACTTAGCAAGACCCTAAGCAACTTAGCAAGGCTCTGTCTTAAAAAATAAAAAGGACTGGGAATATAGTTCAGTGGTTAAGTGGCCCTGGGTTCAATCCCTAGTACCAAAATAATAATAATAGTTATTATTATTATTATTATTATTATTATTATTATTCAATGACTGAATGGGACAGAACAGTTGACTTGATTTTATCATTTTCTGAGAATAAAATGAACAGTGCACATCTATCTATGAGGGTTCAAGGAAGTGGCAATGCATGTATCATCTAAGGAAAGACAGGTTGTTTATCAGTATTATTTATGGGATTGCCATAGTGATTATTTGTGCTGAGATGTAGCTCAGTGGCAAAGTGTCTGCCTTGCATTTGCAAAGCCCTGTGTTCCACCCCCAGTTCCAAAAGAAGAAGGAGGAGGAGGAGGAGGAGGAGGAG
>NW_026000108.1:40420237-40486583 GCF_001458135.2 Marmota marmota marmota
TTCATCTATTCCTCCCATGCTCCTCCTCCCTACCCTACTATGAATCAACCTCCTTATATCAGAGAAAACATTTGGCATTTGTTTTTTGGGGATTGGCTGACTTCACTTAGCATTGTCTTCTCCAACGCCATCCCTTTATCTGCAAATGCCATGATTTTGTTCTGTTTTATTGCTGAGTAAAATTCCATTGTGTATGTATGCCACATTTTTTTTTATCCAGTCATCTACTGAAGGGCATCTAGGTTGGCTCCATAGTTTAGCTATTGTGAATTGTGCTGCTATAAACATTGATGTGGCTCTGTCTCTATAGTATGTTGATTATATATCCTTTGGGTATAGACTAAGAAGTCGGATAGCTGGGTCAAATGGTGGTCATTCCCAGTTTTCCAAGGAAAACTGCTTTCCATATTGGCTGCGCCAATTTGCAGTCCCACCAGCAGTATATGAGTGTGCCTTTCCCCCACATCCTCACCAACACTTATTGTTGTTTGTCTTCATAATAGCTGCCATTCTGACTGGAGTGAGAAATCTTTTCTCTGCCTTCCTCAACATGATCTAGCCACACTGGCTTTGATTTGTACCTCATTTGTACCATCTTCTTTTCTGCCTCAGGGTCTTTAAACATACTGTTCCCACTGTCTGGAATTTTCCCCTCTCTTCTCTCTTCTTCCCTACCGCTACCACTTTGCTTAGTTCATCAGCTTAAATCTCTTCTTCTCCAAGAATAAATTCCGATTTCTCAGAGTGAGTTAGTTTTGTTTACTGCTCTCTTTGGCTCCTGTACTTCTCCACAGGACTGATCACACTTCCAATAATTATTTATTTTCACAATTATCTCCCCAGTGGACTTTGTGTTCCATGAAGGCAGGGCCTATGTCTCATGTACTGCCTTACTGCTAAGTCTCCATTTCCTAGCATAGTGTGTGGCAGATGGGAATCATTCAGTGTGCATTTGTCAAATGAATGAACAAATGAGGATTTATATGCATAACAAAAAAATACAGATTGAGTATTAGTCTGTAAGAAGAGATATGTACTCTATTATACTCACTGCACACTCCAGATATGATCCCAATCTGGCCCAAAGATTTCCCTCTGCCAGTGGTTCTACTAGGTCATTTTAACTTCATTCTTATAGCCACCATCTGCCCACTCCACTGCCAACCACAAGGACTTGTTGTTCAAGGGCATGTCACCTGAGTAGGTGATCATTCTTGGCAGTGTCTTAGAGCAGCTGATCATCCATGATGAAAGCATTGCTGTTGACTAAATCGGGGACCTCTTGGACCCATCTACATCCTGTGACATTAGCATGTGGTTCTTTCCTGTGCTGCCTGATCCGAGATGTTTTAGGGATGATGTAACTTGGCAATTGAATCCTAAATCAAAATCTTTTTAGATGATAATCTTGGATTAACTAAGAGTCGTGCCAATCAATTTATGAACATAATGCTTCTCACATGTTGATCTATAATTAGTGTTCACTAATAGAGGCTTTTTTTCCCCCATATTACCGAAATGAGTTTACAGACTAGATAGCTTGGGATCCTACTGTCATATGCATGTGAAATGTCATTTTGTAAATACTATTGCCAAAGGATCAGATACGATTCTCTAATTTATTTCAAGGATGATCCAAAACAACATTTCAATGGTTGGCTTGAGCAGAGCAGTCTGATCAGATTAAATCCAGTCAGATTAGGCTTATGCCATTCGGGATAGTCTTCTAATCCTTTTTAATCATTTGTTTCTGGATGATCATGAAAATAATATAGGAACAAATTTATTAACATAGTTTGAATTATATTTGTGCATATTAAACATTTCATTTTTCTCTCACTCAACCTTAAGAAAGAAAACTATTGTGCTTTTATAAACTATTATCATTACATCTTTTCCTATATGACATTAAATTATGCAATCTTGGAAATTTTACTGTATTCTATCTTGTCCAAGTAATTGTTAAAACTTCTTCTTCCATCTTTTATTCATTTTCTTTCCATGAGATACGTAATTTCTTTCTTTTGATCATCATCATATTGACCTTTTTTCTTTTTATTCTTTTCCTTTATTAATATTTCAAAGGCATTTTCTTTGCTGAAAAAATATGTCAAAGATTTAAACCATGTGCCCTTTTTGAAGATTAGTATTTAGGGAGATTAAGTTGCATTTAAAATGCCATATCAGTATATATAAAATTATTCCTTATAAAATAGAAAAGATCTTAGTCACAATGATACATATTTTACCCTCTCTGGGACATCAGTTAACAACTGTCAATTGTCGAAATCAATTTTCAATGTAAATTTGTTTTGAGAAAATCTAGTTTTATGAAATGCTTCTAGAGAAATAAAAAGAGAAGGATAACTTCTTTAAAGTGGAAATTACTCTGCTTTGAATTGCAATTACCAAAATTCCATGCAAACTATCTCAATAAATAAAGGCACTTATTGACTTCACTGATGATTGAAGTTCAGAGGCTGGACAGGCAAGGCACAATATGATCAGTCTTCTATTACCATTTCTTCACAATCCTTTGGACTCAATTTTAGAATAAGTCAGATCCTTCCCTTTTCTCTGCAAAATGACTACAGAAGATCCAGCCCTCACATTTATAGAACTTACCTCTTAACTGAAGCACAGTCTTAAAGACAGAAGACTTTGAACCTGGAAAATAAGTGTTACAATGACACCACCCCAGTGACTTTCATTATTGCTAATATTTAACATAAGGAAAGGTTAGAATGTAAGTCCATTAGGAGAAAACTTATGTTTTGTTCACCATTTTTCCTTGGAGTCTTGAAAAGTACGTAGCATACATTAAATACTCAATAAATATTTGTTGAATTAATGAAGAACTGTTTTTTAAACAAAGGGCCTTTTATCTGAATATTAGAAAGCTTTGTTCTGAGAAAACAGGGGAAGTGACTTATCCATCTTTCCATGAGACTTGGTTTCATTGAGTCAAGTCCTACATTTTCCTTTACTTCCCTGTATATCATTAACCAAAATACCCAATCTTCAGAAGAAAATTGAGCATCCACATGTTCTGTAACATAGAAGAGTACATTTATTTAGAGCATTCTGTACACACAGCCCTGTGAAAGAAGGCATGAAGAGACATCAAGAAGATACTAGAGGGTCTAAGGAGGTAGCTCAGTGGTGGGTATTATGCTTAGTACACGCGAGGCCTTTGGTCTGATTCTCACCACCAAAGAAGAAGAAGAAGAAGAAGAAGAAGAAGAAGAAGAAGAAGAAGAAGAAGAAGAAGAAGAAGNAAAAAAAAAAAAAAAAAAAAAAGAATACTGGGGCCAGAGATGTAGCTCATAGGTAGAGCACTCACCCAGCATGCCTAAGGCTCTATGTTTAATCCCTAGTACTGCAAGAAAATAATAATTAGAATAATAAATTATAATTTTTAAAAATGATCACTAAAAATATTTGAGCCACATAGTCTCAAAGACATGTTTTTGTTGTTATTGTTTGGGGGGCAGGTCCTAGGAATTGAACTCAGGGATGCTTTACCACTGAAAAACATCTCCAGTCCTTTTTATTTTAAGACAAAGTCTCATTAAGTTGCTGAGGCTGGCCTTGAACTTAAAATCTTCCTGCTTCAGCCTCCTGAGTTGCTGGGATTACAGGTGTGTGCCACCACACCCAGCCATGTTTTTGCTTGTTTGTTTGTATTTTACAGTGCTAGGAATTGAACCCAGGACCTATCATATGCTAGGCAAGTGTTTTGGTCACTGAGCTACATCCCTACCACAAAGACATGAGTTTGACAGACATATGTGGTCAACTAATCTTTTTTTTTTAAGTTGTCTATAGATTTTTATTATTATTATGTTTCACTTATTTATATGCAGTGCTGAGAATCAAACCTAGTGCCTCACACATGCTAGGCAAGCAGCATTCTACCACTGAGCTACAACTCCAGCCCCATAATCTTTGACAGAGGAATCAAGAAGACACAATGTGGAAGGGTTAGTTTCTTTAACAACAGTGTTGGAAAAACTGGATATCCATATGCAAAAGAATGAAATCGGGTCCATGTCTTATACCATATAAAAATTAGCTCAAAAATGGTGTAAAGAGTTTGCTATAGTTTTGATGTTGAATGCCCCCAAAGGCTGATATATTAAAGACTTGGTCCCCAGAGTGGCACTAATCAGGAGGCTATGAAATCTAAAAGGTGGGACCTAGTGAATGGTGTTTAGATAATTGGGAGTGCACCCTTTGAAGAAGATTGTGGGACCCTGGTCCCTTTTTCTTGCTCTTTTGCTTCCTGACCAGGAGGTAAGCATGGACCCCAGAATAACAGGGCCAATGAATCCTTGGCTAGAACCTCCAAAACTGTAAACTAAAACCTTTTTCTCTTTACAAGTTGGTTATCTTGGGTATTTTGTTATCATGACAGAAAGTCTGACTAACACAGACTTAAACATAAGATCTGAAACCATAAAACTCCTAGAAGAAAACAAAGAAAAGGCTGCTTGACATTTGTCTTACCAATGATTTTTTTTTTTACTATGACACGAAAAGCAGTGATTAAAAGTAAAAATAGGGCTGGGGATGTGGCTCAAGCGGTAACACACTCGCCTGGCATGGGTGGGGCGCTGGGTTCAATCCTCAGCACCACATAAAATGAAATAAAGGTGTCCACCGAAAACTGAAAAATAAATATTAAAAAATTCTTTCTCTCCCTCTCTCTTCTCTCTCTCTCTCTCTAAAAAAATATTTATTAAAAAAAAGTAAAAATAAACAAGTTGTCCATTAAACTAAAGAGTTTCTGCAGAGCAAAGGAAATAACAAAAAAGTTGACCTACAAAATGGGAAAAAAGTATTTAGAAACCATATATTTAATAAAAGGTTAATATCCAGAATATATGAAGAACTCATACAACTCAGTACTAAAAAATAAATAAACAAATAACCTGAGCTGGGGCTGTAGCTCAGTGGTCGAGTGCTTGCCTACCATGTGTGAGGCACTAGATTCAAGCCTCACCACCACATAAAATAAATAAATAAAGATATTATGTCAATCTACAACTAAAAAATTTTTTAGTTAAAATAATGATAATCTGACTTTAAAGTGAGCAAAGAACCCAAATACATATTTTCCAAAGTACACATATGAATGGCTAACAAATATATAACATCATTAATCATCAGAGAAGTATAAATTGAAATGACGAGATATCACCTCACCCTATCATAATGAGTCTTATCAAAAGTCAAGAGGTAAGTTTTGGTAAAGGAAAGGAGAAAAGGCAATCTTTGTAAATTAGTACAACTAATGTAAATTAATACAACTGTTAGGGAAAGATTATGGATGTTCCTTAAAAAATTAAATTAGAACTTCCATATGATCCAAAAATCCTACTTGGATTATATATCAAAAAAAGAAAGAAAGAAAGAAAAGAAAAGAAATCAATAGCTTGAAGAGGTATCTGCACTCCCTTGTTTATCGTAGAGTTGTCCACAGCATCTAACATATGAAGTCAGCTTAAGTATGCATCATTGAATAAATGGATAAGGAAAATACAGACACAAAGGAATACTAGTCAGCCTTTAAAAAGAAGGGTATCATATCATTTACAACATGGATAAGCCTAGAGGGCATTATGCTGAGTACAATAAACCAGACACAGACCATTTTAAAATGGAAATTTCAAAAGTCAAATTCATAGAAGCAGAGAAATGGATGGTGGTTGCCAGGGCTTGGGATGGGGACCAGAAATGGGGACATGGTGGTCAAGGGAATAAACTTTCAGTTATGAGATGAATAAGTTCTGGGGAGCTAATGTACATCATGGTAACTATAGTTAATGTTGTATTATATGCTTGAAATTTGCTAAGAGGGTAGATCTTATTAAGTGTTCTCACCATACCACATGCAAAATGTAACTTCTGTGAGATGTTGGAGGTGTTAATCAGCTTGATTGTGGTGATTGTTTCACAAGGTGTACATGAATCAGATCATCACAGGTACACTGTGGTTCAGATATGGTTTGAGTTGCACCCCAAAGGGTCTTATGCTAGAATTTTGGTGCTTAGTATGGTGGTGTTGAGGTGGTACAACTTGTAAGACGGGGGGCTGAGTGGGAGGTCATTGAGAGGGCCAACCTCAGAAGGTAATAAATGTCATTGAAGTTATTAATGGAATTCTCGTGAGACCCTGGCGAGCTCTCCAGAGAGTGGGGTGCTATCATGAAAGGCCACCTTATGCAGTTGCTGGTTCTTTTTCTGCTTTTCCTCCATGTGTGATATAGGGAAGGGGCCCTTTACCAGGGGTCAAACCGGTCATGTCACCTAATCTTGGACTCTCAGCCTCCAAAACAGTGAATCAAATAAATTTTCTTTCTTTATAAAGTACTCAGCTTTGGGTGACTTAACAGAGCAACAGAAAATGGACTAATACATATACTTTAAATACATAATTTTTTTGTCAATTATGCCTCAATAAAATTAGAAAAAAATAACCATAGGTTTGAATCCAGGTTCTGCCACTTACTAATTAAGACCTTCAGACAAATTACCTCTTTGAACCTCAGTTTCCTCATCTGTGAAATGAGGATGATACCCTTCTCACTGCTTATTGTGACGATCAAATGTAATAATATATTAAAATGCTTATTACCGTGTCTGGCACAGTAGACACTCAAAGAATGATAGTGTCATTATTATTCTGATGCTCTGAGAAACTTCAACTTGACCTAGTCAGATAGCCCATTCATCTCACCCATCTCTCTAGGCAATGCTGAGAGTTAGTTTGCAAGGGATTCCTACGGAAAGATGAAAGGCATGCCTTAGGCATGTTTGAACAGCTCCTTTGTTGCCTTTGTATGAGAAATCACATCCCAGGATATGCTATGGAGCCATAATACTTAATATTGCCATATACGGACCCACAGAGGAATTTGGGATGATTTGAGTTTTTAACATTAGGAAGAAAAAGTTTTGTGGAAAAGCTACAGTTTTTTGTTTGTTTGTTTGCTTTGTTCTGTGTGTGTGTGTGTGTGTGTGTGTGTTTTTGGGGGGGGTGGCAGGGACAGGGATTGAACCCAGAGGTGCTTAACCACTGAGCCACATCCCCAGTCCTTTTTTATATTTTGTTAGAGACAGGGTCTTGATGAGTTGCTTAGGGTCTCTTTAAGTTGCTGAGGCTGACTTTGGACTTGCAATCCTCCTGCCTTAGTCTCCTAAGCAGCTGGGATTACAGGAGTGCTACACCAGGCCCTGCAAATCTACAGATTTGAGTAGCACATCGAACATTAAAACTAGATGAATGAGAAAAAGGTAGAAGCACTTTAAGTGGAGAAAGGTATGAGTAAGAAGCCTCATATATGGTAAGATAGCAACCTGCACTGAGGACCATAAACAGGCCTGCCAAGTTCAAGTAGGAGACTGATCCAGAATGCAATGAGATGAGGGCAGCTGTCCAGGTAATGAGGTAACTGATGAAACGTTAATAGCTATAGCTGGTGATTCGTTATGGTACTGTATATAATTTTGTGCACTCATTGACCATGTCTCTCTCCTTCCATCTACATGGGATCTCAAAGATGGGCAGTCTTCTTTCTAGAGGTAGATATGACAGACCATTTTGCAAGCACTTCAGCTTCTTCAGAAAACACAAACAAACATGCTATGACCTGGAAGATTCTGACTCAGACTGGGAATCTGAGCAATGTTGAGGAGAATGAGCTAGGACCAGGGCATAAACATCTGGGTGCTCTATTCCATGGGATTCTTGCCATGTTAAATTGTCAACAGGTTATGTGGATATAAAGTTGACTGAGTCAGAAAGTGTTCAAGCTCTACATGGAAGAGGCAGTCTTCTAGAAAGAAAAAAAAAAAGTAGGGCATCTGATTTCCCTACTTCACCGTGTTTCTATAATATGGGATGAGGAAGGAAGGCTCAGGCCAATTCTTGAAGGTACATGTTTGGCTCAGGTGAGTTCAAAAGGCTGTTTGCAGCTCTGATTTCCTATTCATGCAAATTCTTTCTAACTCTAATCCCATATTCACACCAAACTGCCTTACAACCTTGATCTGGTATCCCAGGTTTATTCCAGCCCTGCTGTCAAGTGGTAAATACTAAACCAGATAGACTCACCAAAAGAATAGATGATTCCTGACAGCAGGGGAGTGAGATTCTTGTACTGATTCAGTTTTCAACTTGTTACATACCATGTACCAACCAGTCTGGCAGGTAATGAACCCAAGTGACTTTGAGGTCTTTCCTGACCATCATCCTAACCACCAACCCAACTCTTCGTAAATTCATTTTTTTCTTATTATTTCAAATACTACATGTAGTTTTGCTGGGTGCAGTGGCCCAGGCTTGTAATCCCAGTGACTCAGGAGACTGAGGCAGGAGTTCACAAGTTCAAGGCCAGCCTATGCAATTTAGCATGACCTTGTCTCAAAATAAAAAATAAAAAGATCTGAGGATTTAGCTCTCTCTGTGGTAGAGTGACCATGAATTCAATTTATAAGTACTGTAAAAATAAATAAATTACATGTAGTTTAAATATTATAAACTTGCCATTTTTTTTATTTCCAATCTCAGTATCTCTTAAATTTAGATTTATCTATCTAACTGCTACTATACATCAAACAAAAATTCTCCCAGATTGTTCTTAAAGCTCAAAATGTCAGCCAGGCACTGTGGCACATACCTGTAATCCCAGTGGCTCGGGAGGCTGAGGCAGGAGAATGGCAAATTCAAAGCCAGCCTCAACAGTGATGAGGCACTAAGCAATTCAGTGAGACTCTGTCTCTAAATAAAATACAAAATAGGGTTGGGGATGTGGCTCAGTGGTCATGTGCCCCTGAGTTCTGTCCCAAGTACCCCCCCACACACACAAAAAAAGCTCAAAATGTTACCTGAGTGTTGGTACACACCTATAATCCCAGCAACTCAGGAGGCTGAGACAGGAGGATCACAAATTCGAGGTCAGCCTTAGCAACTTAGCAAGACCCTGTCTCAACAAATAAAAAGGGCTGGGGATGTGGCTCAGGGTAAAGCATCCCTGGGCTAGATCCCCAGTACAAGAAACAAACAAGCAAACAAAAAAGCTCAAAATGTTAAAAACCAAATGATTTTCTTCCTTTTCAACCACTCCACCCAGAACCCCATTTGAAGGGATGAAAAACTGTTTATCTTCTACCTGTAACCTCGGTATTTGTCAACACCATCACCATCAACACAGATACCTGAGCTAGAAACCCAAGGCCCTGCTGGCTCTTTTCTCTTTCTGTACTCCATCCTATCTCATGAGTAACCCAGGCTGTTTATGCGACTTTAAATTTATCCTCTCTTATCCATTCATTCCACTATGGATTAAAGGAGCCCTCATCTTCTCAAATCTGGACTTTTGTACTGTCTCTGGTTTCTCTCTGTTCCAATCTTTTTGTGTGTGTGTGTGGTGCTAGAGATTGAACCCAGGGGCCTTGTGTATGTGAGGCAAGCACTCTACCAACTGAGCTGTATCCCCAAACCCCCAATCATTCTTTGCAATTATTATAATATATGGACAGTCCTCAACTTACCAGGGTTTGATTTACCATTTTTTGATTCACAATGGTGCAAAAATGATACATATTCAGTAGAAACTAGATTTTGATTTTTTCCTATTTTTATTAATTTTTTAAATTTATAAATGACAGCAGAACGCATTACAATTCATATTACACATATAGAGCACATTTTTTATATTTCTGGTTTTATACATAGTATATTCACACCAATTCATATCTTCATACATATACTTTGGATAATGATGACCATCACATTCCACCATCATTTCTAACCGCATGCCCCATCCCTTCCCCTCCCACCCCTCTGCCTTATCTGGAGTTCATCTATTCCTCCCATGCTCTCCGTTCCTACCCCACTATGAATCAGTCTCCTTATATCAGAGAAAATATTCGGCATTTTGTTTTTCGGGACTGGCTAACTTCACTTAGCATTATTTTCTCCAACTCTATCCATTTACCTGCAAATGCCATGATTTTACTCTCTTTTAATGCTGAGTAATATTCCATGGTATATAAATGCCATATTTTTTTAATCCATTCCTCTGCTGAAGGGTATCTAGGTTGGTTCCATAATTTAGCTATTGTGAATTGTGCTGCAATAAACATTGATGTGGCTGTGTCCCTGTAGTATGCTGTTTCTAAGTCCTTTGGGTATAGACTGAGGAGAGGGATAGCTGAGTCAAATGGTGGTTCCATTCCCAGTTTTCCAAGGAATCTCCATACTGCTTTCCATATTGGCTGTACCAACTTGCAGTCCCACCAGCAGTATATGAGTGTGCCTTTTACTCACATCCTCACCAACACTTATCGTAGCTTGTATTAGATTTTGAATTTTGATCTCTTCTCTGGCTTGCAATATGGAGGGCAACACTCTGCCGCGATGCTGGTTGGCAGTGATCCCAGCTCCAAGTCAGCCACACTTTCACAAAGGTAAACACCCAGGACCCTCCAGGTACACTGTTGCTAAGCTAGGACTTTCAGTAGATTAGGTATACAAAATGCACATTTTACTCACAATACTTTCAACTGATGATGGGTTTATCGGGATGTAGGTCCCCTAAAACTGGAGGAGCATCTATAATCATCTCAATTCTATGCTTCCCATCTTCCAAAGACTGTTTATTTAATATGGAGACACTTCACACTCCATGTGCCACTCGGAGCCCTTGTTTTCTGCCACCAGACACTCCTTGCTACTTCTCTGTCCTGCATGCAGCTCTGCCACCTCCATCAGCCTCAGGCTCATTCATCCTCTGGGCCTGTGTGCCCTAGACCTTAGGCCTAACATTCTCTTCCCCTGTTCTTTTTTGTTGTTTTTAATCTAAGAATCTCTTCTGAATAGTTCAAGGCCCAGTCTTAGCAAAACTGATACCAGCAGGAAGAAAGAGCTGCTCTCTCCTCCCTGATTCCATAGATGGGTCCACTGTCACACCTGTATTAGAACCCATCACTGGCTGTGGTTAAGTTCTAGTCATCTTTGTGGCCCCAGCACCTACTGCACGTAGAAGCTTGGTAAGCAATGGTGAATAAAACTGATCAACAGCAACTATCTTCTATTTCCAGAAGTTCTTCTAACACCATGACTCAGGCCCATATTTAAAGTAACCATTATTCTGATGCGTGTGTGTGTGTGTGTGTGTGTGTTGTGAGGTTTTTTGTTTTGGGGTTTTTTTTTTGATACCAGGGATTGAACTCAAGGTCACTTGACCACTGAGCCACATTCTAGCCCTTTTTATTTATTTATTTTTAAATTTTGAAAAAGGGTCTTACTAAATTGCTTAGGCCCTTGCTAATATGCTGAGGCTGGCTTTGAACTTGCAATCCTCCAGCCTCAGCCTCTGGAGCCCACTGGGATTATAGGCATGCACCACCATGCCCACGCCCAGATAGTTGTTATTTTTGACAACTAAATACCCTTAGAGTCCTGTTTGGGTCAAGATCATTCTCTGGCCAATACCTGTGGTATTGGAAAGATTAGTAGCCATACTATTTATTAAAAACATGAACTTGAATGATCTCAAGAAAGGAAGGAAGGGAGGGAGGGAGGGAGGGAGAGAGGAAAGAAAGAACAGAAAGCACAGATGAAAAAGCCCTCTCAGGGCTGAGTTGGTGGAGTGCTTGTCTCACATGCACAAGGCCCTGGGTTCAATCTCCAGCACCGAAGAAGGAGAAGAAGAAGGAGAAGGAGAAAGAAGAAGAAGAAGAAGAGGAGGAGGAGGAGGAGGAAGAGGAGAAAAGAAAGAAGAAAGAAAGAAAGAAAGAAAGAAAGAAAGAAAGAAAGAAAGAAAGAAAGAAAGAAAGAAAGAAAGAAAGAAAGAGAAAGAAAAAGAAAAAAGAAAAAGCCCTCTCAAGATCAACAGCAAGGGCTATGACTTTGGCTCAGCAATAGTGCACTTGCCTGGCATTTGTGAGGCACTGGGTTTGATTCTCAGCATCACGTGTAAATAAATAAACTAAAGGTCTATCAACAACTAAAAAAATATTTAACCACCACCAACAAAAAGATCAGCAGTGATGCACTTCACTTTGGGCTACCATTACATTTTACATCAATCATTATTATCTCTGCTGCATTAGAGGACATAAAACAGGAAATTAGTGTACACCTGAGACATAACAAATTCCAAATAAAAATGGTATGTAAATAATCAGCGAATAATCAATCATTGAATTAATATTTTCATAAACCATTAAATTGTCCTTTTCCTTGCCTTGTTCAAGAATGTTTACATGCTATATTTCCCCATTCACATAAAAAGTGACAATTTGAACTGGGGGTATAGCTCTTGCCTCGCTTGTGTGAGGCCCTGGGTTTCATCCCCAGAGCCCTCCAAAGGAGCAACAATTTAGGTCATTTCAATAATAACAAATAATTAACTGTCAGCGGGGCATGTTGGTGCACGCCTGTAATCCCAGTTGCTCAGAAGGCTGAGGCCAGAAGAGTTCAAAGCCAGCCTCAGCAAAATTGAGGTGCTAAGAAACTCAGTGAGACCCCTGTCTCTAAATAAAATTCAAAATGGGCTAGAGATGTGGCTCAGTAGTCAAGTGACCCTGAGTTCAATGCCCAGTACAAAAGGAAAAAANATATATATATATATATATATATATATATATATATAAACTGTCATTTACTTTGCTATCTCCTTCAGGAATAAAATATTATTTTCAAAAATGTGTAGAGAGCAGGGCATGGAAGTAAATGCCTGTCATCCGAGTGACTTGGGAGGCTAAGGCAGGAGGATTGCAAGCTTAAGACCAGACTGAGCAACTTAGCAAAACCTTTAGCAACTTACTGAGAGCCTGTCTCAAAATTTTAAAAAGGACTGGGGATGTAGCTCACTGGTAAACTACCCAGTAAGTACCCCCACTTTCCCCAAGGCATTCAGAATTGGTGATTTTATTTTTTATATCTGTCTCCTGAATTAAATTGTTTTTAAATTACTTTTTCAGTTTATTATGATAAATTCTTGTTCCAACAACAGCTATTGATTGATTATGAGGTATCAATGGCCTTGTAAGGGGAATGCCAATTATTATTAAGCATCTGTGGAAGACAATGGTGCTGTGTGTGCCTAGAGAATTAGAAACATTGTCTTGCTCAATCAGTTTGCAGTCAATGAGCTCATCAGCTAAATCTGATGGACTGACAGAGAACCCAAACATGAGGAAGAAACAGTAATACACTGACTAAGACAGTGTCCCCAGAGCAGTGAGATGAGGGAGGGCACGGAGCCAAGCCCAGGGAATCAGGCCAGACTCTAAATGAGCTCTAGAAACAAGACAAGATCTCTTGTTTTCAACCCTGTGTAAATTACAAAAACAAAAGGATGTGGCCATTGTGATGCATTCCCTAAGCACCACCCATTTAGCTGGGGTTTAAGCAGCTGCGCAATACCCCAGACAGATAGTGGAGGAAGGACCCTAACCTTAATCCCAGGGTCAGATCTTAGAAGGAGCCACAGTGAATCCAATAGCCCATTAGTTCTCTTCATTTAGCCCAGAGGTCTAGAAACAAAGAACTCATCTCCCACTAAAAATGACATTAATTTAGATTCTGATTCTAGATCCGACTGGGACAAATCCTTTTACCTCTCAATACCTCCTTGTAGAAGTAACTGTTTTTTAAAATCGAATCTGGCTTCCATAGTTGTGCAGATACATTGACATAATTTAACAAGAGTCACCTTAAACTCTAAAGTGCTACATAGAGAGACAGATGGTTAGGCATCTACCTAGAACTCTGGCCTTCTTCTCTCAAGCCAACATCCAATAGCGACTGAGTGCAGGTCCTAATGAACAAAAACTCCAGGAGCTTTCATTCAAGCAGGGAGATTCGGACAAGAAACATTTAAACTCACTGCAATATATAGTACATTGGAAAGGGATCAATGCTAGGGGAGAAAAAGAGATAGTTATAAAACCGGAAGGTAGCTGGGCATGGAGGCACACTCATGTAATCCCAGCAGGACGGGAGGCTGAGGCAGGAGGACTCCTAACTCCAAGCCTTAGCAACTTAGAAGGGCCCTACACAACTCAGCAAGGTGCTGTCTCTAGGTACAATATGAAAAAGGACTGGGGATGTGGCTCAGTGGTTAAGTGCCCCTGGGTTCAATCTCTAGTACCAAAACAAACAATCAAAAACAACTGGAAGGTGAGGAAGTGAGACAGTGGGCTTGTAGGGGAGGAGTTCTCAGCAGAACGGGGAGCTAGACCAGCAAGAAAAGCAGAGGAGCAGAAGCAAGAAGCCCAGTAGCTGAGGGCCTTTTAGTCATTTTAAGGTCTTTGGATCTTGCTCTGACTTCTAATTTGAAAGGACCCTGCTGGCTGTTTAGTAGAGAACAGACTGTGGAGGCAAGTGGAGGAAGGAGAAGCTCAGTTAGGAGAGTATGAAGTAGTCTGGTCTGGACCACAGTAATTGTAGTGGGATGTTAAGAAGTGGTCGGTTTCTGGATATGTTTGAAGGCAGACCCATTTGAACTTCCCAGTGGTTAAATGTACAGAGTGAGAAAAGAGAAAGGAAGATTCAATGGGTTTGGGTTTGAGACCAAAAGATGAAGTCACCAGTAACAGAGATGTTCCAGCAAGACAGAGAATTTGAACTCCTCCTTCTTTTCTCCTCCTGGTTGCCTAGTCATTTTCTTGCAAGTGTGAACACTGTGGGTAGAGAACCAAAACTGAGATATTGCTACTTGATGACTGTTAGGCAGGACTGCCCATTTAGACCACTTGATCACTCTGGACCTCAGTTTCCCCAGGTGTAATATGAGACAGGTTATCTGGATAAGGGATTCAATGGGTTGGGGTCTGAGACCAAAAGATGAGTCACCAGTAACAGAGATGTTCCAGCAAGACAGAGAATTCGAACCCCTTTCCTGCTGTTAAATTCAAAAACTTAAATATTACAATCAAGAACCACACTTTTCAAGATATTTTTTCATACATATTTTTCCTTGGAAAAACATCTTAATAAAGAAACCCAATATTTAATGACATTCTTTTTGGTTTAAAACAAAATTATGTTGCAATCCTAGTTTGAACATTAAAAAAAAGAATTTGAATAACCCAGGCTTCTTTTAAAAATAATAAATATGTCCTGCAATTGTTATAACAGTACCTTGTTCCAGGAAGGTACATGGCTAACCAGGAAACATATTTCCTATGTCATATTTAATAGGAAGTTTTGCTCCCAAGGTTAAATTACTGCACTTATTTTGTTACTGTGAAAATATTCCTTTCGTTTTAATGGGCCATGTGTGGACTGGAAATGCTCTAAAGCTGCCTAATAGAACAGTCAGCTCCTGAGGGTTCTTGCAGTCTTTTCCCTTCCCATTGTGATTTTCCCTTCCCATTGTCAATACCATTTGATAAAATCTGCCCAGGAGGGGAGAAATCACTAGCAGTGATCCACAAACAGACATCAGATAGTCATCATAGTCTGATGCTAGGGAAGGATGTAATTGTGTGCCAATTAATTTAAATCCACAATCAAACTTTGCAGCCCACCAATACAGCATTTCTCTTTCCTCATAACATTCTATCGGACCCAGAAACATCTTTATCTTAGCGTATTTGCTATGAAGTATAATGAGTGCTAACCCTGTGCCAGGTATTGTGCCAAGAATGTCATGACCTGCCCCAATGCTCACAACCACCCTATGAGAAAAGTGCCATTATTATTTCTATTGTTATAGACGGAGTTGGGGGATTCACACCCAGGATCTCCTAACTCCAAGTCCCAAGCTTAATAGTGCAATGGAAAGGTTAAGGGTGGGGTAGAAATGGAATGGATTTGCACTTATTTCACGCATTGTCTCCTCGTTATTATTGTCTGTCTTGTAAACTTCTCGGTGTCCTTCTCCACGGCTGGAGGGCAGAAGCCAACATTTGAATCACTCAAGGGCATCCTGCCAAACAGTTACACACCAGCAGAAGACCCAAAATCCCAGTGGAAGCACCATGAAGAGTGACCCTAAGCTATACTGTTCTGCTTTTCCCAGAGACTGAAACAGCTGGCACACTGCAGGCACACCATAAATGCCCCTTGAGTAGATGAACAGAAAGGTGATCCTCAGGACAAGAGAGCAAAAAGGGGGGCAGGTGAAAGAGGGGACCCTGAGGTAATGCTCCCAGATCCCTTACCACTCGGCTTTGACATAGGGGACAGGGCACACTCCCCGCCTCCTCCCTACTCTCCGAGGACCCAGTTTCCAGCCTCAGCTGGCGGGAGCTGGCAGGGGCTAACGCCTGCTCCAGCGCCACCTCCCACTGCCAGGAAGCTGAGCGGAGCGGGGAGGCGGGCGCAAGGCGCGGCCCAGGCACGCACGCGCGCTCACACGCAAGCACGCACTCCTACCGTTGGCGCAGTCGGTCACACGCTCACATTCACACCCCACTCGCACTTCCCACACCCTCCTCGGCCCGTACATCCTCACGGTCTTTCCTGGCCTCACATTCATATATTCACGCGCTCCTGTTCGTACGCGCTCCTGCTCAGGTCCCTACGCGTGTCCCGCACATTTCTGCTCCTCCCAACGCACTCTTCGCCTCCACACACGTTTGCGGAGGCATCCATTCCCTTCACACACCCTCATACACCTTGTCTCACTTTGCACTCTTTCTCACGCTCAAACACAATCTTCTCGTGCACTTGACAGATGCGCTCAAGTTCTCGGGCCTCACACCCACGCATGCGCAGAGCCTCGCGCAAATTCGCCCTCTGGTTCGCGCTTGTGCACCTGTCCCGAAGGGTCCGCCGTCCGAGCTTGGGCACGCCTGTGTTTGGGGACCATTGCTGATGGGTTGTATTCAGGCTTTGGGCCAGTGCGATCGATTAAGATTCTCTGGGTTTCACACTGAGAAATAAGCCAGGAAAAGCAGGGAGACAGAGACCCACGGACAGAGACGCGAGGAAGAGAGCAGGTTGTGCTTCTTGCGGAGTGAGAAGGGGAGCAGCGGGCACTCAGAGAGCACCCCGCAGCCTCGAGCCCGTTTACCCCCAAACAGGGAGCGGCCTCTCCAGCCTCCAGCAGCCTCTGCCTCTGCCTCACACGGCTTTGCCTGCCTAAGCCCGGATTTCCAGTGCTCTGTGCCTTTTAGCCTGGGACACAATCGCAGGAGGCTGTGGGCTCAGCTGAAAAGATATGCACAGTCTCAGCATGGGAAACTGGTCTGAATACTCCTTCTGCCACTTCCAATAGTGTATCCAAGAGTTTGTTTCCCTGACTATAAAATGAGGAATCATTAAATAAATATGAACTACCCTTCTAATCAATGCCAGCTCAGACTGGAAGCTGACATACACCGGTGAATGAACAAAACGGATCCAGTTTCTGACCTGGTACCGTTTGCAGTCAACTGGGGGAGGTACCCGAAAAAGCAATTTCAGTGGTGCACGTCTATAATCCAAACCACTTGGGAGGCTGAGGCAGGAGTATCCAAAGTTTGAGGCCAGCCATTGGCAAATTATCAAGGATCTAAGCAACTTAAAGACCCCGTTTCAAAATAAATAAATAAATAAAAGGACTGGGGATGTGGATTGATGGTAAAGCTCCAACAGAAATATGTATAGTTGGGATAGAGGCTTTTGAAGTAAAAGTATAAAATATTGCTTTCATCAACCCTAATTTTTTTTCAGAGCTCACTAGGTTCTAGCATAGGTGAACAAAAACAATTATGTTCCCTACCCACATCTTAATTCCACTCTGAGCCTTCTACCTCCCCACTCCCCATCATACTCAGGGGGACTCTACCACTGAGTTACATCCACAGCCCTTTCTGTTTTTCATTTTAAGACAGGGTCTTGCTAAATTGCCCAGGCTGGCTTCCAACTAGGAATCCTCCTGCCTCAGCCTCTGGAATACCTGGGATTACAGATGGCTAGTATGTGCCCTGTTATGTGGGCCACATTATGCTGTCCTTGAAACTTTTAATATGTAGGAAAATCACAATAACCAAAGAGTGGACAATAAACAACTGTTTATTGTCAGAATCACTGAAAAATGATGCATTCATCTTAACCTGTTGCTGGATGCACAGTAGGTACTCAGTACATGGAAGCTGTTACTTGGAGGTAGTATTGCCTCATGCTTAAAAGTTCAGGCCCCTACATCAGACAGACAGGGTCTGAATCCTGGCTCTGCCATCTCTAGCTATATGACCTTGAGTTAGTCTTTGAACTTCAATAGACTCTGGGTTCAAAACCCAGCCAAGGGGCTAGCATTGTGTCTCAGTGGTAGTGTGCTTGCCTAGCAAGCACGGAGCCCTGGGTTCGATCCTGAGCACCACATAAAAACAAATAAAGGTATTTAAAAAATGAACTTTACTTAAAAAAAAACAAACAGCCAAAGTAGTGGTACCTTTTCTGATAGGACTGTTGAATGAATTAAATGAGGTCATGTGGGCAAGGCACAGGCCTGGCATACAATGAGAGATCAGGAATATTGGCTGTGCAGACTGTCATATACTTGACTAGTGCCCATTTCCATCTTTCTGAACCAGCTGGGTGTATAGCAAAACTGGGAGGTTTTTGGAGACCACAGGAAGGCTTTGAAATTCAGGGCATAGTCCTAAGTGGGGTTAGCCAGGACACCAGGTCCTTTGATGTGGTGGGGAGTGGGATGGGGCTGCAGAACAAAGATATGCCCAGGAACCAAAGGCACCAGGCACCAGGTGTGGAGGAGCCTCACAGAGTGAAACTTGGTCAGCAAAGGAGCAGTGGGGTCTGAGAGTGATTGGGCAGCTTTTAGGTTGCTGCCAAGACTGAGGGGCCCCTGGAGCTATAGGTATCAAATAACAATAAAAACAAGAGAAGCTAGGAGCTCTTGCCAGGCACCAGGTACCACCCTAGCTGGTCCTTAATTCCTTACAGCGACTTGAGGTCAGTGGCCCTTTTCCTATTTCACAGCTGCAGAAATGGACATTTTCCTCCATTCTCCTTGGTGTCCTTTCAGTTCTTGTAATTAACCAAGAGAAACTCTTCCAAGGCTCTTATGTGGGACTGTTAGTGGCCTTGTGGCCAGGAACATGTTCCCCATCCCCCTTTCCCAGGCCAGCACTTGCTCATCCTGCAGGTCTTCACTTTAATGTCACTTCAGGCTTCCATTTTTATCAACTCCAGAGTTCCTTGGGCTTTTCTTTTTACATTCCCGTGACCTTTTTGTAACAAGTCAGCTCTGAGTTGATCTGTTGATTTGTTTAAGTACTGGAAACTCCCAGGGTACCCCTGGGACCCCAGGCATAGAGGCTGGTGTATAGTAGGTGTTCAATACATCCTTTCCAGCTATCAAATGACTGAAGACGACTCCAAGATATTAAATTAATCTCTTCAGAGTCCAGGATGAGGGGTAGGAGATAGGGGATAGTATTTATCAGTTATTTTCAGTACTGGAATTAGAAACTGTTCTGGCCTCATGTCATTAAATCAAAATGTCTGCAAAAGGCTCACTTATTTTTTGGTAGCACCAAAGAACAACAACAAAAGTTGTCTTGATCCTCATAATTAAGCAGCCATTTCAGCTTGATGTTGGCAGCAAATTTAGACCAAAAGAAGTATGAAGTTGATATGCATGGGAATACTTCAACCCTCTCTTATCCTTCATGCCCCTCTCATGCAAAAACCACCATCCCTGAAAAGGGTAGTGAAAAATGTTACTGGCCAAGGGAATTGGCTAGGGAAGGAGGGAGGTGGAGCATTTGCTTCAATTATCCGGATAATTGTTCCCCACCTCAGGCCATTGTTACTGAAATGAAACAATATTCTATTGGATACTGTCTTGGCCTTTTCAGGCAGGCTCCCCGTGGTGCCTAGCACACGCTGGGCACAGAGTAGGCCCTCAATAAATTTTATTCTGATGACAGAGGAGAGCTTTAAGAGTCAGAGAAGGATGCCTGGATTTGGGGGTGGGCGAATAGTAATTAAGGTGAAATGGGGAACAGAGGGGTTATGTGGTAGGCATGCAGGGCCATCAAAATTCTGTTCCAAGGGTGAGGAGAATGTGAGACTGGGCTTTTCCTGAAATTCTGAGTCAAACCCCTCACTCCTTTTTCAGGACCCCCCCCCCCCTTCTTCTTGGCTGAATTGAACTCTTGAAACTGTGGTGAGCACAAAGGCGAATTCAGGTTTCTCAAAAGCTCATCCGCTCTGAATAAGCACCAGGAAGAAGCAAGATCATTTTTGGTGGTGCATAAGCAAGGGACCTGCAGCCTGTTTTCTCTCTGGAAAGGCCATGCCCAGATATACGTTAAAAGCAACAATTTTTGGGGGGGGGAGGGCTGAAGGGACTGCAGGCGTTTGGGCCCCCATTACTCAGCCAGGACCGCAATATGAGGACTAACTCCCAACTGCCCTCTTTCATCGGACCCACAGCTTTTCAAGAAGAGCTTGAGTTCTCTGTGAGTGCGTATTTGCTAATTGCAGCCTCAGCTTTAATGAGATTCAACTCCCCGCAAGCTCGTTTGCAGGTTACAGCCTTATATGGGGACCCACATTTTCTATCGTGGCAACACGTCCTGTGAATAATCACCTCTCCAGAGCCTGAAAGGAAAGTGAGCGCCGCATTTCTACTGAATGCACGTCTCAGTTCATCCAAGGCTGGCGGGCTTTTGATGGCCACAATGCGAGTTACGCCCAAAGAGTGTCTCTTTGGTCAGATCGACAACGCTTGGCTTCACGTTTGCAAGTTAAACCGGCAGAAACCCGGCTGAAACTCCCACGCCAGACGCCGGGGACATTTCCCTTCACCCTGCTCAGAGCAGAACTAGGGAGTGGGTCTGGACAGGGGGAGGAAAAAAGGGAGCGGTGGGGAGAGGAAGGGGTGGAGGAGAAAGGAGTCCCGATTCTCAGCAGCCATCTAGAAGGGGGGGGGGGCGTTTAATCTGGCATTTCTTTCTTATTTATTTTTTTTCATTTTGCTTTGTTGGCAGCTTTCCCCAAACAAAAAAAATAAAACGAGAGCATTTTCTCCTTGTCTTCACCTAGGTAGCTGCTTTCCTCCAGTCCCTGAAAATGTGACTCCTTCATAAAATCAAAATTTATGATTATTCAAATGTTGGGGACTGTGAAAAGAGAGGAAGAAAGAGAGAAAATTAATATTGCAGCTGTTCTTCTGATTAATGAGAGATAATTGCTCATGAAAAGTCACCCCTGTGGCATTTTGTTGTCTCCTGGATCTTTGTTCTTTTCCACTATTATTGAGGACTTTCTTGAAGACTAAGCGGTTCTTTTCAATTTTTGGGTATTCAGAAAGGGTTGCCTGGTTACAGAGAATGGGGAAATCTCGGGCTATATCGGGTAAGATGTGCCACAGACAGCAATATCACAATGCCACTCGGAGAAAAGGATGGATACAAGTTAACGATGCGCTTTCAATAAAACATTCATAGACTTGTTCACGCTTTGATAATGACCTCATTAAAGGGAGCTGGGGGCAAGTAAGTCCTGTCTCCTGTTTGTGTTCGGCTAACAAAACCCAGCTTTGAGATCATTCATCCCTTTGGAAACTAATATGAAATCAATGTAAGAGGAGCAAATAAATCCGAGGCGGCCCCTCCAACTCTTGGGCTGTCCCGCCCTGCTTTCGGCCTCCGTTTGGAGCAGGAGAACCACGCTGGCAAATGCTGACACTGAGAGAAAAAAGGACTGGGGACAGATAGGGGGGAGTTCTTGGGGGGGTGCAGAGGAAGGGGCAAAGTGGAAGTTACAGCCCTGATTAAAAAAAAAACAAAACTGCTAAGCACATCAGGTCAGAACTTTTGAGGCCTGTTGAATAAGCAAGGCTGTCTCCACCCTTTACTTTCCCTGACTTTGCCCATGAAAAGAGTTAGGAAAAAAGGGAAATGAGAGGGGAATGTGGGGTTCAAGTCAGGTTCCATTCCAGAGGTAGAAAAAAGTACTGGAAGATCTTTTGAAACCTGGAACCAAAAATTCAAATGTCAAGACTGAGCTAGAAGGAAACCGCTCACCCAAGGTTCCAACTGGAGAGTCCAGAGACAAGAAGGCAGCTGCTGCTGTTCTCTCTAGAACTACTGATTGTTTTCTCTAAGTTGAGGGTAGGGTGGGGGGTGCCCTGGGCAGGAGGAGGTGGGAAGAACAATTTTGTTTCCTTCTGGATTATGACAGGACCTTGCAGTCAAGGAAGACAAAGCCATCCTCTATCATCCTGAGTGAAAGGGATAGAATCAAAGGACTTCCCCTCCCCTTAAAAGAACTCATTTTCTCCTTGAGTTATGAAAGTAATGGCTTAGGTAACAGCCTGTACTCTGTACCCAACTGCTTAATTCCGAATAAATCCTTCCACGTGGCTCCCCAAGTCGTGGCAATTAGAGCTCATTATAGGCTCATAAGAGCTCTCATTTTGGGGATTACTTAATGGACAATGAAATTTTATCGGACAGAATCACTGAGAAATAAAATTGTGCAGTGGTGCAAGCACTGTGGGCACACGCCAAAGGTCTGTCTGACTGAGCATGGGGTCCCCTTCTGCTTTGAGCTGGTTGGGGTGCTGTTCCCTGAAAACAGTCACCTGACCAGGACCGGTGGTAATGCTGTCCAGGACCATGCAGGACAGGCATACTTTAGACTGGCTTCTGAAGATGTGGGCTAGATGGAAGGAAGGAAGGAAGGAAGGAAGGGAGGGAGGGAGGGAGGGAAGAAAGGAAGATGGAGATACTGGGAAATCCAAAGATAACTAGAGAAAAGAAAGAGGATAGAGATTACCCAGGGGATACCAAAGTACTTGCTCTTTGTCATCCAATAAATTAACCAAATACTGTAATGGGTACGTTTCTCAGATATGGTCCTAGTTTTAGCCTTAGCTTGTTCTAAGGCCCCTAACCCCTTGAGCCCTAAGTAATCTCACAGGTCTCTCACCTTTCTCAAAATTCCTTGGTACTAGAAACTGAATGTTTCCATAGTCAGACATAATTTGAAGGGGATGCTCAAATCTTTTGCATAATAAAGATTTACTAAAATGGCCTGCACACAAACACAATTTCTAGCACATTAGTAAAGGAGTTCTTTCTGTGAGCACACTCAAAATTCCTGGGAATATTGTGATACAAGTGTCAGCCCCAAACAGACCTTGGATAACCTTCTACCACACCCAAAGGATGAAAAAAAAAGAGAGCAAAAGCTATTACTTTTAAAGAATCAAGGAGGTGGGTTAGGAGGGGGTGGAGTCACCTACTTGAACAATTCAGGCCATTTAAAAAATACCCTCCCATAAAGCCTCTCTCAATTGTTGAACTCCAAATCTTCCCAAATCTGGGGCTGGAATGATTGTGGAGACTGCCTGGATTCTCCCATCAAAAGCGAGGGTGGGCTGGGGTGAGGCTGGGTGTCTACAAGGGCTGCACTAGCCAACCTTGTGGTACAAAAGTAGTTACAGCTGAGCTGCCCCACGGTAAGCCCTGAGACTCCTTAATTGTTGTCACAAGATGTTGGATTAGCACATTTCTGGAATAGCTGTCTGTTTACACTCTGGAGACCCACGTCCACTAACCGCTTTCTAATTGAATTCTAATCACATTCAAATAGCTCAATAACCAGCCTCAGCTGCAATTCATAAAACTTTAATTGCCATCCATAAATCCTAGGCTCCCCAGAGCGGGGCGTCCCTACAACCCAATTACACTTCTCCAGCAGGCAAAAAAGACAGTCACGGAGACGGGGAAAGGGAAGAAAGACAGGACAGAGATGGTGCTCTCCTGTATTGGGGGCACTTTGTTCTCTCCGATGGAGAGAGTCCTGTCTTTAAGTTTCTTGGCACCTCTGTGAATTCAGGCTTGGAGTCAGCCATTCTGGGGAAAAGACCCAACTTGTAGCTGTTGCTCAGCCTCCCCACTTCAACCTGCTTTTCTATAAAGAAAAAGCTGTCACCACTGCTGTTTCCCCAAAGATCAAGTGTCCCAGTCTTAGTAGCATTTTCTCTCTGGCAGCTGGGGGTGAAGGACCTGCGCCACTGAGAGATTTCCTTTACCAAGCCACTTCTCATGATTAGAGATAGGATTCCTCAGGTGGTACAGTCCCCTCCATTCTTTTTAGAATTTGGGGATGCAGAAGGACAATGCTTCCTGTTAAGACTAGACCATTGTCCAAGAACAATAAAAATGAGAGGAACAAGTGATCACTAGACTCAGAGCAAAGGCCTCCCTCAACCCCTGCCCAGTCTCCCGGAGGGCTGGTGTTTGGTCCTCTTTCCAAAATCTTTGGAATGGAATTTGTAGGGGTTGACCTGGAAATGCAGCAGTATAACTACTTGGAGAAATAAAAAGATGACTCTTCACAACCACCACCCCCTCTCCATCAGGAGATAGTTGCTTAGTAGAAAGTGGCACAAGGAAGGGTCCTTGGTATAAGCGACCCCAGCAGGGCCCTAAGTACAAAGGCTTTTAGATCTTCTAGAATATCAGAACAAGCTTGGCGGCTTCTTAGCTGGGAAGCCTCACTGCTGCCACCTGATCCGTCATGAACTAACCACATGAATGACCTTGACCAAGTCCAAAACTGGCTAACAGGGGTAGGTGTGAGCTTGGCCTCAGCTGCCCTCAGGTGTCCTCAGGACAGCTGCCAGTCCTCTGCCTGCACACCCTACTGCAAACCACAGGCCTCACTGTTCACTTTGGCGTAGTTCGGCTGACACTGAGGAGCCAGGAGCGTTGGGCATCCCTATTAAAACGGTCTTGAAGTCTCCACCTGGTGTGCTCTGCCGCAGGGCGCCGGGAAGAGTTGGGTTGGGGTCCAGGCTAAGGAGAGGGGTAGGGTAGAAGATGAGATGCAGCGCAATGATTTCTCGGAAAAGCATAGAGAAAGAGGGGGAAGGAGGCCGGCCTCCCTGGGAAATTAACAAAACCTACACTTTCCAAAGTCTCCCCCTTCCCCTCCCCCGTGTTCTTTCCTGCCGCGCGCCCGCCCCTCCTCGCCGCTTCTGTTGTGACTCGGGCAGCCTATCCCGAGGGTGGGGAGCTGCTGAGGAGCCTGGGCCGTGCGGTACTCCGCAGCATCACGTGCCAGGGTGGGGGCTATAAAATCCAGGAGCCCGGGAGCCGGGCGGGGGACGTGAGGACCAGCCCTCTCCAGGGACCCCTTTGTTCGCGGCCCAGACGCCGACACCTTCGCGTCCCCAAGGGCTGGACCGCCGGCGTCCACGCTGCTCCGGGGCAGAGCTCAGAACACAAGAGCGGAGGGGGCGCCGCGGCCAGCCGGGCCCTCCAGCCATTCGTACCTCCCGACATGTCGCGCTCTTTTTATGTCGATTCGCTTATCATCAAGGACTCCTCCCGGCCTGCACCCTCGCTGCCTGAACCTCACCCCGGGCCGGATTTCTTCATCCCGCTGGGCATGCCATCCCCGTTGGTGATGTCGGTGTCAGGGCCCGGCTGCCCGTCCCGCAAAAGCGGTGCTTTCTGCGTGTGCCCGCTCTGCGTCACTTCGCACCTGCACTCCCCTCGCGCGCCCGCAGGCGCTGGTGGCGGGGGCGCAGGGGTCGGGGGCGGCGGCGGGGCGGCAGGGGGCACCGGGGCCCTGCCTCTGCTCAAGACCCAGTTCTCTTCGGGTCCTGGGGATGCGCAGTTTTGCCCGCGGGTGAGCCACGCGCATCATCACCACCACCCGCCACAGCACCACCATCACCACCACCAGCCCCAGCAGCCAGGCTCCGCTGCTGCAGCGGCTGCGGCGGCCGCGGCCGCTGCGGCCGCAGCTGCTTTGGGACACCCACAGCATCACGCACCTGTCTGTGCTGCCACCACCTACAACGTGGCGGATCCGCGGAGATTCCACTGCCTCACCATGGGTAGGGCGGGGTCTCTGGGTACCTGCGCGCCGCGCCTTTAGCGCTCCCAGTAGTAAACTTTCCTCCGCCACTGGAGGAAGAGAGACCGGAGAAGGGAAGGGAGGAGGGGCTTTTGGTGTAACTGTGGGGCATCCCCAGAAGTTCTACAAAGGTGCAAGTTAGCTTGCCAAACTCTCCACATATCTGCGGAGAATGCAGAGGTTAATTGGCAGAAGTTTGGGGTGGGTGTGTGGGTGTGTTGAACTGAAGTATGGCATCCCGTGTCCCGGCTAGATAAAGTATTTCAATGCTTTTGGCTGTGCCTGCGACCCTCTCTACTAGGCTCCAAAGGAGACAGTCAGACAAGTACAAGCTCCCACCCCCTTTAATCCTCTAACTTTGTGTCCTACGCATCTAAGGTCTTGACTGGCTTTGGGCGTATCTTTCCTCCTCCAATAAATAACGACGTGCCACGAAATGGGAAAGAGTGAAGGATCAAAGGTGTTTGGGGTGGGTCCTTGAGAGGCGTCCTTTCCAAGGGATGGCACGTAGGGTGGGAGCACCTCTCCCGAGCCTTACCTCTTTGCCCTCTCTTGGCTGGTCCGCAGGAGGCTCCGACACCAGCCAGGTACCCAATGGCAAGAGGATGAGAACGGCGTTTACCAGCACTCAGCTCCTGGAGCTGGAGCGGGAGTTCTCTTCCAACATGTACCTGTCTCGACTCCGGAGGATCGAAATCGCTACGTACCTGAACCTGTCGGAGAAGCAGGTGAAAATCTGGTTTCAGAACCGCCGGGTGAAGCACAAGAAGGAGGGGAAGGGCGCCCAGAGGAACAGTCACGCGGGCTGCAAGTGCGTCGGTAGCCAAGCTCACTACGCGCGTTCGGAGGACGAGGACTCCTTGTCCCCAGCCTCCGCTAATGAAGACAAGGAGATTTCCCCGTTATGAGGGGGCCTCCCCAACCCTGCCCCTCGCACACCAGCTGCTCCCGTAGCCAACACCTAGGGCATCCCGGGGCCAAAACTCTCGCCCATCGCCCTCGTCCCATCTGGAGAAGGAACTAGTGACTAAGTCATGGGAGTTCAAAGCTGGGCCTAACCCTGCGCATCTCCTTCTTGACCTGTTTGGGAGTTATAGATCGTTTATTAAAACAATGTAAATAATCTAGAATTCAACTCAGTCTTATTATATAACAGAAGAAAAACAGGGTTGGTTTACTACTGTAAAGGGTTTTTTGAAAGTGCATGTCATTTCTATGTCCCTGTTTTTCAAAACCTGATAAGAACACAGGTTTCTTCATTATTTTTGTTGTTATTTTAAACTGAAATCAATGAGGTTACCAATAACTTAGAAATTAAACCCTGTAGGTCTTGCTTTCTGAAAATTTGCCTGGGGAGAGTTTCAAATCCATGTTGCTGTAAGTCCCTTCATATGTGAATAGTTTTATATAAAATTTATATTTATATTTATTTAAATAAATGAAACAGAATCAGGGTTTTAAATTTGTGATGTGTGCTCTCCCCATCTTCTCCTACCCACTCCTCCTCTCAAGTCTACAGAAAGGCATGTACAGGAAAAGAAAAAAGAAAACCTATTTGAAGTCTTAGAGAAAAAGGTTAACTGAAACTTGATAATGTAGGTCTCTTGGCTTAAGGGAGTATGTGGCTTTATAGGTTTTCTGTGTAACAGAACTTTCTGCCCCAAGAAGACACCTTTAGTTTTGATACCACCTTCCAGATGGTCCCCCCATCCTCAAAGTAGGTGATATCTTCACAGTTGTCAGGGAAAAAAAAAAATCACTCCATTTAGAGTGACATTGACAATGACTGAGAGATAAACCTTTTACTTTGCATGGACAAGTAAGATATTCCCTACCTAGTGTGTATTTCATACCACCCTTTACCCCCTGCCTGTCTATTTTATCTCTCTCACAATTAAAACCTGAATTATGTGAAGGCATTTGCATAGTCAAGATAGTTCTCTTTTTCAAGATAGTTTTTGAAAAAGTAAGAATTTATCAAACAAGTCTGAAGTGAACAAACAGAAACTTACAAATGATGCTACAAGCGATTAGAAAAGTTAATGCTCTTGGTTGTCTGTCTAACTCAGAAATAAGCTGCTTCCTCTCAATGCTGAGAAAACAATAAGTCAGGGACAGGGAAGTATTCTGTGTAAAGATTTACAATCACACATTTCCAAAACAGCCTGGAAATAAAGAGAAGCAGAAAGTAAATAAATAAAAAGAGAGAGAGAAAAGCACAGCCCAGAAATGTCTTTGGACACTTGTGGGGGGGTGGGGCACTTCTTGTTGTCTCTGGTCTCTAACTTTACCCCAATCCAGCTCTTTTCTAGTTCCTCTTTTCCCGTGGCTGGAAGAGTTCATTCCTACCGGCCAGAACACTGAGTGTTCAATTCTTCCTTCAGCAGGCAACCTGGTCTCTCCTCAGTGCAGCCTGGGTCTGTAGCTGAGGAAGTGAGGAAGATGGAAGATGCAAACTAGAGGTTCTCAGTCCCACTAACACCCATTAGTGTGATTTCTGGTCGTTTTCTATAAAGATGCCTGCCACCCAATAGGTTTAAGTCACAGGAACTGTTTAACACACACACACCTTCTTTAGGTCTGATCTACTTTAGGCAGGTCCTATTGAAACCTCACCAGGAGCTTCTAGGACTCTAAAGCTGTGGGCTTAAGGGAGGAGGAGGAGAAGGGATAATGAGACCACTCACTATTTCCTTGAGTGTTCGCCCCCCCCAACCCCACCCCCCCACACCCAACCCCACCACCCCGCCCCACCACCACCACAGTAAGCTCAGGGGAAGGAAAATCCCGTTTTCAGACTCCCATTGAGGCCCTAGCCGGGCATGCAGGAGGGAGGAGGGACGGACAGCAGTGCCCTTCCTTCCGAATAAGGAGCCGCGGGCGGCTTTGTGCAGCGAGCTGGGCCTGGCCACCGCCACGGTCCCAGGCAGCCGGCTTCCTCCGCCCAGAGCCCGGGAGGCTCTGGGTCTCTGGATCCCTGTCCTTCAGTCTCTCGCACGCAGAGCTGCTGGCCCCTGGCCCTGCCCGCCACCACAGGGAGGAGGCGCTGGCCGGTAGACTTGCTAAAGATCGCGTCTCCCTTCTTCCCAAGAAACAGGCCTCTCCGCGAGCGAGCAAAGAGGAAGGAGGAAGGGAGTTGTAGGCGCAAAGAACAGGCATTTAAAGAGAGTAATTCCTTCACAGGAAATAACGGGAAGGACAAAGAACCCCCGCGGCCGCTCTCCGCGCTCCAGTCCGAAGCGAAGCTTCATCTGGGCTGGGGATGGACCCCTAAGTCCCCTTCCCACGCACACGCAGGTCAGCCCCTCTGTAGCCCCATGTTCGGGTCTGGCGCTCCTTCAAGTCCGTGACAAGTTCGGACCCGTGCCTCTGCGACTCACCAGGCTCTGCGACCCAGGCCCTGTGCCCAGAGCGCGGGGCCACGCACTTGCTACACCGGGAGATGCACGGAGCGTCCTGCTCTGCTCTCGGGCGAAGGAGAGGTGCGGCACCAGTTTGTGTTGCTGGGATGGCTGCAGCCCCTCTGGTTCCAATTTTCGGATAAATTCCCCAGGGAAGGGGAAACAAACAAAATATCCCTCTTCAGAAGCAAAAAAATTCAGGCAAAGACGCCCAACTCCACGTTGGATATTCTCTGAATAAAGAAGTTCTCCAGGATGCTCAGGGAGGTCCTTCCTCGAGAACATCCGATGTGGTGTATACCTTTTTGTCACTTTTGGAATGGAGCATGGAATCTTCTACTCTATTAGGATAGATTTTTACATCCCCCAACCCTCCAAAACACTCAGTTGATGTTTTCAAAGTTTTCAAACAGGAATAAATCTTCAGGAATGTGGAATCTGATTTTAAAAGTCTATTCTTTCACGTTAGGCTAAGAACACAAGTCAGCATTCAGACACAAACTCTTACACAAATGCTCCAAGCGATGTTTCCCTACATCTATTAGAGAATAAGGCTTAAGCTGTATGGGGCCACCCTGAACAGTGTCTACCCAGGAAGGAAGCCCTGGATTCTAGCTTTCCCTATGCCTGCACTTGAGAAACAGAAACAACACTCTTCACGCAAAATGTGACCTATTCGAGACTTATAAACATAAAGGGAAGAGAGAAAAAATGAAAATGAGAATTAGAAACCAGGAACTTTCTTCACTAAGAGAAAAGAGATGGGCAGCAGGAACCATTAATGTGGTTGAGTCCACTTCTGAAAACAAGTCCCCAGTTGACAGTTTTAAAAAGGAAAAGAGCTGAGGGTGGGTGGAGGGCAGGAAGGATGACCTCTCACCCCTAGTGCCCTGGTTTAGCCCAGACATTCAGAGCAGAGAGGAGGGGCAAAGACCTTTCCCCTCACCCTCCCACTCAGTGATCAACAAACGCCCAAGGCCAAGGACCTGACATGGATAATGGCCCCAAGCAAAGCTGTTCAATTGTAAACCCTGCCAAAGGCAGAAAGAACCATTCTGTTAATGGGCTGAGGTGATAGAGACACTGGTGCCAGTAGAGCCCATCCCTTTGGGGTTCTTATTCTGAACTGGTTTGAAGTAGTGCTCCTAGTTCGGATCTCCCCCACCTCCCCCAAAGTATGCCAAGCATTTAGGAGAAGCAAACATTTGGTGATGTGAAGTCTTCAATTTCAGGTGTCCTTTTTCCTCCTCTCACCTCTGCTCCCCACTAGTTCAGGTCTGCTAACTGTGCTCAGAATTGTTCAGTTTTCTTGGATCACTTTAATTATGGCCAGACAATTGCCAGAAAGGTGGTTGATCTAAGCAAAAATGGTCACAAGGGGCAATGGTGTCTGATGTGCGCATTTGTGTAGTGTTTGTGTGTATCATGCATGGGTGTATATGAATGTGTGCGTGTGTATGAGAGAGAGAGAGAGAGAGAGAGAGAGAGAGAACACACAACAATTGGTGATGGTCAAATAGGAGAGTAATTTTCACCATCCTCCTTCCCCCCTTTTGCTTCCTCCTTGTACCTTTCTTGAAGGTTCCACTCACTTAGCAAGATACTTCCAAAAAGATTTCTTAAGGGAGATGTAAAGATACTGAGAATGGGTTGGGACAAGGAAAAGACAAGGCAGGGAGAGAGGGAGGAGAGCTGTGGGGGCAGGAGCTCAAGCCCAGACTTCAGGATGTTAGAGGGGAGAATGACACTTTCAACAGAACCTATTTGCTGGAGGAAATTGGGTTTAAAGGAGCAATCACTCCTTTAAAAGGAGCTCCTCCCATCTTCTCCAAACACAGCCGAAAGCTGTCCTAGACAATGAATGCGGCTCAGTGCATCAAAGCAATTGTTCCTATTTTCATTATTCACAGGGAATCTTTGAATGTACCTGTTAAGGTGACAGACCTTTTAAAAGGGAACATTTTTTTCCATGCAATTAATTGGTGCATTTACTAGGCTTCTATTAACATAATTTAATATAAATCTATTTTATAAATCTTTAGGCTTACATTACTGAAAATTGAGCTCTTAAAAAAATGCCCACAGTGCTTCCCGAATTAGATGAAATAGAATCCAAAAACTTGATATTCTGAACCAGCTGGAAATACGAAAGGTAGAAGAATCTTTTGTATTGTCTTTTGTTAATGGTGGAGATGGGAAGAAAAGAGGCAGCTTGTCTTACAGAAGATGAGAAATTCCAGAGGACCAAGGGCTCCTACACCCCAGATCCTGGCACTTGGAGTGAGTTACACAGGCTTTAAGTTCCTTAAATAGATCTCTTAGGAACAGAGTTGAATCAGAACTCAGATGAAAAAAAAAAAAAAAACCAAACTAAAAAGCAACAGTCTAACTTCCAAAGAAATTTATATACAAGTTTATTCTGTATCAGGAAAGAAAAAAATCAAAGCTGTGAGAGAGACCTTACAGTCCCTAACAGTCCCTAATGGTACTTCACGTGGAAACAGATATTCTTTTCTGTTCCTGTAGCCAGCCTCCTTATGTTCAAGTGCATCCTCCAAAATCCTGGGCATCCCATTATCTCTAAAAAATAGGGTTTTATGCTCTCTAAACATATGAGTGTCAATGCACACCCTTTGTCACTGGGCATTGCTTTTCTTCCAGCTGTGTCCTACGTTTTCCTGAACCCTGTTGTACCTTTGTTGAGCCCTCCAAATCCCAAACCCAGGAAGGCCCCAGGGGCTCCTGAGTGAATCCTGACAGATCGGAAGTGTGTGCTGTGTGCTTAGGAAAGTAACTAGTTTCAGATTAATGAAGCAGTGACAATTTCAATCTGCTTAAAGGCGGAGGTTGGCACTGCCCAGGCCTGAGCGTGGGGAGCTCGCCAGGCTGGGCTTTATATTGTCCCCTTTTCTGAAGAGCAGACAAAGATGGATAGAGAGACATTGAAAAGCAGGGGGAGTATTTAAAACAGCCCCATAAAGCAAGCTGTCACTTTAAGACAAGAACCATAGTGCTTTGATGACTTTGTATTAGCTGCACCATTTCAAGTAAGAGACTCAAGTTTCTAGTGAGAGGGAGGAAAAAGGAAGGGAGGGAGAGACCAAGAGAGGGAGAGAGAAAAAGGGAGGCAGGGGGAGAGAGAGGGAGACACAGAAAGAGAGAGAGAGAACAGAGAAGGAGGAGAAAACCGAGAGAATGAGGCAATATTTAGCCTGTGAGCACTGTAGCGAGACTAATTCTTAGGAAACTACTTGATTTCTGAAGTTCAGGGGGGAAACAACCCACAGCAGGTGCAGAGAAAAAAAGGCAGGTGGGAGTTGCTGCCGGTGGGAAAGCGCTCCCTGTCCGTGGGTCGCAGCCGGCTCCTCGGAGCTGAAGCCAGTTTGGCCTCAGTTTTCTGGGAAGGGCTGGAGCGGGGCGCGCAGCTCCGCCCGCTCCAGGCTGCTGCGGATTATAATGGAAATTTTTTGAGAGCATGAAAGAAAAAGAATAGGAAAGAGGGGGAGGGCATGCTCTAGGAGACCACCTTCACAAAGCCTAATTTAAATTGTTTGGGGTCAAGCAGCAGCAAGCCACCTCCCCCTTTTCCTCCTTAATTAATTAATGACCACGATTAATTATTAGGGTCTTGCATCTCAAGGCTTGAAAACGCCTCCGCCAAGGGCCAAGGGCGTAGGAGTTGCTTAACTCAGACACGCAGTTTGAACTTGGGAGAAGGGAGTTGAGACTTGGCGGTGGGCTTGCGGTTACGGATTTCTCCCATCCAGTCTTCCAAGGCTTTAGCTCACGTCTCCTAACGCCAGGTACCAACTCCCCGGAGAGGGATGAGGATGCTAATGCTTCTGTCCCACGCAAGTGCAGGTATCTCTGAATTAGCGAGTCCTCCGTGTCTGGAAATGGATGGGCAGCAATGTGTTTCACCTTCTGCATCCAGAGTAATTGACACCTTAGATTTTTTTGTACCTGTCATAAAACTTACTTTCTTACTTTTTTTTTTTTTTTAAAGATGTTGGAGCAAGGGCCGGAGACCCCGGGGGGCTTGAAAGCTGACAACAGGGCTCCGCGGTCGGCGGTGCTGGAGGGAGAAGCCTTTAGTCACTGTTTCATTAGGCACTATTTGAACCTTGCAACATGTGGTAATTTCTGGTGCAAACTGAAAAGGGGGGATTATGTAGGAGGGACACAAGGAAATTAGCGAACGGTTAATTTAACTCGTTTTCTGCTAGACTTTTCGATACATTCCTAATTGACTGAGGGGCAGGTGAAGCTCCCGCCCCATGCAGGCTCATTCACGGTGGGAATAAATGGCTCTTTTTAACTCACACTGCTCACAATATATCATCAGGGAAAAGACATGCAATGAATATGTTGATTTTTTTATTAATGGAATTACACCCTGCCATGCAGGTGTGAGGGTAAAAACCTATACTGCAATGAAATAAGATTAACAATGAAATTAGAATTTTATTAGCTTTATATGTCACATAGACCTGGATTTGAACTGTCAAAACAAGCAACAAGAAAAGATATTCTGAAGGCAGTTCTGCCAGTCAACCGGGAGAAACGAACAGCGTGGTGTCCAAATCATAATCAGCTTCCAGTTCCTTCGGGACCTTACTTGGGCGGTAGTGGGCAAGTGGAGGGTCTCGCGTGGGCAACCGCCTGGCCTACCGATCCGCAGGTAGTAGGTGGGAAACACCGATGGAGCTGGTGAGGCTTGGCCTAGAACCGGCCAGTGCTGGGGCTGGAGGAGCCTGGAAGGCCCGAGGCCGCTGCGAGGTCAGCTCTGTAGGCCTCAGGCTTCCCATCCTCCAAATCAGCTGCCGGGTCTGGCTGTCACGCCAACGAAAGGAGAGAAAAGTCCGATTGCGAATGCGGGGCTCTAAGAGGGGTAGGGTGCCCTTTGGAAACCAAACTTTTTTTTTTTTTTTTAAACCGGGGGCCCTGGAGCTTCGGCGCAGCTACCTGGGTCTGGCAGACGAAGAGGTGCCCTATGCAAATGGTTCACTATTAGGCGAGAAAGAAACACTTCAAATGGCCCTTTGTAACCTTCTATAGAAAATCGAGGTACTCTGCATGACAAAGCACAATTAAGCTTTCTATTCAGGAGTTCTGCAGCTGGTAGTCCATTGGGAAAGTGGGAGGAAACGCGAATATATTAATAGTGTGGCAAAAGTTTTTTGTGTGCGTGTCCTTTTCTGGGTCGGGGGTGGGGAGGGGCGGTGGGTAGACCCGGAGGGGAAGGAGGCTCCGCCTTGGATCCTTGCCACCTGAACCCCTTCGCTTCCACCCACGTGGAGAGTCCAGCTTGTCTGGAAATCAGAGAGTTCTTACTGGTCTCCGTGACCCTGGCGCGAGCAGCAGGGCCAGGCGGACCCCACTGGGATCAGCTTCCGGGTGGGGGAGGGACGCGTGCCCCGGCCTCCCCTGTAACCCTTAGAGAGCTGGGCTGATCCAGTTGTCCTTGATCACAGGTGTAGGAAGGAGTGTCCCCAGGCGTCAGTATAAGGATGGTTGGTAGCGAGCATCGAGCATAAGAGCGCAAGAGGGTGGTGCTGAGGTGGGAAGGGCAAAACCAGACTCCGCTCAGGTCCAATTTTCACTTCCTAATCGCTCATTTTTTACAGTTCTCCAACTTTTTCTTTGCTTCTAAATAAATCAGGTCCCCTTACCTGCTGTGCTGGTTACCGTCCCTTTGCCTATTTCTGTCCTCTTCTGCATTGCCCTGAGCCTTTTTGGATTCCACCTTTGTGGATTGTATTATTTCGTTTATAAACATGCACTATCTGCGGGGGCCTTGCCTCTAGCTTGTGTATGGGTTTGGTGAATGAGTAGCTTTGGAAATAACCAAACACCTGAGGAGAGAGAAGTGGAGATGCCTATTATTGAGAATGCTGACTTGTCACAGTACTGGCAATGGCTGCTTCTCCCTGGTAATTCCCTTCCTCTCTGACAGCCTCTTTCCTGAGATGCCCACTTTTAACCAGGTTCTCCCTGGGCCTGCAAATGTGAGTGGAAATGCCTTCCAGCTTCTAGGAATCCCTGGGTTCCTGGGTACCTCAAAATTCGTGCTGGTTCCCTTAGCGCTACACACATCTCTGCAAATAGTGGCTTTTAAAAAAGTTTCTTCAAAGTTCTCAATTCAGCCAAGGGCTGGGATGTAGCTTATTGGCAGAGCTCAAGTGCTGGGTTTAATACCCAACACTAGGAGTGGAGGGTGGTTGCCTGGTTCTTGATGTTAGGGTTGAGTCATTCCCTTCTATAACAGACAGATCACCCCACTTTTGTTGAGACAACTCCTGTGAGAACAGCTCTGTCCTCTAGTCCATTTCATTTTCAGACAGTTTTGACAATTAGAATCACCCTTCCGGAATCTGTGTTCACCGTTTTCTATCCATTGGTTCTACCTAATTCTTCTCCATGGGATTTCCAAGTGTCTAACTGGAAGTGTCTGTCTTCTCCCCTATACCCAGCTCTGAGATCCTTGATGACAGAAACTGCATCTTCCATTTCTATATCCTCAGGAATCATCACAATGCCTAGATATAGTAGTTTCTCAATAAATGCTATCTGGATCAATTCATCGTTCTGCTTCCAAGTCTCTACCAGTTGCCTCAGTCATGGAGAATTTAGAAATGTCTGTGATGAAACATAACTAGATATATCTACAGGGTTCTCTCCGCCCTCTTCTCTCCCCTGTCTCTCTGTATGTATATGATAAATAGATATATAGGATAAATATCGCACATATAAAACAATTACAGATAGGATACAGAGAAGATTCTTGAGTCAGTCTGCATGCTAGGCCATTCATTAGCAATATAACCTTGGGCAAATCACTTAACTTCTCTAACTTCCATTTTCTTCTCTTGTAAACCGGGAATAATTAGTAGTTGAGAATTAAATAAGAACGTTGAGGGGCTGAGGTTGTAGCTCAGCAGTAGAGCGCTGGCCTAGCACGTGTGAAGCCCTGGGTTCAATTGTCAGCACCACATAAAAATAAATACGTAAAATAAAGGCATTGTGTCCAATTACACCTAAAAAATAAATATTTTTTAAAAATAAGAATGTTGAAAGCTAAATTAGGAAACCTGGGAAGATAAGTAGATATTTTGAAAAAGTAGCCAGAAGGTCTAACTGAAAAGTTAACTTTTAAATAAAGACCTGTTGCTGGGGCCAAAGTATTCCAGGCACAGGTAGCAACAATCACCAAGGCCTGGTGGGAACATGCCTGAAATAGCTGGGGAACAATGAGGATGCCAAAGTGACTATAGGAGAGCTGGTGTTTGTGTGGGTGGGGAGGGACAGTCTACCAGGTAATAGGGTGGGTCCTGGGGGTGGGAGCAAGGACTTTGGCTTTTGATTTGAGATAACTGGGAGTCCTCTGAAGGATTTTGAGCAGAGGAGTGAGAAGCTATAATTTAAGAACCATCAGGATGAATTTTGCTGCATTGTGAAAGGATTTCAATAAGACAAGGGCAAAGACAGGGAGGTTACAATGCTACTAAATGGAGTCAGGTAACAGGTGACTGTGCCTTGGATCAGGAGGTGATGATGGGAGTTGTGAGAAGTGCTGAATTCTTGCATCTGTTTTGGTAGAGTGGCCAGGTTTTGCCAAACTGCATCTGAGGCCTAGAGAAAGAAAAGGGTCAAGGATGACAACGAGGCCTTTGTCCCTAGGATTTGGAAGAAGAAAAGCTGCAATTGAGAAGAATGTAGAAGGAGCAAATTTTAAGGTTGAAGGCTGGGGTTGTGGCTCAGCAGTAGAGCCTAGCATGTGGGACGCCCTGGGTTCAATCCTCAGCGCCACATAAATATAAATAAATTAAAGGTATTATGTCCAACTATAACTAAAGTGAATGAATAAATGAATGAATGAATAAAGATATTGTATTCAATTAAAGAATAAATATTAAAAAAAATAGATCAGGTTAAGTGTGAGATGACAATTAGACATCAAAGTGATGGCATCATGCAGGCAATTGGATGGTTGAGCCTGAAGTTCTCAAGTGAGATGCAGACTGAAGGACTGAGTTAAGGAGTTGTGAATTTGGTGACAGTGAAGGTGACCCTGGAGCAGGTGTGCTCTCTCAGGAGAAATGTTTAGTATAAAGAGAAGAAGCCCAAGGCCTGGGCACTAGACAGTTCTAAGGATCATGAAACAATCTTGGAGATGTAGGAGAATTAGCAAGGAGAGAGAGAATTAATGAACTGAAGCCCTGGGGTTGCCTGAGCTTGCTCCTGGGAGACAATTTCTAGAACATAGAGCAGGTAGACAGCTCAAACAAGGGCCAGCAATTTCCTTGAGTTGGGAAGATGGAATTAAGAATTAGGAGACACCAAATTGGGTATTCATAAAACACAGTACCTATGCACCAGCAAACTGCTCGCAAAGAAAGTTCTAGAAATCTGCAGGGAGCTCTTCCTAAGTTTTCAGCTGAGTATTCATTAGTATTTGAATGTTAAAAAATACTGAACAGGCTGAGGCCAGAAAAAGAACATGGGAAAGTAACTGGAGGAACAATCCACGGAGTTTACACGGGCCTCGGAAGGTTTGCGTTCCCACTGACCAGGATGAGAAGCCCTTCTATGAAGTCTTTTCATTCAAATGTAATAGAAGGAAATTGCCTCAGTAAAAGGGCAAAATTAGCCATAGACAAGGGCTGCTCAGGTCCCACCTTACAAAGTTAAAAGCAAACCTCAAAAAGATTACAATGTCCCCAAGTAACTACATCAAAAAGCAAAGCTCAAAAATATTTAAAGAATAAACCCCCCCGAACCAGAAATGAAAACCTTAGCTTCCAAGTCACAATAAATATTGACCAGGTATCCAATCAAAACATACGAAGCATGAAAAGAAGCAGCAAAACATTCTATGAAGAAAAAACTTAATAGATAGAGAAGCAGACCCAGAAATGACACATTTGATAGAATTAGCAGAGAAAGCTATTGGCTATTAAAACCATACTACACACACATATATTTATTTATTTATTTAAAATTTATTTTTTGTTTCACAGTGCAGGGGATTGAACCTTGGATTTGCACATGAAAGGTAAGTGCTCCACCACACCCTCAGGCTACAACTACATTTAAAAATTTCTTCCATATATTCAAGAAGGTACAAAAATCATGACCATAATAAAGAAAGGTCTATAATTTATTTTTTAAAAAAATACCTAAATCAAAATTACTAAATCCAAAAGTACAATGTCTGAGAGGTATCTCACAACAGTGAGATGCTGCGACTAAAAATTAGTGACATTAAGGACATAGCCATAGAAATTTGTATCTCACTCTTGAACAAAGCTCATCTAACACACTAACACATGTATATTAGGGTTTTCTACTTAGAATGCTAGATAGCACTTCAGTACTGCACTTGGGGGCATTATTTTTCATTGTGTTAAGATAATATGCTATAAAATTTACCATTTTAATTATCTAAAGTAAATAATTCAGTGGCATTAAATATTTTCATATTTTTATGTAACCATCACCTGATCCATCATCCAGCTCCAGAAGTTCTTGGTCTTCCCAAACAGAAACTCCATTTCCATTAAGCAATAACTCCCTCATCCTCCCTCCTAATCACCGTTCTATTTTCTATCTTCATGATTTGGAGTATATTACATACTTCATATAAGTGGAATCATACAATATTCATCCTTTTGTAACTGACTTATTATACTTATCATAATGTCCTCAAGATCCATCTGTGTTGTAGCACATGTCAGAATTTCCTTTCTTCTTAGGGTTAAGTAATATTAAGTAATATATATATATAATATATATATTATATATAATAAGTAATATTAAGTAATATATATATACCGTATTTAGTTTATCCATTCATTCATGGATGAGCATTTGGTTGCTCCAATCTTTTGGCAATTGTGAATAATGCTACTGTAAATGGGTATACAACTATGTTGTCAAACCTTGATTTTAGTCCTTTTGGTATACACTTAGAAGAGAAATTGCCAGATCATATGGAAATTCTGTTTATTTTTTTAGATATTGCTCTACTGTTTTTTATAGCAGCTGTGTTGTTTTACATTCCCTCCAGTATTGCTCAAAGTTTTCAATTTCTGCACATCCTCATCAACACTTGTAATTTTATTTTTTAGTAACAACCATCCTAACAGGTGTGAAGTGGTATCATATAGGGTCTTCTCTGATGATTGCTGATGTTGAGCATCTTTTCATGTGCTTATTGGCCATTTGTATGTCTTCTTTGGAAATGTTTATTTGAATCATTTGCTCTTAATTATTTATGCAGTATTGGGGATGAAACCTAGAGTCTCAAGCATGCTCGGCAAGTTCTCTACCACTATGCTCTATTCCATCTCCATTTTCTTGTTTTGTTTTGCAGTACTGGGGATTGAACCCAAGGACACCCTACCCATGAGCTACACCCTTCGTTCTTTTTATTTTTTTGGTACTGGAGATTGAACCATTGTGCCACATCTCCAGCTACTTTTAATGTATTTTTAAGAAACAGGGTCTCAATGAGTTGCTTAGGTTCTCCCTAAATTGCTAAGGCTGACTTAGAACTTGCAATCCTCCTGCCTTGCCTCTTGAGCTGCTGGGATTACAGGTGTGTGCCACAATGGCTGGCTTCTTTTTTCTTTTGAGACAGCCCACCCTTACAAATTAATAAAATCTTGCCCCTACCTCTGTTTGGGAGTAGCTGGTCCCTCTGCCAGATTGCTGTCTACCTTCAGCTGAAGCCCTGCCTGTATATATGTCCATGTGACTCAATTTCATTTCTACCATCACTAAATCAACAACTCCCATCTCTGGTGTAATGTGGTATAAGATAAGGGTCTATTTCACTCATGTACATGTAGATACCAAGTTCTTCCAGTGTTGTTTGTTCAAGAAGCCGGGAGTGATAGCACATGCCTGTAATCCCAGCAGCTGGGGAGACTGAGACCCAAGGATGGCAAGTTCAAAACCAGCCTCAGCAACTTGGTAAGGTGCTAAGCAACTCAGTGAGACCCCATCTCTAAACAAAAATATAAAAAAGGGTTGGGGATGTGGCTGAGTGAGTAAGTACCCAGGGATTCAATCCCCAGTACAAAACAAACAAACAAAAATCCCATTGTTGTTTATTGAAGAAACTGTCCTTTCCCTATTGAATGTTCTTGTGAACCATGTTTAAAATCATTTGTCCATATGTGAAAGGATTTATTTCTGGATCATCTATTCTATTTCACCAGTCCAATATCTGTCTTTATGCCAGTCTTGCATAAAGCATACTATTTTTCTTATAGTAGCTTTGTAGGAAATTTTGAAATCAGGAAGTATCAAGCTTTTACATTTTTTTCTTCTTTTTAAAAAATATTTTTTAGTTGTAGGTGGACACAATACCTTTATTTTATTTATATGCAGTGCTGAGGATCAAACCCAGTGCCTCACGCATGCTAGGCAAGCACTCTGCCACTGAGCTACAACACCAGCCTCTTTCTTTTCCAAGATTTTTTTTTTTTTACAAATACTTGGGATCCCTTAAAATTTTATTTGTAAAATTTTAGGATTTATTTTTTTGTTTCTGAAAAAATATATATATAAAACATTGGGATTTTGATAGGGTATTGCATTGTATCTGTGGATCATTTGGGGTTTATTGGCATCTTAATAGAACTATGGCTTCAAATCCATGAACATGAGATGTTTGTATACTTGTTTCCTCAATTTCTTTTGGCAATATTTTATAATTATCAGTGTATATGTCTTTTGGGTAGGGGCAAGGGCATTTTAAATAGCAAAATCATCAACACAAAGCACAAAAACGCCAACAATGTAGCACTAAATAGACCACAGATAGGACACTTATTACCGTAGAAGGGCCGAAACAATGAAGGCAGAGCCTTACTTTGTTCTACCTGGCTGGACCACACACCTCAAAGGTGCTCTGAGAATGTTCACTGTTAGGGTTTGGGTCTGGAAATGTCCCCTGAAACCTCATGTATTGAAGGCTTGGTGCCTGATGCAGTAATGTTCAGAGATGGGGCTTTAAGGAAATGATCAGATCATGAAGGTTCTAACCTCATCAGTGGATTAATCCATTTGATGGATTCATAATTTGAATGGATTATTGGGAGTTGGTAGAAACTGTAGGAGGTGGGACATAGTTGGAGAGAGTGGGTCCTTGGGGGCATGACATTGGGGACAGTATCTTGTCTCCATCCCTTTCTCCTTCTACCTTATCACAGCCCAGAAACAATGAGGCCAGCTGACCATGGACTGAAATCTGTGAATCTGTGAGCCAAAATAAACCTTTCCTCCTCTAAGTTGTTTTTCTTGGGTATTTTGTCACAGCGAAGAAAAACTGACTAACATACTCACAAATGACTTCAACAGCACCGGATTTTTAAATTACCAAGTTTTAGTTATAAGAAAATTTTAACAAGTAGGTGACTTCATAATATAAAATCTATAAATAATGAGGGACAAGTTAATATAGAATTAAAACACATGGCAGCAATAGCAGAAAGGCTGGGAGAGAGAATTGAAGTACAGTGTTGTAAGATTCTTATATAATAGATAAAGTTCTTACAGGATAGCTGCTATAACATTATTTAAATGGAGACTGTGAGAAGTTCCACAAACAAACCCAAATGAAGGAAAATAAGCAAAAAGAGACACAACTAAAATGCCAACAAACACTATAAAATGGAATAATAAAAAGTTCTTCTAGAAAAAAAGAAAAAAGTTCTGGTAGGGCTAGGGGTACAACTCAGTGGTAGAATGCTTGTCTAGCATGCAGAGGCCCTGGGTTCTACCCCAACTACTACGGGGGAAAAAGTTTAGCTATCAAGATATCAAGAGATGAAGAAACAAAAAAGCCCATTAATGAAATCATAATGACTGAAGAAAGAAATCTACTAGGGGTTAGAGGTGTAGCTCAGTGGTAGAGCACTTGCCCAGCATGCATGGACTCTGGGTTTGATCCTCACACCATCAAGAAAACAGAACAAAACAAAATCAACTTGAATATTCAAGATGAGAAGGAAAGAATCAATGAATTCTATTGAATGTGTGTGTGTGTGTGTGTGTATGTGTGTATTTTGCTGGGAATTGAACCCAGGGCCTCACACATGCTAGGCAAGTGCTCTGCCAAAATTCTAATGATCTTGAAAGTACTTTTATTGTATTTGCTTATGTACCTGAATAATGAATTGTTTAGTTTTATGATTCTTTTTCAAATATGACATTTTGTTTGTCACTCTAATTGTCATTAAATTGTAGGTAATTTGTCTTATTAGCTGCATTCTGTGATATTTGATGTTTTGTATTTCACAGCCATATCTGAGTGTACATATATATACACGCACACACTCAGAAATGGCTGACATTTGTGTACATGTGTGTGTGTGTGTATATATATGTGTATGTGTATATCTATATAAAATTCTTGGTATATATTTTCATTTTGTATCTGTGGCTTAATGTCTTATATTACTTCTGAAAATTCTTTGTCAGTACATTGTTAAATATTACTACTTCTCATTTCTATTTTCTCTTTCTAAAATTCCTTCCAGATGTGTAGTTTACCTTCTCATTTTGTCTTCCATCTCATAATCTCTAGTCATACTATCTATTTGGAGGTGAGAGATCTGTGTTTTGAGTAATGTCTTCATTTTTACTTTCCAATTTACTAATTTTCTTTTAAATGCTATCTAATCTTTGTCCACATAATTTAGATTTTTACTTCAGCAATGATATCTATTTTTAATTTAAAAATTCACTTTGTTTTTTTCTAACAACTTTATTAGAATTTGTTGATAATATCTTACATTTTAAACCATCTTTATTTCTCTTATTTGTGCTTCATAATTTATTGTTTTTGATTTCTTTTTTGTATTTATTCTAATTTGTTATATATGACAGCAGATGCATTTCAATTCATGCTACACATATAGAGCACAATTTTTCATATCTCTGGTTGTATACAAAGTAGAATCACACCACTTGTGTCTTTGTAAATGTACTTAATGATGTCCATCTTATTCCACTGTCTTTCCTTCCCCCATGCCCCTCCCATCCCCTCCCACCCCTTTGCCCATCAAGAGTTTGCCTAATCCTCCCATTCTGCCCCACCCAACCCCTCTTTATATCAGAGAAAACATTCGGCATTTGTTTTTTTGGGATTGGCTAATTTCCTTAGCATTATATTCTCCAACTCCATCCATTTACCTGCAAATGCCATGATTTTATTCTCTTTTACTGTTGAATAATATTCCATTGTATATATAAACCACACTTTCTTTATCCATTCATCTATTGAAGGACATCTAGGTTGGATCCACAGTTTAGCTATTGTGAATTGTGCTGCTATAAACATTTTTTACCACACACACATCAGATAGAGCACTAATCTCTAGGATATATAAAGAACTCAAAAATCTAAACACAAACACACACACACACAAAAACCAAACAAACAAAAAAACACAACAAATAACCCAATCAATAAATGGGCCAAGGACCTGAACAGACACTTCTCAGAAGTGATATACAATCAATCAACAAACATGTGAAAAAAATGTTCGACATCTCTAGCAATTAGAGAAATGCAAATCAAAACTACTGTAAGATTTCATCTCACTCCAGTCAGAACGGTAGCTATTAAGAATACAAACAACAATTACTGGGGAAAAAGGCACACTCATACATTGCCAGTGGGATTGCAAATTGGTGCAGCCAATATGGTAAGCAGTATGGAGATTCTTTGGAAAACTGGGAATGGAACCACCATTTGACCCAGCTATCCCTCTCCTCCATCTATACCCAAAGGACCTAAAAACAGTATACTTCAGGGACACAGCCACATCAATGTTTATTGCTTTGTGATTTCTATGTCATTAAAATATCTCATACATAATTAAATATTTGTGCCTGATAAATATAATATCTGAAGTTATTGGTGTCTAAATCTGTTGTTTGTGATTTTTGAAGCCTCTCATTGAAACGTACTTCATTTCCATACAAATTTGAAGATGACATTTGGTTATCCTTAACCTCTGGAAAATCTATCTGTATACTGAAACTTTGGATGGGTTATCTTCTGCTAGGAGCCATTTTAGACCCTTTTCTTTAATCAGGAAGTCTCAAATTCGTCATCTTCTTCCACTTATCCAAAATTCCATTTTCGTATTACAGAACTGATACCAGCACATGCTTGTAGGACAAGCTGATGTTTGCCAGATCTTAGTACTTCTGGTTTTATTTAGTTAAAGGTTTTCTCATGTCAGAGGTTTTGCATTATTTCCTGAAAACCAAGTGATAAACATTTTGTTCTGTGCAGGATCTCATTATTTTGCAGTGGGAAGTCCTTTTAGACTATCTTGTCTTTCATAAGAACAAGTTTCTTATCTCTCTCCCTCTTTTCTTAGCTAAGGGTGATTTTTTTCCCACTCTTTCTTTGGTTATTAATTCATATGTTAAATAGTCAAACTTACTTTAAAGGTGTGTCAGAATGACAAATTTTGTCTACATAGCTGACAAATAGATTTGTGAATAGAATAGAGATTATAGAAACATATCCAGGTATTTGTTAGGGCTTAATATATGATAAGGATTGTACTTCATTAATAAAGTATGCTCACATAATAAGGGTGTTAACATATTTGTTTGTATATCTAAATGCACTGCATATATAATTCCATTATGTAAATTTGTGTGTATAGACATACACTAAATCTGATGTCATAATATTAAAGTAAAATGTATAAATATAGAACACTTCTTAAATCATTAATCCAATGTTTTTTGAGTGCCTATTATATATTAGATGCTGGCAGGATTTAGAAATATAGTGTAAAGGACATTGATATGAAGCTTACATACAAATGTCAATGGCCAACAGCAGTGACTTTTGCTTTGTAGGACTGGGACTTGGGGCAAAGTGCACTTTTAAAATATTTTCTCTATTTTTACTTTTATTTCTACCTTACACAACACTGAATTGGAAGGCTTTTTTTTTTTTTTTTTGAGAATGGTTGTGTGTGTGTGTGTGTGTGTGTGTGTTGCTAGGGCCAAATCCAGGGTCTCACACATGCTGAGCACGTCTTACCACTGAACTATATATCTAGTGTCAGATTACATAATTTTAAAACCCAATAAAGATTTTTTTATTCTTTTTTAAAATTTATATATGACAGCAAAAACCCAATAAAGGTTTTTTAAAACCCCAATCATTACTATCTATATGTTCAAACATTTATTTCACAGTTTCAGAAAACTCACTAAAGAAACTGGTTATTGGTAGAGTGTCGGCCTAGCATGTGAAGCCTTGGATTCGAATCCCAGCCCCAAAAAACAAAAGGAAAAATCTGCTTGTAAAATGTGCTCATTCTAGAATTCAAAGCTTTCTCATAACAATCCTGTGAAGGCATTGGGTGATCACATGACAGCAGAGATGCAATTGGTTGCTAAGAAGACTGACAAGTCAAATGACTAGTTTTCCATAGGGATAATAGTAAAAACTTGGATTCTTTGCAGAGAAAAAAGAAAAAGAAATAAGAAGGAACCAGGCATAGGGGTAATGTCCTGTAATCCCAGTAATTTAGGAGCCTGAGGCAGGAGGATCTCAAACTTGATGCTAGCCTCAGCAACTTAGTGAGTCCCTGTCCAAAATAAAAAATAAAAAGGGTTGAGGATGTAGCAAATGGTAGTGGGCTCCTGGGTTCAATTTCCACTACAAAACAAAACAATGCTGGTGATGAAATATGCAGAAACTAGAAGGAATTATGAGCACATCCATGCACTATTTCACCAAGTGGTATTTTTGTTGTTTTTAAGAAAAATATGTTAATTAAATTTATTTTTTGATTGACGTGTAAGATTTGTACATATTTATGAAATTTTGATTCAGGTATATATGGAATGAAGCATCAAATTTAAGATAATTTGCATGTCACCTTTAACTTTTATAATTTTCTATGATGAGTATATTTAAAATCTTAATTTTTGATTTATAATGTATCATTATTAATAACATTCATTATTAATAATAATATTCATAATATTATAAATAATATTTCTGATGTTATGGAACATCAGAAACATCCCTTCTAACTGAAAGTTTGTAGCTGTTGACCAACCTCTCTCTATTCCCTCTGCCTCCTCCTCTCCCCAGACTCTGGTAACCACTATACTATTATAAATTTCTTTAGATTCTCCAAGAAAGTAAGAACATGTGGTGAATATCTTTCTATGCCTGATTTATTTCACTTTACCAATGGTCTCCAGTTCCAACCATGTTGTCATAAATGACAGGATTCTTGTTTTTTTATGGCTGAATAGTATTCCATTTTATACATAGCCCACATTTTCTTTTTCCATCCATCCACAAATGGACATTTAGGCTGATATCATACCTGGGCTATTGTGAATGTTGCTGCAATAAATATGGGTGTGCAGGTGTCTTTGTGACATGTTGCTTTAATTTCCTTTGAGACTTTACTTGGCAGTGGAATTAATGGATCACCTGGTAGTTCTATTTCTAGTTTTTTTTTTTTTTTCTAGGAAACTTCCTATTCTCCATAATGGCTGTGCTAATTTACATCTTCATCAATATTGTATAAGTTTCCCTTTCTTTGCATCCTTACCTGAATTTGTCTTTGTTGCTGTTGTTCCAGGGATTGAATGCAGCAGCACTCTACCACTAAGCTGCAACCCTAGCCATTTTTATTTTGAGACAGGGTCTCATTAAGTTGTCCATGTTGGCTTTGAACTTGGGATCCTTCGGTTTTAGTCTCCCAAATCACGGTGATTGCAAAGACCTGCCTCAAAATGGAGTCTTTGAACCACTTGCTTATCATCCAGGAATATGTCAGGATGCACATTCCTGCTCCCATCTTAGACTGCCCACATCACCCCTCCCACTGGGGTCCTGTATTGTAAACAGACACTACTTGACCTGCAGACAAGTGTTAAACACAATCTAGCTCCTGGGACTCATCTACACCAGAGAAGGAATTTGCCTCTCCTTGGCCAAATTTACTCTGGATTCTTTTTTTTTTTTTTAATCGTCAGCACAAACAAGAATCTGGTACCAATTAGTTTTGTTCCTTTTTCTAAAAGGTCTATGTATCTCATTAAATCTAATAACTTGATTGCTAGGGGCTGAAGACTATAGAGAAAATAATGCTATTTTTGGTGTTTAATTTAGGCACCAATTAGTAATTAGTGAGTCAAGTGTCTGTGCTCCTTGGCAGCAAGTGGCTCTGAGTGTTTCTTCCCTGATAGAAGCCCACACACTCAGCCCCTGTCTGCCCTGTTGCTCTGCCTTTTCAGGTGTTGAATTCATTTGGGCTGAGTGGGAACAGTGACCTTCACCATGGCTCCCTCCATTTTCTACTCACTAGGGAAACTTCACACATTTTGTTCCTGAACTCCACTTCATACAGAGTCAAAAATACCTGGAGCTGGCACGAGGGCACATGCCTGTAATCCCAGCGACTTGGGAGGCTGAGGCAGGAGGATGGCAAGGCCAACCTCAGCAACTTAACAAAGCCCTATGCAACTTAGCAAGACTCTGTCTTAAAATAAAAAATAAAAGGGGCTGGGGATGTAGCTCAATGGGAGAGTGCCCCTCGGTTTAATCCCTGATACCCAAATAATACTAATACTATTGCCATTACTCTTACTAATAGTAATAATAGATAAAATAATGCAACTGAGTCATTTTTTATGATTCCTTGCTCTTTCTTTTTCTATTAATGCCCATTTTCTAGTCATGATCTAGCTGGATAAAGAGCCACCTACTCTTATTCCATTTAAGTGGCTGATGAGTTCAGTAACATGATGTTGTTAATAGACTTTTAAGCACACAAGCAACAAATAGACATATCTTCTTCATTAAAAATTGATATTACAAATATGGCTAAATCCCCCTTGACCTCCCCAATCCTGCTCTTCTTCTGTTCTCTCTAGTGGTATCATTATTTAGTATGTATTCCTTTAGGCCATTTCTGAGGCACTTAAATAGACAAATATCTGTTATGTGTATATTATGTGTGTGTGTGTGTGTGTGTGTGTATATATATATATATATATATATATATATATATATATATTTTTTTTTTTTTTTTTAAGAAAGTGATAATCAATGAATCATTCTGCAATTGAGTTTTCATACTCACCAGTAGATTTTGAAGATCTTTCTAGGTTAGTATATAAGGATCCATCTCATTCTTATTAATAAATGCCTCATTTTTTTTACTGTAGAACTATATTACTACAGTTTATGTAGCTGTTCATTTATTGATGGGCATTTTTAGATAAACATTATGTTAGTCAGCTTTTCCTCACCGTGACAAAATACATGAGATAATCAACTTATAGGGCGGAAAGGTTTATTTTGGCTTGTAGTCTCGTAGATTTCAGTTAATGGTCACTTGGTCCTGTTGCATTGGGCCTGTGGCAGACAGCACAGTATATCATGGAGGGATTGTGTGGTGGAGGAAGACCATGCGCCTCATGGCAGCCAGGAAGCAAATAAAGAGAAAAGGAGGAACTGGATCCCAGTATCCCAATATTCAAGGGCACGACCTCATTTCTGCCAGCTAGGCTCACATCCTAAAGGTCCCACTACCTCCCAATAGTACCATATGCTGGGGACCAAGCCTTTAATACAGGGGCCTTTGAAGGACGTTTCCGTTCCAAACTATAACAAACATATTTACTATTTTAAATAATTGTGCAACAAGTATGCTTATATATTTTTTCTTATTATGTGGACATGAAAATGTAGACTCATTTCACCTTCGCAGTTTTATTTTTTTATTTATTTTTTTCCTACACAATTTTAAAATCCTGGATTTCTCTCTCCCTCTTTCTATTTTGCTGTTTTCTTCTTTTTTTTTTAATTTTTATTTTTTATTAGTTGCTCGAGACAACACAATGATCTTGACATATCATACATTTGATTCAAATGGGGTATGAATTCTCATATTTCCACTTGTACAGATTGCAGGATCACATTGGTTATACAGCCACGTATATACATACAGCAATACTAGTGTCTGCCCTCCCTGTTTTCTATAGGAAATAAACAACTTCATGAATGTGAAAAAAAAATTCCAGTAGAATATTTCACATTTCCCTTAAAGGCCTCATTATCAATTCCTGCTCCCAGCAGCACAGAATGAAAATGCCTATCTTGCTACATATGGTGGTACAGACTTATAATTATTGCTACTTGGGAGGCTGAGGGAGGAGGAAAGTTCAAGGCCAGCCTCAGCAACTTAGTGACTTCCTAAGCAACTTAGTGAGACCCTTTCTCAAAATAAAAGATAAAAAACCTCGAGATGTAGCTCAGTGGTTAAGCCCCTCTGGGTTCAATCCTCTCAAAAAAGAAAAGCCTATCTTCCCATAGTCTTCCAATATTTGAAATTGTTAAACTTGGTGTTTTTGCCAACATATGTTAAAAAAAAATGTTACTTCACTTTTATGTTTATTCACTTTTTGCCATTTTTAATAAAGTTGAGTCTTTCCATGTTTACTGTTTCCATTTCTATTTTTTCAAACTACCTATTGATGCATTTTTTAAATTATAGTATTTATTTATTAAGTCAATTAAGTCACAATTGTGCAAAGATTTTAGTTGGAGTGCTGGTGAGCACCCTAGCCATGTCTACGAGGCTGGCATGGATCATATACACTGCGTATTTGATTTCAAGCAGAAGACCTCTCCTAACATATTCTATAATCCATTTTTGTAAATTCAGATTGGTGATCCTCAAAAGAGTCCTTCTTTCCCCTTGCTGATGCTTGCTTGTGGGGGTGGGCTCCTGTATTCCCACTGGCCCACTGGCCTGCTCCAGCTTGCCACCCAATGTGCAGAAGGAGAAAAAGAAGAAAAGGAAGATAAAGGGGGGAGAGAGAGAAAATAGATAAAATATGTTGAAAGGAAAGAGTGAAAATTACAAAGGGGAGAATTTGGAACTACATGTTCAAGTGCACTACTTGAGAGATGCTGGACATCTGTTGATGTGTTCTGGTGTGCGCTGTGTCAGTGAAATCACTGGTTTTGGGAATAATGGTTTTTGTTTTGTTTTGTTTTGTACCTGGAATTGGACCCAGTGGTGCTTAACCACTGATGCATACCCAGCTCTTATTTTTTATTTTGAGGCAGGATGTCCCAAAGTTGCTTAGGGCCTCACTAAATTGTTGAGGCTGGCTTTGAACTTGCTTGCGATGCTCCTGCCTTAGCCTCTCGAATTGCTGGCATTACATGCATGCACCATAGCACCCAATTGGAAGTAAAAGTTTTTAACCCTAGACAAAACTGAGAAGCCAATTCATCAATGAGACTTTGGAGATGGTGAGTATCATAGTCTAAATATTTCTGTGCCTCCCCACCACCCACCCGTGCCTCATCCTTATGTTGAAATCCTAACCTCCAAGTTTATATGGAGGTGGGGCTTTTGGGAAGGTGATCAGATTGTGGGGATGAAGCCCCCACAAACGAGATTTGTGTCCTTATAAAAGGGGCCTTTTAGAAAGGGGACCTTCAACCAGATACAAAATCTGTCTGTGCCTTGACTTCTGGACTTCCCAGAGTTCAGAATTGTGAGAAATAAATTTCTATTCTCTACAAGCTACCCAGTTCATGCTATATACTATAATAGCATGAACAGGTGAAGACAGTGGGATATGATGTCTTATCAGGATATGCTGCAGTACAGTTAAAATGAGTTGAACTGGGCACGGTGGCACACACCTGTAATCCCAGCAGCTTGGGAGCCTGAAGCAAAAGATTGCAAGTTCAAGAATGGCCTCAGCAATTTAGCAAGGCCCTAAGCTGCTTATGGAGACCCTGTCTCTAAATAAATAAATAAATACATTCATACATAAATGAATGAATGAATGAATAAATAAATAAATAAATAATAAAAAAGGGCTTGGGATGTGACTCAGTGGTAAAGTGCTCCTGGGTTCATTTCCCAGTAACACCACACACACACACGCACACGCACACACAAGTTAAATTTGCAGCAGATAGGACTAAACCATTGATCACATGGTCCAATGCAGTGTGCAGAAAACAAAGGGGAATCTCCCCCACCTGTACCAATCAGCACCGGCCAAGGTGTAGAGCAGGAAAAAGCTCTTTCAATCAGAAAGGAACTTAATACTTATGAAGCCATTGGTTTTGAGAGGAAGCAAAAGTTGGTGACTGTGACTAGATTTTTGGCTTCAAGGTGGCTTCATCATTGCATCCAGGGTCCAGTGGTCAGGAAGCCAATGTGGCTGTTGAGTGAACAATGATGCATGTTGCACAGCTGCTGTGTGCACTCCCGTCTGCTGGAGCCCATGCGTCCTCTAGGACCTCCACAGAAAACCACTGGCTGCCACCTTTATTCTGCTTCCAGATCTCAAGTGTCTCAGGGGCAGAACCCACATCTCTCAAGGAGACTGGGAACTCTCATGTTTAGTGGTTGATGCTGAGGGATGGAGCATGTTTGAGGAGGACGGAAGTACCTGTGCAAAAGCAATAGTCTCCATCTTCCCAACACAGTATTTAAACCTTGGTCATCGCTTGGAGGATACTAAGAGCCTACCCTGTGCACAGCATTCTCATTTATCTTGACTAATCACTTCATAGGTAGAGTTTCCATGAAATATCAAATGGCAGACAGACAGCACTCAGTCTCTGCAGTGCTCAGCTACTCTCTCCAGGTCTCAGGACTGGCAGGTGCAGGTGTGGGGTGGGAGGCAACAGAAGCTGTTCTCTTAGTCCCTTCCCCTCCTGAATTGTCCTCTTCTCAGTGGCTCACCTTCATTTCCTTAGCAGCTCATTTGTAGAACATGAAATAATGTCTGTTTTCTCACATTTTCTTATCAATATATTGCATTTTGGGCTTAAAAAAATGTATGTCATAGTCCTCTGCTAGCCACTTTCATGGGATATTGCTCTATGGGACATTAACAAATTATTAAAAAAATAGAATGTGAGGACTGGAGATATAGCTCAGTGGTGGAGTGCTTGCCTAGCATGTGTGTGGCCCTGAGTTTGATCCCTAGTACTACAAAATAATTCAATGATAAATAAAAAACAATCCAATAAAATGTGGCTGTTTTGTATTCTAAAGGTATCTACAAAAGAAAATGGGGAAAAATCAATTTATTGCTGATTAAATCTTCCTAATAGATGACAGTTAATGAGCTCTCAGTTTAATATCATCTAAAAGTTGTATGGACAACAGCTACTTTTATTTTCTTTTAAGGTTTGTCCAGAACTCAGGCACCCCATGCCATTCATTGTTTCCTGTGGTTTAGCCAGGCTTCCAGAATATATATTCTTTAGATATTACCTACAATTATTTCTTGGAAGTTATTCTTTGGACTATGTCCATAGGTTCCACATTCCAAGATCCAACCAACCCCATATCTAAAGTATTCATAGAGGGAAAAAACACATCTATACTGAAGAGTTTTCTTATCATTATTCCCCTAAAAATACAGTATAATAAGGATTTGTACAGCATTTACATTGTGTTGGTATTATAAGTAATCTAGAGATGATTTAAAGTATATGAAAGATACATGGGTTATATGCAAACACTACCCCATTTTATATAAAGGACTTGAGAATCTGCAGATTTTGGCATCTGTGGGTGAGGGAATAGTGGTGTCCTGGAACCATTCTCCTGTGATACAGAGAGAGGAATTTTACACACACACACACACACAGTATAAAGAGCTAAATTGAGGCTGGGATTGTAGCTCAGTGGTGGAGTGCTTGCTTAGCATGTGTGTGAGGCACTGGGTTCAATTCTCAGCACCACATATAAATAAATAAATAAAATAAAGGACATCAATAACTGAAAATATATATATATTTTTAAAAAGAGCTAAATTGTTGCTCATACACATAAGAACAGTTATGGGTTCAGTGGTGTATGCTCATGAGGCTAAGGCAGGAGGATCATGAGTTTAATGCCAGCCTCGGCAATTTAGTGAGGCCCTAAGTAACTTAGTAAGACCCTGTCTCTGAATAAAATATTAAAAATGGCTGGGAATGTGGTTCAGTGGTTAAATGCCCTTGAGTTCAATTCCCAGTACCTGCCCCCCCAAAAAAAAGTTTCCAAACTTTTGAGTACATGAAGTGCAGCAGCCAATAGCAAAGGACAGACCAACTGTGCTTTTCTTTCTTTCTTCCTCTTCTTAAAAAATATTTCTTTCCTTTTTTTTTTTTTAAATTGGACTTTCTTTCTTTTGGTCTACTCAGAAATTTTCAAACCTATAGGAAATTACCCAAAGGAGATGTAAATCCTGTGGGGAGGATATAGTCACAATGTTTAAAATGTGTCCTTGAAAGAGTATACAGTGTTTTTTAATTGTTGGGAAATAGTTTATTCTCAAATGTGTGAACCTTTGTTTTAATTTGTCACATTCTGAGAAAGGGAGTGTAAGAGGGCATAGTTTTTAAGATATATTTTATAAATTCTAGAACTTTTTGATTAGAGGACTTTCAAATGAAATGTATTTAGAGCTGGGGAGGTAGCTCAGTGGTAGAGCTCTTTCCTGGTGTGTGTGAGGCCCTGGGTTCCATCCCTAGCACTGCAAATAAACAAAGCAAATGGAATATATTTATAGAGCTGAAAACCAGAACATAATTTTAAAAAATAAATAAAAGTGATATATGTGACCTAAATAGATTTTGAATTTATCTAATAATTTTGTTTTCTAATAAGCTTGAATTTAAAATGAAGAAGTAGGGATAATTAATACCTTTTTAATTTTTTTGCATTATTTTTGAAAACCATAAAAATAAATTGTATCTCTCTCAGAGCTCCCACAAGCTATAAAAATCCATAGCTTATCCTTGCAAAAAAAACTTTACTTTCAGTCTTATCAGGAATTTCAAAAAAATTTCACTTTGAAGCAGAATTGGTGGTATGAAGAGTACTTAACTAGAAGATTAAGGGCCCAGCTGGGTTTTAGCTCTGGGTCCTTTTCTTACAACAATTATTTTTGCAAAAAATAATTATTGAATGTCAATATCTCCCCCCCCCTCTCCTAGAATTAGATTCCCAGCCCTTTTTATTTTATTATTATTATTTTTTAATTTTGACCCCATGATTAGTGCTCAGGCTGGCTTTGAACTTTCAATTCTCCTGCCTCAGCCTCCAAGTCACTGGAATCACAGATGTGCGCTTATTGGGCCTGGCTTGTTTAACTTCTTTGATCTGCAGTTTTTCTTATTTGTAAAGCAGAGAGTTGTGAGGATTAAATGAGATAACATACGGACAGAACAGTACCTTGCATACTAAAACACCATGCAGATACTGGGTTATGAAGCAGTTTAGTCCAAATCCCAACAGCTGTTGAAAGATGAAGATAAAGGATAAAATGTTTACATGATTGGTTTTATAGAGTGAACAGGAAGATGGCCAGGACAGTAGAGGATGGGGAGACCCTGTCGTCAGAAGTGTGGGTGAAGGAACTATGGCTGTCATCTGGAGACTTGAACACTATTTGTGGCCTGGCCTCATGGAAGCCCTGCTGTGTGATCTGGCCTAACCAGTGTCAGACTTTTAAAAAACACTTCTTTTTAATTCAGATATGAATTATCACCTTCTCTCCCCTATTTTCCTCTCCTTTTAATATTCCCTTAATCTAAAAACCAGAAAGTTTTTTAGATTAAGGAACACGTCTTCACGTGTTCCAGGTTGGTGTCTCTGTGCATGCAGAATCCTTTCAACGCCAGAAGAGAGGTAAAAATGACATTTGGACATAGTCCCAAGACAAAGGTCAACACATATATCCTGGAGGAATGTGAAGGAAATAGAAATGAAAGAGGAGGACAACAACAGGTCAAAAAAGTTTGACCTTTGAGGCCCCTCGGGACTGGAAGGTGTTGAATGGCAGGTTGGATGTACTTGACTCTGCTTCTCAGCGCAGTGGTGTGCTCAAGCCTAGTGAACCGATCGCTCAGGAGTTCACTGTGTGTTGGGAACATCAGTTTGCATTCAACCTAATGTTTATGTACTTTCTATTGTTTAATCAAATTAAGATTGATGTTTGGAACTCCAATTCCCAGGCATTCCATTGTTTCTCTTTTCTCACAATAAAGATTCTGCTTTTCTCCCTCTTTTTATTCAATCAAGTAAGACAGTGAGTTTAATGAGTTTTGATGTCTTCCAGTTCCGAAGACCTGTCAATATTTCGTAGCAAGCAAAAAGAGGCACTAAAAGGGTCCTATTAAAATATTTTAGTCACTTCTGAAGATGTGAAGACAGGTTCCTTTTTTTTTTTTTTTTTTTTTTTGCAAAGCTTTATTCTCTTTTATGAATTCCTCTCTTTGCTGATTTGTCTTTTGTGATTACTCAAAGATCCAGCAGCTCACACAACACATGAGTCCGTTTTATGGATCTGGCAAGGTAGCCTGTTGACTTGCCTTCTTAGCTGTCAACGTGTAATTAAGTTGTCATACATTTTCAGCTCACTACCTATTTTCTGTATAAACAATTGGTTGCTGGTTTCGAACTATTTGTGAATACAGGAATTAAAAAAAAAACACATTTCTTTGGTTTTAAAAGAGCATCCTTAAAAAAAGGAAACTTACAAAATAGTTGATGTTTCATTAGAGATATGAATATTTAATTGGAGTTGTAATTTTTGGCATAATGAAGAGTGAAGCAAAGATTTTGAGAGATTTGAGGGATTTCATTGTGTGAATTGACAGATATATGTGTATGGTTATAATAGCATCATCATCCCCGTGGAAGTGGCTTCATTAGCAGAAAATATAATATTCAGGTTATATAATTAGAAGCTTGCTGCTCTGAATGTTCCTTCTTTTATCTATTTATACTCTGTACCAAAGAAAGGCTCTCCCTGCAAATGCAGTGGGCTAGATATGAACTGCTCCATGATATTTGATGTTTGAGTTGCTACCGTATCTGTGTTCTAATCAAATTTGCTTTGATCCTTAGCCTTCACTGGCCAAAGCACTGAGAAAGTCCACTTCAGTGATGTTGTGGGGATTTCTCCCTCTTGTTAGGGTTGTCTAAAAATCTGGGTTGGATGGGGGTCATTTTCTTGTCCAGCAAATGGGAGGGACCTGGTCATGAGTCCAAAGCCCTGGACTTCATAACTCGTCTTTCCTGCCATGAACTCTGCTGCTCCAGCTGCTCCTCGCTGCCAGTCAGGTTCAGAGACCCAGTGACTATTTGCCTTAGCTGTGGAGACACTCCCTGGGGTCCCCAAGCTTCCTGTGCTTGGTTCCTGTCTCCCAGGGCTTCCTGCAGCCATCTTTCACAGGGTGCTGCGTTCAAGTAAAACCTGGGCCTCTATTGCCCTCCCTACGGCTCCCAGCACCTTTACTCTGTGTAGTCTCCAGAGACGACATTTTTCCTAAGCCACCAGCTTCTCCTCCTTCCCCCTGATAGACTTCTACAACCCGCCTTGTCCCCTGTCTCCCTAAAACCAAAATAAAACAAGCAAAGACAACTTGTGAGGTTCGACTTCTAGGATTTGGCCACAGCAGATGTTAGCACCAATCTACCCATCTCAGCCCTCAGGTGCCCTCCAGTGAGATGGTGGTGACACAACATTATGACATTGTGAGTGTCCCACACGCCATGGAATTGTTAGTGGTTTTTTTTTTTTTTTTTTTTAACTCAGGAAGCTGAGGCAGGAGGATTGTAAGTTCAAGGGTAGCCTGGGCAACTTAGCAAGACTCTGTCTCAAAATGAGAAATAAAAAGGGCTGGGGATGTGGCTCAGTGTAGAGTATTTGCCCAGATGTGCAAAGCTCCGGGTTCAACTCCCAGTACTAGGCAAATAAATAACTGTGTGAATTTTGTGTCTACACCAGTTTCACCTAAATAAGTTGTTTAAAGAAAAACAAAGTCAGTTGATTCTTCACACTGGTGCTATGGATTCCATGCCCAGGTAGCACAGTGAGCTACAAAGAGCTGCCACTCACACCGTACCCCGCCATACCCCCTCCACTGAGTCAAGTACTCATCCCCAGATTTTTCATCCATAAAATGGTGAAAATAATTCTCATCCAGTGAGGATACTGTCATGACAAAATTAGGTAATTTGCAGAAGGAGCAGGCACAGTGTTTAGTCAATTAAGGGAGTGTTATGGACAGAATTATGTCCTTCCAAATTTACATGTTTAAATTCTCATCCCCAGTATGAAGGTCTCTGGAGATAAAGTCTTCAGGAGATAGTGAATATTAAATGCATAGGACATGGTGGCGCATACCTATCACAAGTTCAAGGCCAGCCTAAAAGCAACTTAGTGAGATCCTGTCTCAGGAAAAAATCAGAAAGAGCTTTGTATGTAACCTCAGTGGTAGAGCCTAGCATCCGAGAGGCCCTGGGTTCAATCTCTAGTACTACAACAAACAAACAAGCAAACAACAATGGAGGTTAAATCAGTGGGACTGAGTGTGTAGCTCAGTGGCAGAGTGTGTGCTTAGTAGGCATGAGGCCTTGGTTTGCATCCCCAGCAACACACACACACACACACACACACACACACAAATGTGGCTGTAAGAGAGGGACCATAATCCAATAGGACTTCAGCCTTATATGAAGAGGAGGGAGAGACATCTCAATTTCTCTTTCCCCCAAGGAAGGACATAGTAAGAAAATGGCCATCTTCAAGCTAGGACAAGAATCCATAACTTAATCAAATAGGCTGACTTTATTTTTGGTAACAGGGATAGAATCCAGCAGTGTTTAACCACCAAGTCACATCCCCAGTCCTTTATATTTTCATTTTTTAAAATTTTCATACAGGGAGTATTATATCCTCCCATAACACTCAGGGTCTCATTAAGTTGCTTAGGATCTCTCTAGATTGCTGAGGCTGGCTTTGAACTTGTGATCCTCCTGCCTTAGCCTCTAGAGCTACTGGGATTACAGGTGGGGGCCACTATGCCCAGCTGTGCTGGCATCTTGATGTTAGACTTTCCAGCCTCCAAAACTGAGAAATTACATTTCCAGTCTATACTATTTTGTTATGGCAGCCTAAGGAGACTAATATAGAGGTGTCATGAAGTGTCCCCCAAACACCCATGTGTTGAAGACTTGGTTTCTAATGTGGCAATGCTCAAAGGTGGGGATTTGGGGAAGTAATTGTATCAAGAAGTCTCTGATCTCATCAATAGATTAATCCATTTAGGGATTCTATAGGTGGCATTATTAGGGGGTAGTGACAACTGTAGGTGCTCGGGCCTCACTGGGGGAAGTGCACCTCTCGTTGGAGCTCTGGGGCTGCACCTTGGAAGGGTATGTCTTGTCCTGGCCACTTCTTCACTCTCTGCTCTCTGGCTGCCATGAGCTGAGAAGTTTTCCCTCTACGATGCCCTTCTGCCATCATGTTGTGTCAAAAACATGCCAGCTGACCATGGACTAGGACCTGTGAAATTGTGAGCCAAGATAAGTCTTTCCTCCTCTCAGTTGTTTTTCTCAGGTATTTTGTCCCAGCAATAAAAAGCTGACTAAGATAGGAGGTCACTTTTCCACTCCAGCTCCTGATCCCTGCTTCTTATGCAGATGATATGGGTTCTGCCAAGGCCTTATTTTTTACCGATTGGCTTTGGGGGATGGAAGGAAATGTCATCACCACAGTAGGAGAAGATATTGGATGGAAAAAGATGCTCTGGGCATGTGCTGAATTTGAGAGAATTATGGAGTGTAATAGGTCGGGAGCTGGAGACTGGGCAACATACAATGGCAGTCGGTCTGTATGTCTTAGGTTTGAGTCATCCGTATGTAGAGGTCTTCAGGAAGGGTATGCCTCTTGGGGAGACTGGAGTGAAAAGGGCAGAGGGCTTGGGATGAAAGATTAAGTAACATCAAAATTCCAGAGTTGGGTAAGCTGGGTATGGTGGCACACGCCTGTAATCCAAGTGACAAGGGAGGCTGAGGCAGGAGGATCGTAAGTTTGAGGCTTGCCTAGGCAACTTAGTGAGAGTGTGTCTCAAAATTTAAAAACCGGGTGGGGGCTGGGATTGTGGCTCAGTGGCAGAGTGCTTGCCTAGCCTGTGCGAAGCACTGGGTTCAAGTCTCAGCATCACATATAAATAAATAAAGGCCCATCAATAACTAATAAAAAATAAAAACCGGGTGGTGGTTGTTCTGGAGTTGTAGCATCCCTGGGTTCAAGGACCACTACTGGAAAACAAAGAAACACAAAAGGATTAGGCAAATCCTATGCTCATTAATGTCATTTGACCAGCTCTGTCCCAGCCTACTTGTCCCTCGCCATCTCTGCTTCCTCTATTCTGACTCCGCTCATCTCTCTAGACTTCTGACTGTGGAGTTTTTCTGCTCTTGACATTTGCTTGGTTTGCTTCTCTGCTCTTGGCTCAGGGCTTTTTTCTTAAACCATGTAAGAAACTTCCTACAACAGAACTCCCTTTATCATCCTTTGGCCACGTGCAGCTGTTCTCATGTATCTCATTTTTTCTTTCTTTTTTTTAATATTTATTTAGTTGTAGATGAACACACACTATCTTTATTTATTTTTATGCGGTGTTGAGGATTGAACCCAGGGCCTCACACATGCGAGACAAGCACTTCACCACTGAGCTACAGCCCCAGCCCCTCATCATCTTTTCTAATATGTTTATAATACACTTGCATTAAATAGCATGCTCCCTTCTAAAGAAAAAGTTTTAAGATTGTACTATGCATTTGTTCTCTCCATTCCCTTCTGACAGCCTTCAGAGATTCCTGCAGATCCAGCTTACATCTGGATTAATTTCTCTTTAGCCTCAAAAGCTCCCTTGAGTGTGTCTCATAGTTGAGGCCTTGAAGTGACAAATTTTCTCTGTTTGTATTTTCATTTTAATTTTTACTTGTATTTTATTTATTTATTTAGGTACTGGGGAGTGAACCCAGGGGCACTTAACCACCGAGGCACATCCCTGGCCCATATTTTTACTTATTTTTAAATTTTTGGTTCTGGTGATTGAACCCAGGGACTCTCTTGTCTTCCCCCATTTTTTTCCCCTACCTGTGGTACTGGGAATTGAACCCAGTGTTGCTCTACCATGAACTACATCCCTAGGGCTATTTTATTTATTTATTTTTTTAAATTTGAGACAGGTTCTTGCTAAATTGCCTGGGCTGGTCTCCAATTTGCTATCCTCTTGCTTGGGCCTACCAAGTAGCTGGGATTATAGGAAATTGCCATGGGGCCCAGTTTCTTACCTTCATTTCTTTTTCTTTTTCTTTCTTTCTTTTTTTTTTTTTTTGGTATCAGGGATTGAATCTAGGGCCACTCAACCACTGAGCCCCATCTGCAGACCCTTTTCATTTTTTATTTGAAGCAGTGTCTCCCTCAGTTGCTGAGGCTGGCATTGAACTTGCAATCCTCCTGCCTCAACCTTCAGAGCTTCTGGGATTAGAGTTGTGTGCCACTGTGCACCTGGCTATTGACTTGTCTTGGAGTTCATTTATTCTTTTTTTTTCTGCTATATTTATTGGTGACTCAACTCACCCAATGGATTCTTCATTTTAGATATTGTTGAATTCTTTTTTAAAGAGATTTCCATTTCTTGGCTAAAATTCTTTACCTCTTTACTCATTTGGTTCATCTTTTTATCTAAATTTTTAATATTTTTAATATTATTTGACCAGCTCATTTGTTTGCTAATTACAACACCGGGATTAGTTATAAGTGTGGGAAATTGAATCCAGGACCTCACACATGCTAGACAAAGCCTTTAGCAGGGCTTTGAAGTCTTAGTACCATGGAACTACAGGATCTCTGCTCTCTAGCCCAGTCATTGTTTTTGTTTGTTTTATGTGTGTGTGTGTGCGCGCGCGCACGCTGTAGGAGCCAAACAGGTAATTTATTTATTTATTTTTAATTTTTATTGTTGGTTGTTCAAAACATTACATAGTTCTTGATATATCATATTTCACACTTTGATTCAAGTGGGTTATGAACTCCCATTTTTACCCCATATACAGATTGCAGAATCACATCAGTTACACATCCATTGATTTACATATTGCCATACTAGTGTCTGTTGTATTCTGCTGCCTTTCCTATCCTCTACTATCCCCCCTCCCCTCCCCTCCCCTCCCCTCTTCTCTCTCTACCCCATCTACTGTAATTCATTTCTCCCCCTTGTTTTTTTTTCCCTTTCCCCTCACTTCCTCTTGTATGTAATTTTGTATAACCCTGAGGGTCTCCTTCCATTTCCATGCAATTTCCCTTCTCTCTCCCTTTCCCTCCCACCTCTCAACCCTGTTTAATGTTAATCTTCGTCTCATGCTCTTCCTCCCTACTCTGTTCTTAGTTACTCTCCTTATATCAAAGAAGACATTTGGCATTTGCCAAACAGGTAATTTAAAAGGCAGGAGTCATGAAAGTGGGGACTATTGTGATCTGGAGTGGCCGGGGTGGGGTGCATGATGATGGTGGGTGGTGTCAAAATTGACCCTGTGTTATTGATACCATGTAGGAATTTGAGTCCTGGCTGTCAGATCGTCTCTTCCTTCTCCTCTGCTGCCTCCTCCTCTTTTCCTGAAAGATTCCTGAAATACACATTCTTACATGAAATTTCTCAGCATTTCATGTTGGTGAATGTTTTGAAATTCTTTGAAAACATAACTCAGGCCTAATAAAATATGTTAGCTTAACTCAGTACATGGACTACCAGTTCTCAGTTTCCAGCGTGGTCTGACTTCTTCATGTTAGATGAAAAGCTAAGGCCCCAGAGTACTTAACCTTAGTCCAGCAAAGAGGACTTTCTGGAGCTAAAAACTAAACAAATGAACAATGAAACATTCTTAGAAATTAATGCAATTTTGAATTTGATTGCAGCTTTATTATGTGTTTGCATCAGATTTTGCCCCAGTGAGAAAATATGAAAATGATTCATTCAGTGGAAAATGGTGGGTGGGGTATCGGGTGGGGTATGGGGGATTGAACTCAGGGGCATTGACCACTGAGCCACATCCCCAACACTGTTTTGCATATTATTTAGAGACAGGGGTTTTTGCTGAGGCTGGCTTTGAACTTGCAATCCTCCTGCCTCAGTCTTCTGAACCGCTGGGATTACAGGCATGCACCACCGTGCCTGGTGAGACATCTGATTGGTTTTTTTTTAGTTGTCAATGACCTTTATTTTATTTATTTATATGCAGTGCTGAGACTCGAACCCAGTTTGAGTCTCACACATGCTAGGCAGGTGCTCTGCCTCTGAGCCACAGCCCAGCCCCAGAGAGAACTAATTTTTAAGCTGCAGATTCCTTGCCCTCCATCATGTTATGAGGCCACAGCATAACAGAGGCTGGCACCCTGCTCTTGGACTTCCGGCCTCTAGAACTGTAGGAAAAAGTTGTTTATTTGATATAAGTTACTCTGTCTCAGCTATTCTGTCATAGCAGCAGAAACAGACTAAAACAAAAGACAACCGATATTCCTTCCTCATAACTGAATTAATGGCTGCTTTTCCAAAGTTCCCTAAACAAACATGATTATGGGGACAGGGTGCTGAATTTTGTAATTAAATCCTAAAGGCCATCCTTTGTCTTTTGTCCCTTCGCATCTTTATATCTAGTCACCCTTCTACTTCCCACAGGCACAGAATCACAATTCTACAACCGACTGGAATGAATGTATTTTATGGTGTATTTATTTCTCTTTCTAAGCTCTGGAAGAAAAAATGGGCTATAAGCCGATGTCCATTACATACTCATTTCTTGCCAAGAAGCTACTGTTATTTGTTCAAAACATATTCATAGAGTTGCCACTGTAACGACTTGGAAAGTAGTTTAAGATCCTCTTCCATCCTCCAGCAAATCTGAATTCTGACTCTCACTGAATATTTCAGGAATAACCAACAGGACTCAGATTTTTCTTTTTTTAACCTGTACGCTTGGCATTTGAGTGGTCCTGGGATGTAAAGTCTTGGAAGGTGCTACGCTTTGGATGTTTTGTCTTCAAAGATTCATGTGCGTCACGCCTGGTCCCCAATGTCAGTGTTGAGAGGAATTGGGGTCTTTGAGTAGGACTAATGCTTTTCTCATAGGAGTAAGTTCTGACTCTCTTGGGACTGGATTGATTATTCTGAGAGTGGATTGTTTTAAGCGTGCCTGGAACTTTTCCCAAGTCCTTGTTCTACACACACACCATGGCTGCTCTCACATGTGTTTACAAAGTGTGATACCATCCGCCATGTTGTGAAGGCAGCATGAGGCCCTCACCAGAGGCCAGTGCTGGCATCTTACGCTTGTGCCTCCAGAACTTTGAACTTAATCAACATTTTTATAAAGCACCCATTCTCAGGTATTTTATTATAGCAACACAAAATAGACTAAGAAAATTTGATCTCCTTTTCATTCTCTTGTCCCTAAATGTAGATAACCCTAAGATTTTGTCCTTTCCTTACTCCTATTCTATTCCTCAGAGCTCTCACCTCTCCCATGGGATCAATGATTTCTTTTGTAAGGATGGTTAGCAGATCTAGCATCTTTTGTGCATGTGTGTAATATAAAAATAGCATGAAATTTAAAATATATTCTTCAATAGTATTAAATGTTCAAGCATCACCACTATCATCCATCCCCAGAACTTTTCATCGTTCCAAGCTAAAATTCTGCATTCACTAAATAATAATTCTGTTGGGCACAGTGACATACACCTATAATCCCCATGGATTGGGAGGCTGAGGTAGGAACTTGATTGCAAGTTGAAAAGGCCAGCCTTAGCAACTTAGTGAGGCCCTGTGACACCCTGGCTCTAAATGAAATATAAAAAGAGCTGGGGATGTGTCCCAGTGGTTAAGTACCCGTGGGTTCAATCCCTGGTATAAAAACAAAAACAAAACCCCTACCAACTATTCATTCATCTCTCTGTATAGCCCCTAGCAAATGCCCTTCTACTATGTAAAATACCAAGGCACAAGGATTGCATAATTCTACTCCAGCATGGGCAACTTATTGAGACCCTGTCTCAATATTTAAAAAATAAAAAGGGTTGGGGAGTAGCTTAGTGGCAGAGTTTGGGTTCAACTCATCATACCAAATTTTTAAGAAGCCATTCTTCTTGCTGTCTCTATGACTTTGACTTGTTGTATGGAGTCATATATAGGTGGCATCATAAAATACCTTTTTGAATCTAGTTTATTTCACTTGGCATAATGTCTTCAAGGGTCATCCATGTATGCCATGCATCAGAATTTCCTTCCTTTTTAATACTGAATAATATTCCATTCCATGCATGTATATGTCACATTTTGCTTAAGCATTAATCTCTTTGTAGATAGCTGAACTGTTTCCAACCTTTTGGCTCTTGTGAACAATGCTGCTGTGTAGGTGGTGTGCTAGTATCTGCTCTAATATCTCTTTTGGTAGTTTCTGTCCTTAACTCCATCTCCACGTTTCCAATGATTCCTGGATCTTTTCCTTTAGCTAAACTCCTTCTGAATGAGATTCCTGCCTCCCAGCAACTTGAGCTTAAGAAGTACAATTATCATTTACTTTGAATTCATTTTTAATGATGTCAACATCTAAACTGAGGCCCTTAATATTTCTACTGTTCTTCCAATTCATCCTGTTCTATGCTGCCAACATAAGTGTCTTAAAATATCTTCCATCACTTTCCATTCCAAATGCCTCTATCCTTATTGAGAATTGTCCAAAATTTTTGGCTATATATTTAAGACCCTCTTCATCTATTCCAAACCAACATCTCCTCCTCCTCCTCCTCCTCTTCGTCCTCCTCCTCCTCCTTTTTGGTGGGGAGTGTGTGTGGGTGTTTCTGGGGATTGAACCCAAGAAGTATTCTAAAACTGGACTATATCCCCAGCCCTTTTTATTTATTTATTTATTTATTTATTTATTTAGTTAGTTAGTTAGTTAGATTTGAGACAGTGTCTCACTAAGTTGCCAAGGCTGGCCTGGGACTTGTGATCCTCCTGTCTCAGCAGTCCCTGGGACTACAGGGCTTGCACCACCACACCTGGCTAACATTTCTGTTTTCATTTCAGTTGACTGATCTCAGTAACCTTCTACTTCACTTTATCTCTGCCCATTAAACTCACTAAATGCTGTGGGTTTTCCTGCCCCGGTAACCTAGGAATCCTTTCTTCCCCTCATGCCTCTTATCCTGGCCTTTGTAGACACCTTTGTGTGCACCCCAGCATGCACTGACCTCTCCCCTTTCTGGATCTCTTTAGTAAGTATTTCAAATCTCTCTTTTAGCCCATAGCAAATGGATGTCTTGGTATTTTCCACCTTCCTAGGTCTCAGCACCCAGTCTGGATTGCATATTCTTGGAGCCAGGGACTTATTCATTTCACAGTGACTATCTGCTGTTATGGCCCTGTCCTGGGTTACAAAGCTGTTTGTAGTATGTGCTTTGCTTCTAAGAGAGTCACATTGTCACATTGGATTGTAGTAGTTTGTTTTTGTGGGGATGAAGGCACAAAAACAAACTACTACAATCCGATGTGACAATGGCTTTCCGATGGCAAAGGAATGGTTAACTTTGCCCAGGTGAGCTGGAAAGGGCTGATGCCTCTTCACATTTCCACATTGACTAACAGCCTGGAAATCACAGAAGTTCCTTGTAGGTAACAATACATGATTTCTCACAATTGATTTCTCTGTCTCCCTGTAAAACCATTAGTCTCTTCATGCATTAGCCTGCAGCATTCACATGCACAAAAGTTTTTAAACCACTTGTTTGAAAAAATGGGCCCTTACAAGTTAGACTGATGATTCTCACAATTCAGATTTATGATGGATACATATGCTGCCCAACCTTGAAGACAGTATTCCAGGGGCCAGAGGAAATTCATCAGGGTATATGACCCAGAAACCTGGCTGACTGATGGAGGAGTGAGCTGGAAAGTGACAGCATTCAGGTGTCAGTGCTCAAGAGAAAGGACCATCGAACTTTGAAAGATGAGATCATTTTTGATGTGGGTGTGTGCATTCCTGCTTCTATAACAAAACACCACACACTAGGATATTTATTTATTTATTCATTTATTTATTTGTTGGTACTAGGGATTAAATGATTTTTTAAATTTTTAATTTTTCTCTCTCTGTCTCTCCTTTTTTTTTTTTTTTTTTTTTCA
>NW_026000108.1:40488472-40494109 GCF_001458135.2 Marmota marmota marmota
ACTTACCTGGACTGTGATTTAAGCTAGCTGCCTGCAGAACTTACCTGGATTGTGATTTACCTGGACTGTGAGTTAATTTATTGAGACACTGCTTTACCTGGACTGAGACAACAAACTGTAATGTACAACAAATTGTTACTTGGTATCTTTGCTAACAGTGTCATTGCTGGTATAATTTTTCCAAGGGCTTCTTGCATGGAGCCATCAATTGGCTTGGTATTGTGGCATTTTGTATCCTCCCTTTCTGTTTGTAGCAGGTTATTTATGGTGTTTCTGTAAAAACCACTATGGTCGTTATTTAAATTAAACAAAAGGGGGAAATGTTAGAGTCTGTAAACAAGTCAAAATAACACCTGGCATTTTGCCAGGGGAATGTTAGAGTTGTAAACAAGTCTGGATGGTGCCTGGCAAAATGCCAGAGGGAGTGGTTTGAGAAGTAACAAAAGCGAGCCATTAAGTGTGGAGATTCCTTATTGGTTGACTGATGTATCTAGTTTATGGTAATTAGATAAGCTGTGTGGAATGTATAAATACTGCTCCTGTCCTGCAATAAACGGCTCCTACTCCTGCTGTATCAACGTACACAAGTTATTCGTCACCCCCCTGGTTATTTTGCCCAGCCAGCCGGGCTGCGCTAACCCCAGAAAATGTTAACAACCCAGCTGTATTGTGCAGTGCTTTCTTTTCCATCTCACCCATCCAAAAAGCCACAAGTCCAGAATTATTTTAAGACTTTCTTAGGCCCCATTTACTTTGGGGAACTCCAGCCCACACTGTCTACCTACCTGGGCATTTGTCCACCTGTTCAGCAAACACTTACTTATTGTTTTCCTCGGTGCCGGGCACTGTTCTGAACACTCGGCATTTATTTCTCACAGCCTTCTGGAGGTAGGTTCCCTTATTATCCCATTTTGTAGATGGGATAATAATATATCCCATTTCTTGCCTAAGGTGACACTTCTAGAAGGAGGAAAAGAGTTTTTATCTGAACAGCCTGGTTTTAGAATCTTGTCATTGTTTGTTCTTCATTCTGAGCATTTGCTGCTACAATATCCTACTTTGAATATAAAATATTGCTGGGCGTGGTGGTGCACGCCTGTAATCCCAGCAGCTTGTGGGGGCTGAGGCAGGAGGCGCCTGAGTTCAAAGCCAGCCTCAGAAAAGTGAGGCTCTAAGCAACTCAGTGAGTTCCTGTCTCTAAATAAAATACAAAATAGTGCTGGGGATGTGGCTCAGTGGTTGAGTGCCCCTGAGTTTAATCCTCAGTACCAATAAATAAATAAATAGAATGCATAGTTTGTTGGGGAAAATGGTGGCGATTGCTACAATTTTGCTTTTGAAAATACATATCTTAGGATCTCAAGCACATACATTCAGTGACTTGGGAGGCTGAGGCCAGAGGCTGGCAAGTTTGAGGTCAATCTCAGCAACTTAGCAAGACCTTGTATCAAAATAAACTAAAAGGTGTTGAATGTAGCTCAGTCGTAGAGAGAGCCTTGCCTAGAATGTGCAAGGCCCTGAGTTCAATCCCCAGTACTACAGGACAAAACAAAACAAAATCAGAATCTCACTAAATTTATCATAGATATGCTTATTAAGAAAATCTTACAAATGAGAAAATCTAATCTACAACTAATTTTCAATGGTGGTGAAATGTTGGTGAATACTAAATTAACCATGAGTGATAGTAACATAATGCAAGGGTTTGTAGACATTTAATCGACCATTCTTTAATTTTGAATTTGCTGATTCAAAAGTATTTTATTTCAGGTTCAAGGTCCACTGAAATTTCAGTGGACCTTGAACCCTAAGAAGCTCAGCTCCTGCCCCTAGTGCCTTGAGGAATGGGCTGGCCCTGCGCTCCCCAGTCTTAGTGCCCCAGTCTGTCTCTCTGTCCTTTGCTCCAGTCTCCATCTGTATCTGGGACCCCCAGCCCCGCTGGCTGAACCTGCTAAGTGCCTGCTCTGGGCTGGGTTCCTGCTTCTCGGTTTCCTCTTGCTAGTTGTGTAATAGGGGGATGGAATTTTGCCTCAGGGTTCAGGGCACTGAGTCCTAAGAAGCCGTCCTGGGCAGCCTGGCCTGCTCTCCTGCCCTCTGAGCTGCTGTATCCCACTCCATCTTAAACTACCTGACTGGAAATCAAGGACTGCGACCACTTCTGAATGAAGGCCTGAGAACACCATGCATTGTGCTCCTTCCTTGGACCCTGTGCCATTTGGGCAAAGTTGTTGTTCAGCCTCCTTCATACCCCAGAGCTCAGGGCTTGTGCTGGGCCCCGATGTGGGTTTTTCGGTCCTTTCCCACTGTCTCAAGCAGACCCTTCTGAACAACAACTCCTTTACATTTGCTTATGTGATCCTTTGAATCAAAGTGGCCTTCCTCGGGCTGGGGATGTGGCTCAAGCGGTAGTGCACTTGCCTGGCATGCGTGAGGCCCGGGTTCGATCCTCAGCACCACATACAAAGATGTCGTGTCCGCCGAGAACTAAAAAATAAATATTAAAAATTCAAAAAAAAAAAAAAAACCAAAGTGGCCTTCCTTGCTCTCCATAGATTCTGCAGGGGCAGGATGGGTGTGGCCCAGCACTAGGTCCCAGCATCCCACGCAGGGCCATGTGCCTAGAAGGTGCTTGGCGTAGCTTTATTGCACGAGTGAGTGACACAGATACTTTTTTGATTGACTCTTCCTCTTTAGCGTCTGTCTCTTCCCCTTTCCGTTTTCCCCTGGTTCCTCTTCTTGTCCTCCTCATACTCTTGATCCCTTTATGTGATAAAAGGCATTTCCCCTTTCATGGCTAATGCTTTGAAGCAAAGAGCTGTTGTCCCACCACCAAACTCTCATCCTCGTTTTCAAACGTGTGGTCACTCAGTGCTGCTCCTCCCAAATATATACGGTAGCGCCAGCAAATGAAATCACGAGGTGAATGCACATATAGTACCTTAAATTTAATAACACATAAAAAGAATGGTCAGATGAGAAAGACACGTAGACTCTGCCCTGAAATAAAGAGAGTTGGTAATAGTTGTCAAAAATGTCTACATCTCTCTATGGTTAATACATGGACTTTCCTGAGGAGACAACTTGTGAATTGTTTTTAAACTTCAAAATTTGTGTGGACAATAAGTCCATATAACTTGATGAATCAGAAGTATGTTTTGTTTTGTTTTGTTCCTACTTGGGATTGAACTCAGGAGCATGCTACTTCTGAGTTGTGTCCCCAGTCCTTTTTATTTTAGGATAGGGTCCCAACTCAGTGACCCAGTCTGGTCTTGAACTTGGGATCCTCCAGTCTCAGTCTCCTGAGTAGCTGGGATTATAGGTGCCTAGTTCAGACATTAAGTATGAGGATTCTTGTCAGATTTGGACATAATAACAACCCATTAATCTAGACCTCTTTAAAATAAGACTCTTTCTTACAACAATTTTCTTTTTTGTACTAGAGATTAAATCCAGGGGCACTTAACCACTGAGCCACATCCTCAGCCCTTTTTATATTTTATTTGCAGGCAGGGTCTTGCTAAGTTGCTTAGAGCCTTGCTAAATTGCTGAGGCTGTCTTTCAACTCTCTATCCTCCTGCCTCAGCCTCCCAAGTCACTGGGATTATAGGCGTGCGCCACCACATCCGGCACAGTAAATATTTTTTAATTCCTAAAATGCTTGCCTCTGAGGCCTTCCAATTGCCAGCCAATACAAACGGTCTTACATTCCTGTGGACAAATGCATTTCATAATATTTTGTACTGTGGACAGTGTTTCTTGTGGGAGCCTGAGCCTAGCTCATCCTCAGGCCAGTGAGACAGAGAGGCAAGGATACACTTAGGACATGAGACTTCCTATTTTGTAAGCAAAGAAATGAATGCCCAGAGGTCAAGTGACCACACAGCATTTCCTGGATAAACAGATGGAAGTATGGGGAACTTGCAGAAAGCCCAGATTTCTCTTGTGGGGCTCATTAGCTCTGAGGAATTAAAGGAAAGGGGAAATCTTGATTTGTCCTTTGTTGAAAAGTTTGTCAATCTTTTGACCCTCACATAATTCTGGGCTATTCAGTATTCTTTTATACTATTATTAGGAAGTATAAACCAACAGATTGGTTAGTTTGTACATTTAGGACAACTTTTCTGGAATCTTGGGGAAAGCCACACTGCAGAGACAGCAGCAGTCGGCTCAGTGTCTCCAGTCCTGGCCCTGCCATGGAGTAACTGTCTGTGTGGCCCTGGGCACATCATTCCCTGCTCCAGACTCAACTCCTCAACCATCAGAAGAGGCGGAGCTCAAACAATGAAAAGAAAGGAAAGGAGGAAGAAAGGAAAGGAGGAAGAACTGAACAAAACGATCAAGTTATATATTAGTTGTAATAATCAAAAGCATGACTCTTTGTAAAATTTTCTGTTTTGATTGTCCAAAAAGTTATTTTGGTTCTTAAAAAATTATTTTTACTCTGTTACAACAGTTTCATAAGAGCTACCTCATAAGAGAAAATATGAAGTCATGGTCGATACACTGGACTTTCTTCCTTCTACTTCTGGTAGGATATCCAATGAATGTCTTCATTCTAGAATTATTTTATTATTATTTATTTTTTTTTTTTGCTCTGTGTTTTCTCATTAAAATAAGAAGCTGTTTAATCACAATACCAGGCCTTAAATTATACTGCAGAGCTATAGTAACAAAATGGCATGGTATTGGCACCAAGTCAGACATGAAGACCAATGGTACAGAACAGGAGTCACAGAGACAAACCCGCATAAATACAGTTATCTCATACCAGACAAAGGCATCATAAACATGCATTGGAGAAAAGATAGCCTCTTCAACAAATGGTGCTGGGAAAACTGGGAATCCTATGTAGTAAAATGAAATTAGATCCCATCTCTTACCTGCATAAAAATCAACTCAAAGTGGATCAAGGACCTAGGCATTAGACCAGACCCTATACCTACTTGAAGAAAAGGGCCCAAATCTCCATCATGTTGGCTTTGGAGTGAATTCCTCAACAAGACTCCTAAAGTGCAAGGAAAAAAAATCAAGAATCAATAAATGTGATGGTATCAAACTAAAAAGCTTCCTCACAGCAAAGGAAACAATCAAGAATGTGAAGAGAGAGCCTACAGAATAGGAGAAAATCTTTGCCACCTGCATCTCAGATAGAACATTAATCTCCAAGACATATAAAGAAATCAAAAAACTTAACACCAAAAAGCCCGAATAACCCAATCAATAAATGTGCAAAGGAACTAAACAGACACTTCACAGAAGAAGAAATATAATCGGTCAACAAATCTATGAAAAAATGTTCAACATCTCTAGCAATTACAGAAATACAAATTTAAACTACACTGAGATTTCATCTCACTCCAATCAGAATGGCAATTATCAAGAATACAAGTGACAATAAACATTGGCGAGGATGTTGGGGGGAAAAGGCACACTCATATATTGCTGATGGGACTGCAAATTGGTGCAACCACTCTGGAAAGCAGTATGGAGAATCCTCAAAAAATTTGGAATGGAACCATCATTTGACCTAGTTATGTCACTCTTCGGTATATGCCCAAAGATCAGCACACTACAGTGACGTGACCACATCAATGTTTTTTTTTTTTTTTTTTTTTTTTTTTTTTTTTTTTTTTTTTT
>NW_026000108.1:40495892-40525882 GCF_001458135.2 Marmota marmota marmota
TTTATTTTTCCATATGAATTTCATGATTGCTTTCTCTATTTCTACAAGAAATGCCGTTGGGATTTTGATTGGCATTGCATTAAACCTATAGAGAACTTTTGGTAATATCGCCATTTTGATGATGTTAGTTCTGCCTATCCATGAACAGGGTATATTTTTCCATCTTCTAAGATCTTCTTCTATTTCTCTCTTTAGGGTTCTGTAGTTTTCATTGTATAAGTCTTTCACCTCTTTTGTTAGGTTGATTCCCAAGTATTTTATTTTTTTTGAAGATATTGTGAATGGAGTGGTTGTCCTCATTTCCATTTCAGAGGATTTGTCCACATCAATGTTTATAGCAACTCAACTCATAATAGCTAAGCTATAGAACCAACCTAAGTGTCCCTCAAAAGATAAATGCATAAAGAAAATGTGGTACATATACATAATGAAATATTACTTTATCATAAAGAAGAAGGTAATTATAGCATATGCCAGTAAATGGATGGAATTAGAGACTATCATGCTTAGTGAAATAAACCAATCCTTCAAAAAACAAAAGCCGAATGTATTTTCTGATATGCAGATGCTAATTTAAAATAAGTCGGGTGGTGGTGGAGGGGGAAGCATAGAAGTTCCCTGGATTAGACAAAGGGGAATGAAGGGAAGGGGGGGTGGGAATAGGAAAGACAGTAGAATGCATCAGACACAACTCTCCTATGTTTTTATATGAGTACATGGTCAGTGTAACTCCACATCATGCACAACCACAAGAATGGGAAGTTATTCTCCATGTAAGTAAGATATGTCAAAATATATCTATTGTCATGTATAACAAAAAAAAAAAAAAAAGAAGCAGTTTAGTTATGCATGGTGGCACAGACCTAAAATTCTAGCTACTCAGGAGGATCACAGATTTGAAGCCAACCTGGGCTCCAAAAAAAAAAGGAAGGTGGGCAGGGGTGGGGGGCTGATATAGCTCAGAGGTAGATTGCCCCAGTGTTCAATCCCAACGTAGCCAACAACAACAAAAAAAAAAACATCAAAAAGGATTTAACCAGTCTGGGTCATAAGAGGACAGACACCCTCCGCTCCATGGCGAGGAGAGTTGAACAGGGGCAGAGTTGCTGGCTGACAGGGGCAGAAGCTGCAGGGGCCATGGTGTGCTCTTATTTCCTTCTTTGGCTGTGTGTCAAGTTTCTAGAAAAAACACATACCCAGTCTGGGGAATATAGGGAGGTCAAACGCACTGTCCCCACCATAGTGAGATCTGGATGGATGCAGAGAAATGGGTTCTTTCTCCTCAGGGTGTGGAGCTTGTCCCCTTCCCTTCCCTTTGTTTACATGCTTAGTGCAAAGGCTAGAAAACTCTTACTCAAATGGCCTTCAGCAAGGGGAGCTCCTTGGCTGCGCATGTGAACAGTTCAGGCACAGCTGGATTGCAAGATGCAGAGGATGTCACTGAGGAAGGCCTATGTCTTAACTCGACCTCCCTGCCAGTGACTTTGCTCTCAGGCAGGCCAGTAGAGCAGCCAGACCTATCTTCACAGTGTGTGTCCAAGTGACACAGAGTACCTATTTTCTGGTTTCCTCAGCCAAAGTTGTGGGATTGGCTCCCAGTGTGTCTGGTTGGGTGGGGCGCCCTTCCTGAATCTGTCACTGTAGCTGCTGAACGGGGTGCTCTTATCATTCAGGTCTTGTTAAAGGTCAGTGCAAGGGACTGGGCATGGTGGCAAATGCTTGTAATCCCAGTAGCTCAGGAGGGGGAGGCTGGAGCATCACTAGTTCAGACTAGCCGGGCAAATTAGGGAAACCTGTCTCAGTAACTAACTAACTAAATAAATAAACAAATAATAAAAGGGCTAGGGAATATAGCTCAGTGGTAGAGCACCCTTGGGCCCAATTCTTATTACTGGGGAGGAAAGAAAAAAAAAAAGGTCAATTCAAGGAGCTAAGAATGTGGCCATCATCTTAACTACAGGAATTGATAATGTGAAGGAGAAAGGATAGACACAATTATTTCCCAAGGAATAAGAGAATGCCAACCACATTATTCCACAGTATGAATCTCTCCACTCAGGAGAGTAAAGGGGGTTGGAAGTGGGAGATCAGTCCGGTTTAGGTTGGACACTAATTTAACTCAGGAGTGTCATTTTTCTGTGGATTCACTGGACCAAGTAGTAAATCTGCTTGTCCACTTCTCTGCAAATCTTCATCACATTACAAGTTAGAATTCTTACCAAATTCTTAGGGAAGCTGCTCCTTACAATGTGTACACAGGGTTTTAGTAGATTATTGTTCCAATGTTGAAAAGGGTTTCTTATTTCATCCCTCATTCATGTTGGCTTTTCATAGTGTGCAATTTTGCTGCATTTATGATCATTATGCACTTTGTTTAGGAAGAATACATTTTGTCATAAAAGCTCTTCACACAACTAGAAGAATGATCAGCATCACCATCAATATCGCAGCACAACCTGTTTTTTTTCCCCCCTGGCCTGAGAATATTTCAAATAAAATGTGAAATTCATATGGATAGCAATTGAAAATAGAAAACTGAAATGAATTGGATTCTCTTAATCAAGAAATAATTAATTTGTGCATAACAATATTAGAGTACTACATAAAAAGGACTGGACGTATTATTCCTCTCCATTTCCCTTTCAAGAAGTTATAATTTAAATCCAGCTTTGTTTGTGATATAATAATGTAGAGCTTGTGCACAAAGTGAGACAAAACTAATGGGAAGACTTTTCTTATGAATAGGAGAAATGAATGTTTTTTTAATTTAAAGGAAACGGTATTTAAAATGCAATTTTTGGAAAATATAATAAAGTGAAATATAAATATTGTGAGCAGATGTTTCTTAAGAAGCTTCTGAAATGAATAGTCACCATCTGGAACTATTCACAATGAGAAGAAGGTAAGCAGGCACCTGTTCCTTTCTTTAAAAAGATGCAATCTTTGTACCAAATTATAAACAAGTATGGTAGTTTCCCTAAAAATGTTATATTCCATTTGCCAAACTTTAGAGAAATATTGATAAGAATGTAGATGGTTTAGAAAAGTGTGCTTCTAAAAGCCTTCGTCTGATTTCAAATATCTTTGCTTACTTTTAATTTTTTTTTAAGATAAAACACTTCAAAGTGGATGAATGTCCTATACTTTTAAAATTATGTGGGGAAGAGGAATGTGCATTACCACTGCCACTGCCACCACTATTGGCCAGGTGTCTGTTGGCCCTTTACCACATTTTAGATGCTGCTGAGTGAGGACAGAGGAAATCTCTACCATCCTGTATCCTTGGTAGATGGATTGAATCGATGGTTCCAGTTTATGGCCTTTCCGTATCCTTGTCCTTGGGTGTTGCTGTAACTCCCACCAAGAGGTGAAGCTATTTTCCCCATCCATTTCATCTAGGCTGCATTTCTGATTTGCTTTGGCCAAAAGTACGCAGGGAAAGGGTTGGGCACAGTGATGTGCATGTGTGGTCCTAGCTACTTGAGAAGCTGAGGCAGGAAGATCACTTGAGCCAATGAGTTTAAGACCATCCTGGGCATCACAGTGAGACTCCATCTGGAAAGAAGGGAAAGAAGGGAAGGAAGGAAAAAAGATAGGAAAGAAGGATGGGCCAGTGCAAATCTAGATCTTAAAGAATTTGCAGGCTTCCATTCTCTCTCTCTCTCTTTCTCTCTCTCTTGTGGGACCGGGGATTGAACCCAAGGGGTGCTGTACCACTGAGCCACATCCCCAGCCTCTTGTATTTTTTTATTTGGAGACAGGGTCTCCCTAAGTTACCTAGGCTGGTTTAAATCTGCAATGCTCCAGCCTCAGTCTCCCCAGTAGCGGGAGTGACATGCCTGCACCACCACTCTCTGGTGCAGCCCTGCCTCTGTCATGTAAATAAGCTGGGCCAGCCTGCTGGAGGGTGAGAGGCCACACAGAGCAGAGCCCAGTTATCCCGTGAAGGCCATGCTAGTGCAGCTGTAGCCAACTGACTCCCCAGCATGTGAGGGCCAGCCAGGATCAGCAGAGCTGCCTGCAGGGTGCACAGGCCCTGGCCCTTTTGCCTCCAGAGAGAAGGCTTTGATTTCTGCTTGTCTAAATGGCTGGAGTGGGTGATGCAAATTACTAAAGGATATGGGAACTTCTGGCTGCTGTTCTTGAGCTTTTGGGAGGTAGGCACAGGTGCAGAGAGAGAGTTCAAAACAGAAGATGCTGGGATTTACAGATCTTGATATGAGGTTGGAGGCTGTAAATACCTGAAGGAAAAACACACTGAGATGATATCAGAACGAGGTTAATTTACTGAATAGGATGATCTATTTTTTCTATTGTTTTACTAATTTCTGTATATTTATGACTATAATTTAAAATGATGCTGCAAGCCCTGGTGGTGCATGCCTGTAATCCCAGTGGCTCTGGAGACTGAGAGATGAGGACTGTGAGTTCAAAGCCAGCCTTAGTAGTTTAGTGAGGCCCTAAGCAACTCAGCAAGACCCTGTCTGCAAATAAAAATATAAAAAGGGCTGGGGATGTGGCTCAGTGGTTGAGAGCCCCTGGTTTCAATCCCTGGTACAAGGAAATAAAATAAAAGGGCTGGAGATGTAGCTCAATGGTAAAGTATCCCTGGATTCAAGCCCTGTACAGGAGGAGGAGGAGGAGGAGGAGGAGGAGGAGGAGAAGAAGAAAGCTAATCTTTTTGTCAAAACTTAATCTTTCTATGAGGGAATTCTTGTTCGACATCTGGCTCTGCATGGTATATGTTCTTTTAAAATTTCAACCAATTAATTTATAAAGTAATTCTACTTGTTTCCTGGCCAGTTAATCTTAATTAAAATAGTTTTACTGTAACTGAATTAATTGAGTTGTTTTAACCCTGTTAATAATAGATCGACCTTATGGCTATTGAAGCTGAGTTTCAAAGAGTAAAGCTTATGTTTTACATTTGTGATGATCATTTATTAGTTAATTTCCTGCTATCCATTTTTCACTTTTTTTCTCTATCCTTATTTCAAAACTATTTTCCATTATTCCTAGTCATGTGGTCTGGGTAGAAATAACTTTACAAAAAGTTTTAGGATGAGCTCTCATTGGCTAATGTCCCCTGGCCTCCTGTATTGGTCCTGGATAGATGAACAACACACTCAGAGCCAATCAGACACAAGGAGATGCTTGGGGGGCTTCTGTTATTGGGAAGCTGGGCTGTACCCTTGCATGCTGTGAGATCTGGAATTAAGGGAGTCTTTTTCCAGAAGGAGATGCTTGGTTGCAAGTGGGCCATAAAATACAGCCTAAGTGTAGAGCCAAACCATAGAAAGCAGAAAAAAAAAAAAAAAGATATAGAGAGAAAATAAATGGGTCATTGGAAACAATGAGCTGCTGGATATAGCCTTGCCTGAAGTTAACTTTGCCTCTGGAGTTTTCACCGAGGTGATCAATAAATCCCTGTGTTAATCACTGTAAGTGAAAAAGGCACTCACTATACCTAGTCTACTGATCATCCCAGCTTAGCCACACAGAACACGGAAAAGTGCTCATTTTCCCTCTCACGATCAGCTGGCTACAGGGAGCTATGGTGTCCCGTCCGGCAGGACACATCAATGGCAGGACACATCAACGTGGGCAGTGAACCTAAATGGGCAGGAATGAAGGGACAAGAGACACAGAAGGATGACAGCAAGACAGGAATTCTGATCAAGCTGCAAACTTTATTGTTCACACAGGGGTATTTATATGCTGGGGATGGGGAAGCTCTCTAATCAGCAATTGCTGGATGTGGGTGGTAAAACTGCCAGCTGCAAGATGTCTGATGATCCTGATAACCGCAGGGTGTTCCAGGGAGATAGGCAGCTGCAGGATGTCTCCCAGGGGGCTGTCAGGCTATTCTTTGAAGGAGAATTTCCTTCTAGTCCCTGACATCATGGCTCGCTGCCCTGAATCTTGAGAGAATCCTGTACATATTAGTAGCCCAGGAAAAGGCCCAAATTTAAAATTGAAAGTATGGTCTCCACTGAATGTGTATCACTTTTGCATCATCAAAAAGTAAAAAAATTTCCAGGTATGCTGGTGTATGCCTGTAATTCCAGCCACTCAGGAGGCTAAAGCAGGAAGATTGCAAATTGGAGGTCAGCCTCAGCAACTTAGTGAGACCTTGTCTCAAAATACAAAATAAAAAGGACTGGAGATGTAGCTCAGTTGCAGAATTCCCCTGGGTTTAATTCCCCAGTACAGCGGGTGGGGAGGGCAGGTAAAAAAAATCAGCAGTGGGACTGCTGAAGGTGGGAATGGTGGGGTGCAGGAGATCAAGCCCAGGACAGGACACATGCTAGGAAAGCAGTCTTTCACTGAGCCACATCCCAGCCTTGATCATGCCATTCTCCTGGCTTGGTCATCCAAACTCTTAGTGACTTCCATGAGGATGGAATGTGGCTTTCCTATAGCCTTGGCCTAAATTTTATCTTTCCCTTTAAAAGATACTTTGAATAGCTGGCATGGTAGTGCCATGCATGTCATCCCAGTGACTCAGGAGGCTGAGGCAGGAGGATTCCATGTTCACAGCCAGCCTGGGCAGTTTAGTGAGACTTTGTCTCAAAAAACAAGGCAGGAACAGGGTGACATAGTCTGGGGATGTGGCTCAGTGGTAAAGTGCCCCTGATTTGAATTCCCAGTACCAAGAAAGAAATGAAATCTGAAAAGCACCTTTTTTGGGGGTGCTTAACTGAAAATAAACACAAATCTTTCTTTCTTAAAAAAATGTATGCTCAGATACACATGAAGTATTGGAGATAATTTAAAAGAAAAATAAATGCTTTGCATAAAATAAATTTCTTAAAATATAGTTCTAGGTTGTAAAACAAAGAAGTGTACACAGATGCCCTTTTTAAAAGAATATTTAAAACCCATTATTTAAATAAGTCTCTTACAAGGCAATAAAATCAGGAAAGCAAAGAAGTAAAAACTTCAAATCTCTCTGACAGATTTCTATTTTTGTGCCTTATTTGTCACAGTGGAGGGAATTGCTGACAAGAAAGTTAGGAAGATGATGTAAATAGAGAGACTGTTGCTAACTATAAGGTTACAAGTTAAAAATTGAATTAATTCTCATTGCATGTGACTTTTTATAAATTCTTTTAAGTGTAGTCTAAATTTTAGTTTAATGCACTTAAAATAAAATTTATGCCATTTATGAAAGGGAAATGTGGGCTGATTGTTGCTTCAGCCTTTGTATCAGGGATAAATGAGTCAGAACCTTCTAGCACCTAAGCTTTTCTTAGATAATAAAGAAAGATTCTTGGAAATCTTTATTAACTCTTTCTAGCCACTTAAGCATTGTTCAGAGAGCTACAGTTTGAAAACTGCTAATAGAGAAATTGGGAGGACCCAGAACTTTTAAACTGATTTCTTTTTTTTTTTTTAAAGAGAGAGAATTTTTTTAATATTTATTTTTTAGTTTTCTGTGGACACAACACCTTTGTTTGTATGTGGTGCTGAGGATCGAACCCGGGCTGCACGCACGCCAGGCGAGCGCGCTACCGCTTGAGCCACATCCCCAGCCCTTTTAAACTGATTTCATTCTCTTATTCACTCAATAAGTTATTCCCCATCAATCAAATATCCAACCTTTAGGATATTTGTCAAATACAAATAGTTTGTTTTGAAAAATTCACACATAATAACTGTACTTTTTAAAAATTATTTTTTGATACTGGGGATGGAACTAGGGTGTTCTACTACTGAGCTACACCCCCAGTTCTTTTTATTTTTTATTTTGAGACAGGGTCTCACTAAGTTGCTGAGGCTGGCTTTGAACTTGGAATCCTCCTGCGTCAGTCTCACAAGTCACTAGGATCACAGGCATGGGCCCCCATTCCTAACTATTTTGTGATCTTGATAATAATTGATATTGCTATGGGAAGTGCTCTGCAAGAACTATCTTTTTTATCCTTGCAACAATCTTGTTATGGGAACTATTACTCTCTAGTCCCTTTATACAGTGGAGGTAATTGAGGTTCAGAGCAATTAAGTTGACTACAATCACCCAGCTAGGGAGAGTAGGAATTACAAGCCAGATTTTCTGACTCCAAATCCATACATTTAGCCACAATGGTGTAGTACCCCTCACCAGAATGTTCCTAACCTAGTAAGGTGTAGAAATAACAGCACCAATTTCTGAGGTAATAATGAAGAGCTTAATTTAAGCTGTATTTAGAACTTGAATTTCACATAGCAAATATTTTTTCCTCACAAGGACAGAGTTTTAGCAATCATAAAACCTTCCTTTTTCTAGAAAATAAGGACTTCTCTTATCTCAGGACATTTGATGGTTATCAGTATCACTTTGTTTTCCAACTACTTGTTTTAAAATAATTTAAATTCTATTGGTATAGATAAATCCTGCCCATCTCCCTATCAACCTTCAGGAAGGAAAACTTGGAAATCAGGGTATTAGCCTGATTGATGGGAGAAACATGACAGGGATCTGTCTAAGGGAAGATGAGCTGACAGATTCTCAAGTATGGGGCACTTTTTCAAAAAAATAAATGCACTTCGAGGAGCACTACAGTCCAGACTTTTTCATACTTGACACAAAACATGTTAAAATGTAATTCAAAATTAAAAAAAAAAAAGGAGCCAACTTGCACTTTGAAAAGTCACAGCTGTGTTCTTGAATTTGTGGGTGCCTAGGCAACACCTCCAGATCACCTTCAGTAGACATTCATTCCACTGCCAAAATAATAATGTTTGGGGACAGGTAAGGCTGCTCTGACCTTGACTTCCCAGAATGTCAGGATGAAAGGAGAAAAGCAGAGATTACAGCCTGAGAAGGAAAGGGACAGAATCCCAAGCAGACAGAGCCCACGAGAAGCCCCTTACAAAACACAGAACTCCTGAACAGGAGAAAGTGGGCAGGTCCACGTTCAAGAAAAACTGCAGCCCTGTTTCTGGATCATGGCAAGATGAGGCTGTCTCCTTTCAGCTCTGTTCCAGCCTATGAGCTTGAGTCACTCAGGCCTTTGACTCGGTGTTTTGCAGCCAGGGTGAGGCTACCCCGCAAGGCTTGCCTTCTGTCATCTGTGGGGAGATTCTGCAGTCCCTGTGTTCTGGGATCCTGTAAACAAAATCACCAGAGAAGAGGAGAGATAAGGAGCAGATGTGATCATCCCAATCTGAAAGACAAAGCAAAGCAAAACAAAGGGCAGAGTTTCCTCCACTGGCCCATACCATAGGGATCAAGACAGGTTTCTGGAGATGATTGTGTTCTCCTAGGCCCAGGGCGCTGTGGGAGGCAAGTGAGCCTCCCCAACACAGAAAGCAAGGGTCTCTCTTGGCTGTTTATCTAGAAGGTATTTCTAGATCAGCCATTTTGATTTGCAAAGGTGTCAGATGAATGCCCTCTCTGTAGGAGTCTGGAAGACCAGTACTTTAAATGTGAATTTCCCAGAAAAAAAAAACATTTACTAAATTTTTTTTAAAAAAGTACAGTTAACTTGGAATTTTCCATAATAGTTACAAGTGCTTTTTTTTATGAACTGTTTAGTGCAGCCATGTGGAAAATATTATTCTTCATCTGTGCTCTGCTGGAAGGCTTTAGATGGTGTTCTCCTTCACCGTCCTGGTGTTTATCTGTGGCTGACGAGCCACCTTGACAGGTGGCCCTGAGAATTCTCCAGCGGCCGGGTGAGGCCTGGCCCCCGCTCCCGGGTGGTCTGAGCACGGGGTGTTCGGGAGCCAACTCAGCATTCTGGGTCTGGAATCATTTCTCCATCCCCTCCTCAGAGCTGCTGGTTGTGAAGCTATTTTCCTTCCAACATATGAACGGGGATTTTGGCTGCGTGAGCTCATTAAGAAAGCTCATGTCGCTGTCACAAGTGTAAAAAGTGTTTCAAATGTTCCTGGAAGGCTTTCAGCTGGTTCTGTCCATGCCCAGTTCCTTCCTCCAATTTTCCCTGTTCCTCCCCTCCCAAGATGACGGGCAGACTGGCTGTGTGTTGGAGATGGTGAAATCATTGATGTGGATGACTAATTGACATTGTAAAGTTCCTTAGGGATGGGGGGAGGGGGTTTCAAGGCTGGATTTATGTTAATGTGGCCAAGAAATAAAATTTATAACAACCTTCAAGAATTTAATACTCTTTTGCAGACAGGCTCCCAGAGGATCTTATTAAACACACAGGCTTATTTTGAAGCAAAGAAACTCAATGGCTATAAAAGTAGAGGGGAAAAAAATACACCAGCCTTTATTTGCAAACATTTATTTCGGATGGTATTGCTCCTATTGCAGCCTCATTCAAATGTATTTTTTTTCCTCCTGCTTTTTCAGCTTAGTTATTCTGATTTTTAAAAATTTTAATTGACAAAAATTATATATATATATATATATTGCTAGACACGATGGTGCATGCCTGTAATCCCAGCAGCTCCGGAGGCTGAGACAGGAGGATCACAAGTTCAATGCCAGCCTCCACCAACTTAGTTGGGCCCTAAGCAGCTTAGTGAGACCCTGTCACAAAATAAAAATAAGAAGGTTGGGGGAGTGACTCAGTGGTTAAACACCCAGGGTACCAAAAAAAAAATTATATTTATGATGCATAACAGATGTTTTAAAATTTGAAATGACTAAATCAAACTAATTAACATGCATTACCTCATTTTATTCTAAATTTTTTTGGGGGGAGAGCACTGGGGATTGAACTCTGGAGCACTTGACCACTGAGCCACATCCCCAGCCTTAGTCTCACTGAGTTGCTTAATGCCTCACTTTTGCTGAGGCTGGCTTTAAACTCACAATCCTCCTGCCTCAGCCTCCTGAACTGCTAGCATTACAGGTGTGAGCCACCGTGCCCAGCCTCAATTGAAAAAAAAAATTAATTGTGTATGTGTGTGTGTGTGTGTGTGTTCTAGGGGACTGAACCCTGGGGCTCACTACTTACATTTCCAGCCCTTTTCTATTTTTTGAGACAGGATCTTGCTAGGTTGCCCAGGCTGGCCTCCAACTTGCAATTCTCCTGCATCAGCCTCTGGCGTTGCTGTGGCTACAGCTGTGAGCCACTGTTCCTGGCTATTTATTCTAATTTTTAATGAGACTCCCACCCCCCAAAAAATGTTTACTGAAATCCTTGTGTGTGTATAGTTGGCATGGCTAAGAACACCCGCAACTGAGCCCTTTGAAACTGTTCTGAGGTCCTTGGGATATTTTTCTGTTTTCTCCTTTCTTTTATGAAAGAAGCTTGCGCTAGTACTAAAGCTATGGCATAACCCAGTACCAGTCCCAGGGGATCAAGGAGTATTAGCTGCATTCAAAAGAATATTACTATGGTTTGAACAGGTGTTCTCCTGTTAAAAGATGGATCTCCAGACTGTGGTGCTATTGGAAAGTGAAGGAACTTCAGGATGTGATGCCATGTGGGAGGAAGTTAGGTCATTCTGGATGTCCCCTTCAAGGGCATATTGGGACCCCAGCCTCTTTCTCTTTTTCTTTGCTTCCTGACCACCATGAGGCGAGCAGCTTCTTCTGCATGTGTTCCTGCCGATTCATTTTGTGTCTCTGAAGGCCCAAACGCAATGTTGTCAGGAGACCATAGATTGAAACCACGTGTGGACATATACCTTTCCTCCTTTTAACTTGTTAACTTCAGGTATTTTGTCACATTAGTGGAAAGCTGACTAATCCAATGATTCTTAAGAGAATGAAATGACAAGACCTGAAAAAATTACTTGCAAAACATATATCTGATAAAGACTTTTAAATCCCAAACATGCAAAGAACACTTACACTCAACAATCAAACAAGAACAATCCAATTGTTTTGTGGTGTTGTGGCTCAGTAGTAGAGCACTTGCTATGTGTGGGGCACTGGGTTGGATTCTCAGCACCACATATAAAATAAACAAATTTTAAGAAAAGGTCCATCAACAACTAAAAAAAAAAAAGATCTGAGCAGACATTTCACCAAAGATGTGCAGATGGAATAAGCATATGAAAAGGTGCTCCACATTGTGTGCCCTTAGGCATTGCCAACAAAAACACTGAGCCAGCACTGTACACCTGTTACAATGGCAGAATCCCAAATCCAGCAACTCCCATTTATTGTTGGTGAGCATGCAGAATGACAATGAACAGTTTGGCACTTTCTTACAAAGCTAAACTTAGTCTTATTGTAGGATCCAGCAATTTTGCTGAAAACCTATGTCTACTCAAATACATATTACAGGTGTGGTGGTGCACACTTGTAATCCCAGAGGCTTGGGAGGCTGAGGCAGGAGGATTGTGAGTTCAAGGCCAGCCTTAGCAACTTAGTGAGGCCCTAAGCAACTCAGTAGACCCTGTCTCTAAATAAAATATAAAAAGGGCTGGGGATGTGGCTCAGTGGTTAAATGCCACTGGGGTCAATCCCTGGTACCAAAACCAAAACCAAACCAAACCAAACCAACAAAACAAAACTCATACATAAACATTTATAGCAGCTTTATTTATAAATGTCCAAACTGGAAACAACCAAGATATTCTTTGATAGATAAATGGGTAGACTGTGGTATATCTGTAAAATGGAATATTACTCAGTGATAAAAAGAAATGAGCTATTGGGTTGGGTGAATCCTGATGTAAACTATGAATTATATTAATAACCATATATTAGTATAGATTTATCAATTGTATACATATACCACACTAAATGCTTGTTGTTAATGTCAGAGCAAGATTGGTATTGGTGGGGTGTATTTGGAAACTATGTACTCTTAGCTCAATTTTTATTAAATTTAAAAGTTAAACTTAAAACTAATGCCTGCTTGGGCCGTGGACCTCTTATCTCTGCTCTCAGCTGTGGCCGTTAATTAGGGAGATACCAGACAGGGGTGACAAGTGATAAAGAAAAGAAAAACAGACACACATAGAGAGAAAAAGTTAGGGCCAGGTGGGCAGCCAAACTCTAATGGAGTTGACTGACCCAGAGCTAGCTCAGCATGTTTATTTTATAGGTTTCATCAAAAGGGAAAGTTTCAGCAAAGCAGGCAATCTGAAGGACACAAGACTGGCAAAACATTAGGGTCATCTAGTTAGGCTTAGAATTCTCTGTTTCTGGGAGTTGTGGCTGAGCTCAAGGTCTCAACTCTGGCCTTTGCACTAGGTTTCCTCTGGCCAGTATCACCATAGCAACTGGGCCATCTTGACCTGCACCTTTGCACAGGCAGTTCCCAGCACAAATGTAGCCATGAGAGAGTCAGACCATGATTCAAATCACTGCTCTCCACATGTGTCAGGGACTAGAAGGAAATTCTCCTTCAAAGAATAGCCTGACAGCCCCCTGGGAGACATCTGCAGCTATCTATCTCCCTGGAACATCCTGTGGTTATCAGGATCATCAGACATCTTGCAGCTGGCAGTTTTACCACCCACATCCAGCAATTGCTGATTAGAGAGCTTCCCCATCCCCAGCATATAAATACCCCTGTGTGAACAATAAAAGTTTGCAGCTTGATCAGAACTCCTGTCTTGCTGTCATCCTTTCCTGTCTCTTGTCCCTTCATTACTGCCCATCTAGGTTCGCTGCCCACGTTGATGTGTCCTGCCGGTCGGGACACACATGTGTGCATATACAAATATGTGACAACAAATGCCATCATTATGTACAATTATAATGCACCAATAAAAATATGTGGAAAAAAAGGATAAAGCCTATTACCAAGTATGGTGGTGCACACCTGAAATTCCAGCAAATCAGGAGGCTGAGGTAGAAGGATCCTAAGGATCCCATGTTCAAGGCCAGTCTTGGCAATTTAGTGAGACTCTGACTCAAAAGAAAAAATTTAAAAAAAAGGTTTGGGTACTTAACTAAGTGCAAGAGCACCCCTGAGTTCAATTTCCAGTATTTTTTTAAAAACTCATAACTGGTACAAGTGTCAATCTTTGGGGAATTGGAGATCCACATTTAGCCTGATATTGTTACTGGCTGTGTGGCTTGGGGCAGGTCATTTAACTTCTCTGAACTTCAGGTTTCCTATCTGTTACATGAAGATGATTTTATCTGATCTGCCTAGGGCTTGAGGGCTCTGTCCAGGATAAATGAGAAGATGCAAGAATGGAGGCAAAAACACACTGGGGGAGCCTCTGGCTGTCTCCTTCACTGGCTCCCTAAAGTCACAACTCCTGGAGCCTCGTTGAAGGTGTGAAGGCAGCACCGTAGACAAGACCCTCCAGCCAGTCACCTGCCTAGGCATCAGGCTCAGTGGGGTCTTGACCCCTCACTTTGTTCACTGGCTCCTCAGGGGGGTGGGAAGCACCAAAGTTCACGGGAGAAGGAAGACTCTTAATGAAGAAGACTGTTGGAGGGGCAAAGTGGTACGTGCTTGTAATTCCACCAACTGGAGTTGGGGAGCGGGGGCAGGATGATTGCAAGTTCAAGGCCAGCCTGGGCAACCTAGCAAGATCCTGTCTTAAAAAACAAAAAGGACCAGTGAAATAGCTCAGTGGCAAAGCACCCCTGGGCCCAATTCCCAGTACCCAAAAAAACAAACAATAAAAACAAAACATTCTGGGAAAATAAACAGACACTGACAAATGAAACCTGCCGCAGTCTGGCTGGGCACAAATGCCGCAGTCTGGCTGGGCACAAAATCACGAGCCACCACACAGCTTGTAGATTCAAACAGCAACTCTTTATTCCCGAACTCACACCAGCCGTCTACAATCACGTTCTGGGGAAATCCACGTTCTCTGCCCAAATCCACGTTCTCTGCCCAAATCCACCTTCACTGGGCTTCTGTCTCCCAAAATATACTCTGAATCCCGTGAGAACTCAAGGGGAACTCAGGCAACAGGATACGCCCTATTCCCAGCAGGAATAATCTTAAACCTTAAACCTGGAACCTAAACTGGGAACGCCCTAAACCCGATTATGTTAAACCGGGAACACCCTAATCTGCCCTGGTCCTTGAGCAAGGTCAACTACATTCAATGTCACTGCAAAATGTCAGCAACATGGGGTACGCTGGCAAGGAAATTGTCATACCTACTTGGCTAATGGCTCCCAGCAGAAACCAACCAAATTATGTTGTGTGGATGCACAAAAATGAATCCCACTAATATTTATATGTATACATGCATATATGTAATTACAATTATAGTGTACCAACACAAAAATTTTAAAATTTTAAAATAAATTGAAAACATCCTGGCCAGATATCATCGTGGCACATGCTTATAATTCCAGTTACTTGGGAGGCCAAGGCAGGAGGATGACAAATTCAAGGCCAGCCTGTGGAACATAGTAAAGTCCTGTCTTAAAAAGAAAGAATTAATTCTGATGTTTAAATGTGCTCTTTGTCATGAGATGCTTCAGAGTTTCTGTTCTGAAGGTGGAGGTGAGCGCTCACACACGTGTGCATGCAAAAAATGTGCATGTGTCTAAAGAGAAAGCAGTTTATTTTCTCTTGCTATAACAGAATACCTGAGACTGGGTTACTTATCAAAAAGAGAGGCTTATTTTGGCTCATGATTCTGAAGGCTGGAAGTCCAAGATCATTGTTTTCTTTTTTGTATTGTGGATTGAACACAAGGATGCTTAACCACTAAGCCTCATCCCCAGTCCTTTTTATTTTTTTGAGACGGGATCCTGCTAAGTTGATAAGAGACTTACAAAGTTGCTGAGGCTAGCCTTGAACTTGCAATCCCTCTGCCTCAGCCTCCTGAGTCCCTGAGATCACAGTCATGCACCACTGTGCCCGGCTTTGAGTTCTTTTTGTTGTTGTTGTTATTGTTTTGTGGTATTGGAGATTCAACCCAGAACCACAAGCATGCTAGGCAAGCACTCTACCACTGAGCTACAAACCCAGACCTTTTAAATTTTTATTTTGAGACAAGGACTTCACTAATTTGCCCAGGTTAACTTTGAACTTGTAATCCTCCTATCTCAGCCTCCTGAGTGGCTAGGATTACAGATGTACACCACAGTGCCTGGATTTGACTTAAGTTGTTTTTTTTTTTTTTGAGGGGTACAGGGGATTGAACTTAGGGCCACTCAACCACTGGGCCACATCCCCAGTCCCGTTTTGTAATTTATTTAGAGACAGGTTCTCACTGAGTTGCTTAGTGCCTTGCTTTTGCTGAGGCTGGCTTTGAACTCCTGATCCTCCTGCCTCAGCCTCCTAAACTGCTGGGATTACAAAAACACATCCAAACCAGAGCAGAGAGGCCATTGTGAAGCCTTTGGGAGGGTAATTCCTGCTTGACGTGTATAAGGTATTCCTCTCCTGGGGGTAGCAGTATAAAACCTATTGTGTTATAAAGCTGTGGGCCCTTAGAAAATGCTCTGTCAGAGGCCCTATGATTGTTCCAGAGGGTAGACTCAAAGTGAGACCTGGGCGATTGGAGGCTGGGAGGCAGGAGGAAAAGGTTTTGGGGGATGGGTGCAGTTTCTGTGGGGCTGCTAGCACCTAGGTCCATGCAGACATCAGCCTCAGGGGTCATTCTGTAGCAAGAACCACAGAGGGGTGTGTGGGCGGAGTCCAGAGCAGTGGGAGCAGAGGACTCAACCAGGACTGGACCCAGCGCCCCTGCCCCAGCCACATGGCACGGCACATCAGGGCCACCAATGATCTGTGAACCTTGGTTAGTTCTTTCAAGGCAGCTTGGCTGCACCCCTGGACATTGAAAGCACAAGGTGACATTCATGGTGAGGGGAGGCTGGGAGGGCAGAGGCTGTTTGAGACTAGGTCACTTAACCTCTGTAAGCCTCATTTTCATCTTCTATAAAATGGAATAATGATTTCTGTCTGGGTTGGGGTACAGTGCAGTGGTAAAGTGCTTATCTGCCTGTACAAGACCCTGGGTTCAATCCCCAACATGGGTAAACCAAACCAAAACAAACAAGCAAAAACCCTCTACCTAGTTACCTATAACAGGATTAGGGATGGAGGGATGTAAATAATATAACGTGTCTGACACATTGTGAGAGTTCCATCAATGCCTGTTATTGTTTCATGTGATACTTAAATGAGTAATTTGTATAAATGCATAATTTGCATCTTATTTGATGACATGTCCCTTAGGGAGAGGCTCTGGGTGTGTTCATCTTTGTCTTTTGTTTGGAATGCTGGGCATTAAGTCCAGGGGTACTTTACCACTGAGCTACATCCCTAGTCATTTTTAGCTTTTAGTTCAAGACAGGGTCTTGAGGGCTGGGGATGTGGCTCAAGCGGTAGCGCGCTCGCCTGGCATGCGTGCAGCCCAGGTTCCATCCTCAGCACCACATACAAACAAAGATGTTGTGTCCGCCAAAAAACTAAAAAATAAATATTAAAATTCTCTCTCTCTTAAAAAAAAAAAGACAGGGTCTTGCTAAGTTGTGGAGGCTAGCTTTGGGTTATCCTCTTGCCTCAGCCTCCCGAGTTGCTATGATGATGGGCATGCGCCAGCAGACCCAGCTCCATCTTTGCCTCTCTTTAGAAGGGAGAGCCCCCTGAAGGCAGGGACTGCTTCTGATTCTTCTAGATCTTCATTCCCAGCAAAGGGCAGCCACGTGGTAAGCAGTGTGGAAAGTATGATGAGTGAATGAGTGAGAGCCACGTGGAGATGAAGGGAGTAGAAACCAGATCAGAGTGACTTCCATATGCCTGTTATTTTTGCTTGAAATTCATTCCCAGATCTTCTCTGCCGGGATCTTGGCTGTCATGCATTTGCTGGGGTTGACTGGATTATTTAATTGCTGTTTTCTGTCTCTAACTACTGTGATTATGACTCAAGTAGTGGATACGTTTAGAATGCTATATAAATAATAATTATTTTAATTATGGTTTGACCTGTACGATATACTCAAACAGCATAGCTGACTGTGCATTTGTGTACGTGCCCTCTCGAGAGTGGCACAGAAATCTCTCATTGTGAAGATACAAAGGAGTCGCCCCTCTGTGCACATGGTGATTTTAGAATTATAACGGGGAGAAGTATAATACTGCAGTAATTATAGCAAGTTTTGCAGAAAGAAACGGCTTTGAAATAGTATATAACCTAAGTGTCTGGTATTTAGATAATGTAAAATTTAATTTCATTGACAAGGCTTTATTTTTAGAACCAGGAAAAATGGGCATAGGGCATTTTTTTTTTCAGATTTCCTCTCTGAGTATGAAAGTACCTTGTTGGTTTAAATAAGATTTAAGCAAAGTAATTTGCATGGTGTATTCAGCTAAGTGTCTGGCATTTAGTAGGTGCTTGATGAGTTTTGGGGATCATCATTTAGCAACAGCGTATATCTAGGTACCCATTTAAAGCACCCAATGTGTCTATATAATTTTTAAATGACCTCCATTGTAACAGGGGTTTGCTTGATGCTTTGACTATATCCCTTGTTGCTTTTTTTCTCCAACCTTCTTTTTCCTGACCTTCTCCTCTCTGATCTTTTCCCTGATCATCTTTTCCCTAATCTTCTCCTTTCTGATCTCTCCTCTGTAATTTCACTTCTCTGAATCACCTCTTTAAAAAACCCCTGCTCCCCATGATGGGTAGAATCACTGGCTCTGGGACAGGAGTCCCCTGGGTTTCTCCTTTGCTAGCCAAGGAATAAAACATTTTCCTTTTTCTCAAGACCTTGTCTTTGTTATTGGATTGAAATCAAGGACAAGGACTGAGTTTTTGGTTATGCCATGAGGAACTCAAATTTGGTTCACATGGCACCTTGGAGACCCTTATCAACTCAGCAAACATTATTTTTTGCACTTGAAGTGCTCAGGGACTGCATTAGACACTGGAGGAGCAGACAATGGTTGGGGCCCACGAATAGAAAAAAATGAAAAAGATAGTACCTGCTCCTAAGTCAAGTCGTTAAAGGTCAACATTCCAACAATTTAGCTTTAAAATCTTGATTGGTGCCTGGTTTGGTTGCACACACCTGTAATTCCAACTACTCAGGAGGCCGAGGCAGGAGCATCTCAAATACTGAGAAACCAGCCTCTACCTCAGAGCAAAGCCTGTCCAAGGAAGGGGGCGTGACTCTTGCCCTTGGAAAGACCCACAGAGCACTCCTAGGCACATTCCCACCCTGTTAAGTTGTTTATCTACAAATAACAGGAGAGATCTGCTGTGCCTGATGTCCCTGACTTAGTCAGGCTAGGTGAGGATCCATAGCAACCCCCTAGCAGCGACCAATCAGCATGAGACAGGGAAATACCTAGGATGCCAGATGACCCTCCCAATAGTTTTTGGTGGTTGATAACATGTTGGGGAACCATGTAGTTCAGCAGGAACACCCCTCTTGGCTTAAACCAATCAGTTCAAACGAATCCCCCTCTTGTGCTAACCAATCACCCCTACCCAACTTGTTCCCGCCAGTGAATGTGCTAATCATGTTTTAGAGTTGTTTTATGATTTTCCCGCGGTGTGTGATGATTTGCTAAGAGATGCTATGATGTATGTGAAGTCCCTGCCTTCCCCAAAGAGTGTATAAAACTGCCAAAAACCCTGGGCTCGGGGCCTCTCAGCATCACCAGTTGCTGTGTGTACGCGCAGAGGACTGAGCTAGCTCGCAATAAACACCTCTTTGCTGCTTATATCGATCTTGGTCTCTGGTGGTCTTTTGGGGATCCCGAATTTGAGCATAACAGTACTAAGCCAGCCTGAACAACTTAATCAGACCCTGTTAAAAATATTTTCAAAAATAAAAAATAAAAAGGGGATATAGGTGAGTGGTAAAGCACCCCTGGGTTCAACCTCAAGTACCACAAACAAACACAAAAACTTATTTGGCTTTGTTTTTGATTACAGAATCAGGCAACATTTTATTCCATAAAAGTAGAATAAGTGTCCCAAGGAGCCAAGCAGAGAGGTTGCTTTTATAGATAGGGAAGATTTGAACAAAATAGTGAGAACAAAAAGTGGATCTGAGCTGGGCACAGAGACCTATTCCTGTAATCCCAGCAGTGAGGGAGGTTGAGGCAAGAGGATCATAAGTTCAAGGCCAGCCTCAGCAAATTAGCAGGGCCCAAACAGTTTATCAAGATTTTGTTTCTAAATAAAAATATTAAAAAGGGCTGGGGAATGTGGTTAAGTACCCCTGGGTTCAATCTCTGGTACCAAAAAAAAAAAAAAAAAGTGTGTGTGGGGGATCTGTCATTTCAAAGTTTCTTTCCTTATGAAAGATAGGAGCCTGGGCAATAGATAAACAACTGATTGCTAATATTAGAGATTAGATTACTTTTTTTGTGTGTAAGGATTAAGGAAGGGGGAACTTCATTATCATGCTGATAGAACTGGCCTGTAGGCTGTTATCTCTTTAATCTTGATTTCTTGGAAAGTCCCATAAACAGTTTAGTTATTTGGACCGTCAACCTCCATCCCCCCAGCTGAAAGGTTTATTTAACCAAGTGAAAGAAATCAGACAATCATGGAGCAATAATAAGACTTATACTGAGCATCTACAGTACTGTTCTAATTGTTTTACTCATCCTAACTCTTGGACCTTTACCCAAGGAAGGAAACTGAGACAAGGGGAAGGAGAGTGTTAGCAGATGGACAGCAACCCTGCTGACTCCGGAGTCCACGTTTCTGACAAGGACATTACATTGTCTCCCCAGGGTATGCAGATGGCGGTAGTGCAAATATAATTCACAGCCAGATGTAGTAATGCACACCTGTAATTCCAGCAACTCGGGAGGCTGAGGCAGGATGATGGCCAGTTTGAAGCCAGTGTGGGTAACTTAGACCCTCACCAACTTAGAAAGACCTGTCTCTAATAATAATAATAATAATAATAATAGAAAAAAGAAAGAGATTGGGGATGTAGCTCAGGGTTAAAGCACACCTGGGTTCAATTCTCTAGTACCCCCCAAAACATGCAAACAAACCCAAATATAATTCACAGAGAGTGGTATCAAAACCACCACAGAAACATTCCAGTCAAGAGGTCAGGAATACTCCCAGGAATGTCACTGAGCTGAATTTTGAAAGGCTAGAAAAAAGAATGTCAAATAAAGAAGAGCAACTTCTAAACAGGTTTGCCTAACACCCCCATTTCCACCCCTTCTTAGGGTTCCCACATCAACTCTAGTTAAACTCAACTGTAGCTTAGCACATTTTACACAATTACCTTTTTATCTGTCCTTTGCCTGTCACGCGTGCAAGCTCTCTGAGGACAGGGACCTCGCCTGGACATCTTTGTCTCCTGAGCAGCCAGGAGACCCTCAAGTTTATTGATAGGACCTGTGCAATTAACTTTTCCCCTGAAATTAGATGTTTTATTCCAATAAAATGACCACTTTTAATTTAAAATACCAGGTGCCCTGCAGAAATGCACGTTTATATGGGGCTAAGATATGTTGAACACGCAGCTTGTGATGTGAAACATACTTTTGTGGCTAAATCAGCAGGATCACTGGAGCCAAAGTAAACCCTTAAACGTATACACTGCAGAGGATGAATGCGTTCCAATTATCTGGAAAGTTAATATGGCATTTTAAATGAAAATGACAGTAAATCCTGCTCTTGTTCTCATTTGAATACTTCGTGCTTCTCTATTCCGCTCACACAGAGGCTGCTTAGCCTCCCTGGTCCAGTAGGAAATGCTCAGTGGTGGCTGTCAGGTGGATGCTGTTTGATGGGATAGACAATAGAGGGAAATCAAGTTGGCACAAGAGAGGCTGAACATATTTAAGAAATGCACAAAATCACCAATTTATGATAATTAATGTATTCTCGAAAATCTTCCCAGGAACATTCTTTTTTATCTTATCAAATTCTCTCCCCATTGTTATTGAAATGTTAGAACACTTGAAGCTTATTCTTTCTTGCCCTAAAGTTACTGTCTTCAGGATCTGAGCCAGCTGCTCCCTAAGGCCTGAACAGCTCTCTAGGAATGATTGAAGCTCCAGAGACCAGTTTAAGAAAAGAGGCATTCTTCCTGGAAGACATTAGGGTGCTTCCTGGAGATGTGGAGGGATATTGGATTATTTGCAAAAATTCATTTTCTGTAACTCCCAAATCTTCCCCCAGGGACGAGGCCATAGTCTCCTTTAACAGGAAATCTCTCTGGATTAACTCAGACTCCTTGACTTTCTGGAGCCTCTTCCCTCACAGGCAAGCTCTGGGCTCCTTTTGCATTGCTTGATCCATCTCTCAGGGCCTCTCCATGTCTACTCCAGCCGTGCAGTTTCCATATAGCTAGGCAGACTCCTTTCTTCAGGTGGTATCAAAATTCCCCACTCAAAGATGATAGTAAATGTTATTTTACTCACTGTCTGAAATAGACAGGATTCATTCAGTCATTGTTCCAACTGACATTTGATGAATGCCCAGAATATGCCAAACACTATCTGCTAGGAACAGGTACTGCAGCAAGTCAAGGAGCAGACAGGCTTCTTATCTTCAAGGACTTTACAGTGTAATGAGAAAGAGAGAGAGGGAGGGAGGAGGGAGAGAGAGCACAAATAGATAAAGATATAAGAACAAGCTGTGATTAGTGCTGTGTGGTAGTTTTATGGCAGAAGTAAGAACAGGAAAGAAAGGGGCCAGGGACCCAAGGTCTTGAAGTCTAAGATATGAAGGATTGGAAGGAAGGCTTATGAAGATGATGGGGAGGGTGAGAGGACGAAAGTTTTCAGGCATTGGGAAAGCAGTGTGCAGATTTGGAGGAGGTAAATAGCCTGGCAGATTTTTAAGAAGAAAAGACTATTGTAGCGAGAGTGGTATGAGTTGCTGGGAACTGTGGCACAGGACTGTCATCCCAGCAGCTTGGGAGGCTGAGGCAGGAGGATCTTGAGCTCAGAGCCAGCCTCAGCAGCTAAGCAAGACCCTGTCTTTAAATAAGATATAAAAAGGGCTGGGGATATAGCTCAGTGGCTAAGCACCCCTGGGTTCAATCCCTGGTACTGGGGGAGAGGGAGAGAGAGAGAGAAAGAGAGAGAGAGAGAGAGAGAGAGAGAGAGAGAGAGATGAAATGACTTGGGGGGGTAGGCATGGAGTCCCTTTTAAATTCAGTGAGATGGCTGGGGGTGTGGCTCTGTGCTAGAGCTTATACTCAGTATACATGAGGCCCCAGGTTCAATTCCTGGGACACACAAATACAAAATCAAATGAAAAGCCATTGAAAGCTATTAAGCAGGAAGCGACATTGATTAAATTAATGTAATAGCAGGCTGCCCATGAGAATGGATAAAATTAAAAAGACAGACAAACATCATGGGTTGGGTAGGATTGAGACCAAATGCAGTGTTCATACTTCTTAGTGAGAGCAAAAACTGGTGCAACTACTTGAAAAACTGGCAACATCTACTAGAGGATGCATACTAACTAGGCAGGACCCAGCAGTTCCACTCCCTAGTCTATTCTTAACAAAAATGCATTCATATGCTCACCAAAAGGAGAGTGTTCATGGCAGCATTATTTGTGATAGGTGTAAAGTGGAAACTACTCAAATATCCGTCAACGATAGAATGGATAAATAAATTGGGATGAAATCATATAATGAAATGCTTCCCAGAAAGGAGAATAAACAGTCTCCTACTCTAAGCAGCAATGTGGATGAATTTCATTCACAAGTGTTGAGTGAAAGGAGCCAGATACAGAAGTGTAACCACAAGAGGAGTCTATTTATATAAGTTATAAAACAAAGCAAAACCAAACTTTCTGTGTTGGAAGTTAGGGGAGTGAGTACCTTTGGAAGAGGGGATCATGTAGAAGTGAGGTGAGAAGCTTCTTGAATACTGGTTACCTTCCACATATGGAGCTGGGTGCTGGTCACATGAGTGTGTCCTTTCATGTAAAATCACTTGAGTTATATACTATGGATTGTGTTCTTTATATATGTGTATTATATTTTGATAACATAATTTGCATTAAAGAGCTTGTATTTTTAAAAAGAGCGTCCCGACTGCTGTGTGCAGAGTGGGTTAACAGGCAGTGGTAGATACAAAAAAGTCATTGGAAGTAAGTAAGAGGAGTCTCTTGGGAACAGGTGGATGGTATGGAGTGGGAGGGAGGAGGGGACAGATTTGAAATACTCTTAGAAGGTAAAATCAATAAAAGTCGTTAACGGCCTGAAGGGAGGAACAAGAACAAAGAAAACATTTAGCTTTAGGGTATTAGACAACTGAGTGAATGGTGGTATCCTTACTCCAGAGGTGAAGGACTTGTGGAGAATCAAGTTTGTATGACAATGAATTCCTTGTGACTCAAGGCTTCCCACCATGGGATTGGTGCTGGCTGGTTCCAGGGGAAATGGAGAAAATCAAAAGGACTCAGACAGAAAACCTGTAGCATTGTCAATCCTAACATGAATTCCCAGGGTAAAAGGGGGAGATATTCATACTCAGATAGGGTATTTTTATCCCCCAGGATTCCAGAATCTCTCCTTCACTTCCCTGATTTCCTTAGCTCAGATCAAATAACACCACCAAAGCAGTAAGGAGATGCTTGTAGTCTGGTCTTGGTCACAAAGTGGAAAATTCCCACCTCTTATTATTCTGTTCATAGAGTGTTGCAATAGAAGAAAAAAATATTTCCTGGGAAAAAAAAAAGAAAAGGAAACAAAAATACCAACCAGAGAATATAAAAGGGAATAAAAAGCAAAAGAATGTGTTGAATAAAAATTATGGGAGGCCATTGTTTTGAACTAAATTCTTGAAAAGACCAGGTTAAATAGTTCTTGAAACACTGGCCAGAGCAATTAGACAGACGAGAGAAATTAAAGGGATAAACATAGGAAAAGAAGAACTAAAATTAGCACTATTTGCTGACGATATGATTCTATACCTAGAAGACCCAAAAAGCTCCACCAGAAAACTTCTAGAACTAGTAAATGAATCAGTAAAGTAGCAGGTTATAAAATCAACACCCATAAATCAAAGGCATTGCTGTATACAAGCGACAAATCTTCTGAGAAGGAAATGAGGAAAACTATCCCAATTACAATAATCTCAAAACAAACAAACAAACAAACAAACAAAAAACCAAACAAACAAACAAACTTGGCAATCAACTTAACAAAAGAGGTAAAAGATGTATACAATGAAAACTATAGAACCCTAAAGAAAGAAATCAAAGAATTCCTTAGAAGATGGAAAGATCTATCTACCTTGCTCCTGGATAGGCAGAATTAATATTATCAAAATAACCATACTACCAAAAGCACTATACAGATTTAATGGAATTCCAATCAAAATTCAAATGGCATTCCTCATAGAAATAAAAAGAGCAATCATGAAATTCATCTGGAAAAATAAGAGACCCAGAATAGCTAAAGTAATCCTTAACAGGAAGAGTGAAGCAGGTAGCATCGCTATACCAGACCTTAAACTATACTACAGAGCAATAGTAACAAAAACAGCATGCTATTGGCACCAAAACAGACTGGTAGACCAATGGTACAGAATAGAGGACACAGAGACTAACCCACAAAATTACAATTATCTTATATTAGACAAAGGCACCAAGAACATGCCTTGGAGAAAAGATAGCCTCTTCAACAAATGGTGCTGGGAAAACTGGGAATCCATATGCAATAAAATGAAATTTAACCCCTGTCTCTCACCATAAAACAAAACTCAACTCAAAGTGGATCAAGGACCTAGGAATTAAACCAGAGACTTTGCATCTAATAGAAGAAAAAGTAGACCCTAATCTTCATCATGTGAGATTAGGCCCCAACTTCCTTAATAAGACTCCTATAGCACAAGAGTTAAAACCAGGAATCAATAAATGGGATGGATTCAAACTAAAAAGTTTCTTCTCAGCAAAAGAAACAATCTGTGAGGTGAACAGAGAGTCTACATTTTGGGAACAAATTTTTAACCCCACATAGAGCACTAATCTCTAGGGTATATAAAGAACTCAAAGAGCTAAGCACCAAAAAATAAATAAATAAATAGCCAACCAATTAATGGGCCAAGGACCTGAACAGACACTTCTTTGAAGTGATATACAATCAATCAACAAATATATGAAAAAATGTTCATCATCTCTAGCTATTAGAGAAATGCAAATCAAAACCACTCTAAGATTTCATCTTATTCCAGTCAGAATGGCAGCTATTATGAAGACAAACAACAATAAGTGTTGGTGAGGATGTGGGGAAAAAGGCACATTCATACATTGCTGGTGGGACTGCAAATTGGTACAGCCAATATGGAAAGCAGTATGGAGATTCCTTGGAAAGCTGGGAATGGAACCATGATTTGACCCAGCTGCCCACTCCTCAGTCTATACTCAAAGGATTTAAACACAGCATACTTCAGGGACACAGCCACATCAATGTTTATAGCAGCACAATTCACAATAGCTAAACTGTGGAACCAACCTAGATGCCCTTCAATAGATGAATGGATTTAAAAAATGTGGCATTTATACACAATGGAATATTACTCAGCAATAAAAAAGAATAAAATCATGGCATTTGCAGGTAAATGGGTGGAGTTGGAGAAGATAATGCTAAGTGAAGTTAGCCAATCCCAAAAAACAAAATGCTGAATATTTTCTTTGATATAAAGTGACTGATTCATAGTGGGCAAGAGGGGGAAGCATGGGAGGAAGAGATGAACTCTAGATAGGGCAGAGGGGTGGGAGAGGAAGGGAGGAGGCAGGGGATTAGCAATGATGGTAGAATGTGATGGACATCATTATCCAAAGTACATGTATCTAATGTATGAAATATGATATGTCAAGAGCTTTGTAATGTTTTGAACAACCAATAAAAAAAGTATTTTTCATGCATAGAAAAAAAAACAAAGTACATGTATAAAGACACAAATTGGTATGAACATACTTTATATACAACCAGAGATATGAAAATTTGTGCTCTATATGTGTAATAAGAATTGTAATGCCAAGAAAAAAAAAAAAAGGACCCGGTTAAAAAATCCAAAATGGACTCATTCACATTCAAGTTCCAATTCACCAAGGTGAAACCAAGCTGTTTAGGTGATCTTCTGAGAAATCAAGATGAGAGAGATAACAGTTGAATTTCCCAAACAACTCAGTTTCAATTGGGATCCCTATAATCTTTACACAAAACAATTAACCTGAAATAATCTGAGGATAACTTATCAGTTTTTTCTGATAGTTCCCCCCACTACACACACACATCCCCCTTACAAGGACATCACCCTTAATTTGACATCACCAACCTGCTTTTTGTCTTTCTCTTTCTTCAAGCCCTTCTGTCTACAAAACCACTTCCTTTGCTTGGATCATCAGGACACTCAGCATTCTGACTCTGTTTTACAGAGTGAAGTGTCATTGCCTCATTCTGTCATCAAAAAATAAAGCCAGTTAAGATGGTTGAATTAAATTGCAGTGATTTCTTTCTTTTTTTTTTTTGTCCACTGACAAGTGTTTTCTGAACTGTCTACATTCTGATTTAAAGAATAGGTTGTCAAGGTTTGGGTGTGGAGCCTCAGAGTGCAGGACAATCCTGGAGATGGTGTCCGGGACCCTCCATGGTAGCCTTTGTAGGCTGTGGCAAGGATCTTGGAACTCTAACAGTGGTCCACTTTGTGCTTTGAAAATAACCCTTATTGCCCAGCCACTGAAATTAATTTTAATCTCTCCTGTACTCTAATCTCAGGGGAAACTATCTTGCTTCCCCATTTTAGGCAGATTTATCTGTCCTTGAGTACACACCCACCATAGAAACAAAAGAAATCCATACTTTGGGGATGGAACTGAAGATCTCAGAAATGACTATCTCCCAAGTTAATAAGCAAATTACAACTCAAACAGAGAACCTGTGGAATGTAGCCTGTGAGTCACCCCTATAAAAGCCCCTTGTTCCTGCTGATGGGCAGAATCACAGCCTTTGGGACAGGAGTCCCATGTTTCTCCTTTGCTAGCAAAGCAATAGAACTTCTTTTTCCTGTTTCTCAAAACTATGTCTTCATTATTGGATTGGCATCAGGGACAAGGACTGAGCTTTTGGCACTAGAACTACCTGTGGGGTACATCTCTAGCCCTCAATACACCTTTGGAAGTGAGTGGCATTTATGCATTTGAAACACAATACTGCGGGGCGGGGGCGGGGGGGGGGGTGAATCATAGGAGTAAGAAAACTCAGCTTGCCCAGCCTAGGGGAGAAAAAGCACATGTCAATTCTAAGCACTCTGATTAGCAACTCGGTCCCCATCAGCCAAGAACACCTTGCCGACTGTGGGGCAGCCATTGCCCCAGGCCAGAAAGGTCCTGTTCCTTCCCTACCTGAGTATGCACAGTAGCTTTGGCAAGTCAGAGACCTTTCCCACTCTGTTGCTGCCCTGGCTGTCAGTGGCTGGGAGGAGCATCAGATAAACTAGCACCTTCAGAAATGCTTCAGAAGGAGCACAATGGCATCAGACCTGAGGGGTCATATAAAATGGAATAGAAACACTGAGCTAAAGGAGATGACTCAGTGCTACTGCACTCCCATTGGTCTGGATCAGAAAGTATGAGGACAATTAAAATATTTATTTTTCATACAACCTTCCAGCAAATATGTTGACCTGTTTGGCATTTAACCTCTGGATGGTGTGTGTGATGGTATGTGTGACCCAGGGAAAACTATGTGTCACCCAGCTATGGAACGAAGCTTGTACTGGTCGGGGAGAGAGCTGTGCATTTTATTTTATTTATTTATTTTTTTGAGGAGCTGGAGATCTAACCTAGGACCTCAAGCATGCCAGGAGAGTACCCTAGCACTAGCCACAACCCCAGCCCCAGACATTTTAGCCAGAGTTCTCGGTGACACTCTGCAGGAAGACCCAGTACTAGGCAGAATCCATCAGACAAGCCCTTCCTTTGTCCTCCAGATGGGGTGGGGTGGGCAAATCTAGAGTCTCCAATTCCACTTTCTCATGTTTTATTGGTGGCTTTAAGGAAAGCCAACGGGAGCCAGGCAGATAAGATAACCACTCTCTGAAGTGTGAGCCTGTAGTTTAAAATTGTCTTTTATTTGGAAATACATTCACTCTCATTTGAATGCTAGAGCAAAACTTAAGCACGTAGCAACAGACCACTCATTTATTCCATATGCAGAATAAAGATATGATGTCGAATTTCTATTGTCAATAGATTAATTTTGTATGCTAGGTATTAGGTTCAATGAAATAAATTTTTGATATTCAATTATTTTTTTTCTCCCTTTCAGTACTGGGGATTGAATGCAAGGGCACGTACCCTCTGAGCTACATCCCCTAAGACGGGGTCTCCTCTAGTTGCAGAAGCTGGCCTCGAATTGGTGATCCTCCTGCGCGAGCCCCTCAAATCACTGGGATTACAGGTATGCCTCACTGCGCCTCACTTCATTGTTGTTGTTTTTTTAATCTAGAGAAATAGAAGCTATGTCTCATAGAATCGTCAGATCTAATTTGAATTGTACCATTGAAAAAGTTAGGTGATCCATAGGAATCAAGGACAGTGTATTTCAGGTATTTCTTACTTTGCATGTGTGTGATAATCTGATGTGTTTCTATCTCAAGGAGTATTGAAGCATATCTTAAGTATACTTTCAGGCTTTTTTTTTTGTTTCAAATGAAAATATGGCATTCCACATTTATTTAGGAGATGATGGGTTAGTGTTAGAGGATTAAATGCAAAGTTCAAAGTCATCACAGTTATGGCTAAATTTGACCAGTATAAAAATAGGCATTACATCTGAATTATCAGCATCTTTCTTTAATTTATATGTATGTGTCTGTCAGGCCCTACTGGCATTTGTAACAACATGAATTAACCAGAAAGACTATGTATCTTTTAGTTGGAAAAATCACTTAGGTTCAATCAATCTTTATGTTCCCAAGTGGACAAAAAGGGGCTAACCCACAATAATATTAATATCAGGTTTTTTCCATGGTTTCACAGAAAATTATATGATTAGAAATATTTCCTATAATCCTTGTCCATTTTGGAATGTTATTTCCATGGGAGAACTGCTGAAAGTTAAATCTTTTCACAATTGTGGGACAGTCTGACAATATTGTTTTAGTGGTAATAAAAGTAAAATTTACTATGCCATTTTTTTTTACCAGCAGCTCAGATTCCTCCTCCTCCCCCCCCCCAGCCCC
>NW_026000108.1:40526339-40530978 GCF_001458135.2 Marmota marmota marmota
TCCCCCAGCACTTATCTGCAAACCTTTGTGCCCTGAGGATGACTCCAAACAGGGTTGGACCATCAAGGGTAACCTCTGGCTTGTTGAAGGCTAGACTGCAACTCCGCCAGATTCCAGAGGTGACTGGGGAGGCTTGGGGTAGGCGAGGCCCTGATCTAGTTCCTCTCCACAATATTTGGGAACACTTGGCTGAATTTTCCGGCACCAACTGTGGACGCACCCAGGGTGGATTTCGATTCTGAGCTGGCCTCTTGCGCCCTCTAGTGGTGTAAAATTACAGCCCAGTAGCGCTAGAACTCGGGTCCTGTGTTTTCTTTCCGTCCCCGCCCCCACCCCCAAGGAGGACAGGCACTAACCTTTCAGACATCTAGTGAGCAGTGAAGTCAACGCATAAGTACATTTATGGAGCAATAAAATAACTAACAGGATACACACACAACAAGAATCTTAGACCATCTTGTTGGATCATTAAAGGGCCTTAGGTATCTTATTTTGTTGTGCAAACCCAGATAGCCTGTAAGTAATCAGTGGATAATTGAAAATACACCTTAATGAAAGACAATCACTTTGTCTTTGTGAGTCTGTGAAACATTAGCTCATGGAGCTGGACGACAGCACGAAGTCCTCTTATCTCCCCAAGATAACTCCACCCCCTGGATGACAGATTTGGAGATGTCATCAGTTTGGAGTCTTGGTTATGTTCAGATTTTGAGATAGCCAATCCTAGGGGAACAGGTTATCTCTCTGAACAAGGACAGTTCCTTAGTCAAATGCATTCAATTGTTGTGTGCTTCAATGTCACCATTACAATTCTTTCAGGACACTAAAAACAGTCCTTTCCAAGAGACAGAGACTGCTAACTTTGTACCCATCCAAACAAACACTTTTTTAAAAATATATTTAAAGAGGGATTGAACTTAACCACTGAGCCACATTCTCAGCTCTTTTTATTTTTTATTTTGAGACAGTCTCACCAGTTGCTTAGGGCCTCACTAAGTTGCTGAGGCTGGCTTTGAACTTGCCATCCTCCTGCCTCAACCTCCTGAGTTGCTGGGATTACAGGTATGTGCCACCACCCAGCATACACTTCTTATACTTTTTGAATGATTTAAAAATAGTATCTGAATGTAACTTCTTTCCTTGGAATTGCAAGAAGCTTTAAACACCTCCTTCTTAGGGAAAATTTTTTCTGGGGGGACAGGACCAGCCTGGGCTTCTCATGATGGCCACAGTACCAGGTGTCCATGGAGTACTAGTCATGTCTGCCATTTAATCAGGACCTGGATTGTTTTCTGTCTGTCTCCCCCACCAGAAGCTAAGCCCCACGTAGGAGTTGTCTGTTTGTTCATGAGAGAATCCGAGTCTAGCACAATTCCTGGCACAGGAGGTATTGAATAAATATTTGTCAATTTCTACAGTTCAGTGGGGAAAAATACTGAGGAGAAAGGCCAGAGGGGAAAGGTGATTTCAGTTCTTGTTAGGTCTGTGAGGGAATCCACACTCAAATTAGGAGCAACAAAAATATACAAGTCAAGATCAGGGACAGCTGGATAGAAGGCCGAGATTGGCACCTAGAGGGTCAATTCACCGCCATAGCCACCTTAGCCCAGGGAGAGAGAGAAACCCAGAGTTCTCCCATTCGAGCAGAAGCCATCATCTCCTGGCCTTGTGCAGGAGTGATGTTGGCTGAACCTCCAAAGGATGCTTTCCTGGCAGGATTGTTTTAGTACCTTACAACATGGGGCAAATTTCCCTTTCTGATAGTGTATTTTTAAAGCACTAACCATCGATGTTGCAAATACCTTGAGGCTCTGGAGGCTGCAAAGAGGGAAGGTCTGTGGGAATAGAATTAAAAGCCAGGGTAAGAATAGAATGAAGAATGAAACCATGAGACCAGGAGAAAAGAGAGGGCCGAGAAAACTGTGGGACGTCTTATTCCCTTCAGCTTTCTTTTAGTGTCCCTGACTCTCCAAAGACAATTAAGTTGAACCAGCAGCATGTACAAGTTCAATGTTGTAAAAGACACACAGGGACTTCAAATCCCACAGGGAAATTGTAAATGAGCTCATCAGCAGGAAGACATCCAGCTTTGGTTGGCTTAACCGGGATGTCACACAGCTGTGTGTGTCTTCAGCCTTTCCGCCCTGTTTCTGAGTGAGGGTGGTTGTATTTGTAGTTAGAATGAGTAAAACCCTTTTTGACTTGATCACTTAGGCTAGTTTGGCTACAAGTAACGGAAAAATTCAAAATAAGTGACTTAATAAGAGAGAATTTTAATTTCACTGCATTTTCAAGGAGAGAGAGGCGATTAGTGTTTGTTGGGGCCTCCAGGGTCAGGGACCTTCTACTTTGTTGCACCCTACTGCCTGGTTTACATTTTCCAGGTGGCCTCACAGTCTATGACAGCTGCTGAAGCTACATACATCTACTTTCCACCCAGCAAAAACACCGGTCCAGGAAGAATATGTCGTTTACTTTCTTTCTTTTTTTTCCCTTCAGTACTAGGGATTGTGCCCAGGGTTCTACCACTAAACTATATCCCCAGCCCTTTTTATTTTTTATTTTGAGACAGGGTCTCAGTGAGATGCCAAGGCTGGCCTGGAATTTTGGATCATTGAGATTATAGGTGTGCATCACCCAGGTCCCACTGTGTCCTTTCCTCTTTGGGTACTTATTGGGCAGTTTCACCTACCACTACTAGTACTTCTTCTTTTCCTCCTCCTCCTCCTCCTTCTTCTTCCTCCCCTCCCTCCTCCTCCTCCTTCTTCCTCCCCTCCCCCCCTCCTCTTCTCCTCCTCCTCCTTCTTTTTCTTTTGATACTAGGGATTGAATCCAGGGACCCTTAACCACTGAGCCACACCCCTCTTTTAAATATTTTATTTAGAGACAGGATCTCACTGAGTTGCTTAGGTCCTTGATAAGTTGCTGAGGCTGGCTTTGAACTTGCCATCCTCCTGTTTCAGCCTCCTGAGATGCTGGGATTACAGGCATGTTGCACCATGCTCAGTTTACTGGATGCACCACTTCTGCTTACTGGATATTGACCAGGACTCTTCTTCAAGACCACCTCTACCTGCAATAGAGATTGTTAAAGGAAGGTTTTGTCCCAAGAAAGTGGGGGGCGGAGGGGAGAAGTCAGTGACTCTATTACTGAGAAGGAAAGAATAATTTCTAGAGAAAAATATACATCCTTTGTCTCTGGAATCATACATCTATTTTTTCCTTCCTGAGAGTCCTGCCTCAGTCTCTCCAGTGCTTGCTGGGGTTGAAAGTGGGAGAATAGAAAACTAGTATTGAATCTCATTAGGACAGAGTTCTGGCTTTAGTTCCACTTTGAGTCTTTGGGTGATCTAAAATCAAAATTGATATAAAGTGTATTTAAGCATCAAAATAAGGGGGAAGTCTAGTTTTGTCAGTCATATAATAACTAAAGTTCTTAGATTTTCATAGAATTTTTATTATCACTCATAAATACAAAACTATAACATAAGTCTGGCTACAATTATAATGTAAATTTTAGTTGATAAGTGCAGTTGGCTCTTTATATTCAAATAACCCTCAGTGTATATTCAGAGAAGTCCACTGATATTCAGGAGATAAAGATTTCTGGCTGATCTTTCTCAGTTATCTTCTGTGCCTACTGGAAAATGCTAGAGTTATCCAAAAGTCTGTCCTGATTTTTCTTCTCATTTTAATCCTTTTCCTGAAAATTTTCAGTGTATCGTGTGTAAGAGTAGCCTCATCATTTTCCTCTCTAAATCTGTTCCTGGTTGTCCACCAATTTAAGCAAAAGTCACCAGCTATGGCTTAAGCCAGGGACCATACTATTGCTCACAGCTCACATTCCATTCAACCAGTGACTGTTGTGCCTTCTACTCCCCTCTGTATGATCACTTTTCAGTCTCTCCAAAACCTGGCCACCACCCAGGAGCCCAGGAAACTTTTCCTTGGCTAGGTGGCAGCAGTAGCCTCCCTGCCTCCTGGGATCATCCAGATGCATCTTGCCTGAAATTCAACTTTGCTCCTGTCCTGAGCCTCCCTAAATCAATTCTGGTTCTTCCATAGAATTACACACAGACTCTTAGCATGGCCTGAAGACCTCCTCCATCTGGCCTTCTAGCTCATGCTCCTTCCCATCTAGGGCTATTAAGAACACCAGTCATTCTAAACCTCTTTTACTTTGGCTGACCTCATGTTCTCTCTCACCTCTAAGCCCATGCACATGAGATTCCTTCTCAACGGGATCCTTAGGTTCTCAGAGAGGATGTCTTTTTCTTCTAAGAAGCCCTCTCCTATCGCTCTAATGGGCTTCCTCTTCTCCTCTGTGCTCAGACACCACTCTCTATATTTAACACTGCTATGGTATTACAGTGCAACTCCATGTTTGATTGCTTGAATAACCCTAAGAAGGCAGAGCTGTATCCTTGGTCCAGAACCTTGGGTATCATAGGCTCAGTACATAGCTATTGTATTGAATTATGGTATGTACGTTTGAATAAAAGCCACATTATTTATTTTGGATATTATTTAATTCCTAAGACAACCACATGGATTATGTATGATTATCCCCATTTAATGGAGAGTAAAGGAAGAGCCCAAGGTTCCATTGGTTTTCCACTTTACAATATCTCCTCATGGA
>NW_026000108.1:40530993-40606955 GCF_001458135.2 Marmota marmota marmota
GCCCCCCCCCCCCGCAACCATTTGCTTCCCTGCGCCACCCCCTACCGGGTCGCTGTCCCAGGAGTCAGCTCCCCAGGCCTTTAAACCTTTGAGAATGTCACACATGGAAACCTTTAGCAAATGTTTGTTAATGATCATAACAAAGGCATCATTCAAATTAGGCAGGTAATTACTACCAGAAGGACAACTGGGTCCTCGCTTGCTCATCCATTTCTCTCTGCTTTAAACTCCGGAGGAGTTTCTGCTCAGAACACCTCCGCCTAGCTCGCATTTTGGGCCCCTCTAAAGGGCTCTAAAATGAACTGTGAAGTGACCATTTGCGGGGAACGCTGGGCCCCTGCGTGCTAGATAGAGCCCGCGGTGGCCTGAACAAGCTGGCAGTAACTGCGTCGCAAAGGGGGCCCTCCTTGGCAGGCTCCCTACCTCGCCTCTTTCCCTTTTGGGTTCCAGGTATAAAAACTCAGACCTCAACTTATAGTTAATAATAGCACGAATGCGGGTACCGGCTTCCCGCTTTACCTTCGCACTCTGATTTTTTGGAGGGGTCCTTAGTCCCCGTTCGTTATCTACAAACATTACGGTATCCTGCTAGCATTCCGAACAAGGGGCTGTTCATACATTTGCCTTCAATGATTTCCTGAAGGAACATGTGGAAGTAATAGCGAGCAGTGCAGTCACTCGAGCTGAAGATGCACGAGAAGGGCGTGCAGAAGAGCCCGGGGGAATGAAGCCCCCAGCTCCGCCCTAGGAATTTTTTTTTCCCCAGAGTTTGACACCCCACGATCCAGTCCCAGTTGAGTACAGCTCCGCGCTCTTAGGAGCTTCTCTCAATGACCCTCCTCTACCCGCTATCCTGGGTTCACCCTCCTGGTGAGGCAGAGGTGTTGGCTATTCGACGTGCCAGTCTCAACCAGGTCGCTCTGCCCATTGAAGGGTGTGTGTGGTGGATGGTGGGGTGGGAGAGGAGGATAAAGGATGACTCCCCCCATCTCTCCCATGCAAGATAATTCAAAATTCGAGCGCGGAAGGCTAATGGGCTCCCCTCCCCCGCCCTCTCTGGGCTGTCCCACTCCGCGCAAGTCTGGTTCTTGGAGCATCAGCGCCCCCTTTCCCTCGCAATCAGGATTGTGCTTTTCCAATACTGTCTCTTCTGGTCTGGGGCACCGGGTTTGAGGCTCAACTTTAGCGTACGACCCATTCGGTGGGAGGGAATTGAGGGAGAGTCAAAATGCACCCTTCTCCGGGATGCGGAGGTGGCAGGCTTGTTTTAGACGGTCCTCCAGACACCCAAGCCTGAGGTCTTTTGTATTGCGAGATAGAAGCTAGGGCAACCTCTCCCAGATAATCCCCATAACAAAGGCACAACAAGATAAGCGGCTCCTAGGGCATAAAGGTCGTTCTGTGCCAGAACGTTCCCAATTTACGCAGACTCTCGGTTATTTGTACTCTATCTCCGACTCCATTTAGTCTTTCAAAAACCAGTCATCATCTTATTGGACTCAAACGTTTGCCTAATCCCATTAAAGGATTAACAACTACATGGTTCCCCCCCCCCGCCCCGCACCCCCAGTACCCCAAGGATCCTAGTTCAAAACGACGCAACCGCTTAGAGATTTCGCTCCAGGGCCCTATTTCTGGTTAGGCCAGGAGTTGCTACAGAGGGACATTTCTCAAGTCCAGATTATATTCTTTCTGGGCATTAACTGCAATTTTACGTGATCCTTTTCTTCTTCTCAAAAAGAATACACAGCTATAGCATCGTAGAAAAATATCCCCCAAATTGGGAGGCAAACTCTGGAAATGATGGTTTGTTTGTAGTTCCACGAAACCCCTTTCCCGGTAGAGCGTCAACACCTCCCCTTTCAACCACCCCCACCCCATCTGGTCTGCTCCCCGCCCGCCCCCCTCTCAGCCTCCCCCTAGCCAGTTGTTGTTGAAGTCTGGGGGTTGGGACCGGACCCCCTGATTGCGTAAGAGCAAAAGCCAAGGCGCAATCTGGAGACTGGGAGATTCAGAGTGCAGGGAGTTCTAGGGTAACTTTTATTTTGAAGAGGCCAAGGAAGGGGGGGGTTCATTTCCTGACAGCTATTTACTTAGAGCAAATGATTAGTTTTAGAAGGATGGACTATAACATTGAATCAATTACAAAACGCGGTTTTTGAGCCCATTACAGTTGGAACTAGAAGGAGAGAAACAGAGGAGGGGACTGCAGGAGAGACTTGGAGGCCGTGGACATACTTTTTACTCCATGTATAGGATTTCCATTTCGGATTGACATAGGAGGAGAAGGTAAGAGAAAGGAAAAAATGATTTTTGTTTTTAAATGATCAGACTCTGGCTCTGGAAGAAGCGAAGTTAACTTCAAACTTGGGGCGAGGAGAAAAAAGAAGAAAAAATGTGGAGCTGAATTTCAGTTATGTATCCAGAGAGTAATTTATTCTGAATAAACTTCAGGGGGTTGGAGGGTGTAACCATAGAGTTAGGAAGTCTGAAATTAAACAACAACAACAACAACAACAACAACAACAACATTTTCCAGACCTATTTTTAAAAGCAGTGTTTTTCTAACAACCCTATGGCCTCCCAAAGAAACTGTTTAGGCTTACATTTTTGAGGTTTCTTTGGAGGTGGGGTGGTATTCGTGGATACTGGGACAAACACCAAGTAACGCTGGGGGTGGAGGTAGAGGTGTTTGCCCTCTTCTTGGCAGTGGGTCCTGGAAGGCGACAGGTTTTTAATGAGTATTTTCATTCCTCGTTCGCGGTTTGGCGGGATATTGCAGCAGCCGGTGGTGTGGAGCGCGGCTGGAGGACCCGGAGAGGTGGGGAGAGCAGGGCGCCGAGTGGGACGCGGGAAAGGGTTTTGAGGCGGGGGAGGTGTGAAGGGCTTGCCTGGAGGAGGCCGGACCTCGGGTGCCTGCCGGGTGCACATGGCGCCAGCCAACCGCGCGTAATTACTGGACGGCGCTGCGCCTGGTGCGAGCGGGGGCCAGACTCAACACTGCGGTGGAGGCAGGACCAGCAGAGAACCGGCCTGGGCGAGGGTTTGGGGAGCTCCAGAGCGATATGCTGGGTCAGTGAGGTGTGAGAAACAGCCGGCACCAGCCCCGCAGTGCGCTCGGATTGAGTGCCTCTGGCGGGGGCGACAGCGGCGGCGCGGGCGAACGGTCTGGAGTAATGACAAACACATTTGGCCTCGAGTGAAAAAGTCGTCGTTGCCTCGCATTCCAGCAACTGGGATTTAAGGAATTTGGAGCTGCACTCCAAGGGGCCCTCATTGTGCACTGTGGTCCCCACCCCCCACTGGTCTCCACTCGCCTCCTTCTCAGTGGAATCGTTTCGGCAAAGCCCGGTGCTCGTTTTCTGCTCAGTCCCGGCCGCAAGCAGAAAAGAGTGCAAGCTTCCCCCCAAGTGCTGACCTTCTTGTGAGGAAGTTAGAAACTACTCGAAACGGACAAAGTTGGCTGCTGGTAAGACAGGTGAGAGGCCAACCGTCCTCACCCATCCTGTGGGCACCCCAGCCTGGGATACTGTCTCCCCTTGGTGCTTCTCTCCGTGTTGGGATGCGTGGCACTGGCCGCCCGCGCTCGCCCGGCGCAGCTTCATCCCCACCAATCGCCCTTTCTCTATTTCTTTCCCAGAGGCGGCCTCCCTGCGGGCTTCCGAACGTTCTAAGCGCATCTTTCCTTCAGTTTTTACACCTGAGATTAACTCCTCTGGTCAGCGCCAGGGGAGCGGGCGGCGTCCACTTGGCTTTGAAATTATTGGGGTCAGCGGTCTGTTCGGAAAGGGTGTTGACCAGCCCACTGCTAAAGGGAGAGTGTGGCCCGACCCCAGCGTGCAGCCGGATGGTGTCTGCACGGCTCGGCCAGGTGTACGGAGTGCCAATGCCCTGGCGTCGCGCCTGAGTCAGAAAGGAAGTGCTGGGCACTCTGTCTACTGTAGGTCTCTTTCGAAGTCAGGGCGCCCGTCCCGCACTAGACTCCCCCAGCCCAGGCTACGACCTCGGAATGTGCGGAAACTGCCTGGAGGAACTTGCCATTGAGTCCATCTTCGAGGGTGGGAGGAACACTGGCTGGGAGGGAGCGTGGATGGTCCCTATGAAGTCTGGGCCGCCCTGCGCGGGGCTGCACTGCCTGGAAAAGCCCCGGACTGGGCGGTGTGGGAAATAGCTTTTTGGCTCCATGGCTGTATTGCTCAATGTTTTGGACCCACTCGTCTCGCCTCGATCGCTCCCAATCAGAACTAGGAAGCTTTATGGAGTCTGAAGGCAAACGGGGCACGACATCCCTGCGAGGTCCTGGGCCGCAGGAGGAGAGGGAGGGGCGCCCCCGAGCTTGCGGACCTCACCCACAGCCGCGCTGGCTCTGGTTTTTACATAACCCTGCTCTCCCTCGCCGACCTGGACTCTGGCGTTGCACCTCCTCCCCGTCCTCGGCCTCTTCCTTTCTACAGTCCTCTTGAAGAGGAACATTCTCTTGACTCTCAAACAGCCGGGGACCTGTCCTGTCCTACTCTGACGCCCTGGTCAGTCCCTGCTTCGGAGCTCTTGCATAGTCTTGCTTTTGGATTCACCCAAGTACAGCTGGACCTTGCTCTAGAGAGTGAGTGGGCGCCAGAGGAGAGGGAGGCGTCAGGAGTGAGTCGTAGATGGTCCCTTGTGCCCAGCGATCTTGATCCAGTTCTTAAATCGCCAGAGACTTGAAACAGAGCCCAGGCGCCCAGCTCTCGGCCGGGGCTGCTTTCCTCCCGGGGCGCAGACAGGGGAGGGATGCAAGGGGAGGGGCAACGGGCTGGGCTTTGCAGCTGAAAACGCGTCTGGCGCCGAGGCGGGCCCGTTTTGTGCCTCCTGGGGACAGGCCGTGGGCGGCGCGCGTCCTGGGGACGTGGTGGCCAGCGTCTTCCTGTAGACCTCGATGGGTGGGACTCCTTCTGGCTTTCTGGGAGCTGGGACTAGATTACACACTGTTAGTGGAAAAGTGACAATTTTGGCGGAAAGAGCAAAAGAACTGAATAAGTGACCAAAAGGTGCGGCTTTTAGTGTCCTCGCGTCCAGCACGCGGGGTCTCCCTGCAGCATCAGCCTTGGGGAAGAGGGGCGAAAGGAATGTTGCGGGATCGCGCCCAGCGCGGGATGCAGGGTCAGGGGCAGATTGCTTTTCCCGACTACACTGTAGTCCTGCCGATGCTTGCCTTTTGCTGAAAAGGCTCGGCGGTATTTCCTTTTGTTTTAAACTGAACGGCGAACCGGGGATGGGCTGGGAGAGTGGATGGTGGGAGGGGATAAAAGGGAACCTCAGACTAGGGTCGCCTCCTTCCCTTCCTTCTGCTACAGTTCTCCCTCCCCGATGAAAGGGGAGCGAGAGGCGACAGTGGACTAGGGTGTGCTCGGGGGCGGCAGCGGCTAAGGCGAGCGTCGGGCCAGGTGGGTACCGGAGAAGGCCAATTTCTTAAAAGCTGAGGGGGCTCAGGCTTCCCTCGCCTAGGTCTTACCCTCTTACCGCCGCCCGCGGCCGTGTGGCTCTCTGGCCCACAGGAGGCGCTGGTGCACGCTTGTAACCCTAAACCCCTCGGCCCCTCTCCCTCCACCCCGCCCAGCCCCTCTCCCTCTACCCCGCCCGGCCCCCTCTCAGGTCTCAGTCGAAAACAATGCAAACGCCGAGCGTCGTGCCTGGGGTGTGGCGGCATCTTCTGCTCTGTGGCTGGGAGCGCGGAGACTAGGGGAGTGGGACCTCGGAGCGGACCGGCGTCACCACCAATACAGTGGCGACCGAGCCTCCCAGAGCGTGGAGGAGACGGAAGGTGGAGCGGCCCACGCCGCGAAGGTGTGGGTGTGGCGGTGACGGGAGCAAAACGTTGCTGGTGCGGAACCTCGAAGGGAAGATTTGCAAGTTGCGGTCCCGGCTGCGCTGCCTGGGACCTGGAGTCTGAGCTGCGGGCTTCGGAGCGAGCCAGCCGGGTAAGATACGCGGCGCTGCCGCGCCCTCTAGCGGGCTCCCGGGACGCGCCCCGCGTCCGCTAACCCAGGGTCTGCGCCGCAGTCGCGGAACCCAGCTGGAAGCCAGGGCCCCTAGAAATTAGGATCATCAGGGTCACCTTTACCTCTTCTGGGGGCCTTGGATAACTCCCGGCAGGCGCTCCTGGTACCTGGAGGCGCTGGGTGGGCGAAAGGGGGCTAAGGTCCCGGGTTTGGGTTGGATAATTGGAGTGTCAATTATAATTCAGTCTGCGGGGGACCAGAGTCCCGCGCTCTCTTGGGGGACAGTTGCCAGCTTCTGCGTTCCAGCCTGGCACAAGTTGCCCTTACGCGCCAGCGGCCTGTTGCTGTTTGTTTGTTTTACGACCCTGCGTTATTGTGCAACGGAAAGGTCGTTTCCAATCAGCCAGGCTGCGGTCTCTGCCGGGCGGGTTTATGAGGGGTGAAAATGGCAAGGAACAGATTGTGTAGCGCGGCTGGGGACCTGCATCGCGGCCCCCTTCGGCTCGGCCCAGGTGGTCTCCCTGCTCAGACGGGCTGAAACGCGAAGTGGTGAGAGCGTGGGCTCCACAATACCTGAGAGACGGGTCCTGCTGAACTTTTACTGTCTGGCAGAGCAGCGTCCTCCTGGGTGCCGAGGCCAGGTTGCCTGGCGCACCGCTCTTAGCGACTTGGTGGCAGTGCCTGCCTCTAGCCGAATCTCCTGGGGCCCTGAGGGGATTCAGGCATTTTCGACAGCAGTTTTGCTATGTTTGATTTCTATTCAAGGCTTTCAGCAGAGGTCACCACGAAACCTAAAAGTATAGCCTAAGAAAGGAAGATTGTAAGTTAAGATTTGGGGAATTTTAGTTCAGAATTCTTTGCAGTGACGTCTGTGTATCAGGGAACCCAGGGATGCACGTCTTTGGACCAACACTGCCATCTACTGGCAATTCTAAAGAACTGCCATGACCCTCGGAGTAAGCTTCAAGGAGATTCCAAGCAAGGGGGAAGAAACGTTTTTTCTCCAGTTAGGAGAATTTAGCTGCAAGAAACGTTGACGGACATTTGTTTTGTGGACATTTATGTAGTTTTCTGCCCTTTTTTCCCCTTGTTCTGGGGATGGAACCCAGGGCCAAAGGCATGCTAGGAAAATGCTCTACCACGGAGCTACACCTCCAGCCCTGGGTCCAGATTGTTAATCATTTTTCATTTACTAATGAGCAAAGGCTTTACCTTCCACTTCTGATGATCAGGGTAGAACTGTGAGGAGGTAGGTGGGCATTTGAGTTCCTGTTACAAGCAAGGAGACCTAGTTTGGGGGATTTGGTGACCTCAAGTTAAATGCTCAATAAGGTTGTCCCATTAAGAGTCACATCAGTTCAGTGTTGATTAGAAGAAACTGTCATTTTGTTCTCCCATTGTTAAATATCTGGTTCATGGAAGCAGAAAGATTTGTGAATTCTGATTGTCCCATAAAATGCTCCCGTGTAAAAATCCTCCAGCTCCCACCCATCATTGGAATGCCTGATGGAGCTCCGGGAAGAGCAAAACAACACAGTTCTGGTGGGGCGCAGATCCTGGGAAACATGTCTTCACTGGAAAACACAAGTGGCCACTGAGGTAGACCTGAATTTGGGTTGCCTGGGCTGAAGTTATGAGACTGAGTAGAACTTTGCCGAGAACAAGTAAGATGTGTAATTTTCACAGTTAGAATTAACTTAGGAGAGCCGAAATTAACCCGACCTCGGAAATCTGAATCTTGAGGTCATCAGTGGCTTTGGGGCCGTGAGAGTGTCTCTTGTGGTCTTTAATCATGCCAGGGTGGAGTGAAATTCAATATTCAATGGTCCTGCGATGGGACGTGTTGTGCTGGTGGTGATGGAGAAGCTGGCTGTGATTTGATGAGAGGAATGACATGGTGTTTTGGACACAGGGCTCTTGCATTGCTTTCTTCCTCTTCACTCTCTGAGCATGGTTGTCTTCCCTTGAAGTCCATCTTCAATGGCTCTTCACTACTGACTGCAGGGAACGCGATGGCATACTGTTCAAGAGAAAGGGTGTAGCTGCAATCAGACTCGTTTCTCTCTTTATGGGACTGTTTATATTGATTCATCTCCTAATACTTTTCACAGCTACATCAGGTGGGAAGTGGCAAGCACATGGGAGTGGACCGCTGGCCTGGGATGAATTCAGAGTTCAGATCCACTTCCCCAGTGATACAGGACAAGGCTGGAAATAGCCACCTCTGATGTTGTTTTCATATAATACATCTTAGGAGTCTGTAGAAAAAGAATCAATCTGAAAACTAATGCCGTTTGTATTCAGCTATTTAAGTGAGTCCTACATAATGTTGAAAGGCCAGCAAGTCAGATATTATTAGTCCCAATTTATAGAAGAAGAGACTGAGGTTTAGAGAGATGCATAAAGAGTCATATTTGGGAACAGAACCTAGTCCAATGTGATTTGCACTGTGTTTTCTAGGAGAAGGAGCAAAAAACCACGTCACCTGCTTGAGAGCAAACGTGGCACAGATCTCCTTCCCCAGCTTGTTTTTCTTCACTTGTAGAAAATGCTTTTTGAGCTGTGAACATGGAGGATTGAGATTGAATCCAACATATCATTGGGTGAGAGAAATAATTAATGATTAAAAAATAATCTGAGGGGCTGGGGTTGTAGCTCAGTGATAGAGCGCTTGCCTAGCATGTGCAAGGCCCTGGGTTTGATTCTCAGCACTGCATAGAAATAAATAAAAATAAAGTTCTGTCAACAACGAAAGAGAAAAATGGTTTGAATGACATCTGCTTTTTCTCCCTGGAAAGTGTCTTTCACCACTGACTCTTCTGGCACCTCAGAATTTGTAACCTCAGTGACTTGTTTTTGCCCACCTGACTTGAGGATGATGTTCAGGATAGGAGGAACATTTCCTTCCTGAGTAGAAAAGCATCAGGAAGAGCAAGAGTCACTCCCACAGGGCCAATAGGTGAGGGGCACCTCTATCTTTCCTGTCACCTCCCTGTGGGGCGGACACTCTGCAATCATTCACCAGTACGTGGTCCGAGTTACCCATGAGTAATGACATGAAATTTCACAAACACGCCTGGGTTTCTAGTCAGGGAACTGGTGTTATCTGAGACGGGATTTTGAAATCTTAAGCAAACGCGTGTTGATGCTCAGCCTTGGCGTCACTATCGCTCTGCGGGAGGCCCTGTGCTCATTGCTCACTTTGTATGTCAGTCAGTAATCCTCCCTGCAGCAGGTCCCCCCTATCTGGACACACAGAAGGAAATCTGGTGGGGCCTGGCCAGGGTCAAATGCTCCTCAGAGCCTGCTCTGTAAAAGCAGGGAGTCCCTCTCCTAAACTTGCCAATGCTTGAAAGAGACATCGCCAGCAAGCCTGGCTGCAGAGATGCCGGATAGAAATGTGATAAAACCCAAGACATCAAGCTGGCGCTGGAAGCCACTTTGAAGTCTGCTAAGAGGGTTATCAGCGGGAGGCTGATATTTGTATGTACAAACACACAGGCCGTTACTGCTAATTGTGGTAAGTCAAGCGGCCAGCCTGGCTCTGGGGGCCCCTGTGCCTGCTACCGCAGCTGTGGGGAAACCCTGTGTCTCCCAGTACCCGCCGTCAGCCAGCTAGCATCCTGTGAACTGACTGCACTTGGGTTCACATCACGGCAATTATTTCTCCCACTGTGGTGAGCAGGGAAAGAAAGGGAGGGGGCCTCCCATTTGCATTAGGAAATAGTGGGCATGTAAGGGGACAGGACACTGACCTTCCCTTGTGAGAGACCTGGAGTGGAGTGGAGAGAGCGGAGCTTTTGCATCTCACAGACCCTGTTACAATCCTGGCGCTGCCACCAGCTGTGGGTCTTTGGGTCATTTGCTAAAAACCTCTCTGGGCCTCAACTGCCACTTCTTGGACTTAGCTGTCACAGAGTTATTCTAACCAAACAAGGAATACACATACAAATTTTGGCTTAGTAAATGAAGATTTCTCATTCTCCTATGTTTTCCTTTCCAACTCTCCCACCTCCAGCATTCCATCTTTCAGCAGTCCTTCTTCTTCTTCCATTTTTCTGATAGAATCCAGTGAAGCAGAAATTAAATTTCTGCAACCAGGTCACTGTAAAGCCAAAACACATGACCAGGCACCACCAGGAACTCCATTTAGGCCATTATCGACTGGATCCTCTTCAACTAAAACAACCGAATAACAGCTAGGGCTAAGCAGGACATAGGTTGACCCCCAGCCCCCCAGGCTTGTAAAGACAGCTAACTCAGGAATCCTGTGCACACAGCTTAGTCTCAGAGGTGACAAACCGAATCCCCTTAGCTCGCTCCATTGCATGAGCTGGGGTGCAGCGGGACCCCCACTATGGTTATCTTAAAGCTTTCATTCCTGCTCAGGCCCTAGGAGTGCAAGTTGGGTGCCTAGAGGCCCCAGTACCTGCAGGCCCACTTGCAGCTCCTTTTCATTGACTTCAGCAAAAGGGCTTATCAGTGACTTGACCTGGGAGGTAAAGGAGGGCTAAAGTGAATGGAAGAATAGATGAGAAAGAAAAGACAAAGGAGTCCTCTCAGCAAGTCACAGAATAGACTGGTCAGTGGTTTTACTGCAGGGTGACACGGACTCCTCTGTTTATTTTTCATTTTTTCGGTGGTCCTGGGGATTGAACTCAGAGGTGCTTTACCTTTGAGCCACACCCCACCCCTTTTAATTAATTAATTTATTTAAAAAAATTTTTTTTTTTTTTTAGATATTTGACACAAGATATTTTGGACACAATATCTTCATTTTGTTTATTTATTTTCATGTGGTGCTGAGTGTGGAACCCAGAGCCTCACATGTGTGAAGCAAGTGCTCTGCCACTGAGCTACAGCCCCAGCCCAGCCCTTTTTATTTTGAGACAAGGTCTTGCTGAGTTGCTGAGGGTCTCAGACAGTTGCCGAGGCTGGTCCCAAACTTGCGATCCTCCTGCCCCAGCCTCCTGAGTTGCTGGGAATACAGGCATGTGCCATGGTGCCCAGTTTGATTTCTTTTTCTCCCTGAATTTTTGTTTCCCTCCCTTCTTTTCTTCTTGCCCACTGCTTGGCCCGTTTGTGTCTTGTGGATGTTCTGTTTCCGTCTCTTTCTCCACTTCTCCACTCCCCAAATTTTGTTGTGGGAAATCAGGTCTCTGCAGTGCTGTTTCCTTAATGTGAAAGGGAATGATTGAACACAGTACTTCAGGCACCGTCCTCGCCCGTTTCCTCATTCAAGCTGTGCCCGGTGTCTCAGGCCTTGCTTGGCCCTCTTGTAAATACTCCTGGTCTTAACCCGAACCCCGGCTGGGCTTGGGATGTTGCTCTGTGCCCCAGCTTAGTCTCTGGCATGAGCTGGGGTGCAGCAGGACAGATGTCTTGTAAGTGACATCAGTGAGTGGGACTTTCTCAAACTGTACATCAGAAAGATACTTTCATATTAAAAGTTGTTCCAGCCCAAGCAACTTTTCTGAAAGTCGTAGAGGATGAGATTTTTGATGAATTGTGACATGGAAGGAGGGACAATCCAGTTGGAGAAAGAACTGCTCTAGTTGAGAAGCTGAGAAAAAAATCCATTAACATTTATTTCTTTATTTTTGTATTCTTAATTTAAATGGTCTAAAGAACAATTCTCCTGTATTCTCCAAGACAGTAAATTGGGACTTGTTGGAATTCTGAAAGCTACAGGCGATCCAAAAGGTATTTCGGCTTCAGATCCTGTTGTGATCTTGGAGTCCCACCAGGCTATTTGATTCTTTCTTTTTAGACCTCTGACAGTGGATCTTAAATGAGAACTGTTTTTTTTTTTTTTTTTTTTTTTTATTTTTTGCTAAAGTGTTGCAGTTGACATTTTTGATCGTGCAAAGTATAAAGAGAACTAGGCTCAAGGGTTGTTTCCTGTTAGCTAACACTGTTTCTGTTTGGCTTTTGACTTTTGCAGTTTTCCGGAGCTATGGGGACTTCCCATCAGGCCTTCCTGGTCTTCGGCTGTCTCCTCACAGGTATGCATCCCTGTCCTGGGGAGCCCTGTTTTCTGTGTACTCTGAGCATGTAGTTCACAAGATTGCAAACCGAAATGGAAAATTGTCTAGAATGATCACGGATTATCAGTTTCCTTTGCTGCTTTGAGTTAATTCCATTTCAAAAAGATCTCTAGTGCTGGTTTGAGACTATATATATATATATATATATATATATACACCTGGAATTGAAATGTTAGTTATAATAGTCCAATCTTGCCTGCTACCTTCTTCTGGGCTGCTGGGAGAGGGTATCAGAAAAATTCAAGCCTATTCAAAGGAAATAAAGAATAGAAAGTTCTTGCCCAGGCCATCATACCTGTCAAATCAACTTGCCCTAATGAAAAATGCTTAAGATGCTTGGAAGTCTCCAAGTCACCTCTATCCTCTCTAGGAATCTAATTGATAGGTAAGTGTTTAACTCTGGAGGAATACTACTATACTTTCTTTCTCATCGAGAGAATGCCATGTGCCATTTCTTGAAACATTTATCAGATTTCCCTAGTTTTCTCTCAGGTATTTATGCAATGCAGATGCTCCTCTGAATCCATTGCCTTTCCAGCCCAAGGAGTTAAGTTAGCTTCATGTCTTTATGTTTACCCACATGGGCACCATGGAATTGAGCAAGACCAGAGACTTAATAATTCTGAGCTCCACTAAGTGTGCCCCACCTATAGGGTGTTGGTTGGCCCAGTAGCCTGGACAACTGCTGTCCCAAGAAGCCCAGGAACCACAGTGGTGGCATGCTGAAGTTGGATGGGATTATTCCCACATTAGCCTCCAAGGTATATTAGAGGCTATTCATTAAGTTATAATCTCTTCTGTCTGTTCTATAGATGAGGGAAGCTAGACTGAAATTTGAGGTCCTAAGATGAACTTAAGAGTTTGTGCTTTTTGGCTTTATCTGTTATTTGTGAATGAATCTGCATCATCCTGCTTTGGCTTCTTCAAGTCATTAGAGAGTGACAGCATTAGAGGGCTGGAAGAAGTGGCAGATGCGTCATTCTTGAGCACAGATCTGCTCTGTGCTTCGTTCAGACCATTTCCCTGCCCTTATTCCCCCCCCCCCTCCGTTTTATTGTGGTGCTGGGGATCCCATGCATCCTAGGCAAGAGCTCTATTGCTGAGCTACATCCCCAGACCCCTCACCTTTTTTTTTTTTTTTAAACTAAGGGGAATTTCTTCAGGGAATGTACAAGATAAAGGACCCATATGTGCTTGAGCCCATGCCGTCTTGGGATATTTTATAGTTACACATAAGAGACTGAAATATGGAATTGGGATCAGATGTCCTCCATCCATCTGAGTGTTTGGAGGGGCGAAACTGGGGGCTTTGGTGGGGTTATTGAGGCCCTTGGAACACTTACTGCTCTCAGCAGATGCAGTGGCTGTTATAATGGGGGTCCTTTCATGAGCATCCAGGCTAACGGATTTTTGCGTAGAAATGGTCATTGTTCGTGTGGCTGCTACTGTGGCTCCTCTCAGTTCCCTGAGTGAGACCGTCCTTTCTGGCTGCACCCTATTCAGAGCGTGTTTCCTTTTACAGGGCCGGGCCTAATCCTCTGCCAGCTTTCATTACCCTCCATCCTTCCAAATGAGAATGAAAAGGTTGTGCAGCTGAATGCATCCTTTTCTCTGCGGTGCTTTGGGGAGAGTGAAGTGAGCTGGCAGTACCCCATGTCTGAAGAAGAGAACCCCAATGTGGAAATCATAGATGAAGAGAACAACAGTGGCCTTTTTGTGACAGTGCTGGAAGTGGCCAGTGCCTCGGCGGCCCACACTGGCTTGTACACTTGCTATTACAACCACACTCAGACAGAAGAAAGCGAGATTGAAGGCAGGCACATTTACATCTATGTGCCAGGTGAGTTGGAAGGCTCCCCTGGACGGGCTGCTTGGCCTGTCTCTCAGGATGACTGCTTCGTGTGTGTGTGTGTGTGTGGGGGGGGCAATCAAATGCAAGGTCTTTGTAACGGTGCTAAGATTTTTTAAAATGTAAAATTACTAAGTATTTATTAGGGAAAATTTTAAAAATAGAGAACACGCAAAATTAAATAAAGATCATTTGTAAAACCATTATCAAGAAATATTCATTTTGAGCCAGGGACAGTGGTGCACGCCTGTAATCCCAGTGGCTCAGGAGGCTGAGGCAGCAGGATCACAAGTTCAAAACCAGCCTCAGCAAAAGCAAGGCGCTAAGCAACTCTGTGAGACCGTGTTGCTAAATAAAATACAAAATCGGTCTGGGGATGTGGCTCAGTGGTCGAGTGCCCCTGGGTTCAATCCCTGGTATCACTCTTCCACCTCCAAAATATTCATTTTTAGAAGGAGTCTTTGCTGTGTTGTTCAGGCTGGTCTTAAACTCCTGGGCTCTAGCGATCCTCCCACCTCAGCCTCCCAAATAGCTGGGACTCTAGGTGCATGTCATTGTGCCCAGAGGAACATGCAAAATAAAATAAAGATCATCTGTAATGTCATTATCAAGCAATATTCCTTGTTGATACTTCAGAGCTGTACTAAGTTTTGAAAATCATCTTTCATATGGCGTGTCCTTCATTGGCATTGTGCAAAGTCTGAAATAGACTCATTTCTACTCACTTTAAGTGAATTTAGTGAGGGGAAACCCCATGCTAATGACGTTATCCTGTGTCGAGATGGGAGTAAAATGGGATTAAGCAGGTGAGGGTGTTATGTGGGGAAGGCCTAGGAGAGGAAACAGGAGGGATCCTGCAGAGGCTGGGAGAGCCATCGTACTGCCTGGTCCCTGACTTTGTGGGGTGGTTGGGTTCCAGCCTGCTGTGCTGGCTGAGGAGGTTGTGGGAGACCCCAGCCTATGGACCCCGTTTCATTCATTCATTGGAAGAATTATCACTGGGGAGTGTGGCTGTAGGTTTCCATGGGCTTCTGGGCCAGGCCTTGGACCATGCTGTACCCTGTGGTCAGAGTGAGGGATGTGAGGTGCCTTGGCAGAGAAGCCCCACTACCCAGGCTTACCTGTGAGCCTGCAAACCTTCTGGTCTCCCTTCTGCCTGGCCCTCCCTGAGTGCTCCTTTGTGGTTCTCTTGCTGTCCTCTGTCTCTGTGTATATTGCCTTCTGTGGAGGACAACTGTTCAAAGAAGGACCCTACTGCTGTTTAAACACGGTGCACCATGGTAGGGAAGATGAGCATTTTAGTGAAGTCCCGGCTGATGTGTTCTGTGTGAATGTGTGTGTGTGTGTGTGTTTTTTTTGTGTGTGTGTGTGTGATGCTGGGGATTGAACCCAGGGCCTTGTGCATGTGAGGCAAGTGCCGAGCCATATCCCCAGCCCTGTGTTCTGTGTATTTTAACCTAAAATTAATTGGCAGCTTAGTTTGCTGAAATCCTTGGTAATAAAGATCAAGCATTTGGAACTCTAAACACAAATGTGAGTGATAGGATTTTGGTATTTTGTTGGGCAAATTAGAGAGGGCTACTGTTAAACATTAAACTGTTTATAATTCTTGCTGTTTTTGTTTTGGGATGGATCAGGTAAGGAAGTTCTTCTTACAAATTGTTTTTACCTTTCTTTTCCTTTTTTTTTTTTTGGTATCAGGGACTGAACTCAGGGGCACTCAACCACTGAGCCACATCCCCAGCCCTATTTTGTATTTTATTTAGAGACAGGGTCCAGAGTGGGGAATTGGGGGAGGGTGTTCTCCCTGCTGTAAAGAGGACAGTGGGAACTAGGAACATAGGTTTGTTAAAGGTAGGTGAGTTGCAAAGTGTTGATCCACCTAAAATTGTCCAAAAAGGTTTTTTTTTTTTTTTTTCTTCCCACTACAAACCCCATCCAAGCAGTCCCTGCTTTGCTGACCCACAAGGGTCTTTTCCTTGGTGTTGGGGATGGCCAGGGCCCCTTTCTGCAGCTGGTGCTTGAGACTCTTCTTTCTTCTTGCCATGGTTGCTTAACTCATTGCTTCTTGGAAGAGAAGATTTTAGGCCCTGGAATTGTAATTTTTTTTCTTTTCTTAGGTGACGATGGGAATAGAACCCAGGGCCTTGTGGAAGCTAAGCACGTGCTCTGCCACTGGGCTGCATCCCCAGCTAGGAACTTGATTACTTCAGTCATTATTTTTTGATAGATTTCTGTACTGCTCTTCAGTAATACTGGCTGTAGGCATTACGGATTTCTAAAAGCACTTCCTGATATAAAAATTATGACTATGTTCTCCTGTTTTGAACAGAGTTGAACCGTATTATTTTGTTTTGCATTTAAAAATTTTGACTTGAATTCCTGGCTAGTATTTCTATTTATCATCAACAATTTTTTTTTTTAACTAGTATATGGGCAGTTTAATATTATTCAGAGTTTTAAAAAATTACCTTTGGCTGTCAATGACTCATATTGGTGGGGATGCTCTTCTGGATAATAAGAATTATGCCAGGCTGGGGATGTAACTCAGTGGTAGAATGTTTGCTGAGCATGTGTGTTCCTGCGTTCCAGATTTGAAAAAAAAAAAAAAAAAAGAAAACACCAATGGAATAATTTTTCTGTATATATATGTGAAAAAGTGAAATTAATGCTTAATAGATTCTTCTTTCCTTTCTGAACTACAGACCCGGATGTGGCCTTTGTGCCTCTAGGGATGACAGATTATTTAGTCATCGTGGAAGATGATGATTCTGCCATCATACCCTGTCGTACCACAGACCCGGAGACTCCTGTGGTCTTACGCAACAGCGAGGGACTGGTGCCTGCCTCCTATGACAGCAAACAGGGCTTCAATGGGACCTTCAGTGTGGGGCCCTACATCTGTGAGGCCACTGTAAAAGGGAAGAAGTTCCAGACCATACCCTTTAACGTTTATGCTTTGAAAGGTACTTGTACCCTCTTACTCCTTTAAATAAGAGCAACAGGCAAACTCATCAGATGCTTATAGAATTTTTAATTTAATCATACTTCCTGGAAACGGAGAACTGGAATTCTGGTTTGGGGATTTAGGACCCCACCTTTACTATACAATGCTGCTGACTGCAGTGGTCATAGTTTTAATTTTAATAAGTTTTAAGCTTAGCATTAAGCTTAATATCACTAAAGGCTTAAGTTTGCTTACCCATAAAAGGTTTATGTTTTGTAGGCTGACTTTAAAATACTGTAAGGAATTCTTTTTGTGCATAAGCTTCTTACTATTTGATTCATGTTCTTGACGACAGAGACCCTAAAAACAAACACACACCCTGGGGGGCTTGGATGCCTGGATTAATTTTAGTAATTTAAGAATTAAGTGATTTTAGTTATGAGAAAAGGCTCTATTGTAGACTGTAGACTTCATAGTCCCTTTGATGTGAGTGGTTAGTGTGAATGGGAAGGTCAAAAGCAGATGGGGGTTGGGATGGGTAGATGTTTCTGGAGCATTCACCCTACACGTAGGCAAGGGTATGCCATCAGACTCTTGTTCCTTAACAAGAGTTTTGTGCCAGACACATACTGGGTTCTGGAAAGGAGCTAAAAACAATTGAGGAGCAGAGTGGAAGAGAAATTATGGGACAGAAGTAAAGTGCCTATACCCAAGTAATGGCACCAGCCCAGGGGTCTGTCAATAGATGCAGGGATAAAGAAAATGTGGTCTAGATATACTGTGGGGGTTCTATGCAGCCACAAAGAAGAACAAAGTCATGTCATTGAGGAAAATAAGTGGAAGTGGAGACCAGGATTTTGAATGACATAGTCAGACTCAGGAAAAAAAAAAGCATACTTTTTCTCCCATATGTGGAATCTGGAAGGAAAAATGGGGGATGGGGGAGAGACTGCATTAAACTAGAAGGGAAACTATCCAGGTAGAGAAAGGGGATTGAGGTGAGGGAGGCAAAAAGGGGTAGGGGAGATATTGGGGAGTGACAACAAATTATGTTTTTATGTATGCACAAATACGCCACAACGAAGTGTACCAGTGCTTATAATTAATATGCACCAATTGAAAAAAATTTTAAAGGTATATAGAACAGTGTTGGTCAGTAAGGATTGGTGGATTAAATGAATGAATACATCAGTAAGAGTGATTGAAAAAATGTTCAACTGTAACTAACCCAAATGTGGTGTTCTGTTTAATTGTAATTTATTTTTAATATTGTTATTATTTTGCATTTCTGTAGTATTATAACTATATGCCAAATGGTGTACACTGACTCAAAATGAAGGTTTCTGAGATTTTCCAATCTTTTCTTGATTAAACTTTTGCAAATTATTTTTAGGGTTTTCTTAAACAAACAAACCTAAATTTTGTAAGACCCTAACTATATTATGAATGTTTAAGTCTTTGTATTTGTTGATTTTTATAGCAACATCAGAACTGGATCTAGAAATGGAGGCTCTGAAAACTGTGTATAAGTCAGGAGAAACGATCGTGGTTACCTGCGCTGTTTTTAACAATGAGGTGGTCGACCTGCAGTGGACTTACCCTGGAGAAGTGGTAGGTACCCTCAAGAGGCATGAAGATTCTGCACTGAGCCCTCTTCTTCATAAGTCAGAAAGAAATAGGAAAGTTCAATGGCTACAAGAAAACAGCCAAATAATTAGAAAAGCAAACAACCCCCCTGTTTTTTTTTTTTTTGTATCAGGGATTGAACCCAAGGGTGCTTAACCACTGAGCCACATCCCAGCCCTTTTTTATATTTTATTAGAAACAGGGCCTTGCTATGTTAGTTGCTTAGGGTCTTGATAAGTTGCTGAGGCTGGCTTTGAACTCACCTTCCTCCTGCCTCAGCCTTCCTGAGCTGCTGGGATTATGGGTGTGCACCACTGTGCCTGGCCCTCTGTATTTTCACATTCATTAATTACTGAGAAAGCCATTCATTCTCATTGTCTTGGCTCTCATGCTTTGGATTTGAGGCATCTGATAGGATTGGTTACCTGCTCCCTTTCTTATTTCTTTTTTTCTTAAAAGACGTTTTAGTTATAATTTCCCAATTTTTTCTTTTTCTTTTTTTTATTGGTGCATTCTCCCTTTTCTGCTGGTTGGTACCCAGGACACTGGCCCTTCCTGTTCTGCCTCCTATCTGCCTGGCCCACCTTCAGTGAACTCTATAATCATTCAACAAAGATTTAGTGATGGTCATGAAATCCTAAGCACTGGGCTTATGATGACAGAAAGATGGTGGAAAGTGGAGGGACTAGCTTTTTGTTTTTGTTTTTGTTTTTGTTTTTAGACTTTATATATTAGAGTACCTGTAGGTTCACAGCATGATTGAGACATTCCTAATGTAACCCCTGTGCATTTTTTATAGGCTCACTTGTTATCAATATCCCTCACAAAGTAGGCATCTGTTACAACTGATGAACTGATATTAAGAGCAAGCATTGGTTTTTTGGTTTTTTGGGGTTTTTTTTTGATACCAGGGATTGAACTCAGGGGCACTCAACCACTGAGCCACATCCCCAGCCCTATTTTGCATTTTATTTAGAGACAGGGTCTCACAGCACTTCACTATGGCTGAGGCTGGCTTTGAACTAGAGATCCTCCTGCCTCAGCCTCCCGAGCCACTGGGATTACAGGCATGCAACACCGCTTGGGCTAGGAGCAAGCATTTTAAAAGTCAGTTTTCTTCCCTTCTGTAGAAAGGCAAAGGAGTCACGATGCTGGAGGAAATCAAAGTCCCATCCATCAAATTGGTGTACACATTGACAGTCCCTGAGGCCACGGTGAAAGACAGTGGAGATTATGAATGTGCTGCCCGACAGGCCACCAAGGAGGTCAAAGAAATGAAGAAAGTCACCATTTCTGTCCATGGTACATTCCGCTTTCTAAAATGTCAGTCGTCCATGCTGCTTGGGATCCATATGCGGTTATCATTATTTATCAGAAACTCTTCCCTGTACAGAGAAAGGGTTTGTTGAAATCAAACCCACCTTTGGCCAGTTGGAAGCTGTCAACCTGCATGAAGTCAGACATTTTGTGGTGGACGTGCAGGCCTACCCTCCTCCCAGGATATCTTGGCTGAAGGACAACCTGACTCTGATTGAAAATCTCACTGAGATCACCACTGATGTGGAAAAGATTCAGGAAATAAGGTACAGAACACCCTCCCCAACTGTGCTTTTATAACATGTGTATCCCTAGACAGACTGAGGCCATCGCGTGTCTCACGGCCCAAACCAAAAAGCCATCTGGTACAAATGGCAGTGGGAGTTAAGATACAAAATCACCTCCCTTTAATTATAACATTCCAATATGGTAACAGCATATTTTTGAATATTTAGTGATAAAACGAGAAGAAAGAACTAAAGTAACTTGTCTGCCCCAATGTCAGACAAATTACTGGATCCAGCTAGGGGTGGAGGAAAGATGTTGAAATTGGAAGCACTTGGAGTGAATGTTTTCCTTGATTTTTGTCATATCATAAGTAGCTGTGTGGGACGGTTCCACTTGTGAGGCAATTATCACATAAGTTACGAAACAAGCCTCAGGGGCTTGATCAGGGGGCACATTTGCCTCTCTCAAAGCCTCCACAGGAATTAAAAGTACAGCCTGGCTGAATCTGGTCAGGAGAGAGACATGTGGTACAACATGGAGATCTCTGCCTTTGAGGAGAGTGGTAGATTGCTTACCCGTTGGCCTCAGTTTCCCCATCTATAATATAGGATTAATCATGCTTTATGTTTTTTAATGCAAAGAATTGGATCAGATGCTATCTGGAGGTCTCTTGAAATTTTAAGTTATGATTTGAATCCACAAGTCAGAAGGTGCCTCTTGAAGGGCCAGCCAATTCAGCCAGATGTCCTTGTTGGAAATTCCCGTGAGACAAAAGTCCGTTCTTTGTTTGAAGCCTGCAGAAAAAGAGAAAACAGAACCTTTCTCATCAGTTTACTTAACTCCAGGGTTTGCTTTTTACTTTGCAACCTGAGTTCCATATGTAATTGATAAGCCACATCTGAGAAAATGGAACGTTTCTCCTTACAGTTCTGTGGGATTAAACCCAGGGCCTTGTGCATGCTAAGCACGTGGGCTGCATCCCTCACAGAAAATGGAATTTTATGACCTCTATAGAGCAGTGATGGAAGTAGAAGTGGAATAATGAATCTGGAAGGTTTTTTTTTGATGATATGAAAAGAAGGTGCACAATGAGGTGGGCAGCTTCCCACAAGGAACTTTCTAGGAGTCTGTTGAGGCCAAAGAGAAATAGGGTCCGATCTACAGGCTGTAATCAGCAGCAGCGACAAGTGAGTCCTGCCAACTAAGTGGTTCTGGAAAGCTGCCTTATACAGTGATTCAAAAATCTTTCAGCATAAATTGTATTTTCCAGTTTATATTGTGGGCCAGGAAGCACAAGAATGAATATGGTGAATGGTATGTGTGGCTTCATGGAGCATAAAACCACAGGACCCACTCCACTGGGTCAGCTTCCTTTGCTGAACATATGTAGGCAATGAAGGACAGAGAATCACTTGGCCATCAGCAGCTGGTGTGCCTAAGGGGGCTCTCAGGAAATCCAGTGCTGAAGCAAATCCAATAGGGTGCAGCCCAGGGAAACTCAGCCCAGGCTGCTCTTACACAGGTCCTGTTGCTCCAGCTTTTGCCCAGTGCTTCGGAGCCCAGGAAGTACTTACCACATAGAATCTCGTTTAACAAGTCCTCAGAATGATTGCTGTGGGCACAATTACCAAATTTTGTACACAAGGAAATTGAGGCATGGAGAATTTCAATAATGCCAAGGTCTTCTCACCTTTATAAAATAGCATAATATGCTAAAGTTACAGGAACCATGAAGAAGAGCAACTAATTTTTGCATATTGTGATGTTTTATAAAGGACAGTTAAATGGGAAAATATTTTTACACACTCACACATAGAAACACACACACAGAGAGAGAGAGAGAGAGAGAGAGCCAAATATCATGTGTAATATGCATAGGAAATCTTTTGGGGAAATGTTCATTTATTAAAGTATGAAGAAGTATATTTTTCTAACTTGTTTTCTTTTGGTAATGGAATCCCACACTTTATAAACAAATCAAATGAAGAGGGTGCATTGTATAAAACTTCTTCTTATTTCTGTCTCTGTCTGCTCAGTTACCTCCTCCTCTCTACTGGGAAACACTATTTAAGTATTGGGGACTGAACCCAAGGATGCTCTACCACTGAGCTATATCCCGAGATTATTTTCTTCTTCTGTTTTTGTAAGACAGAGTCTTGCTAAATTGCTGAGGCTGGCCTTAAACTTGTCCTCCTGCCTCAGTTTCCTGATGTGCTGGGATTACAGGCAGAAGTCACCATACCCAACTAAGGAAACACTGTGATTGGTTTCCTTAGGTTCTTATGAAACTTTCCAGTCTCTTGAATCAATACAAGCAGTTAACTTGTATGTATTCCTCTTCATATCACACTTGGAGGGTATCTTCATTTTTTCCTCAAATGTGGTTGCTTTTTTGGCTGAACTATCTAAATGAATGTATTTAGGGGAAGAAAACAGGTAAAAATCAAGGAGTTTTCTTTTCCTCTCTTTCCTTCCTCCCTCTCCTTTATTCTCCTCTCTTCCCTTCTCTCCTCCTCCTCCTCCTTTCCCCCCTCCCCTCTCTCTCTTGCTTTCTTTTTGAAAAGCAGGTAGTTTATTCTCATTCAAAAGGGAGACCTTACCAGAACTAGTAGCTCTTGGAGATGGCCTTTGCTTACCTCAAAATGTCTGGTTTTCTGTTGTTGAGAATTGTGTCTGTTATTCAAATCTTTGATGTTTGGAAACTGAGTTGAGAATTCCAGGAAAGAGATGATAACGGATAAGAAAAAAAATGTGTTTTACTTTTTGACAAAAATAAAATGAAACTTGGAAGACTGTCATTCTTTAAATAGTTGGAGTTTATTTAGCTATTGCTTATTGAAACAAAGTTTTTTTTTTTTTTTTTTTTTCAGGTATCGAAGCAAATTAAAGCTGATCCGTGCTAAGGAAGAAGATAGTGGCCATTATACTATAATAGTTCAAAATGAAGATGATGTGAAGAGCTATACTTTTGAACTATTGACTCAAGGTATGTACAAGCAGTATAAAGGTAATGCTAGCTTGGTGAATGGCGCTCCCAAAGACAGCTTGGCAGAAGGAGAAGAAACCCTTTAGGGAAGAAGTAGGGCCCGGAGATGTCACATGTCAGGGATAGCTTTGTTGTACTTATGAATGTAGATACTAGTACTATAGAAATAATCTGTGGTCCAAATAAAGTCAGCATACTAATCCCAAAATTGGAAATGCTCCCAAATCTGAAAACTTTCTCAGTATTGACATGATGCCACAGTGGAAAATCCCACACCTGACCTCTTGTGACAGTCACAACAGGTCACAGTCAAAACACAAGCACACACAAATAGTGTATAAATTTACTTCAGGCTATGTGAAGAAAGTTTTCATGAAACATAAATAAATTTCATCTTTAGACCTGGGTCCCATCCCCAAGATTTTTCATTATGTGTATACAGCTATTCCAAAATCTGAAAAAAATCTGAAATCTGAAACACTTCTAGACCTAAGCATTTCCCACAGGATCACTTGACCTATAATTCTGAGGCATGCTGGGTTACTCTGGAGCACTCTGGGAATTCCTAGGCTCTGACAGCTTTCTTAGCATCTGTTTCTCTATATGATACTTTAGTTCTGAGATGGGTACAGTGATGCTTTTTGGTCCAGATGACCTGCAGGTGCTCTGGAGGGGTCTGCGTAGCTCCCCTGTAGACATGGGACAGTGGTCCCTGCTGGAGAGGAGTGGCCGAGTGTGTTACATTCAGGTTCAGCTCCTGTTTACTAAGTCCCTCCATGTGCCAGGTACCATTTCAGGTGGGCTCTTTTTTTTTTTTTTTTTTTTTTTTATTGTTTAATTTTCGGCGGACACAACATCTTTGTGTGTATGTGGTGCTGAGGATCGAACCCGGGCGCACGCATACCAAGCGAGCGCGCTACCGCTTGAGCCACATCCCCAGCCCTCAGGTGGGCTCTTTTGATCCTTACAGTACAAGTCTTAGTCTAACTTGTTAGACCACAGATTCTTTTTTTTAAAGAGAGAGAGAGAGAGAGAATTTTTTTTTTAATATTTATTTTTTAGTTTTCGGCGGACACAACATCTTTGTTTGTATGTGGTGCTGAGGATCAAACCCGGGCCGCACGCATGCCAGGCGAGCGCGCTACCGCTTGAGCCATATCCCCAGCCCCCACAGATTCTTTTTTTGAGGGAATGGGTATTGGGCATTGAACTCAAGGGCACTCGACCACTGAGCCTCATTCTCATCCCTATTTTGTATTTTATTTAGAGACAGGGTCTCACTGAGCTGCTTAGCACCTCAATTTTGCTGAGGCTGGCTTTGAACTTGCCATCCTCCTACCTCAACTTCCTGAGCTGCTGGGATTATAGGCGTGTGCCACCGTGTTCGGCTGACCACAGATTTTTTTTTTTGAAATTTTTTTTTATCTTTTAGTTATAGGTGGACACAATATCTTTATTTTATTTTTTATGTAGTACTGAGGATGGAACCCAGTGCCTCATTCATGCTGGGCAAGTGTTTTACCTCTGAGCCACAACCCCAGCCCCACAGATTCTTTTTATTTTTTTATAAAAGAACCTTTAATACCTAACGAAATCCTGCAGATGCAGTTGGTTAGATAACTGCTTTTGATTATATTTTCACTGAATCTATTAGTCAAACCCCAAACTCTCAGATAATTTGAAGAGCCCCTTGCCTTTCAAGTCAAATGACTACAGGCACTTTCTAGTCTTCACTCCAGATTTTACACACCACAGGCACAAACCCCAAGACACTAAAACTGAAACGCTTCACCCAGCGGGGCTGTCACACTGGAGTGTTACTCTTGCAAGTGGATTCAGCCCCTCTAGCGTGGTTCCCAGTGCAAGGTGGTTGACTTCTGAAGTCACCTGCCGCTTTGGATTCCCCACGAGTTCTGGCTGTTTGCATCTGACTTCTTTCCGTTTCTTGCAGTTCCATCCTCTATCCTGGATTTGGTCGACGACCATCATGGCTCCAGCGGAGGACAGACTGTGAGGTGCACGGCTGAGGGCACACCTCTTCCCGACATTGAGTGGATGATTTGCAAGGATATTAAAAAGTATGGAAACTGGACGTTCCTTATTCCTTGGTGATCATATTATTTCTCTGGCTGGCGCTTTTTGCACTAGTGGTTCTTATTTGACATAAGGCTCATGTTAGGATTTTGAACATGGTTCCCAGATTCCTGGTGTGTGTGTGTGTGTGTGTCGTGTGCATGTTTCATGAAGAGCTGTAAGAAGAAGGTCCGTGGCTTTCATCAGATCCTCTCTGAGTCTCTAATGTGAAAAAATAGTGAATTTTAAGAACCACTCTCCTGGGGCTGGGGATGTGGCTCAATCGGTAGCGTGCTCGCCTGCGGCGTGCTTGCGGCCCGGGTTCGATCCTCAGCACCACATACAAACAAAGATGTTGTGTCCGCCGAGAACTAAAAAATAAATATTAAAAAATTCTCTCTCTCTCTCTCTCTCTCTCCCACTCTCTCTTTAAAAAAAAAAAAAAAAAAGAACCACTCTCCTATGAGGATCTTTACTGCTCTGGCCCATATTTTTACTTCATATTTATTTTCTGGCAAACTTTTTTTTTAAATTGGTGAATTATAATTATCTATAATAGCAGACATCACTATGATACATTCATATCTGCACATAACATAATTTGGTCTTATTCATATCCCTGTATCTTCTTTTTCCCTTCCTTCCTCCCTACCCCTAATTCCCATCCTCTACTCTGCTGGTCTCCCTTCTGTTTTCATGAGATTCTTTCCCAATTTTATCTTTAGTTTTCATAAAGAGAGAAAACACAAGACCCTTGACTTTCTGGGGTATCTGGGTTATATCCCTTAGCATGATGTTTTCCAGTTCCCTCTATTTTCCTGCAAATAATATAATTTCATTCTTTCTTATTGCTGAATAAAACCTCATCATGTATCCACACAATATTTTCTTTATCCATTCACCTGCTGATGGCTACCTGGACTGGTTCCATAACTTGGCCATTGTGAATTCTGCTTCTATAAACATGAATATGCATGTATTGCTATAATGCTGACTTTAATCTTTTAGGATAAATACAGAAGAGTGGGATAGCTGGGTCATATGGTGATTCCATTCCTAGCCTTTTGAAGAAACTCCATACTTATTTCCATAAAGGTTCTAGTAATTCATAATCTCACCAACATGCATAAGTGTCCCTTTCCCTCTATATCCTTGCCAGCATGTGTTATTATTTGTGTTCTTGATATTTGGCAAACTTTGGGTGGCTAGACTGGTGTGTGTGCATAATGAAAATGGCACCCATGTGATTGCTCACTCCCTCACTCACCTCCTGCTGTTGGGTGAGAGTTAACTCACCATTTCCTCATTCGTCTCTCATTTCTATGCCTTCTTAGGTGGGCACGTGGACACTCCCTGGGCACTGGTTGTGTTCTGAGGCCTTGATTGCTTCTTCCTAAAGACTGAGACTCCTAGTCCTCCCTTTAGAACTTAAGGATGACTTGCATGCTGACTGGGGCTGGAATCTGGGTCTTATAACTCAATTTGAAGGATGAGTTATAACCCTTGTGACACCTTCAGAGTTGTTTTCAGTGTGGATGTTGAGAAGGACAGACTCCAGGCCTTTTGGAAGGGGTGGGATATTGGCATCATTAAAGATGCTTGATGTTGAACTGTCAGTTCATTCGTAGGGTCAAGTTTTGGGATCAGTAGTTACATTTTATAGAATTTGTTTGTCTCTGCCTCCTTCACAGTAAACTCTCAGTTATTCTCATGCAGGTTATTTCCTTTTGAGTATGAAAGTGAGTTTTACTGTTAAAATGCACAAAAAACAAGAAAGTTATCCCATAGGCACCTGCAAATGTAGACAAGGTCAGCAACATAACAAATTCACCAACCTACTCTTCTCCCTGACTGCCAATAACCAGCCCTATATTTATGTGCTTTTTCTCTGTAGATGTAATAATGAAACCTCATGGACAGTCTTAGCCAACAATGTCTCAAATATCATCACAGAGATCTACCCTCGAGGCAAGAGTACCGTGGAGGGCCGAGTGACATTTGCCAAAGTAGAGGAGACCATTGCAGTTCGATGCCTGGCTAAGAATCTCCTTGGTTCTGGGAACCGAGAGCTGAAGCTGGTGGCTCCCAGTGAGTTGCTCAACAGTCAGGGGAACTCCAGCTCATCAGCTGGGCCTCATCTTTCTCGGGCAGCATGTGCAATCCCACATAGGGTGGTATCAGAATTCAGGTCCCCAGGCAGAAATTCGGCTTTGAATGCAGCTGAATCCAGCCCTTTCTTTCTTCAAATTCATATACCAAGCTGCATCTTGCAAAGGACACTGGACATTTTGCTTGTCTAATAGTATAGCTACTCAGTCTCTGAGTAGCTGAACATCTGAACATTTGCATGTGAGATGGAGAATGAGGAAGAAGAATCTTCTATCTCATTGCTTCTTACGGTAGTTGAGACAGGTTGAATTCTTAAAACAAACAAAAAACCATGAAGTCACAAGCAATAGAAACAAATGCCACTTTTCAAAGTAAACTTTATTAAAAAAGCTTATGAAATACAGACTTTTGTACATGAAGTAGCACTCAATCTCATTTTTCAGTCTTTATTGTTCCCTTTTGGATTCTGTCTGAAAGGTTATGCTAAGAGCATCTTTGGAGAAAGTGCTGAGTTCCCCTGATTGAATTTTGGTGTAGTTTCATGGGTGAAAATGTTTGAGAGATGGTATTGTCCATCCCTAAAATGTGCCAGGCAGCATTCTTCCCTACTGGCAGTGAGATATTCCTGGCCAGGTATAACCAACACCTTCCTGCCCCCAGCCTATCTTCAAGGAAATTTTCCATCCTGTCTCTTTCTGATCCTCCAGCCCTGCGTTCTGAGCTTACGGTGGCAGCTGCAGTCCTGGTGCTGTTGGTGATTGTGATCATCTCACTTATTGTCCTGGTTGTCATTTGGAAACAGGTAGGTATTTTCCCAAAGCACTAAAATCTTTGAAGCCTGTGAGAACAACAGCTTAGTTCAATGCCTGGCACAGTGAAGGAGCTCAGTGATTACAGGTGGATGGATGTGGTTAGATCCTACTGCAGCTTGCTGCTGCAGTGGGTGCTCTGGTGCCTTGGGATCTTGGTAATTCACCAGTTACCTGTCCTGGTCTTTTATAGAAACCAAGGTATGAAATTCGCTGGAGGGTCATTGAATCAATCAGCCCCGATGGACATGAATATATTTATGTGGACCCGATGCAGCTACCTTATGACTCGAGATGGGAATTTCCAAGAGATGGACTAGTGCTTGGTAAGTCCCTCTGACTGTGACCTCCCAAGACACTATTCTCACTTTTACGTAACATGACTATTTAAATCCCTTTAAGGGACCTGAGCTTTGCTTAGTAAGAACTATGCAATATAAATTCACTTGCAGAAATATATTTCCATCTTGAAAATGAGTTAATTGAGGCTGGGGAGGTAGCTCAGTGGTAGAGCCCTGGCCTAGCATGCATGAAGACCTGGGTTCAATCCCTGGCACTGCCGGGGTAGGCATGGGGGACAAGAAGAAACTGTATCATTGCAATGAATTTTAAAAATCTAATACCATAACAAATTATGGTTAAAGAAAATTTTACAAAGGGAGAAAGGAATATAAGGAGGCCTAGCAAAGATACCCACCAACATGGCTTTGCTTTGGAAATGACACCAATCGAAAATGAAGTGAATTTCTACAACTCAAAAACAGTAAATGAGAAATGAATGCGGACAGTCACAAAGTAGGTTTTTATCCAGTACATTCTGAGGGTGCATAAGAAGCTCATATATATATATATAAATAATATATAAATATATATATAAATAATATATATAAATATATTATATATAAATAATATATATATAAATAATATATATATAAATAATATATATATATAAATAATATTAAAATATGGGTACATCTTAAAGGAAAACATATAACAATACCCAAGCCAACTTGTCACATTTCAAATATTTCAATCTTGGGCTGAGATCAAATACATGAAGTCCAAGGGAGTTTTATTTTTTTATTTTTTAAAATCACATTCTGAATGAATGAAAACAGGACAAAGGCAAAGTTAGAGCTAGAGGTTGTGTCACAGTGAATAATATAACTAAATACCAGGTTTTAATTATCTACCTGTCTCATTCCAAAATATGGCAGAGTTTAGGTCTTAGAGAGTTACTTAAACTGAAATCAAACGAGGTATCCTCCCAGCTCCCAATTTCAAATGCTTTTCCTTAAGCTTTCTTTATTATATTTTCACCACTGTTTCCCCAAAAAGGATGAGGAGCTTAGGGAAATTAAAAAGTAATAAAATTCGGGGGAAAGGGTAAAATCCCTGCTATGCCAAGGGGCACTGCTTTGTCTCCCTGTTCCTGGGCCCTGTCAAGTTAATGGTGAAGCAGTACCTTTCCAGTAATTGCCAGCCATGCAGCCCTGCGGATAGGGGCAGGGTGGGCTCTCCTGGTGTCTTTCATGAGCAGAATCTACCCTGGCTGGGCTGTCCACAATCAGGCTGATTATCTGGAAGCCTCTCCCTGGACTGTGAGCTCTTCAAGGATGGGGACAATAGTCTCAGTTTCTCTCTGTCTCTCCTGACATGAGGCAATGACTGGGCTCAGGGCATGCTGAGCCTCTGTGGCCTTGCTGGCAATGGGCCGCAGTGGGCCCAGCTCAGTTTTTACTTGTCTACTCCTTGGAATCGGTGGTATTTTGAATACTCAAGTATTTCCAGTGGTTAAGGATTTATTGATGCAAAGGATGCCTCTGTTTGTGTGTGTAAAACAGAAGGGTGTTGAGCCAGGGGGTATGAGCAGGAGCCGGGAGGCAAAAGCAAAGGAGCCCAGGGCTTGGCCAGCACCCAGCTGCTAGCCAGAGAGTTCACACCAGGGAGGGCTGCATCCTCCTCTCTCCCGTCTGTGTTTTCCTTTCTGCTGCAAATGTTATTTGACAAAAGCAATTACTCTAATTTCCTCCCCTGTGGGCTCCATTCTTTTTTTGACAGGATGACTTGGAGGAGTAATTAGGCTTACTCAATATGGGAAAGCACCCACCCAGCTGTTCACCCCGCAGAGGAGCCCGGTGTGTTGATGGTTCTTCTTGTCCACAGGTCGCATCTTGGGATCTGGTGCATTTGGGAAAGTGGTTGAAGGAACAGCCTATGGATTAAGCCGGTCCCAGCCTGTTATGAAAGTAGCCGTGAAGATGCTCAAACGTAAGTGTTGGGAGGATTTGAATACGAAGATATTAAGTGAACTGATCAAAATCGGGTCGCAAATTGAAATACAGGCAGCGAGTAGCCAGTTTAGGACTAGATTCTGGTTCTTTGACTCTAGATTTTATGTGCGTTTAGAAGTTTGTCAGTTAATTCTATTTTGGTTGTTCTTGTCACTTGTATGTTGGAAAACGAGGAGTTGTTTCTAGTGACTTCTTTATATCCTAAAGACTAGGGACTGTCACCAGAGTCCAGACCCCATGGGCCCTCTGCTTCTCTTTTATACACTTGGTAAATGTAATAATGTTGAATCACAGGAGCAGCCACATTCTTGGGGTTTTCTGGAAATGAGAGCTAGGTAGTTGAGTTGAACTGACTCATGATTTATTTCTTCAACAGCCACTGCCAGGTCCAGTGAAAAACAAGCTCTCATGTCTGAGCTGAAGATAATGACTCACCTGGGGCCCCATTTAAACATTGTCAACTTGCTGGGAGCCTGTACTAAGTCAGGTAGGCTCACCGACCTTCCTGGGAGTGAGGGTGTGCTCTGAACACCTGTGGTTGTGAAAAGCCGTCAGACCAGACTCAAATCCCCCCTCACACCCCAGCCACACCAGTGAATATAAATCTTTTCTTTGGAGTCCTCTCGCTCCACTGAGCTGATGGGAGTCACTGTTTTTGAGCGATATCTCCTGGTGGTCCAAACACGGCAATTCATGGCTTCTCTGTCCTTGGGTTTTCATTCTGGTTTTGGTCCCCACAGGCCCCATCTACATCATCACTGAGTACTGTTTCTATGGGGATCTGGTCAACTATTTGCATAAGAATAGGGATAGCTTCCTGAGCCGCCACCCAGAGAAGCCAAAGAAAGAGCTGGACATCTTTGGATTGAACCCTGCTGATGAGAGCACACGCAGGTGAGTGTACAGAGACATGGCTGTGTCATTGTCCTATAAGCCTCACAAATGGAGAGAACCCGTGTCCTGACAGAATCCATGTCTGCAGGGTCAGGGCCCAAAGTAGCAAGACTTGGAGACAAGCTAGCCTGCCCAGTGGTCCCCGACAGTGCCAATGGATACCCTATGTCTGTAGGCACTTTGGACTGGAATATCATGCAGGAAGGCCTTGCTGATAGGAGTTAAGGGGAGTGAGAGTTGGAATCCTTCTGGAAGCCATTCTCCTGTTTATGTGTGATCCACTCTGGATGTATGAAATGCAGCACAGGCCATGGACGCCTGAGTTTATATACCTTGTGAGAATCTGTCTGAGGATCTCCAAGCTCCAGCTGGTGGTCCTTGCTGAACCTGGGCCTATAGATCAAGCCAGTGATGGTGGTCCCCACTTCAGAAATCTGCCAAGTGACTGTAAAGATCTCAGAGGCTATGAAGATCTGTAAGATCAGAAAGTGCAATGAGTTGGCTTTGTACACAGAGCCACAAATCCCATGTTCATGGTTTATAGATTGAAAAACAGAGAAAGAGTAATGATGGCCTTAATGTCATGATTTTTTTTTTCAAATTTTAAGTATAATAGACTTACAACATTTTATAAGTCTTTGGGGGACATAGCCCCCTGTTGTAGATGTCATTTCAGGGTGTCTGTGTTTTCATTGAAGATGTGTAGAGGAGTGGCACTGAAAACAAATAAATAAGTGAAAAGATAGTAAGAACCCTGTCAGCCAGAGTTAGCAGAACCTGAATAATCCCCTAATCTTTCCCATTGCAAATGGTGGTCATTCTTCAGCTTATGAAAAGTGCCTCCTTCAGGCCAGAAGGAGTCATTTTCCTTTCATGCCACTGGAACCTTCCTCCCATCCCCATGCCTGGGTCTGAGGTGCCCTGTGTGTTTGTGGGATTGTTGGAGTCATCTTCTCAGGCCCTTCTCCATGCCTGGACCGCCCCATGTGAAGGGTACTCTTTGGTTTTGTTTTTGCTCTGCCTCCCTCAGTACCGGGCACATGGTAGGGACCCACATCGTCATCTGCTGAAGCATCTGAGTGACCACTCCAGAAGGGCACCGGGGTGAGATGTCTTTTCTGTTTTACAGTTATGTGATTCTATCTTTTGAGAACAATGGTGATTACATGGACATGAAGCAAGCCGACACCACACAGTACGTCCCCATGCTGGAAAGGAAAGAGGTCTCCAAGTATTCGGACATCCAGAGATCACTGTACGATCGCCCGGCCTCGTATAAGAAGAAATCTATGTTAGGTAAAAGCATCTTTATCACTCTGCTTTAATATGATACTTAAAATACTCAGAGGTGGGTGAACAGGAATGATAAGTAGACCTGTCAGGCAGGCCATGCGGTCCCTGAATGCGGGTCTGCTCAGCTGGGTCTGTGACAGGTTATTATAGGTTGTGGCCTGTGAATTAAAAAGGACAGACTTCTTGTAATGAATTTCCCAAACTTCAAATGCGATTGCTTTATAGAGTCATTTATTCTGACATGATAACCTTTCTTTTTTGTTCTTAACATGTCTTATTAATTGGAAAAAAGCTGTTTTCAATAGATTTATGTATTTTTGCAGTACTGGGGATCAAACCCAGAGCCTCATTTATGCTAGCCAGTTACTCTACTTCTGAGCTACAGCTCCAATCTCTCCCCCCCCTTTTTTTTTTTTTTTTTTTTAAATGAAAACAGTGAGAATTGATTGTTTTGTTTTGTTTTGGTGATGATTGAACCCAGGGCCTTGTGTATGCTCAACAGATGCTTCACTCTTGAATTATATTGCTACCTTTGATAATTGATTTTTTTTTCAGTGCCCTTACTTGACAAACTGCAAGTTAGGAAGCTTTTGTTCTTTCTTCCTAGTGGCTTTTTCTTAAGTTTTATAAGAGTTATATCTATGAGTTCAATAACCATTAATTTTAGCTTTCCTAACATCCAATTTGAGATAAAAACTGGAGAGTAGACAATTGGAGTTGTATTTTTCTGACAAGTGTTTCTATTGACTGTTGTCTGAAGGCAGATCTGTTTTCAAAACAGAGGTGTAAATGGAGGATTGGATGAATTTATTAACCCCAGGGTGCCCAGCTGATGCTATACCAGATGGACCACCTCCTATCTGCTCGGGGGTGGCCCCTCTGGGGCTCTGGTCTAAATCACAGATTTGAAGTAGGGTAGGTGTAGATAGGTCTGACCTTGGCTTTTCCTGTGATGTTGTTGTCTTTGAGGCCTGAGCCCTCCCATTGGTTGATGCAAAAGTGTTGAGCTGCCATGAAATTGTTTGGAAAATCACTAATGTGCTCAGAATATTTTCAGGGTTCTTAAGCAAAAGGTACAATCCATTAAAAATAGAATGTGCTTGTTTTGCAAAGTTCAGTACACAATGATATTTTCCATTTCTGCAGTTCTCGGTTCCATCCACTTCACGTTGCCAAATGGGTGAACTTCCAAGCACTTTACAAAGATTAGCCAATGAGGGTTATCGGAACCAGTGCTTCCTCTCCTCTCCCATATTTTTAAAAATAGTTTACATCGCTTCCCAGGCTGAGCTGGTAGACTTGGCACCAGACATTGGGGGACCTGAGTCACGCTGAGGCCCAGGCCCTGTTGGCAAGCACATTACAATTTTCTGGCTTTCCTGTAGCTGGCTAGAAAAATGTGAATGGCTGAAGCTATTCTTCACTTGCCTGAAAATCCTCAGAAGGACTGAGAACTACTGGCCTAGATGGCCTTCTTCCTCGAAAACTCTGGGATCCTTCCAGATGGGATGAACTGGGGAAAGTTACAAACAAAGGGAAGTCAATGCAAAGTCACTGGCACTGGTTTTTTCCCATATATATATTTTTTTATTAGTGCATTATGGTTGTACATATTGATAGGATTATTTTATATATCCGTACATGCATACAATATAACAATATAATTTGGCCAATATTAGACTTAGAACATTCAGCCTTTGGTTTTGGGGGATTGGCTTTTTTCACTTAGCAATACCCTTTAGATCCATCCGTTTACTGCCAAGTATCAGAAAGTCATTCTTATTTATGGCCAAGTAATACACCATTGTGTGTGTGTATGTATATATATTGCATTTTCTTTATCTATTTATCTGTTGAAGGGCCCCTAGATTGGTTCCATAGCTTAGCTATTGTGAATTGAGCTGCAATAAACATTGATGTGACTGTGTCACTATAGTATGCTAATTTTAAATCCTTTGAATATATACCAAGGAGTGGGATAACTGGGTCAAATGGTGGTTCCATTCCAAATTTTCTGAGGAATCTCCATACTGCTTTCCAGAGTGGTTACACCAATTTATAGTTCCACCAACAATGTTATGAGTGTACCTTTTTCCCAACATCCTCATCAACATTTATTGTTACTTGTATTTTTGATAATTGCCATTCTGGCTAGAGTGAGATGAAATCTCATTAGTTTTGCATTAAAACTAATGCAAATTAGTTTTAATTTGCATTTCTCTAATTGCTAGAGATATTGAACATTTTTTTCATATATTTGTTGACCATTCATATTTCTTCTTCTTTTGAGAAGTGACTGTTTAGTTCCTTTGCCCATTTATTGATTGGGTTATTAGTTTTTTTTTTTTTATGTTAAGTTTTTTGAGTTATTTGTGTATCCTGGAGATTAATGTTCTATCTGAGGTAAAGGTGGCAAAGATTTTCTCTCATTCTGTGGGCTGTCTATTCACATTCTTGATTATTTCCTTTGCTCTCCAGAAACTTTTTAGTTTGATGCCATCCCATTTGTAGATTTTTGATTTTATTTCTTGCTCTTTAGGAGTTTTGTTAAGGAAGTCAGTTCCTGAGCTGACATGTTGGAGTGTTGGGCTTACATTTTCTTCTAGTAGGTGCAGGGTTTCTGATCTAATTCCTAGGTCTTTGGTCCACTTTAAGTTGATTATTGTGCAGGGTGAGAGATAGGTGTTAAATTTTATTCTACTACATATGGATTTCAGTTTTCCTGGTACCATTTGCTGAAGAGGCTATCTTTTCTCCAATGTATGTTTTTGGCGCCTTTATCTAGTATGAGATAACTGTATTTATATGGATTTGTCTCTGTGTCTTCTATTCCATTGGTCTTCTTGCCTTTTTGGTACCAATACCATGCTGTTTTTGTTACTAAAGCTCTGTAGGATAATTTAAAGTTTGGTATTGTGATGCCTCCTGCTTCACTTTTCTCACTAAGGATTGCTTTGGCCCTTCTGGGCCTCTTATTTTTCAAAATGAGTTTCACAACTGCTTTTTTCTATTCCTATGAAGAACGTCATTGGACTTTTAATGGGAATTGCATTGAACCTGTACTGTCAGCTCCACTCCCAGGGTGGAGTCACTGCAGGGTTCCTGTGAAAGGAGTTCCTGTAGGTGGAGTTCCTGAAGGTGGGGCTTAGGTCTAGGCAGGCCCCAGGGGCTTTGCTGAGTGACAACTGGTTGGGAGATATTAAAATTGGTGCACTTCTGGGGCCTGGTAGCTGCCCATCAACCTGGGAGACTGCACCTAGGAGACTCCCCAGGGTTCCACTCATGAGGGGGAGGAGCCAATCTTTTGCCCTTTTAGCTGCCTGTGGATTCTGCCTTTCCTGGCTTCCCGGGCTCACTCCCCAGCACAGTCACACCCACTGGTTCAAATTCCTGCCCTGCTCTGAGCTGCCAGACTGAAAAGTGGGGGGGGGGGGGCCAGCCAGGCTCTCCCCAGGCTCCCTGACCATACACTCTGTACCTGCTTTGCCTCTTGATTTCGTTAGGCAGCAGTTTAGGGTTATTGCGGCAGGTGTCTGCTGGACCAAGAACTAGACCCAGCTCAGATTTCCTGGATCCTGGTTCCCATAGTTGCTTCAGAATGGCTCCTGCCTCAGCTCTCCATGGACAATTGGGAAACATGATGCGTCTTTCATGAACCAGTGTACTGTGCAGGCAGCCTCTGGACCAGCCAGACAATGTTTTTGATCTCAGATTTCTCTGCACTAAGCCATGCCTGAAATGTGGCTCCCTCAAGTTGCCCTTCCTGCTTTCCCCAGGGTCACCCCTGGCCATGGGCTTTCTCTTTATTCTATTGTATCCAACCTTCTGAGTTCCCAACCGTCTCTGAGTGTCCAGTATTCAATTCCAGTGAAATAACTCTTCCATCCACTTCACTGAGAAGCCATATATCCACTACCTTGGTCTCAGCCATGGAGTGGCTTAGAAAGTAGCCTCCTGTACTCCCCACCTTCCCTGGTCTCTATTGGCCCTGGTCTTTAAGCTTTTTTTGCTTGTCTGATTGGTAATTGTACTTTAATTGATGAGTTATAAGCCAAAGTACTAGGAAGGTAGTTTGAAAAATAAAATAAAACAGTTCTTAGAAACCATTTTTTTTTTCTTGTTGTCCTCATGTATATTTGTCACAGAAAATTTCAGTGTGTATGTGTGAGTTTAAAGATGGCTGGTGTGATTACTAACTAAGGTTGGAAAAAAGAAATCTGGGAGGTAAACAAAATCGATATGTGCTGGGCATGGTGATACAGGCCGTCATTCCAAATACTCCTGAGGTTGAGGCTGGGGAATTGCAAGTTTGAGGCCAGCCTCAGGAACTTGGTCCTATCTCAAAATAAAAAATGAAAAGGGGTGGGGAATGTAGCTCAGTGGTAGACTACTTGCCTACCATGTGTGAGTCCCTCGGTTTGCTTTCCAGTACTACACAAAAACAAAAAACAAAAACCAACAACAATACAAAACTACATGTGAGAACCCATTAGGGAGAAGAGTTTTGATTGGTCCTCATGGCCCTGTGTTCTTACATACTCATATATAAATCAGGTATGTCTTTCTGCGTGCATTTAGGTCGACTCTCTCTTTAACTGAAAAGCTTGGGACCAAAGGTGTTTTGAATTTTGGATTTTTTTTCAGGTTTTGGAACTTTGCATATATGTAATGAAATATCTTGGGGATGGGACTCTAGTCTAAACACAAACTCATTTATGTTTCATCTATACCTCTACCCAGAGCCTGAGGGTAACTGTATACAATCTCTTCAGTGTACTTGCATTTCAACTGTGACCTATTACATGGGGTCAAGTGTGGAATTTTCTACTTGTGCCATGTCAGTACTTAATAACTTTTGGATTTTGGAGCATTTGGGATTTTTAAATTTGGGGGATAGGAATGAATGCTCAGCTTGTACAAATTTATTTTTAAAGAAAGAACCTTTTCATTTTTTATTTATTTGCACTGCTGGGGATTGAATCCAGCGTCTCATGCATGTGAGGCAAGTGCTTTTGCCCTGAGCTTTGCTCTCATCCTCCTTTGCACACTTAGATACCCACCTGGGAGGTCTAGAAACTGCATAAGAAAATAGCTTTGGATGTGTTCTTTGGACAAGCCTCTGCAGTCTGACAAGCAGCCCAGCCTCATGGTAGTCCTAGTGGTGGGTGAGCTCTCATGCTGTCCTGCTCTCCTTCCTGTTCTGCAGACTCAGAAGTCAAAAACCTCCTTTCAGATGACAACTCAGAAGGCCTTACTTTGTTGGATTTGTTGAGCTTCACCTATCAAGTTGCCCGAGGAATGGAGTTTTTGGCTTCCAAAAATGTAGGTTCAAGGAACGGTGATATCTTTAGACCTGGCTGAAGATTTCAGAGTGAGGGGAGGGGGGAAGCAGACGGCAGGAAAGAGACCTGGGAGAGGCCGGTGACAGTAGCTGCTTCTCCTTTACCCCTCTCCTCCTCTCCCCCTAGGGAGGGCCTGGGTCCTAGCAATATTGGCTGTCTGTTTTTCTCCAGAGTTTTCTGTGTCTTAAAGGGGTTTGGTTAAGGGCAAGCCCACCATGCCAGGACAGACTTCCCTAGGTGCACGTCCTCAGCTTCAAGTGCCACCATGGAGCAGCCAGTCTGGCATGAGTGCTGCCGTTTAACCACCGATGGATTGACCCTGAATGTTTCTTCTCTTTCTACCCAGTGTGTCCACCGGGACCTGGCTGCTCGCAATGTCCTCCTAGCACAAGGGAAGATTGTGAAGATCTGTGACTTTGGCCTGGCCAGGGACATCATGCACGATTCGAACTACGTGTCGAAAGGCAGTGTATGTATCCCCTGTCCTCACTTAGCCTGCTCCCCTCCTTCCTTTTCTTCTCTGAAGTCAGCTGCTGCTTCTTGCCACTGGGAGCCTATATCTTTTAATAAGGAGATTCATGAATGGGCTCCCGGGGTTCACTAAAGCTCAGGCCTGAGCATGAGTACCTGTACCACCTTGTAGGAGGGCTGGGATTTGGGCAAGTTCCTTGCCCATTCTATGCCTTAGTTTCTATCTGTGGAATGGAGGCAGTAGTAGTGCCTTCTCCTGAGCCGCTGTAGGGGGTTAAATTGGGAAATTCATGTAAAGAGCTTAAGGCAGTGCCTGGAATATGGACACAAACAGGAAGTGCTAGCCGTTGATCAGCAAACTGCGTGCATGCAGATACAGGCAAGGCTTTGCAGAGACACTGTTTCAGCTTTTATCAGATTTTCAAAAGGTGCACCTGTGACCCCCAAAATATTAAGATCATTTGAGTTAATATGTCTTAGAGGTACAGTTTCTTTAAAAGTCATTGAATCGTCTGCTCAAACTGTTCTCTCCATCCCTTTCACCTGAAAGCAGATGAAGCAGCTTAGAACACACCTGCTACCCACAGGTGTAACTCCACATCACCCCACTGCACTGGCTGTGAGACCGCTCACAGGGGTTGCCTCATCCACCTAGAGGACTCTGTCCTGTGTCTCTGCTCTGTGTGCCGCAGGTACTCATGTGACCATGACCTGTAGCTGTGGCTTTTCCTAGGCACCTTGAACACTCTTCTAAACTTTGGTATTGGTAGAGCCAAGCTCTCACCTGTTCATGTGAGGTTGTAAGTCTCTGGAAGGATGCTAATATGGTTACTTTATGTATCTACCTCAGTTTAGTATTTTCCCTGATGTTTGGACCTAGATTCACAACAGAAGCTATAAAATACATCTCAGTGTGTGATTCTTTGAAAATGACTACACATTTCTTAATGTTCAAAAGCTATAATCAGCTCACAGATGGCTGGATCTTAGTTTTATTCCTAGGAATCCCTGCCAGGAGGGGACAGGTCTGTTCAGGGCTCACATTTTATGGGCAACAATTCAGGATTAAATGTTTTGGGACATGATTCCTTGGGAAGAGGTGGGAAGCAACATTGACCATTAGTCGCCAAATATGGATTAAGAACCCATGGGGTAGCAGGTCCTGCGAGTGCTGCAGTAAACAGCACACACAAGACCCTGCAAGGCAACATCATTAGTGCAAGTTATTTTCAGCCTGGGAGGACCCCTTTCCACCCCTACCCCTGTAGATCATCAGTGAAGAGACTGGGGGTTAATGTCCTCCCTTCTTCTCTGCAGACCTTCCTTCCTGTGAAGTGGATGGCTCCTGAGAGCATCTTTGACAACCTCTACACCACGCTGAGCGATGTCTGGTCTTATGGGATTCTGCTCTGGGAGATCTTTTCTCTTGGTATGGGCCTGACAGCTCTGCTTGTTTGGATTGTTCTAGAACTGCTCTGGAAGGGAGAGTGTTTGTCCCAGCTCTAGGACTTGATTGCTGCTGGGCTGCGTGCTGTGTGAACCCACCATTGGTCCTTACTGGGTTGTGGGCCAGTGCAGACTGAGAGGGAGATCTGGGGGTTGCGCCTGGCCCCTGGATTCTATTCTAGGCTATGTCACAGTGATTTTCTCCTACCATAAGTGTTCCTGGTGACACCCATTCCCTGGCTGCTTCTTCATGTGGGACTTTGGGTTGAAAGGTTCACCAGGTGTAGGGGAGTGTTTCCTCCTTCTCACCTGATGGTGATGGGAGCCGGGGGAAGGTAGCCTGGGGAGGGAGAGGAGCACGANGAAAAGCAGAGAATTATCTAGACAAGCCAAACCCCAATTTTGACTTTTGCTTTAATTATTTGAGCTTTTCTAGTCAAAATAATTTTCTTGCCCCCGATGATTCAGAATTTCCCCTTGCTTTTCTGATTTGCTTATGTATGTAGCTCCAATCATCTGAAGCATGGAAAAACATTTTAATACTCTTTCTAAAAATGCAGAATTTTTGCCCAAGGTGCTTGGGCTAGACTGACCTAGAGTCCTTGTTAAGTTTTTTTCTTTTTTGTGTGGTACTCGGTCTGTGAATGCCAGGCAGGCACTCTACCACTGGGCTACATCCCCAGCATCCCTTTGCAGGTCAAAGAGATGATAATACTTAATTTCCTTGGGAGAACCAGGACATTGAGGCACCAGGATCACAGGTGTTCCTCAGTGTGCTCTGTCACCTCAAGCCTTCCAGCAACATGCGGTTCATTTGCCATCCTCTTATCTTCTCTGCCTCTTAGGTGGCACACCCTACCCTGGCATGATGGTGGATTCTACTTTCTACAATAAGATCAAGAGTGGGTACCGGATGGCCAAACCTGACCATGCCACCAGTGAAGTGTGAGCTCCTTCCCCCTCCATGGTCCCACGTTCCTGCCATGTAGTCTTTGGGGTTGGGGGTGCCCACCTACTCTACCCATGCCCACTCCGAGCCCTGTGTCTCTCCAGCTATGAGATCATGGTGCAGTGCTGGAACAGTGAGCCAGAGAAGAGACCCTCCTTCTACCACCTGAGCGAGATAGTGGAGAATCTTCTGCCTGGACAATATAAAAAGGTTTGTCTGGGCCTGTTAGGGTGGTGGAAGACCATGAGTCCTCAGGGAGAGAATGGCTGGCATTTAGGCCAACACCGTTAGCACTGATTGAAAGCAGCATTTTCAAAGGAGGACACAGATTGTGTGATCCTGTGTCTGGGGCTTCATGGAGTGCCCCACGAGCTCCTGGTAGCAATGATGAATGAAAACCTCCCCTTTCTGTGGGGCTCCCCTTTCATCTTATGTCCATGACACCTGTAAGCACTTTGTTCTCCAGATGTTTCAGTATCTGAAACTCCTGTGTAGTTAGAAGTGTCAGGACAACCACGTTCATTAAATTGCTGATTTGAATGCATTTAAATCCATGCACTTAAATCCATGGTAAATTGGCTTTTACCAGCTGACTGGAAGGAGTAACCTGTTATCTGTGGCTCCAGCTGGTTTTCTGTGGCAAAGGAAGCATTGTGCAAAAGAACAAATGTCATTCCGTGGATCCAAGCAGAAGGTGTAAATGAGTGAAACGACTTTCTGCAGAGGCCTTAAAAGGGCAACTCAGGCGAATTTGTAATAAATTCTGTTTCTTTGATTTGCATTAGTCACTGTGTAGACTTTCCATGCTTAATTCTCTTCCACCTCAAGGAGATACAGCATTAGGAGATTGCACTGGAAACTCCCATATGTTGAACTGTGAATTAAATACCTGAGTTGGATTACCTCAGTGCCCACTACAACTTATTCTTTTTTTTTTTTTTAAAAAAAAGGAAATGCCTCTTTTATTTGTTTCTTGTTCTTTTTAGTTATATATGACAGTAGAGAATATTTTGACATATTTATATAAATATGGAGCCTATCTTATTCTAAATAGGATCTCAGTCTTGTAGTTCTACATGATGTGGAGATTCACTGTGATGTCTTCATGTATGAACATAGGAAAGTTATATCAGATTCTTTCCTCTGTCTTTCCACTTCTTATCCTCCCTCTTTCTCTTCATTCCCCTTTGTTTAATCTACTGAACTTCTTCCCATCTCCCCTTGTTGTGGGTTAGCACCTACATATCAGAGAGAACATTGGAACTTTGAGTTTTGGAGATTGGCTTATTTCGCTTAGCACGATAGTCTCCAGATCCAACTTCTATAAGAGAGACAGAGTGGATGCAGAAGGAAAATAACCTTAGGTTGGTTAAAGATGCTCTGATTGGGAAGAGATTGAAATTTTTGTTTAAAATAGAGTCTTGTTTTGTTTTATAATGAGGATTGAACCCAGGACCTTGTGCATGAGTGCTCTACCACTGAGCTATAGCCCTAGCCATTTTTATTTTATTTTGATACAGGGCCTTCCTAAGCTACTCAGGCTGGCCTCAAACTTGCAATCCTCCTGCCTCAACCTTCTCAGTAGCTGGAATTATGTCTGTGTGTCATAATGCCCATTGGAAAATAGCATTTTTGATATTGGAGGTTAGAATTCCCTGACATTTAGGGATCAGAAAGATGTTGGGTATTCTGCCCCCAGTAGAAGTCCCCACCCCTTTCTATCGGAACCTGGGAGAGACTGTGTGAGGAAAGCTATGGGAGTGCTGGGTGGGAGTCCTAGCTTCTGACTTTGGGAAGGGGCTCTGGATATCTGAAGATCTAACAGTAGAAGAGCTTCACCATGTCTTCATCTTTGGGGAGCAAGATGCACAATCCCTAGGGCCCTGTGTAGTTTTGAAAACACTTCCCACATAAGTCACATATGTCCCCTGACTCCTGGGGCTGTGTGTGGGCGAGTCATGCTTCCTTGGCAGAGAATCTTTGACCTGAGTCCTCAGGACATAAGATTGTCCTTTGATTATCTAAATCCCATGTATTTGAGGTAGTTTGGAAACACATTTAAACTGTAATAAGTTCTGAATGTCTATATTCATTGAATTTTATTAATGATACTTGACTAAATATGTGAAATTAATGCTCACAGAGTTATGAAAAAATTCACCTGGACTTCCTGAAGAGTGACCATCCCGCTGTGGCACGCATGCGTGTGGACTCGGACAATGCATACATTGGCGTCACCTACAAAAATGAGGAAGACAAGCTGAAGGACTGGGAAGGTGGCCTGGACGAGCAGAGACTGAGCGCAGACAGTGGCTACATCATCCCTCTGCCTGACATCGACCCTGTTCCTGAGGAGGAAGACCTGGGCAAGAGGAACAGACACAGGTAGCTGCCCGCCTTGCCTCCCCCAGCACTCCCAAAGGGGAGAACCCAGGCTACTGATAACAAGGCTCTTCTGGATATCAAACTGTACTGGGTGATCAAGGTACACGATCCCCAGGGTTCTTTTGCAGTTTTGAAAACACGTTCTAGACTATTCTAATCTGTCCCTGCACCTGGGACTGTATGTGACAGAGTCATACTTCCCTGGTGGAGAATCTTTGACTTCAGTCCTTGGGCCATTTGATCACACCAACACAGCAGCTGTGAGGATTAGTAATACATGCCTTTTCTCTGTTATCTTAGAAAGTCACTGAGCTGAGGCTGGAGTAGAGAGAGACACGGGGCAAGGTTATTTGGTGCTTCATCAGTGGTTCTTAATCTTGGCTGCAAATTGGAATCACTTGGAGAGGATTTAAAAACTACCAATATTCAAGCCACATCCAGGCTGATTTGTTCTTTCCTTTAAAACTTGTATTATGGAGAATTTCTAACAAATGCACAATTTACATAGTATAGTAGTGTCAGGTGACCATCACTTAACTTTGATGTGTCCAAACTCAGGGCTAGTTTGATTGCATGCACAACCATACCTTCACCTCCTGGGTCCCCTCTGGATATTTGGAAGCAAACCTTGACATCATATCATTTCATCTGTAAACATTGTTGTAGGTTTCTCTAAGAGATAAGTGCTCTATTATAAAAAAAAATGCTACAGTTATTAAAAGTTATTAAAAATAACTACTGTGCCATCTTCTCACCCTAAGAAATGGGCAGTGGTTTAAGAGCAACAGATACCCAGAGTTGCAATTTCCCTGGTCATCTCACAAATGTTATTGTACGTTTGTTTTTTTTCTATTCAAGACCCAAATAAAAGTCACACATTGCATTTGGTGATGTGTCTCTGTCAGTTCTCCTGGCCTCCTTTGTGGCCCCTTGTATATCATTTGTGAGGAACCAGAGTGTTTGCAAGTAGGGCTCCATGTTCAGAATCCTGCCGATCCCATCCCTGTGGTGTCTTTATTTTCTCCTGTATTAGTTGTATTACTGAGTGTTGGTTTTGAGGCTTGACTGGGTCAGATGGATTTTCAGAAGACATGCTTCAGAGATGATGTGTGTCCTTCAGTCAGGAGGTACAACCGTCCTACTGTCTTTTGTGACATGAGCAGTGTTGGTGATCATTACTGAGATTCACCTTGGTGATGCTAATGCTCAGCCAGGTATGAGAACTGCTAGCTCAAGTGGACCAGATGGACAGGGCCACGACCTTGTTCCCAGCTCTCATCGCCTGGCCTTTGGTGGAGTGATAGTGGCTCCTGGTTCAGGGTCCACATTGCTCATGGGTCTTTCCTCCCTTTGTTCAGGACATTGCTTTACCTTCTTCCTTAGTCAGTTAAATACATGCAGTTATTTAGGCAGAAGAGCATAGCAGTGTTTTGGAGGTTTCTGATTATACTTTCTCTAACCAATATAAGTAGAAGGTACAGTCAGCCCTTGTTTATCTGGAGGCTCTGGGTAATTTGGAAAGCACAGTTTTTGTTTTTGGAACTGGAGGTGGGGCCAAATGGCCTGTCTGACTTACCTTTCTAATTATGCTTTGTGTAGGTAGCTTTTACAATGGGCTTATATTCCTTTAGCAAGCAGTGTTCCTTCACTTTTGGGGGCTTGTGCTGGGCAGTGGGTCTAGGGGCCCTCTCTGCCTCAGATTGTTTCTCCATTTGCTTTCATTGTGTTGACGGTTCTGAGTAATATGTCACCTGTAAAAGGGTTCTGCTTCAAAATAAAGTTAGAAATCACAGGGTAAATGATATCAGAAAGATGCCTAGAAGTTTTCTAGGAAAATACCAGGCTGGGCTGCAGAATTTACATTCTACAAAGAGAACAATTCTAGTTGCTAGGTACTTGTTAGACTTGCTAATTTGAACTTCTACGAGGGCAATGTATTTGGTCTTCTTAGAAACACTTATGATATATCCCAAATATCCTCACCTTGTCAGGAGAGACTCTGGCCCTAAGTGGTGAGATGGGCTGGGTAGGAGGGGACCCAGCTGGGAGGCTTTGGGCTCAGGCAGGCAGGAGTCAACAGGGAATTTATCAGCCTTCTCCTAAGGCTTATTTGTTGGCCTTGGGAGGGGAGTGGGCATGGAAAGACAGGCCTTGTTGTGGAGGGCTCAGAGTATCAGGTTAGAACTCACCGGAACCAGGCCTTGGGCTACAAGATAGGCACAATTGCTCGGGAACCAGTTGAGAGTCCAGTTGTCAGCTGTCACTGTGAAGCCTGAGCTTGGGTGCCAAAGCATCTGGCAGGAATGGCTTGTCACTCCCAGTGGCAGTTACCTGCTTTTGTCCCCACATTCCTGCCTCCGGCTTGTAAGATAGATAAACAGAGGGGTCTGACTTACCTATCAAACTCCCCCTCCACCTGGGGGGGCGGGGGCATCAGTTCCTACCATGGTATTTATGGTAGTGTCATCAATGCAAATCTTAGTTAGGTTGGGGTAGTATCCAAGGATTGATTGGGCCTCTAGCTGGGGCCAGGGACCTACAAGCAGCATCCAGCTTCCAGAGAGAGGGGCGTTAGGACTAGGTGATCATCAAGACCAGCCGAATAGACTGGGGTTCAAAATGAGGTGCCAGGACCAGGGTATAAATGGGGAGGCAAAGGCTCAGTTCCAGGGAAAGTCCCAGTCTGGGATCATGAAGGGACAGCACAGCTCAGGGTTCTGGGAGCTCTCCAATCACTGTGTCTAGGCTTCCAATTGGCCAGCCTTGGTTCCCCACTTGGAAATGGATAGAGAGAGGAGGAACATGGACCAAGGAGTCAGAGTGGGCCAGATAGGACGTGGCTGGAGGGTGAGAGCACGTGTGAGGGTGTGTGAGTGTGGGTGCACACAATGTCCTTATGGATGGCCAAGCTCTCTTTATGGTCTATAAACCATGTGTACAGCAGCCTCCCAATTAGGAGAATAAACTTTGGTCCTGCCCATCAGCAGAGGATGATGAGTTTGGAGCAAAAAGATATACGGCAAAACACAGAGAGCAATGCAAGGCTGAGCAAGGATAAGACTGTAAGGTTCACAGAAGGGAGGACAGACAGGGAACCATGACAGGCTGGTGACTTTACGGAAAAGGATTTTCCCAAAAACTTTGGTGAAAAATGCTTAAATGTACAGAGATGTTGTAAGAATATATCTACCACTTAGAGTTAACAGTTGTTGACATTTTGTCACATTGGCTTTATCTAGCTCTATGTAAGTGATCGATGTTGTGCGTCACCTATTACATACGCATAGCATGTCACATACAGCCATATTCAAACTTTATGTTTCTTGATCCATCATTTGCAACTAGGTGGGAAACACCAAGATACTTCCCTCCCAGGTTACAACACACACACTTCCTAAGAATAAGAGTACTTTTCCACATGATCACAATATTGTGATCAGACATAAGAAAATTAAGAGCTCTTCCCTGATTATCATGTGATGCCCAGACTTTATTCAGATTCAGAATACAAGTTTGAATAATAATTGATAACGTTTATTGAACATTTGTATGCTTCATGATTATGACCTTATTTAATCATCCCAGCAGGTATATTGTTGGGCATTCTTGTCATGCCATTTTATAGGCAAGAAGACAAGTTCAAGTTCAGGATATTAAGTAAGGTGTGTGAAGTCCACCCCAGACCTAAGGCTTTTTTACTCTAGTTACCCTCCCTCTTAGCCCATATTCTAGTAAGGAAGAGCCTTCACCTGGTCCTTTGAGACTTAGAGGGCACAGGATGCAATGGGAAGGGGGAACAGACATTTCAGGAGAGAGGGGTGAAATCCCCAGAACTCAGTCTGGAAGCTCAGGAAGTCTCGGGGAGAACAAGTGGCTGCTCTGGCTGTGCTTGCAGCTGGTTTCCTTTCCTCCCTCTTCCTTCCTGAGGACTTTTTATCAGCCATTGCTTATCTTCTCTTCCATTAGCATTGCATAGGGAAAGTAGAAATTATTACAGCTTGTTAGCAACTCAGATGTAAGACCTGGGAGAAGGAAAGCTGAGTAAAGAAGGCCTGTGCACTTTGGTTTTCCATGTGACCCGTGCAGCGAGGGATGATGAGCAGCTGTCTGTCATGGTGGCAGAGTAGCCACACCTGGCAACCTGAGTGTGAGTGCCAAAGAATCTTGCGAGTGTTGCTCATTTGCCTTGGCAGCCACCCTGGAAACAGGGTCACGGCCTAGCTGATGAGTACCCATGCCTCACCTTTCCTTTTCTCCCCCTCTGCCAGCTCACAGACCTCTGAAGAGAGTGCCATTGAGACAGGTTCCAGCAGCTCCACCTTCATCAAGAGAGAGGACGAGACCATTGAGGACATCGACATGATGGACGACATTGGCATAGACTCCTCAGACCTGGTGGAGGACAGCTTCCTGTAACCAGCAGATTTGGGGTGTACCTTCTACTCCAGGAGCCACTTTCGGGTCCCTCTAAGAAAACCACTTTATCACAATGCAACGGTCCAGAGGAGGATTGGGTGATGTGTGAAGTTCCCAGCCAAGGGCCTCAGGGAGCCTTCTACATAGGAATGAATGGGATACTTTGAAATGAACTTTTTCAGCGTTGTCTCTTGCAATGCTTCAGGAGCATCTCAGCGGTGTGTGAAGTTTGGAAATAGGTGGACAAGGGAATAATAAGGCCACAGAAGTCGAGCTTTGTGTTTCAAGGGCATTGGTGAGATTCCCACAGACAGAATTTGTACTGCAACAAAACTCCAGCATTGTATTTATGTAAATAACTCTAACCAAGGATGTGTTTAGATTTGTATTAACTATCTTCTCTGGACTTCTGAAGAGACCACTCAATCCATCCATGTACTTCTCTCTTGAAACCTGGTTATCAGCTGCTGTTGAACTTTTTAATGAAGTGCATGCAAAACCACTCTTGAACCTTAAAAGGTACTGGTACTATCACATTTTACCTTTTTTTTCAATGTTAAAGAGATAAAAGATAACAATTAACCAACCTTGTTTGATAGATTTGGGTCCTTTAGAAGCCCAACAACTCATTTTCGTATTATAATCAATGTTTATAATAATACTACTGTTATCAGTAATGCTAAATGTGTAATATGTAACATGATTTCCCTACAGAGAAAGCACAATTAAAAAAAAAAACCCTTACTAGGTAGGTGACAAGTTTGACAGTTTCTGACATTTATATTAAATAACATGTTTCTCTATAAAATATGATAATAGTGTTAGTTGATAAAATTAGTAAGCATAGAGAGCAAAGTATAAGTAGTAATGTCCAGGAAGTCAAAGCTTTTAATTGTGTACTAAATAGGTTCCCTAATCCATGATACTAGAATCAGTTAATGACCCACAAAGTAATGGGATTAGAAATAAGCAAAACCCCTGAATCCTCAGTGTGCTCAATAGAAAGGCATGAGCCTGTGCCAGTGACTTCTTGTGTCATGATCCAGTGGAAATTATAACAGTCAGCAAGAAGAAAGGATTTGCAGAGACTTCTTTCATGACCTGTGATAACTATGGTGGATCCCCAAATCTACAAACCTTAAGAACCAGAAGGATGCCCTAACATCAGCTTCTTTCATTCATCTCTTTCCCCCAAGAGAGAGTTTAAAACCCTGAGACGATAAAGGTGTTGTTTCATGAAGGCTGTGTGTGCATTAGCCTGACTCTAATTTCCACATATGACTGGCAGCTACAATCACTAGATTCTATGTCTCCATTCCAGAGATTCTGGATTATTTAAGTTTGAGGGAAGCAGGGACCTCTATGTTAATAAACTCCCTGGCTATTCTGATCAGTCACTTTTCAAAAACACTGGCTTAGGTTACAGGAGGTTGCCATGGGGAAAAAACAATAATTGGAAATTTGGAACTGAGCTAAAAGTCAACCATGTCGGAAGCCTACTATTTAAGTCCTTTTGGCTTTAGGTCACTGACATTTAATGCCATATATCTAGCAATTGCTGCCCTTAATTTAACTTTCCAGTCTTAGTTGAGGCTTGGAAAGCTAAATCTTGGTTTTGGCACATCTTCTAAAAGTTTGAAGACAAAGTGAAGTCACAGCTTCCTATTACACAGTGGAACCGATTTGTCCCCCTCAAGGAAAAGGATGTAAAATACATGACACAATTCTGTTTGCAACATTTCCTGGTCTCTGGATAGATAGCCAGGTCAATATTCTGGTGAAAAAGATTAAAAAGTTTTCCTAATATTTTGGGATTAGGTGGGAGGATGGACTGTCACATCCATCCAACTGTCAAATTGGTTAGTGAGGGTTCATCGGCATTCTCCGCAATGTTCTTAATTGCCGACACCAAATGAATGAAACATGGGCTGTGATTACTGCAATCACTGTATGTGCTTCCAGCAGGTGATGCTTTGGAAGATGTAGCAGCAATAACAAGGTACTTGACTACCCACTGGTGTCATCTCAATGCAAGCCCCAACTTTCTTACCCACGTTTTTCATAGGAAGTGTGAAGACTGAGCCAGATTGGCCAATTAAAAACGAAAACCTAGTCAGGTTCCGTGGAGCCAATTAGACTTGAAATACATTTTGTGTGTTTCTAGAATCACAGCTCAAGCATTCTGTTTATCACCCACTCTCCCTTGCACAGCCTTATTTTGTTGGTGCTTTGCATTCTGATGTTACTTTGAGTCTTGCATGACATCACCGAGGCTGAACAAAGATTCTCAGACCAGCAGCTTTCAGTCCTTACAAATGCTCCCACCTAGGATGAAATGGGACTCTTTTTTTCCCCCTTGCAGTGTTTTCAGTGTATCTCAGATTTGCTTCCTTTTGAATCTCCTGCAAAGTCCCCCTCGAGAAAAATTGCCAATCCTTCCTTGCTTTCTATTTTTATGATGACAATCAAAGCTGGCCTGCGAAACACAATTTGTGACTTTTTTTTAAATGATCGGTGATATCCTTAAAATGTGGTCTGCCAATCTGTACAAAATGGTCCTATTTTTGTGAAGAGGGACATGAGATAAAATGATGTTATACATCGATATGTATATATGTATTTCTATATAGACTTGGAGAATACTGCCAAAACATTTATGACAAGCTGTATCACTGCCTTTGTTTATATTTTTTTAACTGTGATATTCCCCACAGGCACATTAACTGTTGCACTTTTGAATGTCCAAAATTTATATTTTAGAAATAATAAAGAGAAAAAATACTTACATGTTCCCAAAATGGTGGTGTGGTGAATGTGTGACAAGAACTTGCTAGGGAAGGGCCATCAATACAAAATGTATTTCAAATGCCCCTGTTCATTTTTTTCCTCTTAAAACCTGTAAATGGAGATCTTTATATTTCAATAAATGATATATATGTATATATAAATATAATTTAAAGTTTTGCTGAGGTTCCAGCATTTTTTTGTTTTGTTTTTAGTTTGATCATATATATTAAAGCCATCCTGTTCAGCTTTCTTAGCAACATTACAGTAGGACTCTATGTTTCTAATGGACCCATAGACATCTTAAGATTTAAGATGTTATTTGGGTTATTGAGTTTTCAGACACATCACTTGATGTAAAGACCATCGGCACTTGGCTTATTTTGATCCTGTCTTTTTGTTTGCTTACCTGTCATGTTGGGTGGTATTTTGCTCTCTTATGTAAGGAACAGAAGGCTACGTTTACTCTGTACAACATTCAAACAATGTAGAAGGGTAAGAACTGTAATGTTAAAGCCTCTTTTCCTCCATTGTATCTCTTCCCTGTCCCTCTCTTATTTTCCAGAAGCAAAACCACATCACTGTTTTGTATTCTTTCACTCCTTCGATTTCTTTTCTGTGCATCTGTGTCTATAACCTATCTCTATTTTCATTTCATATTTAGCCTAAATGTGATTGCATTTTATGTAACACTTTGCAATGTGCTTTTTTTCCCTTTTTCTTTTTAAATTGACTATTTATTAAAGCAGTTTGAGGTTCACAGCAGTGAAGTGAGTGAAGATGTAGAGATTCCCCACATGCCCCCCGCCCCCATATATATACAGCTCCCCCATTATCCACATTCCCCATCAGCATGGAACACTCATTACAACTGAGGAACTTGTATTGACACGTCATCAGCTCCACAGAGCTTTTGCCTTTTTATTCTTTATCTTGGAGATCTCTGTGGGAAGTATATATAGGTAGACCTCTCAATTTTTTATCAGCTTCATGGTATCCCATTATGTAAATGTACTTTATTTTATGCAATCACATTCCTGCAAAATAGAGTTCTTTGCTATTAAAATGACTTTATGAACATCCTTGCACACACATCATTGGACACCATAGTAGTGTTTTGTTCAAATAGATTGCTACAAATAAAATGGCTAGGCCCCAAGGTAGGCAGAAATAAATTGATATTGAGCCCACATCTCCCCGTACGATTGCCATGTAAATTCTTGAAGGTCTGCATGAGAATTACTGGCTTTGCAGATTCTCTGCAGTTTCCTAAACCCCCAAACCCCACACCACTGCCATTGCTCAGGAATTGTAGTCTTCAAAACTAGGTTGGAAGAGATGTGCTGGGGAAAGTGCAGGAGTACTTGGGCTTGTGTTCTGACATATGCCAAAGTAAATGACTAAGAATTTTTTAAAATGATACAATTCACCTTAGTTTCAACTCATGGATAATGGAAATTCTGTTGTTAATAATTGGACTATAGCATCCTCTTCCAATATAACTCCTGACTGCCCCAGTATGAATAGCCTTCAGATCTCCTTAGGAATTTGGCCATAGGTTGGGTATCAGCTCATCCTAAGTTCTGGGAAGGAGACAGATCTCTGGGAGCAATAATCTTGCTGATTAAACAAGAGCTCTCTAATGCCGCATCAACATGGAGTGCTCCAAGCTTGGCTAGAGAGATTATTTGATCATCTTTTTTTTTTTTTTGATGTTTAATTTTACATCTTAATATAGTACTGACATCTCTACCTACTTTATCTAGTCATGATAAAATAAAAATGACTTTTATTATTGGAGGGTTTTATAACTTTTCAAAGATCTTTCACATTTATTTTTTTCTACTCTTACAATTGACTTTTCCTCTTATTCCTACAATGACAGGGAGACATTTTATAGGTGAGGAAACCAGGGTACCGTAAGACAAATAAGTTCTCTAAAAATGATATAGCTGGGCAATGGTAGCCCTGGGATTAGAAATTCCAAACACACTAATTCCTCTGTCATTTACACTACAACACACCATGAGAAAAGCAAGCGACATGGGGAAATATCAGCGCTCAGAAGTAGTTTGTTGTACTTCAATATTTTCAAAGACAAATGATAGATGAGTTGCCTGCGAACCTATCCTACATGTCTGTGATCAGAACAATTTCTTTTCAGGCTATAACACAAGAGCTAATAATGGGTGTTATGACTCTAATAGGGTTGTGTTTCATGAAATGCAGCTCAGGAAAATGGCCTAGAATATCAGAATCCATCATAGACTAGACAATTTTGTCTGGGGTAAGTGTGATAGAAATGCTTCATTATCTCTCTCTCCAAATACATGTAAGAATTAAATCCAATTGCATTGTTTTAGCAGAATTAATATACTGTGTTTCCAACAGACACAAATTTTCACCCCCACAATTAAGCTATATGGGAAAATACATATGTGGCCTTAATTAGTAGATTAACACATTCTGTTTCACCTGGCGACGTAAATAGCACCCGTGTCCTGAAGAATAATGAATGTAATCTTCAAAATGTATTCATACACTGGTAATGTTTCCATCACCCACATTTTAGTTTACATATAAAGCGATGGAGACATCAAGGGCACATGGTCTCACATGGTAGGGGAACATATTTGCTCCCTGTTTCTGGTTTATAGGCTAATTGGAATTTTAAAAAGATTTGCCACATTATCCTGGCAGATGGTATTTTGCTTTATCATTATTCATGGGTATTAATGACTTCCCTCTGGAGCATGTGTATCCTGTCTATTTTGAATTTCATTACATTTCATGCTGACTGCTCCAAACAGAATCAGATCCAGTATTTTCTGTGCAGTACTTGAGCTGCAGACCCTTTGGTTGGTCAAAGCTTTAGACTTGACTGGGAATTAAGTCACTTTTTGAAATGAAGGAAACCTTTTTTTGTCTCTGTTCTGTGTATTCCTTCACACTTCTAATTTTGTTCAGCTTGCTCTCCGCAGGGCTGCGGGTAGGATCAGGTGGATGCAAAGACATTTCCAGAGAGAATGCATCTTTCATTAGCCTGAGATGATTAGGCATCCTTTCTTTCTCCCTGGAAAGACTTGGGTTTGGTTTCCTATTCAGAAAATGCATGAGAACATGATGCAATGATCCAGAGGCAGAAAGTCATTTTTTAATTAATTCCTTCCACAAATATTTATTATAGAACAGATTTCTCTTTGTTGGGTTATTCTGTAAAATGCTTAAACCTGAATGAGGCAGCCGGCTGAGTTCACTCCATCCAATTTATTACCTGAGGGGACCATTCATCGCAGAGAAGGGCACTGCAGAGCAGAGCATTATGGGAGGTAGAGGCCGTGGTCCTTCCTTAGAGTCACAGAAGGCCAAGCGGGTAGATTCAGAGTGCAGCTTGCTGAAGCCTTAGAGATAAAACGGAAGCTTTACGGCAGTAGAGGACACGAAGTGGCCAGAGCATTTAAGTGTGAGGAGCCGCGGCGTCTTGCAATCCGCGTCCTTGCTGGATTTCAGGCACTTACATGGTTACTTCCACATACATCCTCCAAACTTTTATCCCTACAACTCTATAGAGCTAAGCACTGTTTTAGGTCCTCGAATTTGGCAATTATCGCAATGGGCAAGACTCCTGCATACATGGAAATAGTGCCTCTATAGAGCAGAGGCAGAGCTGTTTGAGGCTCAGAATAGTAAAGACAAAGTCGCCCTCTGGGGTAGAGCTTGGTCAGGTTTGCTAACAGCTCATTAGAGAAGACTGGAAATTTCTAGTACAGTTGTCCCTTGATATCATGAGGAATTAGCTCCAGCGCGCCCTGCAGATGCCCAAATCCACAGACGTAGATGTTCAATCCCTTATATAAAAAGGCATAGTTTTTGCAGATAACCTATGCACATCCTTCTGCATACTTTGTCATCCCCGAATTAGTTACAATACCTAATATGATGATGGTAAAGAGTTAAGTGTAGAGTTGTCATACTGCATTATTTAAGAAATAATAACAAGAAAAATAAAGCCTATGTATGTACAGTACAGATGCAGCTGTCGCAGGCCTATACAATAGATTTTGCCCAAATAGGACAGGGGCGAGACATGCTCCAACCACAAGCGGTGGAAGGGCTGAGGCTCTGTAACATCCCGCCGCTGCAGCAGGGCGCGCATGCGCACCACTTCTTTTGTGTAGATTGAGAGTTCTGGATTTATGGCAAATTCAAGTTTCACTTTTTGTATTTTTTTTTTTTTACTTTGCTTATTTTTTTTCCTAGTACTGGAGACTGAACTGAGGGGCACTTTACCACTGAGCCACTCCCATCCTCTTTATTTTGATACAAGGTCTTGCTAAATTGCCCTGCCTGGCCTGGAATTTGCGATCCTCCTGCTTCCGCTTTCAAGTAGTTGGATTACAGTCCTGGGGGTACACGACTGGTTGAATCTGTGGATGCAGAGTCCACTGATTCAGATGGCCGGCTGTTTTGATGCTTTTACTGCAATTACATATCCTTTGATAATTTACTTAAAAGTGGTTCATGTTTTGATGCTACTTAAGTTGTGTTTTTTCAATTTGTATTTGTTGGTCATTTATGGAAATCCAATTGACCTTATAGTTTGCCACCTTGAACATTCCTTAGGACATTTTTACGTAGATAATAATGTTATCTGTAAGTAAAGAGTTTTACTTCTTCCTTCTCAATGTGGCTGCCTTTCATTTCTTCGACTTCCCTATTGCACTGGCTAGGAACTCCATCACAAACCTGGATAGAAATAGCAGAAGCCACAGTCTTGCCGGGTTCCTGATATTATGGAGAAATTATTCAGTTTTTCACCATTAAAAATAATGTGGAGCTTGGCATGGTGGTGCCTGTCTGTAATCCTGGTTAGTTGGGAGGCTGAGGCAGGAGGATCACAGGTTCAAAGCCAGCCTCAGCAATTTAGCAAGGCCCTAAGCAACTCAGCAAGACCCTGTCTGTCTCTAAAAAAGAAAAAAGGAAAAAAAAAAAGAAGAAAAGAAAAAAAGTGTAGGTTTTTCATAGATATACTTTATCAGATTAAGGAATTTTCCTTCTTGGTTTGGTGAGAATTTTTATCTGAAGTAGGTGTATTTTGTGAAAAGACTTCTTCTTCTTTTAAAAATCTACCTCGATATTGTCATATGGTTTTTCTTTTTTTTATTCATTAGTATGGTGAATTATATTGACTGATTTCCAAGTACCCAAATAATACTGCATTCTTGAGTTAAAATTTGTGGAGTTATGATTTATTATCCTTTTTATACATTGCTGGATGTGATTTGCTAATGTTTTGTAAAGTAGGAGTTTTAAATCTGTGTTCATGATTGATAATGCCTTATAGTTTTCCATTCTGGTCATGTCTTTGCCTTCGTTTGGCATCCATCTAACAGTGGCATCAGAGAATGGGTTGGATGTGTTGTCTCCTCTTCTCTTTTCTGGAAAGATTTGTGTAGAATTGATATTATTATTTTTTTCTTAAATGTTTGATATAACTTGCTACTGAACCTATCCAGGCTTGCCAGTTTCTTTGATGGAAGATTATAAATTACTAACTCAGTTTTCTCAATAGATACAAGGCTATTCAGATATTTTTTCATTCTTGAATAAGATTGGGTGGTTTGTGGTTTTGAAGGAATTTGTGATATAAGTTATTGAATTTATGGCATGAAGTTGTTGACTTTGTTCTTCATTATTCTTTAATATTGGAGGATCGCAGTGTTGTCTTCCCATTCATTCACGGTATTGATCATTGTTGCCAACTCTCCTTTTTATTGATGATTTTGACTGGAGGTTTACCAATCTTATTACAGTTTTGAAGAGTCAGCTTTTGGTCTCATAGTGTGGGTACTTGTTATTTGTCCCATTTTTATTTTATTGATTTCTACTCTTTATTAGTTCTTTGCTTCTGCTTACTGTAGGCGTAGTTCTTATTTTTTTTTCCCTAGGTTCTTAAGGTAGAGGCTTAGATAATTTATTTAAGACTGTAATTCTTTTGAAGACAAGAATTTAATGCTATAAATTTCTTTCTGGTCATTATCTTAGCTGCATCCTACAAATTTTGACTAAGTGCAGAGAAAAGAACCTTTCATTAGCAAGGGGAACTGAAGGGTGTATGTGAAATGAGTTTTAAAGGTTTTTTTTTTTTTTTTTTTTTTTTTTTTTTCTGAAGAAGGTAGGAGTAGTCTAAGCCAAAAGAAAGACAGGCTGGAATGTTTTAGTTGATCTTCCCCTTATAAAATGTGCTCATGAATCTTTGATAATTGTACTCTACAGATAGAACATCTCTTTGAAATGCAGGGACAGAGCCTGCCAGGCCCATAAACCAAAATTGATGGAAAGGCTGAAAAGTTGTCTGGCTCTTTGAAGTTGACCTGTTAGCTGATGCCATTTCAGATGAGAATGATATTGGTCCAATGCAGAGTGAAAAGAAGGGCACTCATATGTGAAATTTGGGGGTATTGATCAGAATGAAGACAAAATGAGGCTCATATGGAATGATAGGACATGGTCTGCTTAGATATGGGTACAGAGTCATTAGAAATCTTCTTATCAGAGTGACATTACTGGGGATGCTCCAGCCTTTCTACAGCCATGAGATCCTTATCTCTGAATAATTTCTCATCCTGTGCAGCAGATATCATAATCTACGTGAGAGCAGATTGGCTCACTTTTCCTTTCGAAATATAATTTTATTGCTTTTTTTCTAATATAAATGTAGAAAATAAAATTTCCCTTCCAGCTAGAATTTGATTCCGGCCAATACTATGTAAGTATACTTTTGGAGAAGGACTTCCCTAGTGCATTAAAAAGGCCAAAACTTGAGAAGAAGTTTTTCTTTTTCAATTTGCCCTCCCCATATTTTCTTGCCTGGGACTTAGTAACACTGCCTGGAGTTGCAGCAGCCATCTTTTGAAATGTAGTTGAAAACCACACAGTGAAAATAGCAGTCCAGGAAACAGAGGACGGGCTCCTTGGTGACATTCTTGCACAGTTGCATTAGCTCCTGACCTAATTACCTCCAGATTCCTTTTTTTTTTTTTTTGTATGAGAAAAGTACATATATAAGTGACTGTCTTGGTGTTGTCCATTATTTGGAACAAATACATTCATAAGCAATGCAACATACTAAAAAGTTAGTTGGGCATGCCTGTCATTGTAATCTTTAATATATTTTCCTCATGGGGCCTACAACATCTTTTGGTTTTCCTGTTGATTCACTGGTTACTTTTTCTCGGGCTTTTAGCTGAACCTTTGTTTTTAGAGTGCCCCTCCCCCCTTCATCTAATCATGGCTTCAAGTCCCTTATTGATGCTGGTAACTCCTAAATGTGTGTTTCCAACCTGGGCCTCTTCCTGAACTACGGATTCACATGTCCAGCTGTCTACTCAGCACCTTCATGGATATCACATAGTAGGCCTCTTTTCCCTCCCACATAGTCAGCCTCTTAATTTCAAAATTTAATTCTTCCTTCGCTTGGATTTGACCCGTCCTCTCTTTCCACCACGATGACCACGCTTACCTTCCCATCATCCATGACTCAAATTGGAGTCCTCCCTGACCTTCTCTTTCTTGTCCTGCATCTTAGCTGTCAAGACTCTGGTTCCACCTTACCCACGTATCTGAAATGTGATCAGAACCCGACTAGACCCCTCCACCTCCAATGCCACCACCAGTCCCTTTCCTGGGGTCACTGCCCCGGCCTCCTTCAGGGACTGACTGCTTTGCTCTTTCCCCTTCCACAACAGAGTGATCTGAAGCCAGGGTCACTCCTCTGCCCAGTACCCTGCAGTGGTCTCCTTTTTGCTCAAAGTAAAACACAGTCTTGAAATTAGTGTCAAGGCCCTGCACGATCTGCCTTCTGTCACCTTCCTGATGTCCTCTCCTGCTCTCTCTTCTCTCTTCCTTCCAACCTCCCTGGCCTCATTGCCATTTCCATGAAGGACACACCCCTGCAGTGACCTTTAGCTGGCTATGCCTTTGCCTGTAATGCTGTTTTTCTAGTGATGTTTGGGTAACTCCCTGGCTGCCTTCTTGGTTCTGCTCAAATCCACCCTTTCCAAGAGGCCAACCATGACTGTCCTACTTAACACTGCCTGGGCACCATCCTGCCACCCACCCCACATGCCCCTTCCACTTCCTGCCCCACTCACCTTGATGCCTCTTTCCAGCCTTCTAACACATGGGGTTGTTTATCCAGGAGCTCTTGGTCTCCTCTGCTGGAAGGTGAGCTGCACAATGATACAATGTTTTGCTCACTGAAATATCCCTGTGCCTCCTTCCATGCCTGGCCCAGAGTAAGTGCTTAGGAAATATTTGTTGCTGGATTGAATGAATCACTCATCCACAGAGGAAGGAGTGACAGGGGAGGTTCAGGGCTGCACACTAACTGAGAAAGCAAGCCTCAAGTCTCTGGCAACTCACCAAGCCAAACGGTGTTGACCCAAAAGCTCCTGCCCACGTGGATCCACTCAAATGCCTAATGCCTGATGGCTGCACTCCTCTCAAGTGACAAAACACGACTATCATCATGACAGTGAATGGATGGGGCATTTTAGACAAGGTTGCATCTGAAAATCACTCCTTATGTTGAAATAGAGCTTCTTTTGAGCCCAGAAACATCGAGCACTCTGTGGAATGCACTCATTTGCCATCAGACTTAGAAGGAGAATGCCATTGCTTGTTGCAAACAAAACTCAGAGGTTTTTCCTTTTTTAATAGTTTTGTTTTTCTTCTTAATTTGTTAGTTTTCTATGGCCATTTTTGACATTGATTTTTTCCTCAACATTTTTTAATGAAAAAATTTCAAACATCAGGAAAAATTGAAAACACTGTACAGAGAACCCCCATTTACCCACCAACCAGGTTCTATAATTGACAACAGAAACCCAGAGTTTTGTTGGCAACTCGTCCAGTGCAGAGGGATTGAGAAGAGGGAAGTCAGAGGTGGTGGAATTTCTGGTCCCAAGCACTACGGGAATGGAGTGCTTGGGTGGTCTTGGGTGGTGGCTGTTTTTGTAAGGCATGCACATTTGCAGAACTTGGGGTGATTTTTTTCAGAAAAAAAACGGACTTCTACCTCTCTGAGATTGAGAATTTGCTCCACTTCTGGTCTGAATAAGCAAACACTGTTTAGCCTCCGTTCCTCTTCAGATTCGGGAGTTTCGATGGGAGCTACTTGGCAAAGGACCCGGTGCCTCCATAGAGGCTCGCTTCAGTGTGGAGCCCACACTCAATGGTCTGTATTTAGATTGTGCAACAGCTGAGGAGGAGCCACTTCATAGAGCTGCGCTGAGTGACGGCTTTAGAAATTGTCTATCCCCCCAAGCTGTGCAGAGGGAAGGGGACCCGGGACACTGGCAGAGCTGGAAGTTGGAGTGGTCCTTAAATCTTGGACCCCAGGCACCTCCTCTGCTTCACCCTCACTGTGGTTCTGCTGTAATCTGCTCTGATTCTGAACCCTGTGGAGCTGGCATTAAAAGCTCCAGGATATCTGGCATTTCCACAAGCTGAGCTTGAGGCCACTGTGTTGTCCTCTGCTCTGATAAGCCTGTCCTTGTTCTCATCTTGAAACTGCCAGGGGTTCTCTGTGCAAAGTTTTACACACACACACACACACACACACAGACACACACATTCTTTATTTCTCTTTTTAAATAGTGATAAGTATAGAGTTTAATACCATTTGGTGGCTGGAAAAGGCCATTTTCCTTCTGTTTCCCTTTTTTTTTTTTCCATTCATGGATGGCCTTCCTTTACAAAACATCATTTTTTTTTTTTTTTTTAAATCAAGGCATTGTATTTAGAACAACAGGAATTAAAAGTCTGATGAGAAGTTTCTGTAAACTAAAAATTGGGTTTAAACAAAAACTTAATAGTCAGGTCCTGGTTTTGCCAGGTCTGTAGAACTCTTGTGCCTGGGAGGGGGGTTCTGATGACTTCAGGGTATCAGTTTCTTAAAGCTGAAACCTCTTGCAGCCAAGGGGTGGAGCCTCTGAGGTCCTGGGCTGCAGATGGTGTCCAGTACCACAAGGGGCTGCTAGAGAGCAGCAGAAAGGAAACTACTTCAATGTGTCCTCTTTTGGCCTCCTCCCCTTCTCCTTAATCTTGGTGGAAGTAGGTATTTTCCTCCTTTGGGGGCGATATTTACTCATCTTTTCATATGATATTTCTTTATGACAATCGCTCAGTCTCTCTGGTCTTTGGAGGGACTCCTAAGATGCTTTTCCATCACCCCCCATGAGAAATGAGGAAGCCATTTAAGTTGATGTGGTCTTCAGAGGAGAGGAAGAAGGAGGAGGGCCCTTCCATCCACAGGGACCCAGCTGGCCCACCAATCGTCTTTGATCAAGGACAGATGAACAGATTCCAAAAAGTGCTGCTGCTTGCAGGATGAGCTGGCCCTACCACAGGGTGGCTTCGGGGGAGGAAATCAGGCTGACTCTCAGCCTCGTTTACTACTCCTTGGGCAGGCAAACTGGACAGACTTCTAGAAGAATTATCAGACTAAAGGAAGCTGAGTATAAGGAGATAGAGAGATAGATAGGTGGATGGATAGATAGATAGATACAAAGAAAGAATGTATGTATGAACTCTGTACCAAATGGGGATGTACCCCATGCAGCCAAGAGACCTACTCTTTCTAAATTTTCTGAAATGTTTTAAACTTTGCAATTATTCCATTAGAGCTGTTAGATCTTAATCACAATGAACACTATTTTTTAATTTTTTTTTCAGTACATTCCCTTGAGATTCAATGATTCTTAATTGCTGATAGAATCCCAAGGGAGGCATTTGGAAGATCTCTTTGGCTTGTTGCAGTGTGGGTCCAAGATACTGAAAGAAGTGTAGAGGTGTTCCCTTAGGGTGCAAGAAAGAGCATTTTGTTCCTTCATACACTAGTCTAACCTGCTTTCTTCTTTCCTGTACATTACTACATGGTCTCTTTCTTGTATTTACTGTCTTGTTGGATTATCATTTAATGATCTATCAGATATGTTGATGCATAAATTATTAAATTCAAACATCAGTGGTTTTATAATGTAGAGGCTTATATTTTATTTGACAACACTGAAATTTGGAAGTCACCAGAGACCCAGAAACAGTCTTTCTGTCTATTCCCCATCCTTAGTATACAGCTTCTATCCTTATGTATGTTACTTATAGTCCAAGATGGCCACAGAAGACCCAGCCATCAGGCCCAAGTTCTAGGGAGGAATTCAAAAAAGGTAAAAGAGCAAAAGGGTGTATGTCTCCTTCCTCCCTTAGGAGGACTTTTTAGAAGTTTCATTCAAAAGCTTCCATTTATATCCCATTAGCTATCACTACCAAAAAATGCTGGGCACACCGAGATCCTTGACAGGATGGGAGTCTGGTATTGAGGAAACATGGAGAATGGACATAGGATAGGCAACTGGCAGCCTCTGCCACATAAGAAATCCAATTCTCCGATGCCCATGAGAATACAGAGGACATAAACAGAGGAATTAGCACTCAGAGAGCTGCACTGTCTTTCTGCCCTCAGTATGCCTGTCTATCCACTGGCCGTTCGGTGGAATCCCTAAGCCTCTCTTACCTTGAACTCCCCTGGAGTCATTTGCCAACGAATATTCTCTATTTTCTGCGCTACCCTCTCTTATGGTGTCCAGACTCACATAACCAATTATCCACTAGGGCTCCTTGTAGGATCCTCAAATTTAGGAAGTCTTAAAGGAGCCTTCCTTCAGTGTGCAGGCACCAGCTGCTGCAGCCCCAGGCCTGGATGTCATTCCGACCTCTTCTCCTGGCTCCTCACACCCTCCAAGTTCTGCTCCCTAAGCCTCTGCCAGGCTCTCTCCTCCCCCTCCTCTCCATTTCCACAGCCACCACCAGGAACAAGCCCACTTCACCTCTCACCTGGGGCCACAATTCCTGAGAGCTCTGGGCTCCTGCAATCCCCCCTCACTCTCATCCATTCTCTACACAACAGCCAGAGAAACTATTAATTTTTATTTTATTTTACAAAATAAGGCTACATATGTCACCTCACAGCTGAATATGAATCAGTGGCGTCTTGCTGTCTCCAGGAGAAGGTTCAACTCTGTAAGGAGTAGGCAGCCCTTGGTGAGCTGGCCCCTGCCCTGGTCACTTTTTCCCACTCTCCCTTTCTCGCTGGCTAGTCACATGATTTTCTTGCTGGCCTAGTCACATGATTTTCCTATCTCAGGCCTTGGCACACAGTTCTGTCTCTGCCTGGAATGTCTTTCCTCCAATGCCACCTCTTTGTTTAGTGAATCACCATTATTTTTTTTTAATATTAGATCCACACACCCCCAGACCATGCCATATGTTAGTAAACTCAGAGCTCACTGTCCTTGTCCTTTGAAGTGTTCATCAGTCTTCTAATTACTTGCTCAATGGTAGGTTCCTTGAAGCCAGGCTTTCTTTGTCTTCCCCTATACCCCAGTGCCTGGCACAGAACTTAGCACCTATTCACTCCGTGAATACAATCCTTCATTCCTTTACCCATTAATTCAAAAATATCTGCTGACACTCTTGTCTTCCTCTGTGGTTCAGTGGTCAGTGGAGAAAGACTTAGGAAGATAATTACCCAAATAGTTACTTCTTTAGGGTTTTAATCAGGGATGCAAACAGAAAGCTGGAGCATTAGAAATGGTGTAAATGGGACGTAGGAGGGACAAGGAGAAGGAGCGGGAAGGGGAAGGATGAAAGGGGAGCTTTCCATCCAAGAAGCAAATGGGAAGATTTCTTCATCTCCGTTCCCTCCCATAGCCTTACGTTGGACCATCAAATTACATAAGCCCAGTGTGAGACAAGCTCAGTAAAAGTATTTTTTAACCAATTACATATCATTAGTGCTGCTTCCTTGGAGCTTGGGATTTCAGAACAATCATCCAGGAACTGTTGACCACTAGTTTCTCTGCTTGGCCCTCCACTATTTTTTTCTCAGACTGTCGGAACCTGCATGGAGCAGGTTCCATACACCAGCTACACAGGCACCTGTTAATTCTCCACTAGGCTCCTGAGGCGGGCCGATGTGGGTAAGTGAGATGGTGGCTCAGTGAGTGCACAGCCTGTTGTGGCCCCAGGATGCTGAACAAGAGGGGCTTGGAGATGGGAAGGGAGTTAGAGGGGGTCCCAGGCACCCCTCTTTTCCTCCCTCCCTCTTTCCCTCCCTTCCTCCCTCTCTTGCTTCCTTCCTTAGTGCTGAGTATGAAACCCAGGCTCCGAACCTTGCATATGCTTTACCACGGAGTCACACCCCTAGTCTCCTAGGACAGCCATCTTAGAGCTTTCTTTGCCAAGATAAATACAAAGAGCAGTTTTCTTTTCTTTTTCTTTTTTTGTACACAGAATTGAATCCAGGGATGCTTAACCACTGAGCAACATCCGTAACCCTTTTAATATTTTATTTTCAGACAGGTTCTTGCTAAGTTGCTTAGGGCCTCACTAAGTTGCTGAGGTTGGCTTTGAACTTGAGATCCTTCTGCCTCAGCCTCCCAGACTTCTGGGATTACAGGCATGTGTCGCTATGCCCGGCAAAAACGGCAGTTTTCTAAAAATGCTTTTATTCAGTACACACACACACACACACACACACACTTATAATGAAAGAATAAGAACACCAAGAGCTTAAGGGCAGCCTGATGAAGATTAGCGGTGTTTCGCCACCAATTCTGCCTCCTGTGGTCATCCTGTGACATCAGACATTGCTTCCAAGCAACTGACACCCTCAAGATATATTGAGCATTTATTGACAGCCAAGAACTAATGTGTCCCAGAGAGTCGGATGGGGAATAAGGGTGAAGTTCCTGGCTGGGGGCTGAGGGCAGAGACTCCATTCTGAGCCCTCATCTTTGGACTCTGGGGTTTCTCATGGGCCAACCTGCCCTCCACCTGCCTTACCCACATGGCGGATAGAGTTTGTGTAGAGGAGTCAGATTTTTCACATGAAATCTGTGAGCTTGGGGCCTGGGAGAGCCCACGCAGATGCAGGTGCTTTACCTGCGCAGGTGAGCCATCCCTGCGCCGAATGACCTTGGGAGAATTCTTCGCTGCTTGTCCAAGGCTGCAGGTTGGCCACCAGGGGGAAGCATCGCACCAGGATAGCGCTCGGCGGACCTGCTCTTTGTCCGGCTCTCCTATTGTCATCCGGAGGGGAAGGCAGGTGAGGGCCACCGCAGGCAGCTATTGTTCAGCCAGCAGAGGTGACCATGCCGCCTGGGGTCTGCAACACGGCCAGGCAGCCAGTGGACACTGGTGAACAGTCACTGCCAGTCAGTGAACATTCAGGATGGAATTTATGAATGAAGGCAAATAAAGCACTGAGAAAGAGCACCCTTTGCGGCAAGGTCTTGGATTCCAAAGGTTCCTGGAGTGTTGAAAAGTGGGAATCAGAAAATCCTCTTCAAGTGCTGGCCTTGAGATGCGGCCACTGGTCCTGTGCTCCTGGCTTTTAGCCTCATCTTTCCCACAGCGCACTACGGCTTTCTGTCCAGATCATAGTGCTGTCCTGAGGCTGCAGCCAGAAGCATGGCCCAAGGTGCCTTAGAAAGGATGACCCAGGAAGGCAGAAGTACCAGCACCACTGCTCCGGTGAGCAGGGGAGAGTCGCTCTAAGCTGCCCCGGACTCTGGTTCACTTGACCTGGAAGTGAAGGGTTGTCCACGCCTTGTTGTCCTTTTGCACCGCACCCCGCACCCCGGTGGAGGACTCCAAACCCTTCCTGCCTCTCCAGGTGGCTGGACTTGTCAACTTTGTAGACAGCGCGGGCTCCCACTCTGGGGACCACTAGAACCTTCGATCTCAGAGTCTAGGAGCCAAAGGCCATTCCTGGGTGATAGCCAACAAGACACAGGACTTCAGTCCTATGGACACACGGAAAGGAATTCTGCTAACCCTGGAAAGAGCATAAAAGTGGATCTTTCAGCCAGGTGCAGTGGCACACGCCTGTAATTCCAGCAGTTCTGGAGGCTGAGGCAGGAGGATCTTGAGTTTAAAGTCAGCCTCAGCAAAAGCCAGGCGCTAAGCAATTCAGTGAGGCCCTGTCTCTAAATAAAGTACAAAATAGGACTGGGGGTGTGGTTCAGTGGTGGAGTGTCCCTGAGTTCAATCCTCCATACTGACCCCTCCAAAAAAAAAAAAAAATGGACCTTTCAGTAATTGATTTTCCTTTTCCTTAACTTTAACTTCAGGCCAGGTCAGCTGACTTCCTGCTCTGCAGTACCTCTCCCAGCCTGGATGCTTGGGGGTCATCTGATCTTTATGGGGAGACCTTGGGCAACAGAAAGTGATTCCTTGGGCTGATTTACTGTGCACCTTTATAGCAATGCCCATGCCTGTGCTTGCCCTGTTAGGATTGGATTTTCCAGAGTGTTCCCAGAACGCAGGGGAACCAAGCACCACCCCAGATGTTCTCAGCCTTCCTCTTGCCTTGCTGGGTGCTTATGGTGAGTGTGTTAGGCAGAATGCCTCAGGATTTCCAACCCTGGTGAACTCACACCTTCTCCTAATATTCAAGCAAACATAAATCTGGGTGCTATGGTGAGGGCTTTGCAGATGTGATTAAAGTTACATATCAGTCGACCTTAAGAGAGAGAGAGAGAATATCCAGGTGGGCCAGACTCAGTCACATGAGCCCTCTAAATGAATGTCTGGAGGTCAGGGACAGAGAAGGCAGAGAGATTCCAAGTGCGAGAACCAGCAAGATATGGGGACCTCAGTCCTTCTACTGCAAGGAGAGGAACTCTGCTCAACTGGAACAAGTTTGAAAGGGAATCTTTTCCTCATTGATCCTCCAGGTAGAAATAAAGCTGGCAGACAGCCTGATTCTGCCTCCAGAGACCCTGGACTGAGGACCTGGTGGAAACATGCTGGACTCCAGACCCAGGGAAACCGTCAGTACATTTATGTAGCAATAAATCACTAAGTTTGTGATAATTTATTACACAATTCATACATCATATAATTCACTCATTTAAATGTGTATCCCATATCCTGACTGACACTCTGTAGGGGTGTAGAAAACAGATATACTGTGTCTTCTTTGGGTGAGGGTCCCTATTGGAGAGGAAGCAGCCTGACCCCCCTCCTTTCTTCTCAACTCTTTTCTCTCTACTCTCTTTCCAGTCAGAAGAGCAGCTCTTCTTTCCCCTCCAACCTAGACTTATGGCCTTCCTACCAGGTGGGAAGTACTATTTTCCCTACACTTCTGAGGAAATCTGTGATTTGAGACCTGCTCTGAATGTCCTGGAATGATACAGAATTGAAGACAACTAAGGATTTATATTATGGCTTGCGGTACCTCAAATATTATCCTGTCATACGCTACAAAGATGCAAAATGTGATATGTGATCACATTATGAACTGGTGCTCTGGACAAGAAGAAAAACAATTTTTACTTCCTAATCATTTTCTGACGAGGTCTTCAAACCTACTCAAAGTGACCTTTTTCTTTTTTTGTCTTCCAAATTAATTTCTTCCACAAGTATAGTTTCAGTTCCATGGTATTGTACGTGCTACTGTGATTTGAAATACTTATTGGCAACACAGATTTAACATTATCAAATCATCTTTGTGGAATTTGTTTTCTTTACTAGAGGATAGTCGGCGATGTGTTATGGCCTTTTAGAAGGCACAGAATCAAAGCAGTGTTTTATCCTGGGGGGTAAATTTTCTCTGAAGACTGGAAGAACAAACTATGTGCTTTTGATTTATAATCTAAAATTTATTTGTAATATTTAAAGATTCAGTGATGAGTTTTGGAGGACAATGGAACATATGCTGGATTTCCAAGACAAAACCAAGTTGATTTCAGAGAATTCATGGGCTTGTTTTATTCTTGTCAAGAAGAGGTACCTAGGGGCTATGGCTGTGGCTCAGTAGTAGAGTGCTTGCCTGGCATATGTGAGGCACTGGGTTTGATCCTCAATACCACGTAAAAATAAACAAATAAAATAANTTTTTTTTTTTTTTTTTTTTTAAATTTAGAGACTAGGTCTCCCAAGTTGTTGAGGGTCTTGATAAATTGCTGAGCTGCCCTTGAACTTGCAATCTTTCTGCCTCAGCCTCGCCAGGATTACAGGCGTATGCCACCATGCCTGGCAGGATCTACTCCGAAGGAACCCTGAGGACCCAGGGTTGGTTGGCTTCAAGTCAGAGAATCATGGAAGGTGAACTAGAAAACTTTAGTTAGCCAATTTTGAGATATGTAAATGGTACTACACCATCTTGGAGGATTGTTTTGTACATATTTCTAAATATTCAAGCACAGGTATATTCCCTCGAGGAGGAATATTTTGGGGATGCAAAGAGAAATAAGGAGTTGGAGTTGAGGTTTTGATGGCCCAAATAGACTCTCAGCACCCATTTCAGCAGTCATAGTTGGAAATGCCACTCACTGAATTTCAAGAGCTAGAGAGAGCTTGAGAGAAAAAAAATACCATAATTTTTCTGTACTCCCAAAGCTTTTCTTTAAATATTGAATATGAGAGTTTGGAGGATGAAGCATAAAGATTTTTTCACTATAAACCAAAGTGCTGGAAGAATGTAGGATACGACAGATTCCATTTCGTTCCACCAAGGAAGGCAATTTCACTTTCTGCATTAGTAGGAGGAGCTTGGAGCCCTCCAAGGCTGAGGGCCCTAGGAGAAGGTGGGCAATAGACATTCCCCTGGGAGATTTGGGGGTGAGAGGATGGAAGAAATTTGTACCCCACATCCTGACTGAAACTCTGTGGGGAGGGGGCTCGCCAAATATCCTGTGCCTGTACAACAGAAGGATTCAGTTCAACCTTTAAATTCCATGAGATCTTTCAGATGGGAAACTCTATAACTTAAGTTTCTTCTGATGGGGAAGATTCTTCTGTTTGCCATTCTGGTGTCACAGGTACTTCAGAAAGGCGTGAGGTAGGGATCGGGATTCTTGTGCCCATGACTCCTTTCTCTACTTTGAACCCAGAGGGGTGTTGTCGGCTTCATATGATGACCTCTGTGGACCACTCTGAGAACTGAAAAACCAGAGCCATTTTCCTCTTTGTGCTTAGTGAGTTAGTACAGCAAGCACAACAGTGACCAAATGGGAGAAAATCCTGATGAGGAGGCCCATAAGGATGGCTGATCAACTCTTTATTTTAGTTTAGTTTTTTAAATTAATTTTTAAAATTTATATATGACAGCAGAATGCATTACAATCTTATTACACATATAGAGCACAATTTTTCATATTCACACCAATTTGTGTCTTCATACATGTACTTTGGATAATGATGTTCATCACATTCCACCATCATTTTTAACCCCATGCCCCCTCCCTTCCCCTTCCACGCCCTCTGCCCTATCTAGAGTTCGTCAATTCCTCCCATGCTCCCACTCCCTATCCCACTATGAATCAGCCTCCTGATATCAAAGAAAACATTTGGCATTTGGTTTTTTGGGATTAGCTAACTTCACTTAGCATTTTCTCTTCCAACTCCATCCACTTACTTGCAAATGCCATAATTTTATTCTCTTTTATTGCTGAGTAAAATTCCATTGTGTATATATGCCACATTTTTTTTTATCCATTCATCTATTGAAGGGCATCTAGGTTGGTTCCACAGTTTAGCTATTGTGAACTGTGCTGCTATAAACATTGATGTGGCTGTGTCCCTGTAGTATGCTGTTTTTAATTTCCTCCGGTGTAGACCAGGGAGAGGGATAACTGGGTCAAATGGTGGTTCCATTCCCAATTTTCCAAGAAATCTCCATACTGCTTTCCATATTGGCTGCACCAATTTGTAGTCCCACCAGCAATGTATGAGTGTACCTTTTCCCCCACATCCTCGCCAACACTTATTGTTGTTTGTCCTCATAATAGCTGCCATTCTGACTGGAGTGAGATGAAATCTTAGTCAACTCTTTATTTAAAAAAAAAGAAGTGTTTTTTTTTTTTAAGAAACAATTCATAGATTATAAAGTCCCCTTGTTTAAATTATATAATTCTGTGTCAGTTAGTACATTCTCAGATATGCAACCATCACTACAGTCAACTTTAAATATTTTCATGACCCCCAGAGAAAACCCTGTATGCTTGAGTCCTTCCCTCAGGACCCAGCTTCCCAAACCCTAGATAAACATGAAGCTACTTTCTGTTTCTATGGATTTTACTGTTAGGGACATTTGATATTTGTGGAATCATTTAATGTGGACTGTTTGGGATTGACTTCTTTTATTTAATGTTTCAGGTTTTACCCATGCTGTAGCATATATCCAAATGTCATCTTTTTTATGACCCAATAACATTCCATTGCATGCATCTGGTACCTTTTGCTTATCATTTGTCAGATGATGGACGTTTGGATTGTTTTCTCCTGAACTTCATTCTGTAAGTTCTGTGGTGTTTATGGTCCTACTACCAGGCACCCAATAGTGAGACCTGCTTCCCTTTCCTGGAAACATAAGTAGACTAAGAAATTCTGGTCTTTCTAGAATTTAGACAAATCAACTATTAAAGTGTTGAGTGGCACTTGAGGTGCTGCAAACAAGACAGGCCAGTGGCTTAGGGAGGGCTTGGTGGTAGTTTGTCTAGATAGCAATCCAGGATAATGCTTCAGAGAGGTCTAGGTTCTCATGTCCTGAGTGATCAGGAGACCTGACTCACATTTACCCAATTTATCAGAAACTCCAAGCCATCTGATAAACCAGGAAGCTGACCAATGAATTTACAATATCAACAAATAGACCTGGAGTGAGGAGTTGGCTGGTTTATATGTGATCTCCCTGTAGGAAAGTCTACGTGAGAAGTCAGGTTGGCATGAGTAGGTTGCCTTGTGAGGACCGTTGCAGGCACAGGGGACTGGATGACCTGAAATAATTGACTTTTAGACCATAGGAGCTGGATATATCTTCTGTGTATATTTGATAATCATTCTCTGATCAAGGCACCTGTTTCTCAATAATGCTGGACAAACACTGACCTACTTCTGCTATTTCAATATCTCCTTCTTCTCATTCCAAGTTGGGCATTGGCTTTTTATGTACACAGAGATTTTTGTTTGTTTTGTTTTGAGATGGGGGTCTCGCTATATTGTCTAGGCTGCTCTAAAACTCCTGGCTTTGAGAGACCCTCTTGTTTCAGTCTGCTGGGTAGCTGGAACATGTCACTGTGCCTGGCTTTACACTGAAATTTTATAATTATTTAGAACAGAAATATCCAAACTTCTTTTATTATTTTTAAATGTTAATGTTACATATATAATTTGCAAATTATATGCATTGGCTACTATCAACCTGTACATTAAAATGAAGATTTATTTCTATAAATTAAAAAGCATATTAAAATATGATTTTCCTATATCTCAAATTGTCTTGGTCTCCCTATTTGAAGAATACTTTTTAAAAGAATGTTGTTTTTTTATTTTTTATTTTTGTATTAAATCCACCTCATCTTCATGATTACATTTCAATCATCTTATCTTTTGGTTGGATTTATTCTCGTTGGTATTAGCCTCATAAACCTATCTTTTAAGGTAGATTATTTAGGTAGGAGAGGAAGGGAAACCTCATTAGTTCTATATGGATTCCATTAGTTTCAGTTTAACTAAGGTCACGTTTTCTGTTTAATTCCCAAGATTCAGAGAACAGTCTGTGGCAGCCTCCAGGGGCTGACTAACTCAAATCCTGCAGGGAGCTGATGTTTGGCCCTGGGGCTTCTCTGAGAAGAGAAGTGGTGAGAGGTGAGCACGAATGGGGGTCACTCCTAACAGAAATGTGTGTTAATGGCACCATGATGGTAAAATTGGAGATCATAAAAGAACTTGAACAAGAGTCACTGAGAACTGGCAAGAGTCACTGAGAGCCCAGGATCATGAGTGACCAGCCTCCTGAAAGTAGTGCAGGACTCTTCCTTGCTAACCACACCCAGTGATGTATTGATTGCACTGTGGGGACTCAGAGGAACTGAAGTGACGGTGGGTCCCCCAGAGCACAGAACAGGCTGGTTCCAGAAAATTCTTTGGTCACAAATGGTAGATGCTATAATTGAGAGAGAAACACTATTAGATTAGAACGTGGGTATCTTAGAACACTTGTGGCTAAAAAATAAAGGGTGGGTTGGCTTCCAGGTGAAAAAAAAAAATCCTGCTTCCTGAGAGACCAGCATTGGTAGAAGAGAGACTTCTCTCCCTGAACTAGTGGTTCTTAATGTTCAAAATCACCACCAGAGATTCTGATTCCACTTGTCTGAGATGAGGCTTGGCCATTGGGATCTAAAACCAAACCAAACCAGACAAATAGTTCCAGATGATTCCAATGTGCAGCCAAAGCTGGGAGCCACTGGACTAGAGATGGAAGACTGGGAGACCCAAGGAAGTTGTGGGAGGAAGCTTAGGGGAACGAGGGGTGATCTGAAACGGCCTAAGTAACCCCAGAAGGCTGATGGCAGGGCCTCTCCTGACCATAGGCACTGGTTTCCCACAGACACTGTGAAGAGGGAATTCGGAAGGAAAAGGAATCAGGACAAGTGGGAGAATCTGGTGGATGGTTTTTGGAGGTGCTTGAGAATATTCTAGAACATTCTGCAGAGGGAGTGTCTTCGGCACTGGTTCCTCCAGGTGTCCTTCTCTCTGTGCCCATGGAAGCCTGGGGAATGTGGGCGAGCTGCCTTGTGCCCCTGCGTTTTGCCCTGGCTCTTAGCAAATGCTCTCAGATCTGAAGGCAAAACCCTGTGTGTTTTTCTTTAACCCTCATGTTTCCATCTCATCTGGCCATGGAATTATTTTTTTCTGCTTAGCACATTAACATCTTGCCTCTTTCTCATGACACACTTTTGGGAAACTGCCCCAGAAACCATAATCAGTGGCTTCATTCACAAAGGACAAAGAAGACAGCTGCATCCTACACACATGAAACAGGGCGAGAACCCCGGTTAGACCCTGGCCCCTCACTGTAATTGTGCCCTTTTCCCACCCCCGTCGCTGCCCCCCTTCCCGTTACCATGGCAGTGCCCCAGGAGAGTAAGGACCAGGCCTTCTGTTTCTTTCCTGCATCCCGCCTCCCCACCCCCCTTTGTGTCTAGAAGAGAGCTGAACACACAGTAGGCGATGCTGTGGAACGTTGATTGATTGAGAGTTTGAGGGGGTTTCACTCGGGCCATCTGCAGGTGGGCTGGGCGGAGGAGAGGGCCTCCTACCGTTTGCTTCTGTGTTTCTGGGTGGAGGAGTCAGGCGAGAGGGTGGGAGAGAGCAGGTCTGGAAGCTCACACAGCTTTGGCTTCTTTTTTTTTTTCTTCAATATGTTATGACCACAGATATTTCACAAATGAAGAATGGCGAAGGGCACATTGGAAAAAGAAAACATTTTGATTTCTTGGCATGTTCAGTTCAAGGGTATTTTTTTTTCTCTTTGTAAAATGGTTATGCAGCTTGCAATGACGTTGTTTTCAACAAATAACGTTCTTTGAAGCTGGAAAAGAAAAGGACCTCCTACTCTCACCACTGTCTCTAAATACTGAATACTGTTTCAAAGGCCCAAATCAAGTGTCAGGGCCTGCTATGGGACCCAACAGAATATTCAAAATATAGGAGGGCAGAGGATTTGAAATGCAGGTCTCCGTCCCAGAACACCTGGCCTCCTAGCTGCCATGCCCCATGAGTGAGGGGTGTCATATCTACCGGAGAGAGGCCAATCTGCATATCCATTAGTGAAGCCTGGGGACCTATATAGTTTCTAAATTGATAACCCATATTTTTAAATTTATTTATTGCCATGAAGTCAACAGCAGCCTTCCTGGAGAGGAGGGTGTTAAAAAAAAAAAGGACAGACATTCCATTCAGTGCATGAAAGACCCGGCTATTTGCAATCCCTCCCGGCTGCCCAGCCCAGGCTCAGGGCACCCTGAATGGAAGGCCTGTGGGCATCTGCATGATGCAGCCCACAGTGGGGTGGCTGCACACTGCCGGTTCTGTCTTCTGGGCAGCTGGAGAGGCTTCCCAGGGCCTGAAAGCACAGATTCTTAAGGTGTGAGTGCTGATGTAGGATTATCATTTAAATCAGCTGGTTCTTACTTTCTTAAGTGTGGAAAAAGGAGGAGGATTAGAAGTGTGTGTGTGTGAGCATGAGTGTGAGGGGCTGATGTTTGTGGAGTGTCAGCCGTGTGCTGAGAACTCGATATGTATCTCGAGATAGAGATGGCTATCTATTTATAGCCACCTAGCATCTATCCTTAGAGAGAGTTCTGTTCGGGCACTCCCCGACTTACAATGGGATGATGTCCCTGTAAAGCCATCATAAGTTGAAAAATCCACCCCTGAGCATCACTGCTCAGCCTCTGCTACCTTCAAGGTGCTGAGAACTCTTACATTAGTCCACCATTGAGGGAGATCACCTAACACAAAGCCTAATTTTATAACAAAGTGTTGAAGAGCTCGTGCAATTTGAGTCCTGCACTGAAAGAAAAGCAGAACTATGAGTACGCTTGGGCAGCATTGCAAAGTCAAAAGACTGGATGTCGAACTATTGCAAGTAGGAGATGAAATATCAGTTTTATATATTCCAGCTTTACACCCATTTCAGAGAAATATCTGAATATGTATCAATATATCTGTTTCTATACAGGTCACTTTATTCTATTTTTACGACACTGTTTTAATACTAAGAAGGAAGAGAGATGGAGACTGAAAGCGGATAAATAAGGCTTACCTGGGGTCCCACAGGGGCTTGGGCCTGCCCTCAGCTCAGGTCTTACTTCTTACCTAATGGTTTTTACCACATTAACCTTTAAATCACTAAAGGACCATGGATCAGACAGGAAAGAGGCTGCAAAATGTGAGCCAAGGGATAGTGCTGTGAGTCCATCCCTGTCCGCACCTGAAATGCTCAGCCCCAAATCCTGCGTTTCTACCACATACTCCCACAGTTTTTATTTATGTATTTATTTTTGGTACTGGGGATTGAACCCAGGGGTTCTTAACTACTGAGACACATCCCCAGCCCTTTTAAATATTTATTTAGAGACAGGGTCTTGCTGAGTTGTTTAGGGCCTCACTAAGTTGCTGAGGCTGGCTTTGAACTCACCTTCCTCCTGTCTCAGCCTCCAGAGCTGCTGGGATTACAGGCGTGCACCACCGTGCCCAGCCTTTCCATCAGCCACGTGACCAGCACGTTAGCTTCATAATAGAGGTTCAAAAGCATAAAAATTAACTAGTGAGTTTTAAAATTAAAGAGACATGACTCTCGTTACCTTATTTGCCCAGCTCAGAGACGGCTCCTCCTAGCTCCTGCCTCCAGCCACCTAATGCCATGGCGAGGTTAGCATGAGAGGCCAGCAGAGACAGGGAACATGCCAGGGAGTGAGTTTTTATTGGGGAACAAAAAATTCAAGGGAAAATTCCATCCAATGAAGGTCGAGAGGGGCAGCTTTCCAAGGTCAGGGTCAGTGATTGGTTTTCAGGTCAGTGGTCAGGCACACCCCCACACGGACAAGCCCTCGCACCTGGGACAGGGTAGGGAAGGCTCTGACAAAGCTGTGTCTGAGAGCCTCTCACCCAGCCAGGGAGGTAACTCAAATCACATGCGAGAATGACTTCCCACATTCCCACTCTTCTGTGTGCCTAAGTCTTAGGCAGTCAGCTCCCTCCACCATTGGACCCCTCTCCCATCAGGTTTCCTGTCTTCCTTTCCCTCACAGTTGAGCTTGGATCTCCATCTTTACAGCTCTTCTCTTGCAAATATGCCCCCCTTCTTTGGATATCCCTCTATCCTTCCTGTCTCACAATTCTGCCTTCTCTGTACTTGCTCCCCCCAACTGTTGAGATTTAGGAGAAAAATCTCATAGATTAGTATCATTTCAAATATGTTCATTTTAATAACGTTAAATAGCCTCAAAGCTGCCCAGTAATAATATTGTGTTTTTCTAATCAGCTTAGTCTCCCCGGATCTGCCAACCCCTGATCTCCCTGTTTCTCCAGCTGACTCTCACTCGGGAGTGACAACTTTGCTTCATAGTTCAGGGAGAAAATAGACACCCTACAGGAGGGTGTCTTCCCATTACCCAAGTCACAGGCCTCCCTGCATGGCAACCCAGCCACTCCCCTTCCCTTTCCTGTCTTGATGGACCAAGGGCTGCCCTCTCACACTACCCATTTCTTGCTCTGCTTTGAATCATCCACCACCACATCTTTTCAGGGCCCTTTTCCCATGGACCACGCCTTTCTTTCTTTCTACCAGGATATTTTTCCTATATTAATTTATTTCCTTGTTTCCCCCAACCAAATAAAACTATCTCTGTGAATTCCCACGTTTCTGTTTTGTTGCTGCCTTTTCTCTCACTTTTGGTCCCTGGCAATCTTCTTGAGTCTTCTACTCTTGTTGTATCTGCTTTCCATCCTTTGGAATTTAGGTATTCAACCCACTATCCATGATCACAATGGTATTTACATTAATTGGGGTTCTTCAAAGAGACAGAACCAATAGAAGGAGGGAGGGAGGGAGGGTGGAAAGAGAGAGGGAGGGAGGGAGAGAGAGGAGGGGGTGAGAGGAAGGAAGAAAGGAGAGAGGGAGGGAGGAAAGAAGGCATAGAACAAAGGGAAAAAAATGTGACTGAAGCTGAGGAAGGTGAGCAATAGAGAGAAAGAGGTTAGCCAATCCGCCCCCCCCAAAAAAAAACAAATGCCAAATGTTTTCTCTGATATAAGGTGCCTGACTCATAGTGGTGTAGGGAGGGGGAGCATGGGAGGAATAGA
>NW_026000108.1:40606963-40843042 GCF_001458135.2 Marmota marmota marmota
GAGGGAGGGAGGGAGCGACATGATGATGGACTGGCTCACATGCTTATGGAGGCTGAGAAGTCCCACCATCTGCTGTCTGCAAGCTGGAGGCTCCAAAAAGTCAGGATGTAGTTCACACCAGAAGGAGGGCCTGAGAACCATGGGTTTATGATGTAAATTTTAGTCCAAGACCACAGACCTGAGAACCAGGAGAGAGGGCATTTGAAGACAGGAGAAGAATATCCCAGCTCAAACACTGAGAGCAAATTTGCCTTTCTTCCACTCTTGTCCCATGCAGGCGCTCGTTGGATGGATGATGCCCACCTACGTTGGTGATCTTCTTTATTCAGTCACCAATTCAAATGCTATGCATTCTCTTCTGGAAACACTCCCACAGACACACCCAGAAAAAATACTGAAGCAGCTATCTGGACATCCCTTAGCCCAGTAAACTTGACACATACAATCATCCCTCACAGCTTTGTAAAAGGCACATTGTGAGTTATCCAGTGAACATTTTCAGTCCTCATTTTACTTGACTCAGTTGCCTCTTTGTTATAATATTTCTTCCACCTTTTAGGTGGATCCTTCTCAGTCTCTTTCTTTTTGCTTTTTTTTTTTAAATTTATTTATTTATTATTTGTTCTACTTAGTTGTACATGACAGCAGAATGAATTTCAATTCATCATACACAAATGGAGCGCAACATTTACATTCTCTGGCTGTACACGGTGTAGAGACGCACCATTCGAGCAATCATACATATGTCTAGGGTAATGATGTCCATCTCATTCCACCATATTTCCTACCCTCATAACCTCTCCCCACCCTCCCCTTTGCCCAATCCAGAGTTCCTTCATTCTTCTCATGCACCCTTCCACCATGATAGATCAGCATCCACTAATCAGAGAAAATATTCAACCTTTAGTTTTTTGGGATTGCCAGGAACCAAAAGTGAGAGAAAAGGCAGTACCATAATAGAAACGTGGGAATTCACAAAGATATCTTCTCCAACTCCATCCATTTACCTGAAAATGCCATAATTTTATTCTCTTTTAATGCTGAGTAATATTCCACTTTGTATATATACCACAGTTTCTTTATCCATTCATCTATTGATGGGCATCTAGGTTGCTTCCACAGTTTAGCTATTGTGAACTGAGCTGCTATAAACATTGGTGTGGCTATGTCACTATAGCATGCTGATTTTAAGTCCTTTGTTTTCTTCCTTTTTGGAGTTTCCTTATGTAACAATTCTGGACTCCTCTTTCTCTACAACTTCTTCCTAGATTTTTTTTTAAAATACATCTCTAAGATTCTACATACTATCTATTTAGTGTGATAATGTCAGGTTAGTCACTGCTTAAAATCTTCTAGGGATTTTTCCACTGGATTTAGAATCAACTCTAAAGTTATTTCCATACTTTGCAAGCAGAGGAATGATATTTAAAATATTTGCCAGCCATACAGCAGAAGCACCAAGCAATTAGAGGTAATATTAGCTTCAGTGCTGGAGTGAAGGCAGGAGGAGGCCCCTTCTGGTGGCAGATGTTACCTCCTTAATCGCAGGGAGTCCAGGGGCTTCTGAGAGAAGTCCCAGAGTAGTAGGGGGCAAGGGAGTATCTTCTATCTGTGGTCAGAATTTATTCAAGAAATCAGAAACCATTCTAGGTATTTCAAATGTAGGGAATTTAATACAGAGAATTGTTACATAGATGCCTAGATAGTAAATTCAGGAAGCAGCTGCCAATCCTGGGACTGGGACAATAAAAGAATGAGGTGGGGTACCAGAGCCCAGCGACTCAGAGAAGGAGAGACTTCTGCCTGCTGGTGCTGACACCTGTTGTGGACCGAGGTTGGGCCAGTGTCAGATGTGACAAAAGAAGCCCAAGGCTGGAGCTGCAGCAGCCCATGGTAGGAGGAGGAACAGGAACTGGTGTTTTCACAGTCTGGACATCCAGACAAGCACCTACGGGCTGACAGGTAGGCCTGCCTCGAGGCCCCCGGCCTCCTCCTCCAGCCTCTCTGCTCACTACCCTGCTCTTGATCACTGTGCTGCCGTCACACTGGCTTCTTTTCACGTCTGGTTGGGCTGAGGGTTTCTCGCTTCCAATCCATCACTCACATTTCACCCTCTGTCCTCTGGTTGTCAGTTGCTGTGTTACTGACCACAGTGGTTTAAAACAGTAGCAATCACTTATTTTGTTCTGGCAGCTATAATTTGCAGGGGTTGAGGGAAGTCTCGCCTTGCTCCCTTGGCTATCACCTGCCGGTGACTTGACTGAGGATTCATGCATCCCCTTAGGATAGTTCCCTTCCAGACGGGCAATTTGCTGCCAGCTCAGCCGGGGCTGGGGACAGGGGCCGAAGCTCTTCTCCAGGGTAGCCTTGCCACGTGGCTGGGTTCCAAGAGCAAGCTCCTAACACACAGAAGGCTAATTAGAAGCCATGTGGTCTTTTTTGACCTACCTCCAAAGTGGCCCAGCATCCTTTCCAGTGTGCCCTCTTGGTCAAGGCAGTCACAAAGACCTGTGCAAGGACCAGGGGAGGGGACGTGGGCTCCACCCCTGAGAGGAGTGGCAGGTTCTGGAGGTGCATTGGAGACGATGTGCAGTTTAGTTTTATAAAATAGAATCTGCCACCATTTGTCATACTCTTCTTTTGGTTAGTCATTCTTTGGGGTCTGTTTTAAATTTCACACATCTCCCCCCAAGACTAGGGCTGCAGATAAACACAGTCAGACCACTCCCTCTCCTCCTTTGTAACTCTGATCATAATTTTATATTATGCAGCGATTTCTGTGGCAGTTTTACTTACTGACTCTTGTTTCCTGTCTGCCTCTGCCATAGATGAGATTATCTGGAGTGCAGGACTGCCTGTCTCATGCTCGCAGATCTGCAGTGGTATCCTCAGCACCTGGCACATAGCAAGTGCTAAATAAACTCTCACTGAATGGGTTAATCTATTGAATGCTAAGTAACCCCCCCTCCCCATGTGAATTCAAGTGGTATTTGGTCAGGAGTTCATTTTGAACTCTTATGCTGAAAATGTAAAGGCATGGTAACCCAAACCTCAGTTATGACTCTGTAAATGGTTAAAAACTTCCTGGCTTTGATTTCCCCATGCTAGTAGATGTTCAACACAGAAAACCACAGAATCATATGGGCATTTTCCCAAAAAGAGGCTCTTTTAAACCAGAGGGGAGTTTCATCTGAGAAGTCGTTGGTCCAAACAGCCTGGTCATCACTCAGAGACCTAATGTTGTCACTTTTAGTTCAAGAGGATTCCTCTTTCTGTTTTTTTTTTTTTTTTTTTTTTTTTTTTTTTTTTTACAGTTGTTTGCTGTTTCAGTCTGTTTTCTGTTGCCATAACTGAATACCACCAACTGGATTTAATTTATAAAGAAAAGACATTTATTTGTTACATTCTGGAGCTGGAAGTCTAAGGTGAAGGGCCGCATCCATTGTGAGCCTTCTTGCTGGTGGTGACTCTGTCCCAAGACAGCACAGGACATCACAGTAAGCGTGCTAGAGAGAGCTGGCTTTCATAATAAAGCGAGTTTGAGTTTCTCGCATCCCATAACCCCCTAATCTGTGGAAGGATTAACCCCTTCATGAGCATAGAGCTAATCACCTCCCAAAGGTCTCCCTCTCAAATGCCGCATACCTAGGACTCCAGACTGTTCCCAGCACATGAACTTTGTGTTTCAAGTCATTACATACCACATTCAAGCCATAGCACCCACCTTCAGTCAGACGTTGGACATTAAGTTAAATTAAAAAATATTAGTAATTCAATGAAACTCAGAATCCTAAGACAGCAGAGAACCAACTGCTATAGTTCAGAAGATTATGAGTCGGAGGAACTTGTGGATGGAGAAGGGGAATCTAGTGGGAGGTTGATGGTAGACTAATGTTGCTTAAGGACGAGCTTCCTGCCGGGCGTTTTACATTAAACCTCACCACAGTCCTGTGGAGTGGGGAGTGTCAATCTCTGTGTGAAAGGCACGAAGACAAGGGCTCAAGTGGTTCCATATCTTGTTGTCCAGGGCAGCTCACAGTGGAAGTGTTAAGACTCTGTCTTTAGCTCACAGAGGTTCCTGTCAATGCAGGTTAGTCATATTCAGCTGTGATTTTGTAAAGGATGCCTCTCTCTCTAATCTCGGTCATGGACAGGGGGCATATCTGAGCCTCTGACGGGAGAGTTATCTCCTGGACTGAGAAACATGAGTTTCCTCGTCCGCCTGCCTCAGGTCACATTCCACGATTTGCTGCCTGTCTGCCACCTTCCTCTTCCTCAGTGATGCATACAGGGCGCTCCCCGCCTTTTTAGAGGAGACCACGGACTGGGGAGTGGAGATGCCCAAAGGACAAATGCTATCTGAATAGGTACATGAAATATGAAGTTTCCTTTTTACACAAAAACAATATAAAAACTCTCCTTTCCCTAAGGTAACTGGAAGGAAGCATCAAAGCAAACAAATTAAGTCTGTAATCTGAAAGGCTGGGAGCCTTGAATTGTGATGATTTCTAAGAGAATGGCTTGTTAGCTCAAAATAATGAATAATTAACAGAATTTCAGTTTCCTCCTTCATGAGTTCAGACCAGCACTGTCCAACAGAACTATAATAAGAACCACAGATGTGAGGCATATATGTAATGTTAAATTTTCCAGTGGCCCCATTAAAAAATAAAAAGAAACAGGTGTTATTAATTTTAATAACATTAAAATATCATTTTAACATGTGATAGTTACAATAAATTATTAATAAGATATTTTATATTGCTGTTTTTTAAAAATCAAGTCTTGGAAATTTGGCATGAATCATACAGCCCATCTCAGTTTGAACTGGCTACATTTCAAGTGCTCCGTAGCTCCAAGTGCTGATTTGCTACATACTGGCCAGCAGGCCCGGCAGCTAAAATAAACCTAACTAGTTTCTATAAGGGTGAAAAAGAAATGGAAGCCAAGTATTTGACAGTGTGCATTGGTTAAATAAATAATGGCCCATCTATTATAATGGAATCTTATTTAGTCATTAAAGATAATGTTTTAAGGGATTCTTAATTGATATAAAATGACACTGAGGACAAATGCTAATGAAAAAAGCAGGTCATCTTATAGTATTTTTGCTATTTTCCTAAATCATGTATGTATGTGTGTATTAAGCAGACCCCTGCCTCTCCCTGTTCATTCTCTAGTTCCTTATCTACTTCATTCTACTTCACCACATAAATCATTCAATTGTATGAAATATGACATGATAAGTTCGCCCATTTATTTGTTTAGTTTCTGTCCACCCCCAGAAGACAAAAAGTTTGACTGGGTGTAAAACATTATTCTGGGTCCTGAGTATAAAGTACTGAACCAAAATTTAAAATATGTCCTTGCCTGCCTGAGGCTTCATTTTTATTGTGGGAAGATTGAAAATAAACAAATGAGGGAGCAAATCTGCCATATCATATATATCCCACTCTTCCATATTTTATCATCTCATCTATCACTTAATGCAAAAAGCAATGCTGCAAAACAGAAGAGGCCAGGTACGGAGCAGTGGGGGAAGAGGTGGCATCTGTCCTTGTAAGCAGGATCCTGAGGGAAGATGGCCCTGCTCATGTTGAAACAGAACAGGAGCAAGTCAAGCGGGTGTCTAGGGAAGAGGATTCAAGGCAGAGGGAAGAGTGAGTATAAGAACGTTTATTGGAATGAACATTTTGAGGGACTGGGGTTGTGTGTGGCTCAGCGGTAGAACGCTCACCCAGCACGTGTGAGGCCCTGGGTTCGATCCTCAGCAACACATATAAATAACATAAACATGTTGTGGCTAACTACAACTAAAAAATAACTAAATAAAAAGAAATGAACATTTTGAGAGGACCAAGTACTAGGATGCTGGAATCAAGAGTTTAGCGTGACTGTTTTAAGCTGCCTACAGGATGATAGAGAAGGTGATATGCGTAAACAGGCAATACAGAGCACACTGTGAATATCATCAGCTCTGCCTGTTAGATGTCCCTGTGGAGATATGTGATTCTGAAGTTCAGAAGACAGATGAGGGATGAAGATGAAATTTGGGGGTTATTAACACACAGGTGATAGTTTAAGGCCCAGGGGGCTACTGAGATCATGGGAGAGTGGGTGTCGAGACAGATAAGTGGAGAACCAGTATTAGGGTTGGGAAGAAGAAGAGTGTGTTCATCACCTTTCCATCTCTGAGGCACATTACTTGAGAAAAATCAATTTAAAAAGAAAGATTTATGTTAGCGCATGGCTTCAGAAGTTTCGGTCCATGGTTGGTTGGCTCATTGTTTTGGGCTGGTTTGGTGGTGAGGCAAAGCATCATGGCAGGGGGCATGGTGGAGCTAAGCTGCTCACCTATTGGCAGCTAAGAAGCAGGGAAAGAGAGGAGGGGGTCAAGGTCCTGGTGTCCCCTTCAAGGCCATGCCCCAGTAACCTAACTCCCTTATACTAAGTCTCACTTCCTAAAGGTTGTGCCACCCCCCACCCCCCACTAAGCTCCATCTTCTGGGAACCAAACTTTGAATACATGAAACTTTGAGAGACATTTAACTGTAGCAAAAAGCTTGCAAAGAGAGGTGACTCCTGGCAATGAAAGGAAGAACGTGTTTCAGGGAGACGGTGAATGATAGTGTCAAATGCTGATGCCGCGTGGTTAAGAAGTGCACCGAGGACTGACCAATGGACTTGGAAGTGTGGAGGTCATGGACCTGGACAGCTTTAGCGGAGCAGCATAGGTGTCAGCCTGCTTAGAATGTGGTCAAGACACAATGGGAGCCAGAGAGTCTGGAAGACTCTTGGAAATTTTGAAGAGTCTTGGAAACTCAGGATTCTGAGTTTCCAGTCTAGAGGGTCTTGGAAGGCAGTGTGCTATGAAGGGGACAGAGAGATGGGGCTGGAGTGGGAAAGGAACCCCAGGGCCACACAAGTTTGTTCCTTTTTTGTTTCTTTGTTCTGGATGGGAGAAATGACACTCTGTGTACCTCCTGATGGAAATGACCTGGCATGGAGGAACCAGGAAGAGGAGCTAACAGCCACTCAAATCTTGGGGTCCATGAAAGGAAATGGGATGGGGGTGGAGGTGGAAGGAATAGTGGGAACACAGTCCGTTTATCCCTTGTACCAGAAGGAAAGACAGAGGACGTGGGCAGAGGCGGGGCTGGTGGACTTGGTGGGGGAAGGTATGGATATTCTCTTTCACTGCTTTCTTTTGCTAAGTAAAACACAAAACAAGATCATTATAGCCCTAAAGAGCTACTCCAAGGTGTTAAAATGAGTTCTGATACACAGAATCATGGACGTTTTAAATGATCTTCTTTTTGCCTTTGTGTTTTTGCTTTTTAACAAGTGTGTCACATTGTCCTTTTTTTTTTCCCTCCCATAATTATAGGCAGCATCTGAGAGCGCCCTGCTTTTCTACTGCTCATAAAGGTGATCTTAACCAGTCCTGCCTCTTACCAGTCATATGTCCTTGAAATGGTTACTTACATCTCTTTGTGCATTTTTTTTTAATTCATAAAATGAGGATGATAATGTCAGTGCTATTCAACTCACTGGGATAGAAGAATCTTAAAGAGGAAATGTATGCAAAAATAATTCGAAAAGAATCAGCATGGCGTGGATATAAAATGTTCTTATTGTGGTTATTTCTGGTTTTGGTAGGGAAGTACGAGGCAGGCACAGGATCTAAGAATAGGCTGGAATCATCAATTCACCCCTCACAAGCTACCAAATAGTCTTGAGAGCAAAAAACTACTTTTCTGATTCAGATCGATTTGCATCCTTTTATGAAGCTTGTGATCAAGATGGAAAGCTTTGTGCTCAACCCTAGAAAACAAAATATGAAACGTGTTTCCTTTGCTCTTACATTAAGTTAAAATGTTTCCTACTGGGCCAGCCGGTTGTCTTTCTGGCTTGGGATACATTAATTGTGAACATTTACCCCACAGTTTTGCATTTGTATTCAAAACCACCCAAAGCATATATAGCCATGATTATTCTTTTGTTATTTTTTCAAATTACTGTGATTGCATTGTTAGATATGCTTCAGCACATGGGCCCTGCTGGCTTGTCATCATTAGACACATTTAGAGAAATCTACTAAATAAAAAAATCACAAGATGAAGATAAAACCACTTATTTAAGGCACTTTGTATGAATTAAGTAATGATAGTGGAGTCACATAACTCTTCCTCAAGTATTTCTGAGCTGCTTTTGTGTTTCATGGTATTTGAATATTTCATTGTCAGCCCTGAGGATTATAAAATGGAAAGACAATGCCGAGCTTTGCTGTCGCAGGATGTGTACACTATTGAAGATAAATGCTCATTAATCTTTCTTTCAACTTATTTACATTCTTCCCCTGTTTATTGTAAGACAGTATAACCCCAGCATCAAAGAACATTTTGAAAAAAATGGGAAAACCACAACCATCTCATCATCCGAATGTAGCTGTTTCACTTTTATGTATTCCTGGCCCGTCCGGGTCCTTTCATGCACATAGCTTTACATGGTTACAATTATAGCATGCCTACAATCTTGAGTATGGATTTTTTACCGTTGTATTGAGAAGAAAGTGTTTTTTTTTTTTTAAACTGAAGAATAATGGCCCAAGTTATATTTCTACCTTTTGTCAAAACTTGATTATTTCCGAAAAAGCTTGAGATCAGAAGAAGTTGTTAAAACGTTGAGGCAATTGCAATGATCTCCCTGCTCTATGCTCCTCCAGAACCAGAGAAATAATTGATCACCTTGGGTTCCTCCCACAGAGCTGCAGGATTTCACACCAAGGGGGCTCCAAACTCAGAATCATCTTCCACAGTTACTGAGAATGCAGGAAGTTTTCTTCCAGAGGGAAAAGCTCTTGGAGGAGTGGACCACAAACAAGATCTGAGGTATCAGTGGCTGAATCTTCTAAAATGGCACTTTATTAAAATTTTGAGTATATTTTGACTTCTAACTTGATGAAAATCCTGTGATTTATACGGTCTCTGAATAATTGCAACAGTAAAATGCATTTTATGATTGGTGTTGCTCATTTGACATAACATCAGGTCTCAAGTTTGTGGTAAGTTGATTGCAAAGGTGGCCCCGATTTTTCACCCTTCCTTGTAAGCCACACCTTTGGCAACATGACTTTACAGCTGTTATGGTTTAGATGTGTGGTGTCCCCCAAAAGCTCATGTGTGAGATAGTGCAAGAAGGTTCAGAGGAGAAATGATCAGATTATAACAGTCTTAACCCCATGAGTGATTTAATCCCCTGATGGGGATCAACTGAGTGGTAACTTGAAGTGGTTAGGGTGTGGTTGGAGGAGATGGGAATGGGGGTGTAGCTTTGAGGTATATATTTGTATCTAGCAAGTAGAGACCTCTCTCTCTCTGCTTCCTGATCATCAATGTGAGCTGCTTCCCTCTGCCCCACACTCTTCTGCCATGATGTCCTGACTGACCTTGAGCCCCGGGAATGGAGTCAGCCCTCTATGGACGAAGACCTCTGAAACTGAGCCCTTAACTAAATTCTTCCTCCTCTGATTGTTCTGGTTCGGTCCTTTTAGTCATAGCAGTGAAAAAGCTGACTAAAACAACAGCTCTTCCCCATCCATGGAATATGGGTTGGTCTGTGTTATGTTTGGGCTGATGGAATGCCATAGAAGTTATCAGGCTCTCAGTTCTGAGTTTGGAATTCCAAAGACAATGCACACATGTGTTCTCACTCATGGAACACCACCCAGCCTCCACGTGAACTAGCTTGGGCTAATGGGCTGGAAGATGAGAGAGTGTAATAATTAGGGACAGGTCAATCCAATTGAGGCCCAACCACCAGCTGACCACAGAAGCACAGATAAATCCAGTGGACATTAGCTGAGCCCATCACAGTTAAGCAGAAGCATCCATCTGAGAAATCATACTTACATGGTTGCTCTTTTAAGCCACAGAGTTATGGAGTGATTTGTTTTGCATAGCATTATTTTGGCAATGCATTATGAGTAAGAGGTTCTATCACCTTTTACACAACTCTAACTTTTTCCTCCTTAGGCTTCTCTTGTAACAGTAAGTTGCCATATTGGGGAGGGCATAAAGGGGACATGTGTCTCCCCCCATTGCCATTGCCTATCTTCTATGAAAGGCCTAAGATTTGTTGAGAGTGCAGAGTGATTGACAAGGACTTCTAATCCCCACTGAATTCTTGAGCTCAGACAACCCACCTTAGAGCTTTCACACTACCTTCTTCAGCCAGGTGAGTGGGGGGTAGGACTGCCTTTCTTCTCTCTTTCTCTCTCTCTCATTCTCTCCAATCTGTCAAACCTATAATCTCTTTTCAAGTGAGCAGGAAACTGGGAAAGATAAATGAAATTCGAGTGGTATTGTTGCAGGAGAAATGGTACAGCTGCAAGGTAACATATAATGAACACCAGATTCAGGCCAGGACCCTGATAAGAGAAGCACCCAATTCATAAGGAACTCATAAACCCACCTGAAATGTGAGAGGCTCAGTCTTACATGGGGGAGATGCTGTTTTCGTTGCTACTTATTTTGACTCTGATTTTAAGTCATCTTTATCTCACATGTAGTATAGTATGAGTGTAGCAGATTCCTCATATAAACTATGTGGTTTGTATGAGGCTTAGATGTCTCAGAGGTCAAGCAAATCTCCAGGCTGGGCAATAACTCTGCTCTTGGTCCTGATATTTGAGTTCTTGACTTCTTATTAATGTGTTCTGAGGAGGAAGCTTTCTAAGTTATTCCAGGAAGAAGGAGAATGGACTTAATTTGCTCTTTCCCTATTTTTAAACATGCATTCTCTACATTGCATTGCAAATGAAAACACATGCACAATTAGTTTTATAAATTTACCAAACACAGGAAAGCAAAAGGGACACATACACTCCCTATTTCTTGCCCTGTGTTGCTCTGCACCGTCTGGGAACTCTGCCAGCAAGAAGGCCATTAGATAAAACCCCTGGATCGCACACCTCCAGAATCACCCCACAACAGTTTTTTTTTTTTTTCTGGGACTCAATTATGAAACATAGGTTGGTGTGTGTTGGATTGGCTAATGTGGCCAGACCTGTAAAAAAACCAGCACAGCTCAATTTGTTGTTTTAATGGCTACAGGGTTTAAAATGGTCAAGATGCTCACTTGTGATTATTTTTAAAAATTGGCACTGATTTGCTGTTCTTTGTGGGGGCAGCAGGAATCTCTGAGTTCTTTTGTTTTTGAAGATTTATTTAAGAACTGAAAGCTAAAGCAAACTAATAACAACAGGGTTCTTGATCACCTGAATATTCAAGATGCAAACATTACCTCCAGGACCTAGCTTATGATTTGATTATTGATAAGGCAATGCCAACTGTGCTAACATTTGGAAGGTACAAAAAAGAAAAACCTAGCTATAACTGGTAGCTACTGCTTGACTAGGCAGAAATAGAAAGCAAACTTTGAATAACAGAAAACACACAAAAAAGAAAAAATTGAAGGAAGAAAATTAGTTGCTGGTAGTCCTATCACTCAAAGATAACCACTATGAGCAGTTTGGAGTATTCATTTCCAGTGTTTAAATGTTTTTCTATGGCTCATTAGAAATGTGAATGAATAAACACATGGAAGGCACCCATATAAAACCTAAATAAAGCTAAGAGCAAAGTCAGAAACTTGCGTGGAGTTGGAAGACAAATATCTGGCTCTCCATCCACTCCCTCCCCGCAAAGCAAGGGTGATCAAGACAGGGGTCACGCAAAGTGAGGTGGTGGACAGGCAGGCTCAACACAGGCTCAACAGTGGCACTACCTGTCACTGCAGCCAGAGCGAACGTTAATCTGGAGTTATACTAAGTGCCGAGCACTATTTTAATCACTTAAATTTTTTTTTTAGTTGTAAATGGAAACAATAATTTTATTTATGTATTTGTTATTTTTATGTGGTGCAGAGATCGAACCCAGTACCTCACACATGCTAAGTAAGCACTCTACTACTGAGCTACGACTCCAACCCTTAATTGCTTTTTATATGTTAACTCATTTTATCATTGCAACAACCCTTCAAGTAAGGGTTACTAGAATTCTCATTTTACTTATAAGGAAATGAGCCACAGAGCTGATCAGGAACTGCTCAAGCATGGATCTGAATGCAAATTCAAGCAGTTTGCTTGTGGCCTTTGAAGATTATGGCTTTTTATTTTCTTTACTATGTTTATTAATCGGACTCTGCAGCACACTTCTTCAGGCACCTTGGTCATGTAGAAGGAGCCCATTTGGCACAGCTGGGGAGGATTTCATCTCACCACGGCAAGCATTTATTGCCTTGAAACGTGCTCCTTTACAACTGCAAGCCGAGTGTCATCCATCACAATTCATTTGTGTTATCGCCTATCAGTAGCTTTTCAGCGTTCCACTTTTCTTTCCGAACAAAATAAATTATATTCAAATGGCAGCCATGGAGGAAACTTTCCCCTCCTTCCTCATCAACAAAGCTGGTGGCTGAGCGCAGAAGCCCCGGGGAAGCAGCATCTGCCAGCACCCGAGGATCCCCGCCCCTGCGAGCCGAAGATGGAATGAACAGGCTCTCGGGAGTTTGCGTCTCGACATTTGTTCAAGTCTGGCACATGCACACATCATTAGCAACTATATCTGGGAGGAGAGATCATGGAGGTGAGGGGGAGAGTGGATCTGATTAAAGGGCTGTTCAAGAGTGGAAATTCAGGCATTTAGGTAGAAGAGTCATCGTTAAAATGGGTGAGAACAGAGCAAATAGCCAGGTATGTCAGGGAGGAGTTGGCAGGCAATTTGGACAATATGTCTCTGCAACTTCTGAAACAGAGCCATTTCATGCCATGGATTCTTCAGAATGGCTGCTTTTATCCCACTTAGCTCCAAGGGCTATGTTGCCTCCACTAAAATGAAGCTTCCACAGGAAAAAGATTTTACTATCTTGTTCAGAGCTGTGCTCTTGGCTCCAAGTAGACACAATTAAATACTCATGGGATAAGTTAACATATACTTGCCCCAGCTCGCATTGACCTGAGCTATGCAAATCAAGTCTGAGAAGCTCAATAGGAATCAGAAGCAACACACGTGCATCATCCAACTAAAGCTGACTGTAGTTCAAGTACACAGGCTCAGTGGCGAACTACTAGCAGAAAACCTCTTTGCACCCACTGTGACCCTGTGCGTGGGGAGGGTCCAGGAGCAACAGGATCACAGCAAGCAGGGGACCTTTACCGAGGGCTTGCTACTGGCAGACATGGGTTCTAAGCTGGTGACTCACATCAGTGAGCCTGCTTCTCTCAACACCCCCCATGGAGCAGGGGGGTACCAGTGTGATCTCCCCACCTGACATACCAGACAACTGGAACCAAGTCGATTCGTAATCTGCCCAGAGTCCCCAAGCTGGCAAATGGTGGAGCTGAGATTCCAGCTGCAGTCCTCTGCTATTCTCTGTGGTTCTGATTCTCTAGGAATTTATCCTTATCTGAGGGCACTAAAAGGAGGCAAGAATTGGAGAACAATTATGTCTTAAATTCCAGCCCTAACACCAAAAGGGAGAAGTATAGACTCTAGTAGACTGTAGTTTGGAAAGACTTTGTGGAAGGAGGCAGTCTTGAATTATATTACTAGCTCCCATCTACTCATCACTTATCCTCCTGTATACTTAACCAACAAACACTTACTGAGCTCCAACTATGTTCCTGGACCTGACCTGAGCACTGAAGTGGTGGAGATATATATTGATACACACATACACAATATATATATTGCTTCAATAGTCATATTTCAGCAGTTTTAGCGTCTTTGCCCTAGGAAGGTAGAAATTAAACCATGCCTTACACTCACCCCGGGGTCTTCCATAGCAGGGAGATTTGAGCACTGTCTATCAAAACAGAATGCTATATCTCTGATATAGCAATCCCGCAGGAATTTCCCCACTGCCAAATGACCTGTGTACAAGGTGATCCGCTGCAGCCCTGTTTTTAACAGCCAAAGATTAGAAACAGCTCACATGTCCATCAAAAGGGAACTGCTTAAATAAAACATGGTGATATACCCGACGAGATGACTAAGCTGCTGTCAAAAGGACAAAGAAGCCAAGAGCAGCTAACTTAAAGGCACCCAGTGAACAAGCCAAGAGCAGAGCGCAGTGGGCCACCATCTGGGTGGAGGAGGGGCAGATAGAAACATCTTTGGTTGAGATTCTGCAAAATACCTCCAGAAGGAGACACCATGTATTACAGAATTTGTAGCTTTCAGTGGAAAGAGTAGGTAGGTAGTAGTTGAATGGCAAGAGGGGCAGGAGAGATTTTCTCTGAATGCTCTTTTGTATGTTTTCAATCTTGGATTTTGTGAATGTATTATTCTCCAAAAAGAAAAAAATTAGGGAAGGAAACAAAAACACCACCTTATGTGTCAGACCCAAGTGTTAGTGGAATATCTATGAAGCTGGGGTTTTCATTTAATCCCCCCAATTGCCCAGGGCAGCCAGAAGGGAATGCTGGTCAATTTGGAACCTACAACCGCCTGATTTGCCCCAGAGGTGCTGTGACATTTGGTTTCAAAAATGTCCTTGGTTGAGCAGATCCCCTTTAAGGTCCTCTTCCTTGCCAGTGACCTTCTCCTCTGACTGCATGTTTCCAGTTTGGAAGAAGGTGGTCTGGTGGGTCTCACTGCCAGGGTGACATTTGTGCCCAGCTTGAGGTGGGTGAGGGAATGAGCCCCCAGAGCATTGGAGGAAGGAATTCCAGAAAGAGGGAATCTGAGGCAGAAGTGAGACCTGCCAGTGGCAGCTGTGGCTAGAATGGAGTTGACAGAAGGCACAGAAGCAGAGACACAGCAAAGGGGAATCTGCAGTTGGCGTGGGAGGATGAGGGACAGATGGAGGAGCACCTTGCAGCCCTCTCCTGGGAACTTCCACAGCCAGACCCTGTGCTGCCAGTCTGATCTCTTGTCCCAGTTCGCTAGGAGGACCTCTGTCTTCTTCTGGAGACCCCGTCCTGCATCAGATCTGGGAGGGCTGTTCCAGACTCATTCCCTGTCATGGTAGCCAGCCCAGTGACCTGCTCTCTCCCAGCTGAATCACGCTGGGTGTCCTCAGAGGCCTTCCCTGACCTCCTGAAGTAGAAGAGCCTCCTCCCTGTCCACCTCCAAGACCTTCGCCTGCTTAGCTTCTTTGCTGTGTGTTTTGCTGACTGTCTGACTCCTTCCACTTGAACACAGCTGCAGGAGAAGAAGGGCTTGATCTTGATCCGAGCCTGCAGGCCCTTGTGCTCCTCATGCTTCTCTTAGGGAGTGAGCCTCGATCCAGAGTTGGGTTCCTTCAAATCAATCCCGGCCCACGGGAGGTCCAGGCTCTGACCATGGTGGGAATAAGAGTCCTGGGAACTGGGCTGAGACTGCGTCATGTAGAGAGGCACAGGGGTGGGGACTCGAGGAACATCAAGTCCTTACCCTGGCCCCATCCTGAAGCAGAGGTATACAGAGATAAGAAGGTGTTCATCAAGATGTCACAGGAGCCGGGTGCCGTGGCACACACCTGCAATCCCAGCCGCTCGAGAGGTTGAGGCAGGAGGATCACAAGTTCAAAGTCAGCCTCAGGAAAAGCAACGTGCTGAGCAAGTGAGACCCTGTCTCTAAATAAAACACAAAGTAGGGCTGCCCCTGAATTCAACAACTACTCCCAATAACTACCCCCCCCCAAAAAAAAAAAGATTTCACAGGAAAAGATACAAAGTCCTCTTATGTGCTCAGATTTTTTTTCTTCTTTGGTGTTATCATAGCTGTAAAATGAATGTAAAGGATCACAATTGTTGTAAGGTAGCCATCTACTTTTATTCATATTGATTCTTCATTTTTGAGAAACATCTTGATAATAGTAGATAGAATGGGGTTCAAATTCTGGCTCTTATACTTTCTGATTTGGGGGAAATCAAGCCTTTCTGGTCCCATTTCTTCATCTAAGATGGAGTAGGGGAAGTGTGAATAGTAGACATTTCCCTCCAGCCCTGGCAGCATGTAGTTTGGAGTAGAATCTGATACATAGTAAGTGCTCAGTTAATAGTTAGCTTTTCTACCTTCCTCAACCCTCCTCTCAATCTCCCACCCTGAAAGTTTTTTCGTGCACTTAGTGGTTCAAGAGAGTAATCCTTATCTGTAACTGCTCGGACTGTGAAAAATGATAGGTATGATCTCTGAATTCATCAAAGATTTATTATGCCTTTCTTTCTTTTTTTTCTGTTCTTTTTTCATAGTTTTTATTGGTGCATTATAGTTGAACAAAATGATGGGATTTTTTGGTTACACATTCATAATATAACAATATAATTTGTCCAATATCATTCTCTAGTATTTCCCATTTCCTTCCGCACCTCCCTCCCCTCTTCCCACCCTAGTCCCTTTCCTCTACTCATCTCCTTTTGGTTTTCATGAAATCCTCCCCCTACCTTTCTTTACCTTTTTTTTCTCTCTAATATGAGAGAAAACATATGACCTTTGACCTTCTGATTTTGGTGTACACCACATTCTCTTTATCTCTTCATCATTTGATGGACACGTAGACTGGTTTCATAGTTTGGCTGTTGTGAACTGTGCTGCTATAAACATGGGTATGCATGCTGATTATGCCTTTTGATGTTCAATGTCCTTGTCACTGGTCTAATATCTGTAAGAACTGTTCAATTAAATTTTTTCTGATGTTGAAATACACTATATTTCAGGCAGCATTTTCACAAATGCACTAGTGTGTCAGAGCATACACTCAGCTGCTATAACAAAATACCCCCAAATACCGCAACACAGATCTGATCAGTTAACTTTTCCCCTACTGCTGTGTGAATCGTGTGGGGAATGGTGCTGGCAATGGAGGGGCTATTCTTTGGGTAAATTCTCATGTTTGTTGGTCCTGCTCTGCTAACAGAGGATTGGCCTGTGTTTTGTCTTGTGGTCACTGCAGCACCTGGTCCATAGCAGATGCCTTCTGAACTTCTAGGAATGAGTGTTCTCCTGGGGTCCTCAGGACGCCTCTGTAGGGTGAGCAGGACAGGTGATATCCCCATGGACTAGGCCTATTGACTGAGGCTGGGGAGGTTGAGGGACAGGCCTGTGAGCCACAGGGATAAGAAGCAGAGCAGCAAAGAGCAGACAGTGGTTTCCAGATTTCCAAGCCCAGCATTTCTCAATCTTCCCGCCCCCTGCTCAGCCTGATAGAAACCTCACTCTGAATCCAGAGCACGGACTTGGATGCCTTTGAAAGGCCAGCGTAAATGCCCATTACTCTCAGAGGAACTAACCCAGGGGTACTTAACTCCTGAGCCACATCAACAGCCCTTTTTATTTTTGAGACAAGGTCTCACTAAGTTGCTGAGGTTGGCTTTGAACTTGCCATTCTCCTCCTCAGACTTCTGAGCTGCTACAATTACAGCCCATGCCTGGCTCTGAAGTCTTGTCTTTAAGAAAAAAATTCAGAACTTGAGACAATTGTTCTTTTCCTTGGTTCTTTCCGGTAAACATGGAGATGTGTCTGTTAAAACATGCTGTTCCTTCTTTTGAAAATACAAATGTGTCTTCCTCTCCTTTATCTTTCCTTCAGAGATTTGGTTACAGGTCTATTTTGTCATTTGATTTTTCTTGCAAATGAGCAGAAAAACCACCTCAGAATCCTCGAGGCCTGCCTGGTCCTCTGTTCCTGAAATCCAAGTCTCTTTTCCACAGTTAGATTGAGGTCAATTCTAAACTTGTCTGGAGACAACCTCCTGTTCTGATCTCCACTGACACCAAGATTTACCCCCCACTTTTTTCTCCTCAAACCTGATCTTCTTGTTTTTCAATCCACTGACTTGATAAACGGCACAATTTATAAATAAAAAAATCCCCAAAGTTATCTCCCCTTCCTACCAGGCAGGTAGGTTATAGAATGGCCCCTCATGATCCTCATTTCCTGGAGTTCATATTCTTATATAATCTCCTTCCTCAAATGTGGGCAGGGCCTATGATTTGCTTCTAACCAATAAAATATGGCAAAGGTGATGGGTGACGTGCTGTGCTTAAGGTAGGCACATTTGTAACTTGTCTCTTGACAGAAGGTCTCTTTCACTGACATTGATCAAGCAAGCTGCATGTTTGCCAGGAACTTAGGATGGTCTCTGACTAACAGCCCCCAAGGAACTGAGGCCCCAGCTAACTGAATTCTGCCAACAACCATGTGAGCTTAGAAGTAGGTCCTGTCCCTGGAACCTTCAGATGGGACCACAGCCCTGGCTGACAACCTGATTGCAGACTTATGAGAGACCTGAAGCCCAGGACCCACTAAGCCATGCCTGGCTTCCTACCCCACAGAAAATGCAAGATAAGAAGTGTGGTGTGTGTGTGTGTGTGTGTGTGTGTGTGCGCTCACGTGTTTGGTACTGGGGATCGAACACAGGAGTACTTAATTACTGAGCCACATCTTCAGTCCTTTTTATTTTTCATTTTGAGACAGGGTCTTGCTAAGTTGTTGAGGCTGGCTTTGAACTTGTGATCCTCCTGCCTCACCTCCTGAGCCTCTGGAATTACAGGTGTGCACCACTATGCTTGGCTCTTGCGTGTTGTTTTTTAAAGCATAATTTGTCACACAGCAATAGATAACACATACACTTCACCACATCTCATTTGTCACCAAGTTCCGTTGCTCCAACTATCAGAGAGCTCTTAAGTCTCTATATTTGTCCAAGCTTCCTTCTGCCTGTCCTTTGTGGGGGTCCTCACCAACCCTCATTTGGACTAAACCATTGCCTCCTGATCAGTGGGGGCCCCAGCAGGAGAGAGAGCAAAGGCCCACTTAAAGGGTGTAAGTGGAGACAGGTTCAAAAACTTGGGTCTGTTCAAAGCAGACCCTGAGACAAATGACCCTGGTGTGCAGGTCATTTATTTGGGAAGTGATCCCTTGGAAGGAAAAGTGAGAGACTAGAGAGAGTGACAGCAGAAAGAGAGCAAAACCAGTGAAAGCCCATTGGTGAGTGAGTTATTGCTGAGACCAGTGGGCTCAGTCCTGCTGAGGCCTCTCTGAAACCTGAGAGTCTCCAGTCGCCCACCAGCACACAGAAAGGACGAAGAATCCACCTGTTCAAATTTGTTCCCAGGGAACTTACTTGACCCACACTTCTGGGTTGTTTCTGGCATCAGAGTATGCTCCGGGAAGTGAGAAGCCCCAGGTGAGAAGCAGAGAGTGGCAGGTGGGGGGGTAGGAAGCTGTCAGTGGGCTCAAGGCAGCTGATTCCCAGCTGTATGTAGATGCAGGTGGACCAGGTGGCTCAGTATGTGATGAGGGTGGGCCAGCAACGCATCTGGTACCTCCAGCCACCTGGATTGGGAGAAACATGAAATCATTGTCTTTCATCTGTAAATATCTGTTCCTAGGAGCTATTTCTTTGAAGCAGGGTTGGCACCTATTTGGGAAGATACAAGAAGAGTCAGTATTTGTAGCCATTAGTTTTAGTAATTATTCATGACACCTATGCACTCACTCGAAAAAGTCTGTTTTCAGGCAGTGAATTCATGGGCCATGATTCCTTTAGAAAATAGCTGTGACAGCATCCAGCCCTCACTCCCGTCGTGAAGAGCTTGCTGCACGTGGGTTGTGTTCACCTGATCCTGAGCCAATGTGAACGAGGATTGTGGTGTCAGGAGTTCACCCTGTACCCACCTGACAAGATAGCTGGGTGCTCAGAGGGCTGGGGAGGGTTGGGAGGGAACCCTTCTTCCAGTTCCACATGCTGCATCCTATCCCCATTTCTGCCCTTGTAGAGTGTTTGGCTTATCCTCTTGTCTAGCTTTCACTCCACCCTCACTTCCTATGTTTCATCCAAGTTTGTCTGGAACTCAAGGCCACCCCAGATCTCTCGTCAGTTGGAACTATCTCATCTTCTTCCAGTCCTTTCCCCAGGGCTGACCCAGCTTTCTGATCCTTTTCTGAGCTATGTTAGATTTTGCTGTGGTTTGAATGTCCTCACCAAAACTCATGTTGAAATTTAATTTGCCTTTGAGATGAGAAGAGGGTAGAAACTTAATGCACCTTGGAAGAGAGATCTTTGGGAGTAATTAAGTTTAAATGAGGCCACTAATACAAAGAGACTATGGCTTTATGAGAAAAGGACAAGAGACCCGAACCAGGAAGAGAGACCTGTGCAAGGAAGACTACCAGCAAGAAAGACCTCCCCAGATGCAATCTCTCGACCTTGAACCTCTCAGCCATCAAAACTCTGAGCCAAAGAAAGATTTATTCTTTACGGATTTCTTCGTTTGTGGTATTTACTTATACCAACAGAAAATGCACTGAGTTAGGTGGGAAACATTTAAATTTTTGCCAAGAAGTCCATTCCACGCCCCCTGCTTTAGCTCAGATCCTGGGAGTTCTAGGGCTACATCAACCTGAGTTCATTATGCATTTGGCCAAGAAGCTGGGCTGCCTGACCGTCCCTGCCAAAGGTTTGTTTTTTGCTGTCTCAGCTATTTTTCTCCAATTCTGCTTGAGCAGGTCTTAGAATTCCCATCATACTCTGTGACCAAGACAGAATCTGGAGTATAACAAGATCTGGCATTAAGCTGCTGAGATAAATGAGAAAGACTGAAGGGGTAGAAATAATGAGGTCCATAAGATTCAGTCATTCATAAAAATATTCCCAAAATATTTAGCAACAGCGTTCCAGAATCACAGTAGGAATTTCATAGACACAGGATGGGTACAGAAGTATGTCCCCCAGGGGCTCTGGCAACCAGGTGGGTGAGAGTGGGGATATATCAGCCCTAATTCATCTCCCAATCAACTGGGAGAGATTGCCCTCATGGCTCAGGAAAAGTGTGTTGCATTTAGTGCATCAGCTGCATAACCCTGGGATTGGTAGTAGTGTTGAGGAAATTTCTTGCTCTGGTCTTGAGTTTCCATGAAGCAGGTAGTCCTGACCCCTTGCTATCCCCTATGCTCTCCTTCTCCACTGCTTCTTATCTGGCTGCTCACAGGAGGGATGCATTCAGCTCTGCTCTAAGTTTTATGAGGCCAGCCTTCTGGAGGCAGTTCTGTGATGACCCAGTGTTCTGTGAGTCTGGGTGGGCAGTTTAACTTTGAGCTGCAGGAATAGGAAGCCTAAATCCTAAGTCATGTTCTTCAGGATTGACTATTCTATCATAAAGGATATTTTGATCTCCACTTTCCAGATAGTCTATCAGTCAGCTTTCCATCACTGTGAAAAATCAATAAAGGACAAAGTTTACTTTGGGTCACAGTCCACGGTGTGTTGACTCTGCTATTTCTGGGCCTGGATGGGGAGTGCATGGTGGAAAAAAAGCTACTCACCTCATGGTAGCTGAGAAGCAAAGAGAGAGAGAAGGGGCTATGATTTCAATGTCCTATCAAGGGCATGCCCCAGTGACCTAACCTCCTTCCATTAGACCACATCTCCTAAATGTTCCAGAGACTCACAACTAAGGTGGACATTCAAGGTCTAACCCATAACAGACCCATGTCTATCCATTAGTTCTCAGATTTAGTGGGAAACAGGGATACTGGTTATTGGGCCTCCTCAAAACTTACCACACAGTTGCAATGCCATAAGGTTTGTGAGAGATTGAGAGATGAATCTTTAGAATGGGCTTGGAACTTAGAGTTAAAAAATGCGGGCCTTAGACATTTGACCTAGTATTTCCATTTTAAGGATATAAATAAGGATCAGGGAAAAGATAATAACTAGAATGAATATTTATTTCAACTTTTGCCGGAGTACAGCTGCAGCAGAATAATCAGGGGGGGTGACGAATAACTTGTGTACGTTGATACAGCAGGAGTAGGAGCCATTTATTGCAGGACAACAGAGGTATTTATACATTCCACACAGCTTATCTAATTAACATAAACTAGATACAGCAGTCAACCAATCAGGAATCTCCACCCTTAATGGCTCACTTTTGTTACTTCTCAAACCACTCCCTCTGGCATTTTGCCAGGCACCATCCAGACTTGTTTACGAACTTTAACATTCCCCTGACAAAATGCCAGGTGTTATTTTGACTTGTTTACAGACTCTAACAAACTTTGATAGAGAAAAAAATAGAAATCAACCTAGTTACCCATCCACAGGGGATTGGTTAAACAAGGTATGATGCATCTTAATGATGGATATTGGAGAGTCATTAAAACTGTCTTAGGATTCTATCTATGCACATACAAACATGTGCATTAGTACTAAGTGGAAAAAGAAAGATGCAAAACAGCATATGGAGTGTTAATAATAAAAGCTATCATTTGTCAAGTGCTTATTGTGTGCCAGGTATTGTGCTACATATTTTTCTAATAATGATCCTTATAATGTTCCTGTGAGGCAGGAGGTACATTTCTCATTGTCAAGATGAGAAAGCTGAGGCTTTAGGAAATTAATTCCTTGCCCAAGGTCACATGCCAATGAGAGAGCTGGGGTTCCATCTCTTATTCCCACAATCTGTGTGTTCTGGCTTATAATGGTCACATAATCAAAAATCCAGAGGGCATCTGAAAAGCTATACAATAATGTACATAGGGTAGTTAACTCTGGTGGACAGATTACAGATTTTTATTTTTGGCCTTTTTTTTTTGGTACATTATAATTTATCTGTTTGTGAACTCTCTCTCTCTCTCCTTCTCTTTTCCTTAATTTATTAAATAAGTGTGTGTTCTACTCCTAGAAATAGAGGAAACAAAACCTTGTCCCATGGGGTTTACACTATAGTGGTGGGGAGGCAGACCATGTACCAAAAAAAAAAAAAAAAAAAAAAAAAAAAAAGTAAAAGTAAAGTCCATAGCAAATTTGAATGTGATAAGTTAATGGGGAAAATAGAGCAGGGAGGGGAGTATTGGAATGTCAGGGCAGGGGTAATTGCAATGACAGATAGGTAGAGTCGAGTTGGCCTCACTGACAATGTTTGAGTAAAACATTTGGGAGCAATGGAGGAGGCCATGCAGAGAAGAGGGCAGTAGTGTTCTAGCAGAGGGAACAAGATCAGAGGTCTTGGGACAAGAACATACCCAAAGAAGTCAAAGAGCCCAGAGGTCAGAGTGGCTCCCTGTGGAGAGATGGGGAGGCAGGAGGGATGAGACCAAAGAAGAAATAGGAGGGCATTGAGTAAGCACTCAAGCTGATGAGAAGACTTGGATCTTTTTGAACAAGATGAAAAGCAATGTGAGTGATTTGGGGCAAAGAAGGGATATGACTAGACTTACTTTAACAGGATAACTCTGGCTGCTGTGTGGGGAATAGCTATCTGGGAGGAGGCAGGAATTGAAGCAGGAAGAACAATTAGGAAGCATCAGAGAAAATCCAGGTGAAAGAGACAGTGGTTTGGACTAGGACTTGGTTTCTCTAACTATCCGTTAGGATAGTTTCTTAGGATGAATAAATCCAAACATTGTGTGTGTGTAAGGGATGTACTGAGCATTGTAGGACTTATAGCAGCAGCCCAGGCCTCTGCCCACTAGATGCCAGTAGCACCCTCTCAATTGACAACTCAGAGTCCCCCAGATGTTGCCACAGGTCCACTGGGAAGCAAAATTGGCAAATGGCATTAAAAATCTCTAGAATAAGGTGACAATAGTGAAGAGGTAAGAGGTGATCAGATTTAGGACTTGTTGAGTTTACATGTAGGAAAAGAAAGAGTCAGGAATGATTCCAAGGTTTTTGGCCTGAGCAACCAGAGGAAAGAACTGCCCTTGACTGAGATGAGGAAGACCACTGGTGGCACAAGTCTGAGGCAGGGCAGTTCGGAGTTCATTTGAGAGGTCCAGATCACAGTCAAATAATATGGCTTAGGTAATTTTAGAAAGGGTAAAACAGAGATAAGGGCTAAGGTCATGGGGGAGTATAAATGATGTTCCAATGGTCCTGGGGAAAGAGAGCGTTGTCAAGGGACCTCACAACCTTGGGGTCACAGATACTCTAGGAAGCCATGAATTCTGAGATCTCAGAATCACTGTTAGTCATAATTTATCTCAATGAGGGTCAGTAGTTGGCTTGCAGGTTGGATTCTTTCAATTAGGAGACGTCACCAGGATGTCTCTAGATCCGTTAGAACCAGAGCAGTGTGTCAAGCCAAGCCTTTGATCTCACAGCCTTGAGTCTATTGAATTATTTACTATTGCACATTTGCTTTATTCAGTGTTTGGTTTCGCCCCACCAAAGAGGAAGGCATGATTTGGAGAACTTGGCTCTTGAATGACTTGCATATCTGATTTATCAAACTGAAAAAAACACTCTTTCCATTTGAAAAAAAAAATCCCTTGTGTTTTACCTACAATTCTTTGGATACATGTAGTCTGAGCTGAAAAGTATTTTGCTGTAGCACAGCTATAGATAGAAACTTCTCATCTGTCTGAGGATATAAACAACCGCAGGAAGTTTGGAATATGTTGTTAAGGCTGTTCTCTTGGTTTCCTTGTCACAAATTCTCCTGCCATTCCACAGAGGATGTGTTGCTTTCTGTTTGGTGTGTGGCTTCCGCTGTTCCTCTCTTCCTCAACTTTCAGCAGTAGGCTCTTCTGACTTCCCTGTTAAAGAGACTGGAGAAAACAAAATGGCACCTTGCTTTCTAACAGAGTGAGCAGATCCTTCAATGTCTGGGAAGACGGTAAAATCTCACTGTGTCCAACTGGAGGTTGCAGGGGATATGGGTCAGAAGGGAGAGGGAGGAGAAGCTCTAACTTTAAATTAATGAAAATTCTGAGCTAAAGAATATTGTTTTTACTTTATTTCTTTTAAGTAAACACAGCAATAAGAACAAGGCTAATAAAAAATTCCTTAAGCAGAAATCCTTCTGGAATACACTTCAATAAGTGTGAAATATATATAATGTGCTTGCATTATAGCTAACATGCTTTTTAAAGATTGCCTGAAAGGAGAATTTCCTTTGGAGTTTCTCTATTATTATCTAAATTAGTACATTGAAAAAAAAAAAAAACCTCAAACCACAATTTCACAGTCTGTGTTAATGGATTGAAATCAATGAAGTTTTATGCCAGATGCCCCCTTGCTATTATAAGACTTGCTAATTTGCTTAACTGATGTGACCCCTGTGGCAAGGTGATGGTATTTCAAACATAGGTTAGGATTAAGAGTAATAGAAGTAATTAATCATAAGAAGTTTTATGTTTTGTTTTGTTCTGTTCTTTTGGTTGCTTTTTTGAGTTTGTGCTGTAGGTTTGTGAATTCATAAGATTACACTACATTCTTAAATTCAGATTAGCCAAGTATCTCTGTCTTTTTTTTTTTTTTCAATCTGATCTTCTAAAAAATGGGCGAGGGGTATGGCTCCGTGGTAGAGCACTTGCCCACCATGCACAAAGCCCTAGGGTCAATTTAGAAGAAACCAACAAACAAACTCAGATACTTTTTTGAGTTAGTCACATACTGAACTGATCTTCTCAAAGAAATATAAGTAGAATTGCCCTAAGGCAATTAAGGATCTAAGATCTGGGGGGTCTTCATTTTATCACTGCATTTTTGGCAAGACTACTGCCAAATACCTCCCTCTTCCATGAATTCCAAACATTTATGGGCACCTAGGAAGTTTCTAGGGTCTGTCCAATAGCACTTTCTGCAAGGATGGAAATGTTCCATGTGGGTTTTGTCCAACATGGCAGACACGGGACTCTTTAGCTATGGAGCACTGGAAATATGACTGGTGCTCATGCACTGAATGTTTTTTTTTCCAGTTAATTTTAATTTTAATAGCACACGTGGCTAATAGCTACCATATTGGACAGCTCAGCTTCTAGACAGTATAATAAAAAAAGAGAATTCTGTATAAACCTCAGACAATTGCTTTCCTTTTTCTTCTCTTCTCCATCTCTCCCATCCTTCTGTCCTTGAACATGTACTGTATACCTACTACCTAGGCTCTGATATTGGTACTCAAAATAGTCTCTGCCTTCGAGGAATTTAGCCAAGGTTGGAATGACACTGATAAGTGGTAGGAAGAAGGAGTTGTGTAGTCAGGCCCTTGAGCACACAGGTAATGCTCTCTTCCTTAAATATATCCACAGCACAGGTGCCCATTTTGGCTAAATCATATTTTTCTCTTAGGCTGAATGTTCATTATAATATTTGTCAAAAGTAATCCCAGTGAGGTTTATCAGGAAGTCTAATGAAAAATGAATGATTTGGGGATCCCAGAATTGCAGGGTAAAGAAGCTATGTGGAAAAAGAAATGGGAACAAGAGGAACTGGGGGTTGTCAGCAAGGTGAGGGTTGTTGTTGTACCCAGAATAGGCAGGAAATAAAAGAGAGACCCAATGACATCTTGACCAGCCAGGCAGAAGGAAGCCTGAGTCATGTTGGTGATTGTCCCTGGAACACCCTGTGGGTTCCAACAGTGATTCTCTCTCTCCTTCTCCGTGTGTGTGTGTGTGTGTCCCTGGTCCAGAACTTGCCATGCTGTCCTTGTTCTTTATACTCCAATGGTGTCTGAGTTTGACTTTACTAATGAGTCATCTCTGCAGAGGGTGAACAAGCTGTTCTGTCTTGGGCACATATTTAAGGAATGAAGGAATTAAAAGGAATGATCTGGATTCTTGTGACCAAGTTAAAAAAGAGACTTCACAATACTTCAACAGTGGCAATGAAGAGGTGGGGAGTCTGAGACAACAGATGTCCTGTTGGAGGGCTGCTGGCCTCTGGGGTCTAGTCATCATTTATTCACTCAACCATTATCTGTTTAAAAGACCTGACTGTGCCAAGCCGTCATAGGCACTGTGGACTGTGGAAGAAACTGCACGATGTAGTTGGGAGTTGTATGTTAACCAAGTAATCATAAAGACATAAAATAATTGATCTAAATTTCCAATATGCTCTCTGAAGAGGGGTTATAGGGTGCATTATAGAGGTATTTGACTTAACCTGGGGATCATGGGAGGATTCTCAGAGGAGGTGACAAGTCTACTAAATGGTTCCTCTAGTCAGGCTGGGAGAGAGCTTTTTAAACAGAGGAAACTGTGCACCTTCTTCCTGGCCCCTTTTGCAATGGTCGTAATGCACTGTCTATTTAATTGTGTGTTGACCTTCTGTCTCCCCGTGCAGACTGTTCACCCCAAGAGATCAGGGAATGGATGGGTCCTGGCCACTGTGGCACCTTTAGTGTTGACCTAGCGCCTGGCACACATAGGGTGCTTGGTCAGAACCTATTGGATGTACCATGTGTGGAAGCTCAGAGGTGAGAAGGAATCTGGAGCGCTTGGGAGTCTGGAAGGAGCCTGGTGAGGTGGGTGTGCATGGGGTGAAGGAATAAAAGGTTCAAAATGGGACAGCGAAGTCCTCTTGGGCCACATGAAGGATTTGGAACTGTCCTAAGAACAATGGGAAGCTATTGAAAGGGGTCAAGTAAGAGGTGATGAAAGACTAGGGTATGGTTCAGTGGTAGAGCTCTTACTTATCGGGTAGATGACCGTGGGTTCAGTCCCTAGCATGGGGCGTGGGGGGATTTTGAGATCAAAAATTCATGTTAAAAATATTATTCTGGCAGCTGTCAGAAGAGTAGGTTGAAAGGGAGTAAAAGTGGACATGGGAAGTTCAAATAGGGTGGTTTTAGGGGTTCAGGTGAAAAACAATGGTGTCTTAGACACTAGGGAGATGGAGAAAAGTAGATGGATTCAAGGGTCAACTAAAAAAAAAAAAAAGAAAAGAAAAGAAACCCAATTGAAAAAAACGGCCAAAGGATCTAAATAGACATTTCTTCAAAGAAAATATCCAATGGCTGATAAGCACCAAGAAGCTTCTCAAAATCATTAACTAGCAGAAAAATGCAAATCAAAACCACAATGGAATTCCACTTCATAACCAGGAGGACGAGCAGAATCAAAAGGATGGATGATAAAGAGTGTGAGTGATTATGTGGAGACTTAAGAACCCTCAGACACTGCTGGTAAGAATATAAAATGGTGCAGCCACTTTGGAAACTACTCTGGCTGTTCCTCAAAATGTTAAACAAGGAGTGACCCTGTAATTCTGCTCCTAGGTACATGCTCAAGAAAATGAAAACATATGTCCACACAAAAAGTTGTATATAAATGTTCATAGTTACAGTATTCATAATTGTAAAAAAAAGGTAAAAATACCCAAATGTCCATCAAATGATGAATGGATGAATAAAATATGGTACAGTAGTCCCGCCTTGTTTGTGGCTTAGCTTTACCAAGGTTTGTTACATGTAGGCTGAAAATATTCAATGGAAAAGTACAGAAATGAACAATTCATAAGTTTTCAATTGTCATTCTCAGTAGTGTGGTGAATCTCAATTGGTTCCACTCCACCCCACTCAGGATGTGAATCATTGCTTTGGTAAAGTGTATCCACACTGTCTACACTGCCTGCTCAGTCTCTGAGCAGCTGTCTCAGTTATCAGATCAGCTGTCACAGTATCACAGTGCTCATGTTCCAATAACTCTTATTTTACTAATTAATGGCCTCAAAGAGCAAGCAATTTTATTACAGTATATTGTTATAATTATTCTGTTATTAGTACTTATTGTTAATTTCTTACTATACCTAATTTGTAAATTAAACCTTATCATTTGTGAAGGCTGGAAAAATGTTCAGGTCTGGAGAGCAAATCAGGGACCCGTTATCTTGGCAGCTGCAGAACCACTGGTTCTTGATGATGATCTCAGAGATCGTCTGATTAAACCTGAGGTCCATACAGGGGAAAAAAAGCATAGAGATTCAGTACAATCTGAAGTTTTAGGCTTGGATTGGGGGTCTTGGAATGTGTCTCCTGTGGAAAAAAGGGGACTACTGTATATCTACACAATAGAATATTATCAAAAAGGAATGAAGTACTTGGGCTGGGGCTGGGGCTCAGTGGCAGAGCACTTGCCTTGCACATGTAGGCCTCTGGGTTCCATCCTCAGCACTACATAAATTAATAAAATAAAGGTATTGTGTCCATTTAAACTAAAAGTTAAAAAAAAAGGAATGAAGTACTGATTCATGCTACAGTGTTGATTAATTTTTAAAGTATGCTAAGTGAAAGAAACCAGGTAAAAAGGCCGCATAAGATGTGATTCCATTTATTTGAAATGTTCAGAATAGGCAAGTCCACAGAAAAGAGATTAGTAAAAAAGTTGGAAAGGAAGGAGAAAATGACAACAGGTGAAGGGCACAGGTGAAGGGCACAGGGCATGGGTTCGGACAGCCCAGAAGAGAAAATTTAAGTCATAAGCCTGAATTCTGTGCAAATTTGCCTCTAGGACCCCAGGGAAGCAGCTCCCCACACCGAGCCTCTAGTTCAGGGCGCAGAAGGTTGGGGTGGTGAGGAAATCCCTTTATTAGATGCGGCACAGTTACTAAAACCACGGCCAGGGAGGAAAACCTCTGTGCTTTCCTGGAAGCACTTAAACTTTAAAGACCCTCTTATCTGCCATGTCATTAGGGGACCAGCATGGCGGCCCTTCGATTAATTTAATAGACTTTTATACAGCATTTATCAACATCCACGTAGCCGTGATACCATACAAAAGTGCCGGCAGGAGATGCGCAAAGCTTGTAACTAGTGAGAGTGAGATTAGTGGGAAGCAGAATAGAGTTAAAGGCCCCCGATAGTGTTAAATAATAATGGCGTCCCCTTGGGTCCCAATGTCACGGCAGATGAGAGGGTCTTTAAAGTTTAACTGTCCCCGCTGGAGAGGACAGGCAGTTTCATCCCCAGGGTGAGCAATCAGAGAAGGGACAAAGCAGTCGTAGGCAGGCTTATGGATTAAAATGTCTTTCTATGAGTGGCAGATGTGATATGTGTATTTTGGTTAATCCTTTTTTTTTTTTTTCGTCCTGAGGCCTGGGAATGCTCTCTGATGTTTACATGCTCTGAGAAAGGGGACAGGAGGATTGGAGATCCCAGAGCACAGCAGGGGTAGAGAGCTGGGATTTCAGTTTATGGGGAGATCAGATCCAGGGGTCCAGAGACATCTGTAAAAGGAGAGGAAAGGCAGGAAAGAGCCAGCAAAAGGTGGGTGAGGTTAATTTAGGATGAAATAGCCAGAAGCAGGAATTAGAAGTAGAAAATCAGAAGTTTCTCAAATGGAGGCTGGCCGGCAACAGGGCGGGGGGGTGGGGGGCTCTTCTGAGCTTTAGGAATGGCGGGCACCCGTGAAGGCTGGAAAACTGTTCAGGCCTGGAGAGCAAAGCAGGGACCCATTATCGTAGCAGCTGCAGAACCACTGGCTCTTGATAATGATCTCAGAGATCGTCTGGTTAAACCTGAGGTCCATACAGGCCACATGCCCGAGATAACCCATGGCAGGAATCCTGGGCTCAGGACCTAATGCTGATCACTCCCTCCTGGGGAGGTCGAGGCTGTGGTTGTCCCATTCAGTCCAGGCCCAGCTGAATAAGGGACTCTGTTGAGTCATGGGCAAGCCCCCGGTGTGTGCTACAGGCCACCTTCTTAGCCTCGTTGGTGACAAGTGTGGTGTTCTGATCCCCATTTGCTCACCCAGGGTAATTATCTGATCAGGAGAATCATATCCTGAACTCCTTAAAAACCCTAACAGCTGTCACAAGGACCCATCAGCATGGGATATCGCCAAGGATGAACATTTGGAGAGCAGAGCAACAGGTGTGGAGCGAGGTATCTTGTGCTCGTTCATGTTTGGGCAGCTTTAGGCCTTGGGCTCAGGGAGTATGGGCACATGGAATTTCTGTCAAGATCGGCCATTGCTGCCAGTGGCAACTTTATCTGCTGGGAGTGGCTGGTTTGGTTCTGGCAAGGGCTTTAGTAANATATATAATATATATATATATATATATTTTTTTTTTTTCTATCTCAGTATGCAGAGTGCTGCCACTTGACTTTGAACTTAGGCTCTTCTTGGTTGACATAACCACTGGTTTGTAGGTAAAGGCTGAGTCAAAGATAAGATCATCTTAGGCATGAGCAAGCAGGAGTCTGTCTCTTGCCTTTTTTGTATTTCTCAGCTGTGTCTGTGGGCAAAGTTTTCCCTGAATTAAAAAAAAAAAGGAAAAAAATTCAAGTTTCATGAATGCTACAGAACACTCATGTCATATTGTTAGTGTCACACCTAGAAGATATTGTGACATATGGTAGCCCAAATTAGGGCATAGGAGGGAACTGAAAATGTTACTTGTAATTCTGGGGTATGTCCATTAGTTCTTTTTTTTTTTTTAATATTTATTTATTTATTTATTTTTAGTTATTGGCGGACACAACATCTTTGTTTGTATGTGGTGCTGAGGATCGAACCCAGGCCGCACGCATGCCAGGCAAGCGCGCTACTGCTTGAGCCACATCCCCAGCCCTGTCCATTAGTTCTTAACATGTGATTTCATATTGACTCTGGATTATTGATTATATAAATTATTCCCAGTAAGAATTATTATTAAAAGAGAAGTACCATCTTCTTGAGAGGAGGCGGAGAAACCATAAGATAACACTATTGTCAACTCAAAGTCCAAGAGAATAATTGAAAGGATCAATAAATGGGAATTTGTGTCTCTGGGAATCATATTGCTCTGAAATCCAGGAGGAGCTCAAGGGACATTGAAAATATGCTTCCTTCTTACCACTAGAACAAAAATATAGAAAGAATCCAAAGGAACTATAGGAGAACAGGCTGAGAAGGGGGAAAGAGAAGAGCTTCCCTTAGGAGAAGGATTGATGTCTTTCAGATTAAAAAAAAAAAAAAAAAAAGAAAGACAGACAAAGAAAAAAGAAAGTAACCTAGAAGCCTGGGTTAGAGAACCAGGAAATGGGAGGTGCATCTGGGTCCAATGACTCTTAGGGAGCCAGTTGGGAAATGGTGAGAAATTTCAGTTATTAAAAGATGTGACAACATAGATTGGGGGATTATCTAACAAATGAAGAAAACAAGAGAAATGACCAGAATGATTTCCCCAGAAGGAGTCAAAAATCCAGGAAAACAGGGAGAAGCAGCCTCTTAGGGCTGATGATAGAGTCCACAGTAAGAGCAATTAGAGAGCATCTTTGAAGACTGAGACAGCTGTCCAAGGTGGTCACATAATATGGGGATAGATTTGAGAAGGGCTGACTAGAAGGATCAACATAAAACACTTCAGTGTTACCTGATGTGCAGCCATAGTTGAGGAAAGGGAGCATACGGGCATCTCCCGGATCCAGATTCATGACTAAGAAACTGGCAGAATTACAACAACCAGGAGAAGGCATGACCTACTAATGGGAGCAGGGCAGGTGGGGGTAGCCGTAAGTCTGATGGGAGAATATCTTCCAGGGGGGGGGCTCATCTTACTCAGGGAGTGACAATGGACAAGATTTGAACAACGATTATCTTTGTCATCCACTGATTTTATTTCTCTTACTGTGTAAGGACAAATTGGAGAGTAAGTTAGAAGACACCAGTAGGGGCCACGGAAAAGAATGCAAAGGAGGGGACGCTTGAATCCTGTGAATGTGCGAAGCCTTCAGGGGGGAGAGGAAAGGAACAGTTATAGAAGTAGTTTCAACTAGTACTCGCGGAGCTCTTCTGAGAGGGGCCAGGTGAGAGCAGAGGATCTGAACACCATCACGCATTCCTCTGTGGCAGCTGAATGTAGAGCAGAGAGCCATGGGCCTGGAACCCTGGGACCACCAAGTCCTGAGGAAGACTGCAGCCTGAGGAGCACATGGCAAGGGCTGGGGCTTCCTCAGTCCCCCAGGGCACAGCATGGTGAGTTCAGGGATCTGCCAAGGGTGGCTCTCCCTGAAGCAAACGTCAAGGGGAGGGGAGATGCTCAAGAAGTTGTTTTTTTCTGGCCTCAGCAACTTGGTTGTGAGAGACAATTGAAGCACAATTGTGGCCCACTAATATCTGCCTGCTTACACTGTTCCAAAACAACCCGGGGGCCCACGTCCCTAAGAACCTACACTCAATTCCTAACAGAGTGTTAGAAACAGCACTGAAAGGGAAATGGAAGCTCAGGATAGGCTGGAAGGAAAAGAAAGTTCTCAGGTAAGACCTACTGCAGAAGTTTAGGAGATGACTTGGTGACTACAGTGAATAACATATTATTATATTCTTATAGTCTCGAAAATTGCCAAGAGGACAGTATTTAAGTGTTCTCACTTCAAAAAAAAAAAAACCAAAACTATGTGAGGTAATGCATATGTTCATTGGAAATCAATTTCACCACACCACAATGAAAACATATTTCAAAGTGACATATTGTACATGTTATATGTATACAATTTTTATTTGCCAATAGAATAAAAGAATCCAGTGCCTGAGACCACCGCTGCTGCCTCTTCTAACATGGCCTCACTCAGAATGCAGTCATTTTCCTTCTAGACACGGAAAATAAATTGTGCTATGATTAAACTCTGCACGGAAGAACCTCCCAGTGAATTTCAATTCCAGCTGTGGGCATTTGGCACAAGTCCTGGGAAGACCAATGCTGCGCTTTCTGTTTCTGCTCAGATACCCCCCAAGTCTCTGCTAGAGTCTTTGGCAACATGACACACTAATTTTAGGAACCTAATTTGTCTTGGAATGACTGAGAGTGCTTTTGGTTCCTAAATTTTGAGGATGTGAAGCTAGTGCTATAATAATTATGTGTGTCATATTGGATCTTGGTATTTTCTAAAAAGATGACTTCCATGAGGGACTTTGAGGTCTGAAGAAACTATATTCACCCTATTGAGAGGAAGGATAGGGGATAGCTGCAGGAAGAACCCCAATCCTATCTCTCTCTCTCTTTTTTTCTTTTAATTGAAAACTCTCTGACTTCAACTTCAGGATTTTGGACTTTAGACTCACAAGGGTGACATGATTTGCTTTAGAAATTTATTTTCTTTGGACTGTAATTTACAAGAGGATTTACCCCTCGGATTTAAATTTTTTTTCCACAAGAATTTGATAATAAAGGAGGATTTTTATTATTAGAATTTTTTATGTTGTCAATAAATCTAATACCAGATCTTTGTTGAGCTATCCTGGATTTATTTCGGTACAGAATATAGGAGAGGGAGTGAATTTTCAACCTTGGATTAATGTACTGCTCAGATCCTCGATTCATGTTCTGATTACATCCATTTGTGAACTTTTTGTGACTAAATCTACACTTCCACCTGTAAACCCAGGAGGGTCCCTAGAGGAAGAGTGGCAGTTGGTACGGAGAGAGCCTCATGAAAGTGGATTCAGCTCTGACACTGGGTGCTGGTCCTCACTTTAAGCAGCAAGGATTTAAAAATGTTTAAACTACAGAAGATGTATGTTCTCCAACTTATCTATGTTGTGGATAACTATTTTTGTGGATCTTTATGGTCTGGTGACTCAAGTCTCTGCTGTGCCCCAGAAAGCTTCCTGGAGTAGGCAATAGTGCAAGGAGCCTTTACAGGAAATGAGTAAGGATGGCCAATCAAGTACCCTTCCCTTCTCTTGAGACTTTCCATGTTCCCCATGTCATCTGTGAAATGCTTACAAGAGCTGCCATGCTATTTCCTAAACAGATGAGGATATGGCCAATGTTATTGCCTGCACAGAAAAGGAGACTAAGGCACAGAGCAAGAGTTATTTGTCCAAGGTCACAAAGTAAAGGGCTAGATCAGGATTTGAATCCAGGTATTCAGGTCAAGCACTTTGCTTTTCTGCTTCTTGACTGGCCAGGAGTAGATCCTTGTTTTACTGAGCTCTGTGGGAAGGGTTTTGCCTTCTCTGAGATCTGAGTTCTTTAAAAACAATCTATAACTAAATCAGTTAAAACAAAAATGTTCAAAACCAAACTTGAAATCAGTGTTGCATTTATTTTTCCCCACCCACAAAGAACTCTTTAATCTTTCAAAAAAGAAAAAAAAAAAGGTGGGGGGAGGTGGGGAGAACATGTGCATTAGCCTGCCGTAGCTGCCATAACAAAATACCATGCACTAGGTGAGTCAACAACAGAAATTAATTTTCTCACAGTTTTGATGGCTGGAAGTCCAAAATCATGGTGTCAGCATGGTTGGTCTCTGATGAGGATCACCTCTGATGAGGCTTGCACACAGCAGCTTTATGACTGTATCTTCATATGGTGGAGAAAGAGAGAAAGAGAGTGAGCTTTCTTGTAACTCTTCTTATAAGGATGCTAAACCCATCATGAGGGTTCCACCTTCATGACCTCATCTAATCCTAGTTATCTCCCAAAGGTTCAATCTCCAAATAGCATCAGATTGAATGTTAGCACTTCAACATATGAATTTGGGGACACAAAAATCTGCGCATAATAATGACTCAGTGCTGGTGGATTCTCTGTGTCCTGGGCTCAGAAAGCTTTGTCTTCCTTAGAGCAATCACTCTGTCCCATAATAGGACAGAACCAGCATATACTGAGGGGCATGACACATGTGACAAAGGGCATCTTTGTAGAATATGAATAGAATGTTCCATCTCCTCTAAAACTGGAGTTGGGATCCAGGGTAGGTAGCATGTATGCAACTTGGGGGAGACATATACCTTCCACAAGTTTTACAAGTGAAGAACAATAATCTGGAATGGGAACCTGGAGGCAAATCTACATCCCTCCTAGATTCCATCTTCTCAGTTTAGTCAAAATTAAAATAACCTAGCCTGAGGGAACATACATTCTGCAAGACAGCCTACACAAGAAATGAATGTTCCCTTTATCAATTTTGCCGAGAGGGAGAATAGAGATTGGCACAAATAGCTGGATTTTGTGACAAAAATTAGAAAATGAGGAAATTTTGTTATTCCAAATGTATTACTTGCAAAATTAAAGGGTAAGAATGAGATCTATTCTACCAGGTTTCCCTGGAAACTAAGAGTTTGGAGATACCACCATAAGAGCTTTGGCCCCACCTGGCCAATGGGTCTCTTCCCCAGACTCTCTGTTCTTGGCCTGAGAAGGTTGGGGTAGCCTTTCTAGTGACTAAAGCTATAGGATGGAAAAATCAGGGTTTGTTGGCTGCCATTTTGTCTGCAAGTTTGCCAGTGGTTGGAGTTGAATGGAGAAGAGGGATTAGAGATGGATTGTCAGGAGGAGAGGAATTGTGCTCCTCTTCTCCCAAATTCATATGTTGAAGTTCCAGTCCCCAGGACCTCAGAGTGTGAGTACATTGGAAGACAAGGTCTTTAAAGACGTCATCAAAATAAAATCCAATTTAATCCAATATAATTGGTATCGTATAACAAGAAGAGATGTAGGACACAAACACAGAGGGAAGACCATGTGAGGACTCAGGGAGGCCATCTACAGCCAAGGAGAGAGACCCTTAGAAGAAACCAGTCCCACTGACACCTTAATCTCAGACTTCTAGCTTTCAGAACTGTGATAAAATAAATATATGTTGTGTAAGCCAGGCAGTTGTACTTTGCTACAGAAGCCCTAGGAAATGAAGAAGAGTCCCTTGCCCAAGTGCTCCTGAAACCCAAGTGTATTTCCTATTCTTGAAGTCCATGAGATAACGCATGATCCCGGTGAAAAATTCTTGTTTTATCCCAAGTTATTTTAAGTTGTGCCTTTATCCCGAATAACCAAAGGAATCCTGATTAATACAGTTTTGATAAACAAGAAGGAATCCACTGGCGAGGAAAGGAGGGGAAATTTATTCCAAAAGTACAGAGGCACAGGCACCAAGAATGCCTGCAGAGGCTGAGGGAGCCACAGAAGCCAGGTCACACAGGACCTTTTACGCCATTTGATGGGAACTCTCGGGTGGGAAATACTGAAGTCATTCAAGGAATTATATGAAGTATCAGGTTTGGAGTTTTGAAAAATAACTGACCACAGGGGCATGTGGACTGGAAAGAATTAAGTTAAAATATGTGATATTGTGATTTAAAATAAGATATACTATATATGATCTTCATCCCCATTTCCTGAGATGCAGCTTCTAAAACCCTTAGAATCTCCAGAGTAATAAGAGTGTCTTTCTCGCATGCAGAAAGGGTTGGTAGCTGGTGTTCCCTGGATAGACTCAGGATGAAGGCTGTTTGCCAGCAAGACCAAGGCATGATTTCAGCCTCACCCCTCTTGGAAGGAAGAGAGGAGCTCAAGGACTGAGTTGATCCCCAATGGCCAATGATGTCATTAATACATCTATGTAAGGAAGCTCCATGGAAACCTAAAAGCATTGGATTTGGGTGCGTCTGGTTTGCTGAACATACAGAGGCGCCCTGAGGGTGGTACCCAAGATGGTATGAACACTCTATGCCTCTTGTCCTGGGCTGCATCCTATGTTCTGTCTTAGTTTGTTTTCTGGTTCAGAACACCCAAGACTGGGTCATTTATGAAGAAATAGAGGCTTACTTTGGCTCCCAGTTCTGGAGACTGGAAAGTCCAAGATCAGGCAGCTGCATATGTTCAGCTTCTGCTGAGGGCCTCATGCTGCTCCTTAGCTTGATGGCAAAGTGGAAAGCAAGAGAGAAAAAGGAGCCAAACTCTGATGACAGCCAACTCAATCCTTTGGGAAAGTTGAGGGCTCTCTGCCTCCATGATATAGGTATCTCCCACTCGGCTCCACCTTCTGATATTACCACATTGAGGGATTAAGTTTCCAACACCCGAATTTTAGGGGACACACTGAAACCAGAACAACATCTTTTCCATCTGATTGTTCATCTGTATCCTTTATAGTATCCTTAATAATAAACCAGTAAATATGAATGTTTTCCTAAGTTCTGTGAGCTTCTCTAGAAAAGTAATCAACTCTGAGAAAAGGGTCATGGGTATGCTGACTTACAGCTGGTTGGTCAGAAGTATAGGTGACAATCTATTTCTTGCAATTGGCATGTTAACTACAGGGAAACCTCATGGGCTGAGCCCTCAGACTGTGGGATCTGATGCTACCTTCAGGCAGATAGTCTCAGAATTGAATAGAACTAGAGGACCCCAGCTGGTGTCTTCTCGACAAGTGCTTGGTGTATGGGCCAATACCCTCCCACATCTGGTGTCAAAGCATTCTGGGTTGTGAAAGAGTAGGAAAAGATGCGGGGAGCGCTGAGTTAGGAGGATTGTGAGTTCAAAGTCAGCCTCAGCAACTTGGCAAGGCCCTGAACAATGCAGCAAGACCTTGTCTTAAAATAAAATATAAAAAAGAGATGAGGACATTGCACAGTGTTTAAATGGCCCTGGGTTCAATCCCTGGTATCAAAAAAAAAAAATCTGTTAAAGTAAAGAAGTAGGCTGGAAGGCTTTTCATATGATCTAGGAGGTTTTTGTTATTTTTAAATAGAACTTGAGCATACTTTTGTGCTTGAAGAGAAGAAATTTGCATAGAGACTGAGGGTATAAAATAAAATGATAAATATGATCATATGTAAATAACTATTGGGGACTTACTAAGTGTTTGGCACTTAGTAAATGAACAAAAGAGACAGAATCTCGAGCCTCTTAGATTCTAGCAGCTCAAGGTCATGGAGGTGAAGGAATGGATGGCCTAAGACAGAGGAAGAGAGATGGGGCTTGTACAGGAAGAAGATATTCCAGTTTTCTGAGAAAGAAGAGGTGAGGGGGACACAGATAACTCTGCAGGAAGCTGAATTTCCTTTGCCCTTTTGGATGGGGGTCATCTGTTGCATGGGAGAGGGGTGACTAAGAAAGGCAGAGTTAGGAAAGAAAGGTAAGAAGCTGACTGAAGAGACACAGGCAATTTTCAGACAGAATCCAGGGTCTAAATGAAACCAAAGAACATAAATTTGTGAAGCCCCAAATCCCTGCAGTTGTTTGATACAGGCTCAGAGAAGTTGCTGCATGCTCCCTTATTCCAAGTTCACTCACTGTAGTCACTTTGATGGGACAGTAGTGAGAGACCCAGGAGTGAAGACCCAGAAGCTTGCATTGAGGATGCGGAGGTCTGATCCAGCCCCCAGGAAAAGAGTGTCATGGTCCAGGGTTGCTGGATTATGCAACGGGACACCACTGCCACGTTTATGTTGACTTTGATCTAAGTGACTCCTTAGGTCCCCTAGAAACACTCTAATGCATGTATTGGGGCCACTCAAGATGAATTCCCATGAGGTTATTTTATCCTGTGGAAAATATTTTGAGATATTAGTCTATGAGTTTCCTTTTCTCGTTGTAATGCCCGTTCCCTTTCTTTGTCCTTACTCAGGCAGGCAGCAGACCTTGTGCTCAATGCCTTGGGGACATATGTGACCCAGTAGGAGGACAGTAGCCACCAGGGCTTTCTATCCTGGTGGATTGGCTCACAGAGGTGGAAAATCACTGAATGCATGAGTTTCTAGGGGCTGTCACAACCTGGATGGCTTAAAACAGCAGAGATGTACACATGTATCATCCCACAATTCTCTGGGCGGGGGACCGAAGCCAAGGTGCGCAGGGCCATGCTCTCTCTGATGGCTTTGGAGAGTCCTTCCTGCCCCTTTCAGCTTCTGGGGTTTGCCTGCAATCGGTGGTATTTCCTGCCTTATTGATGCCTCAGTCACTCACATGGCCGTTTTCTCTCTGTGTCTTCACGTTGTCTCTTCTCTGTGCATGTCTCTCTCTGTGTCCCTTATCACAGAAAGGTCCACCCTTATGGCCTCATGTTAACTTGATCACCTCTGTGAAGACCCTGTTTTAGTAAAAGTCACATTCTTCAGTCCTAGAGGTCAGGTCTTCTACATATCGTTCTTAGAGGTCATGTTCAAGCCATAACACTGGGCTCCACTTCCTCTCTGTGCTGAGGGCTTCCTGGCATTGCAGATAAGAAACCAATAAGACCCAAGAAAGAAGATGGGGCATCCAGGTTGAGAGACCACAGGACGTGTAGGATGGGAGTGGCTGTATCAACAGGGTCACCTTGGGGCCAATCTGCATGGGCTGAGATCTCTTCCCCACTCAGATGCCCTGACACCCTGGAGATTTGAGTCAGTGGTACAAACATGGACTTAGAGGGTGTTTACCTCTCAGAGAAGTGAGGTTCACCATTAAAAGTCAAGAGAGAGAATGAAAGTGCGTCTCTTGTACAGTTATATCCGTGGGCTACATATCCATGGATTCCACCAACTGTGGACCAAAAATATTTTTTAAAAATCGAATTTGTACTGAACATTAGAGTTTTTCTTCTTGTCATTATTTTCTGAACAATACAGCATTTCAGCTCTTTTTTATTTTGGGGGTGCAGGTACCAGGGATTGAACTCAGGGGCACTCGACCACATCCCCAGCCCTATTTTGTAGTTTATTTAGAGACAGGGTCTTACTGAGTTGCTATACGCCTCGCCATTGCTGAGGCTGGCTTTGAACTCTCAATCCTCCTGCCTCAGCCTCACGATCCACTGGCATTATAAGCGTGCGCCCCTGCGCCCAGATAATTACAGCTCTTTACAAAGCATTTACGTTGTGCTCAGTACTATAAGCAATCTAGAGATGATTTAAGGTACACAGAAGGCTGGGTGTGGGTTACAGGCAACATTAGATCACTTTACATAAGGGATTTGAGCATTCAGATTTGGGTGTCCTCAGAGGGTCCTGGAACCAATCCCTACAAATACTGAGGGACAGTTATATATCTGATCGTGTGACCCATATTGATGCCATTGCTCCCCTCAGACACTGCCCCTCCCCCCACATCAGAGCTGTCATTACTGCCTGTACCTCTAGGCCCAGGCTCTCCCCAAGCCAGATACTGATCATGTCAGCAGTCACATTTTGCAGAATCCTTTCTCTCTGTCTCTCTCTCTCTCCTACAGTTCTTTTTGTTCAGTACAGCCAGTATCAATAGCGATAAATGTCGCATTAAAGAAACCTCCTGCATTGTTGAAAGGAGCAAATGGTGACTTATAAATAACTTGCCTAGTCACTTTATCTTTCTTGTATTTGTCTCCTTTCTCTCTCTCTCTCTCTCTCTCTCTCTCTCTCTCTCTCTCTTTAAATATCTTTTATTGTCTACATACCATTGACAGAAGCAAAGAGGAAAATAATACATAAGAAAGAATATAATTTCATAATCATAGAATGCTTTCAGAGATGGAGAACATGCAGTCATTTTCTAGAGTGAAAAGCAATTTTCTCCAAATGTAAGTTGTATCTTACGGTTCACTGTTTTACTGTTTTCACTCTCCCCAGGAAAATAAACCCCAATGTGCCAACCTTGCTTAAGGAGTTAATTTGGGAACCCAGCCACTCAGCTCATCCCCTGTCATTGGTTCACAGAACGAAGCTTCCTCCTGCAGCAGTCAATATCTGGAGGAACCCTAGGCCCTGGTCTCTACCCCTACACTGCAACTGTGATCTTGAAATGGAAACAAACTTAGGACCTCAGTTTTGCTTATCAGAAAACTTTTTTAAGAAAATCAGGTGTGCAGCCGGGGGTGGTTGCCGCAGTCTGGCTGCAGCAAAATAACCGGGGGGTGACGAACAACTTGTGTAGATTGATACAGCAGGAGTGGGAGCCATTTATTGTAGGACAGGAGTGGTATTTATACATTCCACACAGCTTATCTTAATTAACATAAACTAGATACAGCAGTCAACCAATAAGGAATCTCCACACTTAATGGCTCACTGGCGTTACTTCACAAACCACTCCCTCGGGCAAAATGCCAGGTGCCATCTTGACTTGTTTATAGACCCTAACAGATGGTGGCACACACCTATAATCCCAGTGGCTTGGGAGGCCGAGCCAAGGAGGATTGTGAGATCAAAGCCAGCCTCAGCAATTTACTGAGGCCTTTAGCAACTTAGTGAGATGCTATCTCTAAAAATATATATATATTAAAAAAGAGGGGCTGGAGATGTGGCACAGTGGTTGGTATCCTGGAGTCAATTCTCAGTACACCCCCCCCCCCCGAAAAAGAAAAAGTTTCAGGTGTGCGTTCTTTTCTTCAGTGGTTCTTTGTCAGATATTGAGTATGTACTATGTGAAAGCACAGAAATAGGTGCTAGGGATATGGTAGAGTTTATATATAGCTCATCTAGGAGTATAGACATAAACATTAAATTGCAACCTAGATAAATGCTAGGAAAGGGAGGTTCCTGGTGTTATATGAATGCATAAAAGGGAACTTCGAGCTAGTTAGGGATTCAGGGAAAACTTCTCCAAGGAAGGACCTTTCAGGTGGTCATATGAAAGACTAACCAGTAGGTGCAGAGTGGCATGATGAGGTGGGAGGTAGACATGGCCAAAATGTGGGCAGATGCAAGCCTTCCATGATCAATGCCTGGCCTTTATCCTGAGCAATTGGGAAGCCTGTTTTAAGTGTGTGTGCGCACAGGTGAGTTCATCCACGTATGTCAACCCCCCGTAAGAGGAACCATGATAATCTCTCTCTCTCTCTCTCTCTCTCTCTCTCTCTCTCTCTTCTTTTTTGGTGGTGCTGGGCTTTAAATGCAAAGCAAGCAGTCTACCAACTGACCTATATCCCTGATAAACAGTATGTCTAAATTCTTTGAGAGTCTAATGGTAAGGACAGTTTTTTTGTTTATGAGGTCCTTATGTGTGTCATCGGGTTCATGATCAATCTGCAGAGAACTGAAACTGAACTGCAATCAGCATAGGAACACTCTGCAAGATTGCTTTTAGAGAAAGATATAGTTTTTAGTAAAATACAGGCAGATAAGTCAATAGCTATGTAGATTAACTAGAGGCATGCGCATCAAAATACTATCTTTGAGTTATGGGATTGGTGGGTGATTTTGTTTTTGCTACATTTTTTATTTTTTAAGATTTCTGGAAGTTATTTTTAAAATCTCCCTAAACAGAACTGGGAATAGGTGAGTGGCAGAGTCACAGTCACCAGGAATGCGTGCCCTTTCAATCAGGTAACTGTGAGGGCTGGGCTTCAAAGGAATGGAGGGAGGCAGGTGCTATAGACTTAATTGTGTTCCCCCTCAAAGTCGTATGTCGAAGCTGCAGGCCCCAGTGTTGTTATATTTGGAGAAAAGAAGTAATTAAGACTCAGGTTAATTGATTCACCCCAGTATGGTTGTATTTGGAGTAAAACAGTAATGGAATGAAGTCCTGAGTGTACAGTCCTGATCTGGTAGGATTAATGTTCATGTAAGAAGAGGGGAAATACCACCCAGACTCACCGGCTGCACCGTGTGTTGGTCTTACCTGCCCGCCTCTGTCCACCGACACCTGCATCCCCTCCCCGACACACTCCAGTTGTTAGAGTTTAGAGATGGTGTCCCCCAAAAGCTCATGTGCGAGACCATGCAAAAAGGTTTGGAGGAGAAATGATTGGGTTACAGCCTTGACCTAATTAGGGGATTAATCCCCGATGGGATCAACTGAGTGGTAAAGGAGGCAGGTGGGGTGTGGCTGGAGGAAGGGGTTCATTGGGGGCATGGCTATGGGGTATATATTTTATCTGGTGAGTGGAGTCCCTCTCCCTCCTTCCTTATCATCATGTGAGCTGCTTCCCTCTGCCACACTCTTCTGCCATGTTCTGCCTCACCTCGAGCCCTAAGGAATGCAGCCGGCCTTCTATGGATTAAGACCTCTGAAACCGTGAGCCCTCAAAATAAACTCGTCCTCCTTTACAATTGTCCTGGTTGGGTCCTTCAGTCACAACAGTGAAAAAGCTGACTGAAACACAAGTCGCCCTCCCTAGCCAGCTCCCATCCACATCTTCTGGTCTTCCACTGGCTTCTCCCCGGGAGTGTTCCATAGAGTGTGGGAATCCTCCAGCCCCATTCCTAGGCCCTGTGGGCATCAGGCAAGCCAGAGAAAGACACCTCCCCTTTGAGACACTCTAGCCACCTGCTGTCAATAACGTGTATCACCATATGGGCCTCCCCTGGACACTCCCTGACTGCCAGGCTTTTTGCTTTGGAAGTCCCCTGTATAAAAAGGAGGTGAATGCTGTGATCAAAAGATTCTGAATTAAAATGTGGGCTGGTAGGGGCTGGAGTTGTGGCTCAGTGGTAGAGCACTGGCCTAGCATGTGTGAGGCCCTGGGTTTGATTCCCAGCATCGCATATATAAATAAATTAATAAAATAAAGGTCCATCGACATCTAAAAAAAAAAATGTGGGCTGGTATTTTTATTGTGAGTGGGCCTCTCTGCATGCCACAGATGGTTCTAGTTTCATTCATATTTCATCTGCTTGAGTGTATGTGGTTTGGGGAAAATAAAAACAAAGTGATCTTTGTGTCTCCAGTTTTGCCTTCAATATTTAGAGATTGTATTTCCACGAGTGCCTCTGAGATGTAAGTAGATAGCATCGGTCCCCGCCAAGGCGCGTTCCAGCTCTCTGCAGAGTGGGGACTGGGGTGGCAGATTCCCATTAGCAAGTTGGCACCTCATCCTCTCTTCTCCCCAGTGGGCCTTGGAGGAAGCTGAATGCTAAGGTATTTCCCCAGAGGAATGTCTCCCGCGCATAGCACTTTTACATTTTGATCAGGAGTGTCACATGTCCCCAGCCATAACCGACCATATCTCTGCGCCAGCCTTGACGCTGGTAACTGACATCAGATGAGCTCATCACTTCTGGCCATAAATCTTTCAAAAGATTAGAGGGAGGTGCAGAATCGGGCACCAGAGGGGTTAGCAGACATGGGGAGCGACAAAGGCTGCTCAGGTTCCCCGTAAAATTAAGAAACCATCAGAAATGGCCAGAAGTCCCATAATGGGCCGGGTCCATCTCATTCAGATCTGCTGACAGTGTCTATCAGTCCCTTCCCGTCTCTTAAAGAGATTAAAAAAGGGTTGTTGAATAGAAATAGTCATTTCAAATACCTCCCCTGCCAAATATATCTCCTCTGGAGAAATCAGATCTCTTAGTGTCACTTGGCTGCTTAAAAACCCCAGATGGCTCCCAGAGTCTCAGGGAAAAAGCACCAAGTTCTCAGCAGACAGGTACCTTGCTCCCCTATCTCCTTGTTGTTTCTCACTAACACCTGGATTACGAGGGACTCCTCGGCACTCAGGTATTTTAATACCACACATCTTTGCTGATGCTGTTCCTGACTGTTGCAATGCTATTCCACGTGCTCTGGGCCTGGCCTCTGCCAGCTCACCCTTCAAGTCTGACTCCCTCCAGGGCAGACCCCAGCGAGGAAGTTAATCTTGCCCACCTGTGTTATAAGAATCCCTTTGCTACTGTTTGCTCATGTCTGCTCCTTACTGGGACTGTGTGCTCCACTCTCAATAGAACTATAAGAAAGATGTCCCCACTCTGCAGAGAGCTGGAACGCACCTTGGCGGGGACTGATGCTATCTACTTACATCTCAGAGGCACTCGCAGAAATACAATGTCTAAATATTGAAGCAAAACTGGAGACACAAAGATCACTTTGTTTTTATTTTCCCTAAACCAATATGTGGGTGTATTCTTTAACTCCCTGGAACCTAGTAGGGGTTCAGGGAGCATTGCTTGATTAGATGAAATGCAATAGAATACATTTTATTTTTTAAAATATTTTATTTGTTCTTTTTAGTTACACAGGACAGTAGAATGTATTTTGACATATCACACATACATGGAGTATAACTTCCCATTCTTGTGGTTGTACATGATGTGGAGTTTCACTGGTCGAGTATTCATATATGAACATAGGAAAGTAATGTTCGATTTATTCTACTGTCTTTCTTACTCCTATCCCCTCTCCCTTTCCTTCATTCCCCTTTGTCTAATCCAATGAACTTATATTTTCCCCTACCCCTGCTTATTGTGTGTTAGCATCCTCATATCAGAGAGAATATTTGGTCTTTATTTTTGGGGATTGGCTTAGCATGATAGTCTCCAGTTCTATCCATTTACCAGCAAATGCCATTATTTCATTCTTCTATATGACTGAGTAATATTCCATTGTGTATATGTACCACATTTTCTTTATCCATTCATGTGTTGAAAGGCACCTAGATAGGTTCCATAGCTTAGCTGATGTGAATTGAGCTGCTATGAACGTTGATGTGGCTGTGTCATGATAGTATACTGATTTTAAGTCCTTTGGGTATATACTGAGGAGTAAGATAACTGGGTCAAATGGTGGTTTTATTCCAAGTTTTCTGAGGAATCTCCATACTGTTTTCCAGATTGGTTTCACCAATTTGCAGTCCCACCAGCAATGTATGAGTGGACATATTTCCCATGTGCTTGCCAGCAACATTTATTGTTACTTGCTAGAATATATTTTAAAGGAGAGCTGATATACTGTGAAATCCATAAAAGAGGGATAAGAACCCATGACACATTTTGAAAGAGTATAGAGCAGGTTTACATAATTGTTAAGTACTCTGAATAAACAAACTGTAGAATTCTTAAGGGAACAAACCTGCAATATTTTACTTGAATTTTTTTTTTATTAATTCATTCAACAATTTGCTTATTTAAGTCCTACTATATCCTAAGCATTGTTCTAAACACTGGGTTTCATCAGCAAACAAAATCAATAAAAATTCCTGCTCTCAAGGAACTTAACATTTCAGAACTCAGAGCATAGTAATTAGTGTGGGCTGAGTTCAGATGCTCATTTCATCACTTACTAGCTGTGTGACCTTGGGAAAATAGCTTAACCTTTCTATGTTTTAGTTTCTCACCTGTAAAATGGAGGTAAATCATAGTGCCTACCTCATAGAACTATAAGAAAGATGACACTTAGAATAATTTTTGGCATATAGTGCACATTCAAAAAAGATTATTTATTATGAACTGATGGATCATTTTCCCACTGAGAAAAAAGAAGGACTCCATATTTGTCTGTTATTCTCATCTTTCTCTCATGTTGTCCCCAGACCTAAGTAGCCCGTGAATACCTGTGTGTGCACATCTCTGTTTCTGAGTGAGTCTGCAGCCTGGTATTCTGTCCTCCACCCTCTTCCTACTCCTTGTCTTTTCCCTTGATTGACACTTATCTTCAAGCTTAGAATCATTCTGACCAGGAAGCCCATGGATACAGAATCCAGAGCAGCATGAAGCTGGGTTCATCACAGATGGCTTGTCCGGGTGGATTTACCAACACCGTATTTATGGATGAATTATTCAGGTGAGTTCTCCATCTTGCATCAACCTCATTACTCAACTCCATGCTCTCCAGGTACAGCTGGAGGAACATCCTGGGTAGTTTCATCGAGAATGGAAAATTCTCTCTCAACTGCCCAGCACGAAGTCTTGTCATTTAGTTTCTCCCTCTCTCAGTGGGAGGGAGAAATGGAGCTGGTGGACAGAACTGCCCCCATCCGGTCATAGTGAGAATTAAATGGGGTGATTACGCAAAGTCTCCAGTACAGTGCCTGGGATACAGTAAGTATTCAATAAAGGACAACAACTAGTGTTAATTACTACTTTGTTTTTGTAACTCAGAGTCTAGCTGTTGTCTGGTCTAATTGCTGACTCCATGGTATGGAATTTTACTGGCAACTCTGAAAAGGAGAAAGTATTGAAGCAAATATCTTTCTTAGGATTAGCTGCTTCCTAAACCATGGCAACAGACTTCAAAACAATCTGCTGTGTTCTACCCCAAATTCCTTTCTTTCTTCCTCAATAAACACTCAGGAGGGTATCCGTGGAGGTCAGTCAGGTGAGACTGTAATAACAAACGATGTCCAAATCTCAGTAGCTTAAGTCACAGAAGAAGTTTTATTTCTTGTACATGTTATGAACAACTGCCAGAGGTTGGTAAGGGGGCTCTGCTCCTGAAGCCCCTCATTGACCCGGGGACGGCAGGACAGCTGTTAAGGTTATCCATGGCCAGAGGGAAAAGAACTGGATGGTTCCAATCCAGCAAGTAGGTGCTTTAGTGCCTGCAGGCGGCACTTGTCACTCTGTCCACCAGCCAGTGAACACGCTGGGTACCTGTCCACCCACACCCAGGTGAGCTGGCAGTGCAATTTCAGGAAGGGAGAGATCTGGCCATATTTGATTGGGATGATGATGACAGGATACTAACCATATGAAAAGCCCCAGGCTGCTTTTTCGCTGCTGTGACTTAAAAAACCCAACCAGAGGGCCTGGGGTTGTGGCTCAGTGGTAAAGCGCTTGCCTAGCATGTGTGAGACACTGGGTTCGATCCTCAGCACCACATAAAAATAAATAAATAAAATAAAGGTAATGTGTCCATCTACAACCAAAACAATACCAAAAAAAACCCAGAACAATTGCAGAGGAGGAAAGTTTATTTGAGGGCTCATTGTTTCAGAGTTCTTAGTCCATAGAAGGCTGGCTCCATTCCTTGGGTCTTGAGATGAGGCAGGACATTATGGTGAGAGAGCATGGCAGAGGGAAGCAGCTCACATCATGATCAGGAAACAGGAGATACTCCAGTTTCCAGATATGAAATATATACCCCATAGCCGCACCCCCAATGAACCACTTCCTCCAGCCCCACGCCACCACTAGTTACCACTCAGTGACCACCCAGTTAATCCCCGTCAGGAGATTAATTCACTGACTGGGTTGAGGCCCTCACAACCCAATCATTTCTCCTCTGAACCTTCTTGCATTATCTCACACGTGAGCTTTTGGGGGACACCGCATCTAAACAATGACCTGGGCCCAGTAAAAGCACAATCCATAAGCTCTGACCTTGGTCCCCAGGTTACTTGCACTCTGGTAGGAGAGCCAAGGGACCACAGAAGACAGAAGATGGCAGACACTATTTCTGAGCCTTCCGCAGGGTTCCATTGAGCCTGGAGGCTGAAGAAAGTGATTAATTCCCACAGCGTGGCCGTGGACATGGAAGAAATTCATGACTGTGGGTCTGGCAGGGACTGTAAAGATGTTATTTGGGAGATGAGAACCAGGGCAGTAATAGCTCGTCATTTTTAAAGTCCCAGTGAAGGCTGTCATCATCAAGCCCATCATTTATTCAAACATCTATCTGTCAGTGCGATGGTACCAGTAAGCAGTAGACGTAATGCTGCCCTCAAGAAGAGCCTGGGAACCAGGAGACCCATGCAGATCAGGCACACAGAGAGGACGGGATGTGCTTGGGACAGACACACACCTGATTCAGTTGGAGCATCATTTGTTTTCTCCACCACAGATGTTTTCTGTGCATAGTGGGGTGCAAGAAAACAGGGACAGGAACACGAGGAAGCACAGAAATGTGGAGGTCCGGGCCCTGTCCCCCAAGTGCTTGTAAAATATCTACACATCTAAGACAGAGATATGGAGACAATATAGCAATCAGAAGACAGCATTAGTGCCTAAGCAATGGCTTCAGCCAGGTGCTGTGGCGTCTCGGGAGGGAATGCGCGCTCCCCTGGCCAGAGAAGCCCAGGAGGGAAAAGAGAGGAGCGGGGCTCTCTTTTGCTGAAGGATGGATAAGTTTTTGGTTGGTGGCATGGTAAATGGCACCTGCAAAGTGTTCAGGAAGGAAAATGAAAGGCTCGAGGATGGTTTAACTGGAGGGAGGCTTTGTATAGTGTAGGTGAGGGGTAGTTAGGAAGGTGGGAACCCACTGAAGAGAAATGTAGTTCCCAGCTTAGAATTCATCCAAGAGGCAGTGAAGGCCACGGCAGGGGTGCAAACTAAGACTTTTATGATGCACTAACCACTCAAGGGTGGGGCCTCTATTAATATATGTGTCAGTGTATTTTATTTATAATAATAATAATAGTAATTGTTACTAATAATAGTAATTATTATTATTATTATTTTGGTACTGGGACTGAACCCAGGGGTGCACAGCCACTGAGCCACATCCCCAGCCCTTTTATATATTTTATTTACAGACTGGGTCTTGCTGAGTTGCTTAGGGCCTCGCTAAGCAGCTGAGGTTGACTTTGAACTCACAATCCTCCTGCGTCAGCCTCCCAGGCTGCTGGGATTACAGGCGTGCACCATGGCAGCCAGCAGTGTATTTTATCTTTACACCAACCCTCAGAGGTTAACGGGGATAATGCTATTTGTAAAGGAGGAAACAGAGGATCAGAGGTGTCCTGGGAATAAGAAGAAGAGCTGGAAATGAGACCCAGAGCTGTCTGGTGTTAAAATCTGCCTCTGCTATTGTGCCACACTGACTGTGGCAACCACAGGGTAGAAACAAGATGTAATTACGCATGTTAGGAAGATCAAGGGCACCATGGCTTAGGGAAGAGAGGCCCTTGGCAGGGAGATTGATAAAGAGGCAGTTTCAGAAATCCAGATTTTGGTAAGGGCCTGAATTGAGGTGATCATGGGGGAAATAGGGGCTACCACAAACCACAGGGAAGTCATAAGAAACTGCTGCGTTGGGAGAAAAGATGAGTTTGCAGACACAGTGAGCTTGGGGAAGACAGCCGTGTCGTTATTTGCTGTTGGGCTGGGATCAGTGGGATGCAAGTGAGCAAACACTTGTGCATTGTACGAGCTCAGGCGAGCGGCTTGATCCCCAGACCTCAGCTTCTCCCTCAGCTTCTCCAGGAGGATCCCTGCAAGGAGCAGGCGAGGCAGTGCACGGGAGGCCTGGACACGGAGCCCGAGGAGCAGAGTGGACCTTGTATTGGAGAGAGAGGGGCCAAAGCTAAGGAAGGTGCTGCCCACAGTTGTCCTCCTTGCTTAGGAATTCCTGCAGAGGTTGCCTCGTGAGCCCTGGAAATTCTGCCTACAGCTTCCATCCTGGCGTCTGTCTGATTGATCCTCTTGGGTTCACCCATCTGGACAGGGTGCCTGTACTTCTCTGCCTGTCCCACCTCTGTAGCATGGAGGAGAGTCTGGCCTGCCTTGTGGCATGGTGGATGTGGGACTTCTAGGGTCCCTGAAAGACAAAAGCAGCAGCACCCTCCTCGTCAGTCCATTATGCTTGTGGGGCTGGCTTCTAAGCTGCCTCTGCACATCACCCCATCACGCCATCTCCACATGGAGTAATTAAGTGTTCCATAGACACAGAGATTTGGAGAGAAGAGACTCTCAAACTGCAACCACCATCGCTACAAGGTCACGTCAACACTCTCTGTTCTTATCATACAGAAATATTATCTGATGCTGGAGAATTTCATAAACAAACTTGGATGCGCAATAAAAAAGGAAGTCCCCACGCTAGGCAGGCAATCAAATTTCTACATCTTAAAAGCCCCAATGAATTACATACATAGTAACCAGGTTTGTCCTCATAAAAGTCATTCTGCCATCCTCAAGCTCATCATAAAAAGATCTATATTAAAAATCAGCATCATGATGTCCATATAAGATTGAAGAAAAAAAAAAGAAATAATGTTAAGTTTGCTTCTCCTAGGCCTGGGGCAACCCTGGGCTGCAAAGCACGGCTCCCATGGATGTCGGGGTCACTGAAGGATCCCCATCAGCTAGTATTTAATCACGCTGATGAGTCCCTGAAACCATTCATTTCTGTGTATGTACACATGTATTTGGAAACCAAAGGACAATCAGGTGGAGATTTCTCTGTTGTGGGAACAGTATCTTCCTTGAACTCTCTAGCCTAGAAAATGTCTTGTAGTATCAAACTATTACCAGCTTTTATTTTATCCACACATACTTGAATTATTTTTTCAAAACTTGACATTAATTTTTATGGACATTTTCCTGTTACCATGGTCATCAGCCTTCCTTCCCTCCTTCCTTTCCTCTTCTCTCCTCTCCTCTCCTTCCTTTCCTTCTTTCTTTCTCTCCTTATCTTCTTTCTCAAAGCCAGAGAGTTTGATTCTGGGCCCTGGCCTGGGAGAGATCTTATGGCTTCATAGATTGACATCAGGAGTCCAGGACATGGAAGCTCCCTTCCTGAAGCTCACAGTCCTCCATGAAGGCTGCAGGACAGAAGGTGTCTAAGGTGGAGACCCAGCACTCTGGGGCCAGGGAGCCTGGACACTGGGACCCCTGCGTAACCATGGAGAGCAGAACCAGCTGCCCAAAGATGGCGCAAAGGGGAGAGAGGGGGCCTGGCCAGTGCAGGGCACGCTCCTGCATTCCCCTGGAAGGGAAGGCCTCCTTGACTCCCCTTCCACCACCCACCTTCGTTGTTCACTCGCCCTTAAAACCCAAAGGCCTCGTCCGCCTTCAAGCAGGGCAGGTGGACTTGACTCAGAGGCTCTGTGGTGTGGGAGGCTGTGTGTTGTTTCTTCAGGGCTGGCCTGACGTTTTTAAGAGGATGAGTTCTTTGCCTTGAAGACACTGGTAAGGTCACTTGTGTGAACTTGGGTGCCGTGTGAAGTGCTGCAGAGGTAGGTGGCTCGTGACCACAGCGAATGCCAAGTCCCCCTCCTCCTGGGAGCCTGTTGAGGGCAGAGCTGACGGTACCTCCCCACTTCCTGACCAGAGACAGGGACAAGTCTGCTCCCTGAGGGCTGGTGCCTCCACACTGGCAGAACCCACTGTTCCAGTCTAAAGGGACAGGGAAGTCTTTCTGGAATAGACACCCATGAACACTCTAAATCACACAGAAAAGGACAGGCAGGGAGACCCATCTCTGGAGCTCTGTCTTAGTTTATGAAAACTACTTAGACCAAGAGGGAGAGTCAGGCCTTAGACCAAGAGGGAGAGTCAGGCCTCAGTCCTTGAATCCCTGTCCTTGCCTTGGCCAGGTGCCACCCCACTCTGTTTTGAGCCACCCCTCTAGGGGCTGGGTGTGGACTGCTAAGCCTCATAGCCTAGTGAGGGGATAGGTCTGGCACTGGGAACTTCCCTGGCACCCCCACAGGGACAGACAGCCTGATGCAGATGAACTTCCCCCTCAGCTCTGCCGAAGATCCCACACAGCACCTGAGATGGGTGTGACCTGCCAAGATGCCAATCAACCTGCTGACAGCAAGACATCACAGAGCAAGACTCCACCCTTGAACCCTTACCCCTGCCTTTGATGTATCCCCTTAAATAAACCACCTGAGCCATCTTTTCTTTGTCTAGTCCCAGCTTTTGTGTGGACTGCATGTATCAGGGGGCTCCGCTTTTGTAAATATATTCCAGACTCTTTGTCTTTTGTTGTTCACTAATTATTTTAGACTTTAAGTTCTCAGGTGGCCTACACCTTCCTCAGCAGGAAGAAGAACCCTCCAGTGCGACACTGGCCGCTGTCCCTGTTACCACTCAGTCTCTCCAGCACTGGGTCACAAGCACGTCTCACCCCTGCTTCAGCTGTGAGCATGGACCACATCCAATGGCCGAATAAGCCTGGGTCATGACTGCAGCCCTTCCCCTCTGAGCAAGTCCCCTGAGTGTTCCCAGGGGAAATGGGAGGGGATGGATTTCTGTCGTCTGCTTGCTCTCGGGGGCCTGGGCGATTCCATCCTGTTTGAATGGAATGCTGGCTCAGAGTGAGCGAAAGCAGGACAAAATATTTGGATTTGAGGTTACCACAGAAAATCTATGACCCGGGGCTGCCAGATCTTTTTTCCACCCTGACTGCTTTCCCAGACAGTCCTTCTGAGGGCTGTCAGAGAGACTTGGGCTTCCAGAGCAGCTCATATTTTCTCTTTGTCATTTATGCCCATATTTACTGTCACCCAGACAGACTGGAGTGGGGGGAGCAGCCAGGTCAAGGAGAGAAGGTTGGTGAGGGCCTGAGGCCTGCAGCCTCCCCGTTCCCTCAGCATCAGAGGGGCCACCCTCCTGCCCTCTCTCCCAGTGCCCTCTGTACCTTGCTCCCTCTCTTCTCGCTTCTGAGCATCACAGCTTCCCAAGACACCATCTAAAGTTAAGAAAATAAGGGAAGGAGACATGAGAAGGGCACATTGCACCAAGCTTGAAAGAACTGGGATTCTGGGACCTGAAGAGAGCTAGCCAAGGCAGCCTGCTTATCATACTTGCTTTGGTGGGGTTTTTTTTTTTTTTTTTTTTTTCCACCAGGGATTGAATCCAGAGACATCTAACCACTGAGCCACATCCCAAGCCCTTTTAATTTTTTAAAGGGTCTCACTAAGTTGTTGAGGGCCTCACTAAGTTGCTGAGGCTGGCCTTGAACTTGCAATCCTCCTACCTCAGCCTCCCAAGTGGTTGCATGGCCAGCACACTCACTTTGATAGTAGTTTATTTACCCACTTTCTAAGCTGTTCACTGGCAGCTTCTACCAAAATATGCAGATATAATAAATAAATAAATAAATAAATAAGAATTAAGTGAATTCATGTATGAGGTACTGGAATCAGGGTGACTTCAGTCTTGGGCAGAAGGTAAAGGGTTTGGAAGAGATTTTTAGCTAAAAAAAATAACAAGCTATTTAATACCATTGAGTGCCCCTTTCTTCTCTGGCAAAACTCTGGTAATAATCATAGACCCTTGTTGGGTATTTGGTCCCAACCCAGCTAACTAAAGCAGTGCATTTAGGGAGGAAAAAACGGGGAGCCGAGCTCCTGGAGACTGCAATGGGGAGAAAGAAACTGGGCTGCGCTGGGTTGCACCACACGTTTATCCTGTGAGCAATGAGAAGCCACTGAAGCCTTGAGCCACTTGGCAATTTGGAGACATCACTCTTGTCTTGCTGGGATTACAGGCGTGCACCAGCTTGATGATTCTTAGGTGTTGTTTTCTGAGTGTAGGTATACAAACTTCAAGTGAAACTCCAAAACTCAGGATAGATTGAAGTAGAAAAAGACAACCAATAGGAAACAGTCGTGGGTCTGTTGTAAGAAAAATGATAGCCATGAAAATAACTTTCATTAGGTGGAGAGAGAGGTGGGGACAGATTCCAAAGCTTCTTGCTTGTATTACTTGAGTTGACCTGCAAGAATATCAGCTCTGTGAGGGCGGCGGCTTGGCTGGGTATGAATGAATCCTAAGCATCTAGAACTGGCCCATAGTAAGTGCTCAATAAGCATTTGATTAATGAATGGATGGTGGTGATATTGACCAAGGAAGGAAAGACAAGAATTACCACATGTTTTGGAATCATGATTGTGTTTCAAGTATGCTAAATTTGAGCAGTGTAAGGGTCATTTAAATGGAAATTTCGCATGTGGAACATGGAAGTTTGGGCCTCTACTCAGGAGATATATCTGGTTGCAGTAGAGTTTTGGAAATGTTGACTGGTAAGAGCTGGTCAAACTCACAAGACAGTCGAGATCCAACTGAGTGGAGAAAAAGAAGGGGAATGGGAAAATTTGGGTGATGACTAACCTTGGGGGTGGACACAAAGGATATAAGAAGAGCCAAGGAATGGAAAGAAGACAAAGGTGGTTTTTAAAAAGTAACTGGGGCTGGAGATGCAGCTCAGTGGTAGAGCACTTGCCCAGGACATCCGAGGTCTGGGTTCCATCTACAGTGCTACAACTCACCCCCGCACCCNCCCGGAAAAGCAAGCCTTTCCAAAACAAACAAACATAAGCCCCCAAACAATAGCAAAGAAAGAAGCAGTGGATATAGGATATAGTGAGTCTACCTGTGATCCCAGCCAGAGACCCAGGAGGCTGAGGCAGGAGAATCACAAGTTTGAGCCCGCCTTACCAATTTAGCAAAATCCTGTTTCAAAATTTAAAAATAAATAAATAAAAAGGGCAGGGGATATAGCTCAGAGGTAGACCATCCCTGGGTTTAATCCAGGTATCTGCTGCACCAAATAAAAGTCATATAAATAAATAGGAGCAGATAATCAAAGGAGTTGTGTTGTAGCCTCTGACAAATAACCTCAAGAGCAGAGTAGTAGTGCTAGCTGCTACAGAGGGCTAGGCTGGAAAAAGGATCACAAAGGGCTGCTTACCCTGGCATTAGGTGCCTTAGCGATGCAGTCCCCACCCCAATAATTCGCAAATAATCTCAAATAATTTTAACTAAATGCAAAACTAAGTAGGCTTATTTGTACAATTCCAAGGAGGTACTCTGTTCCTGATCTGTAATGGTCTTGCTCAGCAATAATACTATCAATTTAAAAATCATGCTAAAAAAATAAATAAAACTGTTCAGCTGGGTGCTGTGGCACACATCTATAATCGTTGCTATTTAAAATATACATCCTTTCTGTTTTTTTTGGAAAGTTGGTGGCACACTTTCATACGCAGGACCCAGTGGCTTAGGAGGCTGAGGCAGGAGGATCACAAATTCAAAGCCCTGTAAGGGTCATTTAAATAGAGTCATGTAAGGGTCATTTAAGTTGCCTGAGCAACTTATCGAGGCCCTAAGCAACTTAGCAAGACCCTAACTTGCAATAAAAAATAAAAAGGACTGGTGATGTTGCTCAGTGGTTAAGTACCCCTGGGTTCAATTCCCAGTACCAATGAATAAATAAATAATAAAAAGAAAACTGTTCAAATTCTAATAGCACTGTTCTCTTTTCCACTTTTCATCCATGTGATATTTTAGGTTATTTCTGTGGCTCTTAGAAGTGCTCTAATCCACACAATTTGGGATCAAGTTACCTCAGAAGTCCTTAAATTGGGTACATTCTTGCCTCTATTTCCATAGGAACTTGATATTTCTTTTTTCTATTTCTTTCTTTTTTCTTTTCTCTTAGGGACCAGGAATTGAACTCAGGGGTACTCAACCACTGAGTCACATCCCCAGCCCTATTATTATTTTTTTTTATATTTTATTTAGAGACAGGGTCTCACTGAGTTGCTTAACACCCGCTGTTGCTGAGGTTGGCTTTGAACCCATGATCCTACTGCCTCAGCTTCCCCAGCTGCTGAGATTACAGGCGTGCACACCAGCTTGATGTTTCTTAAATGTCGTTTTCTGAGTTGTAGGTATGCAAACTTCAAGTGAAACTCCAAAATGCAATGATTTCTTTCTTTTTTTTTTTTTTTTACAGCCCTGATTAGCTTTGTCTAAATGACTGGCTCAGCTCAGACAGTTGTATTAAAATCTTTCTAAAAAATGATAGAAACCAGAACATGCTATTTAACATATACATCCTTTCTGTTGTTTTGGAAAGTCGGTGGCACACTTTCGTACGCAGGACCCTCATTCTTGGGACCCTTTCATATGGATCATCAAGCGCTGCTCACACTTTTTTATACAAAAATTCATCTTCCAAAGCTCAGCTGCTCCACCGAGGCACAGCCCCGACGAAGGTTGCCCGGATTTGCAGCTCAGCAAAGCATTTGATTGATATAACACAGTATTCCTGTTCTTATAAATATTTTAAGTTGAAAAACCCCCTTTTGTTATTTTTCTCTCTGCCTCTAAGTATTCTTAAAATACTTCCATGAACTCTTCCCATAACAGAGCAGTTCTGACTTGAGTCACCCTGCGCCGGGTGATGGGGAAATGGCTCCTTGGCACTCTTGGTTTTTCATGACTGTTTAAAAACTGAGAGAATATGCAGAGCCATACCACTTTTAGGCAAATAGAAAAGTGCCTCTTTTCCTATAAACTATTCATCTTTTCTCCTTCCCGGTTCCAGATGTGGAAAAATTAACTAGAGCATTGGTTAAGAAGGCAGGGCTCTCAGCACACTTTCACACTCGGAGAGCCCAGCTTCCTTCCCAATTTCCAATTCCCTTCCCATTGTGGTGAGGAGCTGGAGTTTCTTTCAAGCATTGCTTCTTCTTCTTCTTTTTTAATTAGAAGATTATAATTATACATAGCACTTGGGTTCATTTTGACAAAATCACACATGCATGGAATTTGATTTCAGTCCCCATTACCCCCCCTTTCCTCCCCTCCTCCCCATTTCTCCCTCTTCTACTCCACTGATCTTCCTTTTACTCCTTTATTTATTTTTGATTGACATTTTCTACATATACAGAAAGGTGAGACTCCCTTTGGTATTTTTATAAATGAATATAACATGATTTTATTAAATTCATTCCATTTTCTTCCTCTTTTCTTTCCTTCCTCCCTCGCTCTTGTTCTCCTTCTTCTTCTCCACTGATCTTCCCTGTATCTTTATGATATCCCTCCCCCTCCACCTCTCCCCCCCTATTTTTCTCTAGCTTCCACATATGAGAGGAAACATTCCACCCTTGATTTTTCTGACTCTGGCTTATTTCACTTAGCATGATTTTCTCCATTTTCATTCATTTACTGGCAAATGCCATTATTTCACTCTAACTTATGGCTGAGTAAGACTCCATTGTGTGTATATACTATATTTTCTTGATCCATTCATCTGTTGGTAGGCATCTGGGTTGATTCTATAATTTGATTGTGAATTATGCTGCTGTAAACATTGTAGTGGATCTTATGGCTTAGAGTACTCTGATTTTAGTTCTTTTGGATAAATACTGAGGAGTAGGGTAGCTGGGTAAAATGGTGGTTCCATTTCTAATTTTTTGAGGAATTTCCACACTGATTTTCAAAATGGTTGTACTAATTTGTAATTCCACTGAAATGTATCAGTGTACCTTTTTCCCCACAGGCTCGCCAGCATTTATTTTTTTGTGTGTGTTCTTGATAATTTTGCCATTCTAACTGGAATGAGATGACATCTTGGTATGGTTTTGGGTTGTAGTTCCCTGATTGCTAGAGTTGTTGGACATTTTTTCATAAATTCGTTGGACATTTGTGTTTATTCCATTTGAGTAATTTCTGTTTAGTTCTTTTGCCCATTTATTGATTGACTTATTTGTTTTTTCAGCATTGTTTTTTTTTAGTTCTTTGTATATTTTGAATATTAAGTAGCTGGCAAAGATTATTTCCTGTTCTGTAGGCTTTCCTTTCATACTCTTAATAATTTTCTTTGCCGTGCAGCAAAGCTTTTTAATCTGATAGCATCCTACTTATTGATTCTTGGTTTTATTTGAGTTAAGGGGTCTGTTGAGGAGTTCAGTGCCTACACCTATATGATGAAGCATTGACTCAATGTTTTCTAGCAATTGTAAAGTTTCTGGTCTACTTCATAAGTCTTTGATCCATTTTGATTTAACTTTTGTGCAGGGTAAGAAGTAAGGATCTAATTTCATTCTTCTACATATGGATATCCAGTTTTCCCAGCACCATTTGTTAAAAGGCTGTCTTTTCTCCAACATATAAGTTTGGCACCTTTTTCAAGTATAATATGGCTGTAGGGATGTGGATTTGTCTCTGTGTTTTCTATTCTATTCCATTGGTCTTCATGTCTATTAGGCCAATTCTAAAGCATTACTTCTTCTATGAAGAGTGCTGTGACTAATTCCAGTCCACAAATTTCCTTTCTTCCTTGTTTTCTTCCTGCAGAGAAAGAGACAGACAGAGAGAGAGAGAGAGAGAGAGAGAGAGAGAGAGAGAGGCTAACTTTCCCTCCTTACCTTTCTGTATTGTTTTCTATTTGCTTGTTCATCCTCTTATTAACTTATTAAATCCTCCAGAAAAAGGATCTCATCTTTCTTTTGTTTTCCATTTCAAAAGATATAGCTAGGGATAGACTATCTAGGCATAAGAGAAGTGTTTAATCAGCACTTGTGGATGAAGGTCACGTTAATAGAAAACTGGACATCAGGATCTGCGGTTGTACCCCTTTATTCTGACTAAACATTTTTTGTTATGAAGTTCTTACTCCAAGTTTTAGAAGAAATTCATGAATTCTCCAAAACTGGTGTGTTCTTATGTGAATGTGCATGTGTATGTTCTTGTGAATGTGTGTGTGTGTGTGTGTGTGTGTGCGTGCATATTCACTCATCTTTGACCTTCATCAGATTCAAAGGGATCCAAGATCCTCAATGGCTTAGGGAATGGGCGCCCTCCTTCATGGTACCAGCAGATGCAAAGATTCAGCACTTCTTTTGGAACCAGGCAAGAGGACACTTACAGACACAAGGACTTATCATTAATATCCTTAAGGGTAGGTAGGATGGAAGACGGAGAGCTGAGTCAGCCAGGAACCAAAATCCAGTTTGGTTGGAGACTGGAATCTCCATATATGTGAATCTCCCTCTGTGGTCACTAATGAGAACCCAGACAGCTAGTGTGTTTGGCATGACCTTCACCAGCATCGTGCCTCTGTTGGGTTTTTTTTAGACTCTCTTCCCGTTGTGAATCCTGACATCTGTGATTTCTTTATTATATTCTGGCTGTTCACGGCTCCCATGGAGGCAAACACTCAGGAATCAATGTTCTAGAGAACGGAGAAAAGGAGTTGGAAAAAGGGAAGAAAGAGATAAGAGCATAAAGATAGCAGCATGCGAAACTAGCCCCCAGATATGAACAGATTCCATGAGGTCTTCCTATGTTGCTTCAAGGGAAAATAATTCACTAACTGGAAACAGAAAGAAGAGTGATTTTTAAGTGCATGTTTCAAATAAATTACCTTAATTCATTAATATCCATATTTTTAATGAACACTAAGGGCCGCTGTGAATCACTTCTCAGCTGATCCATTAGGAGACTTGTGTGGATTTGAGTGGAATTAAGAGAGAGAGAGATTGAGAGATCTGTGATGCTGAAGGTGGGCAGCTCTTCTCCGACAGGTTTGAGTGCCCTCTAACTCCATGAAGAGAGGGACTCAAGCTCAGCTGCAGGGACAGCCCTTGGTTAAGAGGGGCTGAGTTGAGTCCTTCACCGAGTGACTGCCTCATAGAAAATTTGCACTTGGTGATTCACTCGTTGCCATGGCAACCACTGGAATGCAGAGGAGTACATTGGTTCATTTTTACAATTATTCTATTATTTATACTGAGGCATCTCTGAGAAGATGATAAATTTCTGGGGAGAAACCAGAAATCTATCCCTTAGACAAAAGAAACAATTAACACAAGCTACCCTAAACTGGAAATACATATTTGCTAATCACTAGGAGTGTAGTCTCTTTCTACGGAGCCTTGAGGGAATTCATCAATACCCCATGGAATTTTCTGCTAGCCACAAAATAAAGGAGTTGGCAGGTCTCACTTATCAAACCCAGTTCTTAGTAGTCTGCAGACCTTTCTTCTTTGCCAGATCTTATTCTTTATCTGTTCAGGGTTCTCTCACAGTGCATGGATCATTATACTTAATTACCTAGAATATGTCACCACATGCAAAAAGTAAGGTGGCTTTTTATAAACTCCTCTGAGAAGACTTCTTGCAGGACTCCTGAAAACATAATGCAGCTTAAAATGTAATGAATTTTGTTTTCACAAATCCAGCAAAACAAATGAGTAGGCAAACACACAAGCAGGCAAACAAGCAAATCCCCAAACCTTTGACATTTAGTGTGGATAATTTAGTACGTCTCTAACTCTTGTTGGTTTGATTCTAAGGATTTTGAGTAAAAGGTATAGGAATGGAGGAAATTTCCTGGGGAGAAATAGAAAGTGAGAAAAGATTCCATTGCAAGTGGTAGAGATACATAGGTCAAGGATCTTTCTTGAAGAACATTGACTATTACATAATTGCATGTAAACAATATGTATAACTACTTGTATATTTAATACATACATGAAACATATTATGTATATAATACGTAATGTATACTAAAACTAAAACCATTCTGCCTGCATTCAGCAGAAATGTGATTTGTTAAAGGACTATTCTTCCTAGAATTGTTCCCCAGAACTGTTGGTAGAGCAAAGGCAACACTTTCTTGGGCAATGCCCCCAATCCCACATTAGAAATAACCAGGTGAGTTACCTTTGCTATTGTTGCTCCACACAGAAAATGAAAAGAACTTGACTTTCTTGTAGCTCCTACTGCTCTAGGACCAATGTTACTTCTGAGCCAAGAGCTTGCCTTTGTAACTCCTGCTGCACCTGAAAGATGGCACCAAAGAAGGAAGCTGTAGGCTCATGGGGAGTCATTACTGAAACCCGGGTCTCAGGGCTGCATCTTAGCTGAGGAGGAGACTGGGAATTGGGGTTCTGAATTCTGCATTGATGAGGAACAATTCCTAATGTGGGATTTCCCTTATCAGAGAAAGGCTATTTAAATGGTCACTGGCAACCAAGAATCTAACAGAAGTGCTTGTAGGTTATTGGGAGTAGACAGAACTTGGTACATGTAAACATGTAAAGGAAAACCAATTCAAATGAGGCTATGAAGAAATTTATGGACTCACAGAACTAAAACAGCCAGGTTCCTAGAGGCTTCTGTTGTGGTTGGATCCAGAGACTCAAGGGGTGTTATCATGTAACAATCTATCCATCTCTTGTCAGATTCCTTCATGTGGACAGTATAATGGTTCCCGGCAGCCCAGGACTCACATGCACCCTGGTAGAATCATTAGCAGAACTAGATCATGCCCGCAGGTTCAGACAGAAAGGCTGGTGGAGGAATTTGATTAGTCCATCTTGGCTCCCATGCCTGCCCTTGAACCAATCACATGCCAGAAGATTAGAGTTGCATCCCTTCCCTGTGGGCTCGGGGTACGATCAGCTCCACTCCCAAATTATGGAATATGTCCCCACAGATCAAAGGCATGTCCTGGATCCACCACTTACTAGTCACGTCATCTTGGGCAAATCACTTAGTTTCTCTGAGCCTCAGTTTCTCATTTGTAAAATAGGAATAATAAGAGTGTCTATTTCATAGGGTTGTTTCAATAAGGTTAATACAAGGTTTAAAAGAATTCCTATTTGAGAAGTAAAGGTAAAATGCCAGAATTTTAAAATAGGATGTAAATATTTACTTTTGTAATCTTATCCTGTCAGAAGAAGGAAGAAGAAATGACTGGTGAAACACACATTTTTCAGGGTGTGATGGTGCATGTCTGCAATCCCAGCTACCCAGAGGAGGCTAAAGCTGGAGGCCAGTCTGGTCAAAATAGTAAGACCCTGTCACAAAATAAAGAGGGCTAGTTGTGTACTTCAGTGGTAGACGCCCCTAGGTTTAAGCCCCAGAGCAAGAAAGAGGAAGGAAGAAAGGAAGGAAGGGGAAACCCACACGTTTCTACTGTACCCGGAATCAGGCAGTTCAAAATGTGAGTCTGAAACTTACAAAGAGGTCTAGGCTAGACTGCTGAATGTGGGACTTCTCTCCATAACCCAAAGAAGAGAACAGAGACTATAACACCCCAAGGAAAAGAGTATGGTCAGGGAGAAAGAGGAAGAGGGGAGAAGAAAGAACTGGGTTTGTATGCATGTAAAGGAAAGCCAATTTAAATGAGCCTATATAAGTGCTTTATAAGTGAATGAAACTTAAAATATTAATGTTTTTCACATCTTACCCCATTCAGCAGAAATGCAAACTGCCAGTGTTAAATATGCTCTTTTTTAAAAAGCCACATTACTATCTCAGGTCTAAACACTTTCTTGAGTTCCTCTGAATTCTCTACACTTCAAGGATTTAAAAAAGATACAGATCATTTGACTACATTAAAATCAAAGATTTTTAGTTCAAATGAAGCACACTATAAAGTGAACAGAAGAATGACAGGTTGGAAATAAATATAATATCTTAAACTGATCAGGATTAATATCTAGAATATGAGGAACTCCCCAAATTGAAAAAAGTAAAGGATGTGAATAGGAAGCTTCAGTTATCTTATCCCAGAGATATCTTCAGAGAGGTCCATATTGCAATCTGTCCGAAGATATTCCTAGAAGTGATGTCATAATAGCAGAAATTTGTAAGCAACCTAGATGTTAATGGGTAGGGTCACAAATGTTGTGGAATACTGTACAGTAAACAAAAGATATGAATTAGATGTACAATCAGCAGCATGAATAGATTCTAAAAACACAGTGTTTAAGCTGGGTGTGGTAGCGCACACCTGTAATCTCAGTGACTTGGGAGACTAAGGCAGGAGATTCACAAGTCCGAGGCCAGCTTCCACAACTTACTGAGATCCTGTCTCAAAATAAAAATAAATTAATTAATAAAAAGGGTTGGGAATATAGCTGGGAGGTAGAACACCCCTGGGTTCCATCCCCAGTACCACAAAACAACACCAGTTGAGTGAAAAAGTAAGAAATTCAATACCTCTTGATACATTAGAAATGCACTAGGTTGAAAATAACACTGTGAATTTAGCAAGGGTATGAGCATGCTTAAAGATACAGATATATTATAGTGGATGGTTTTTGAAGCAAGAGTTTTCGAGAACGTAATAGTTTCATACGTGTGAAATCCCTGAAACTCTCACATTTCATATCTACTTAATTAGTATACTTCTGTCTCCTTTTCAAATTATATTTGGAATCTTCTTTCTTTCCACCTCCACTGCTACTACATGGGTCCAACTCTTTGTCTTTTGTAACCATCGCTAATGCGTTTGTCTGCAAAAAAGTTTCCCTGCCCACCTCTACCCCTATCTTCTACCCCCCAATCTCTAAACAGAAGCCAAAGTGAATTTTTAAACACCTAGGTCAGATCCTGTTACTGGTCAACAAAAAGTCCACCGGTGGTCTAACCACCTAACCGAGCAGAGTCCTAGCAGATGTAGGTCTGCCAAGCCCTGCCCAACCCCAGCACACCTCTGAGACCTCAGATCCTACCTGGAGACTTTGCTCTTACCATTTCCTTGGCCTGGAACACGGAACCTTTTTCCAGGGTCTTGTCTCCTTGCCTCAGGGAGGCCCTCCATGACTGTTCTTTCGAAAATAGTGAATGAGTTCAGGAAATGCCACCCTAATGTGTCACATTGGACTTCACACTGAGTGCACCTGGGAACAGCCAATGTGGGGAGGGGCGTTCTCTGGGCTTCCCTTATCTGCCTAAGGAAGGTTCTCCAGAGGGAACTCATTGGTCATGAACACGCTGCCTGGAAATCTCATCAACCTGGGAAGATTAAATTGTGACACGGGAGAGGAGGCGAGAGGTGGACACCGCCCAGACAGGCTTTGTCACGGCCTATCACTTCTTTGGAGGGGGGAAGATTCATTTCCCCCCAAGTCATGCATTCTCCCTTCAGCTGCTTGGGTTCCCCTCTGCTGTCTGGGAAGGAGGTATAAAGCGACCAGGTCTCATTAGGTATGTGGGTAGTCCCTTTTCTTTCCTCAGATGCCCTCAAGCACATGATACATTTGTAGGCCTTTTCTCCTGTTAATCTGCCAACTGTCAGTTTATTTTACAGATTCAGTTATTATTACTCCTCAAAGGAGTACTAATATATAGAATTTATAATATTATAAAATATAGTATATATAGTATATATATACTATAATGCTATAATAATATATAGTGTATATATAGTATATATATATATACTATAATAATATATAATATATATAGTATATAAAGGGAAAGTTTTCTCTCCCCTACAATAGCAAACTCCTATTTCTCTATCCAGATCTCCATACCCTGTCTATTATTATTATCATCATTACACTCATCACACTGAGAAGAGAATTGGCTCCCAGAATCCCCATCCCACTAGAAGGTAAGTGCCTTCAGGATAAAGAGATGGTTTGGGATGTTCACTCAATTTTCAGAGCGCTCATTAAATATTATTAGAGAGAATCGGCCAGTGAATGAGTGGAAGAAACAGGAAGAAATGGACAAAGATAGAGAAAGAACACTAGAGAAGAAGCCACACTCCTATAATCCCAGCAATTCAGGAGGCTGAGACAGGAGGATGGCAAGCTTGAGGCCAGCCTTAGTAAATTAGTTAGACTCAGCAACTTAGCAGGACCATGTCTCAAAAAAAAAAAAAAAAAAAAAAAAAGTCATGAGGGCAGGGCTGAGGATGTAGCGAGTCCCTGAGTTCAATTTCTAGTACCAATAGAAAAAAAAAGTTAGACCCCCACTCTGTGGAGCCACCATTCTTGTGGCTTTCCTTTGAAGTAAGAATGAATCTTTGACTCTTCCTCCCCTTTCTTCTCCTGCAGACTTCCTGTCCTGGTATGGTGTGGTGACTGACCAGGTGTTTGACCAAGAAGTGGTTGTTGTCTGGGGCGGAGGCTACTCTGACTGCTCAGGAAGGGCCACCTACCTCCCTGTCATGTGAGAGACCTACAAATACTACTACTACTACTACTACTACTACTACTTCTCCTCCTTCTTCTTCAACAATTCTGAGAAGAACTTTTACATTTGAGAAAGATAAGTACTTTTTATTAGATAGGTGTGGACAGATCCAAACATAGACTTTTTTTTTTCTTCTAATTTAAAAGCACACACGGCATTGTGGAACATTAAGAAAATACAGATAGACAAAAAGTACCCACTGACCTCACTATCCTGAGAAAGCCTCTGATAACATTTTTTATTTTTTAATTTTTATTTTTTTGGTACCAGGGATTGAACTCAGGGGCACTCAACCACTGAGCCACATCCTCAGTCCTATTTTTTGTATTTTATTTAGGGACAGGGTCTCACTGAGTTGCTTAGCACCTTGCTGTTGCTGAGGCTGCCTTTGAACTCACCATCCTCCTGCCTCAGCCTCCCAAGCCACGGGATAGACGTTCATCACTGTGCCCAGCCTCTGATCAACATTTTGAGGCATTCCCTGTCATTTGTCTGTCCATTCGTATCCACCTTTACATCCCATCTTAAAAAAGAAAAATGGGATTTAAAAAACTGAGACGTCATGAAAATGGCATTTTCCTCTGTGATTGTGGCCCCAAAACACATCATTCCATTTTAATAATGAGAAAAACATTAAGAAAACTCCAGTTGAGGGACCTCCTGTAAAATATTGGATCATGAGTCCTCAAAACTTTCAAGGTTTTGAAAACAAGAGAGTCTGAGAAACAGTCACCATCAGTCAGAAGGATCTCAAGGCAACAAGACTACTGAATGTACTGTGGCTGGGATCCCGCAGCAGAAAAAGGGTATTAACGGAAAAGGGAAGAAATCTGAATACAGACTTCAGTTGATGATATATCAATTTTGGTTCATTAGTTGTGACAAATGTGTCACAGGAATGTAAGATACTAATCATAGGGAAAATTGTAGGAGATTGTGTGGAAACCCTACTATCTTCATTACTTTTTTCTGTGCTTTGGAAGAAAAAGTTTATTTTAGAGAGTGGCACTTGAAATGCTACACCTCAAATACCTCAGTAGCCTACCTAGGGTGGAAAAGAATCGCCCCTGGAAACAGCTGTTTAGTAGGGTCTTTCATTAAGGCTCCATCTCGTCCTCTCCTCCCTCATTACCGGGCAGGGAAGCAGGTAGGCAGAACTCATTGTTTTTCGCAAAGAGAACCCGGAGTTGTCTAATTAGCTCTCTATCAGATACAGCCTGAGGATTTATAGGTTTTGCCATGTTCAAGTTGCAATGCGGGGCTCAGTTATTTTAAGATCCTTGGTCTTTACTATAACAGTGAAGCATGGAAAACCCATGAGTGTTTATGAAACTGTTCATTTAACCACATGATGTACATGGAAGGGAGAAAATTTACAAGACTTAGAAGTCAGCAGCCCTGTTCAGAAAACTGTCTGCCTGGAATTTTGTTGTTTTAAGAAAATCTTTTAATGTGGTATAGTAAAGGAATACTTGCCCACCCATTTCCTCCTCTGAAAAAATAATATTCTTGAAGCCTTGGTCAGGTCTATTTCTAAGAGGCCACTGAGAGGGCAAATGGGGAGTACTGAGAGGGTAAAATTGCTCTTGGTTCTCAATTCAGGGCCCCCCACCTCAATTTTTCCCCTTCCCACACAGTATTTTTAGTGGATAAATTCAACTGAGAATCAAGTATCCTCTATTTAAATAAGCAAATATCTTTGGGTGGTTTCATGGGTAATCAGTAAAATAATAATGATTAAAATAAGAGCTCTAAGCCAGACATTTCACAAATAAGAAAACAGAGAGCTGAGCTGACCGTGGTGGCCATGTCTGTAAACCCAGTGACTGGGGAGGCTGAGGCAGGAGGATCGTGAATTCAAAGCCAGCCTCAGCAATTTATCGAGGACCTAAGCAGTTTAGCTGGGGCCTCAATAAATTGAAACCCTGGGTCCAATCTCTGGAACTAAAAGAAAAAAAAATTGGAGGCTAATTTTTAAGGTGCTCAAAAGAGTATGAGGAAAAACTGCACAAATTCAAGAACAAAGAACACTGTTTAAGACCAGTAGAAGAACTGCTGTTTCCAGTTAATACAATTTTAATAGTCACAAAATATTAAATATCTAAGGATACATCTCAGGAAAATATTTGGAACTTTTGTGGAGAAAATTATATAAATTCATTGAAAATAGAGAATATTCAAATAAATGGAGATGTATACTATCTTCATGGATAACAAAATGTTACATCACAAAATGCTCATTCTTCTTTACTTTTTAATTTGTTCTAATTAGTTATACATGACAGTAGAATGCATTTTGACACATTGTACACAAATGGAGCACAACTTCTCATTCCTCAAGCTGTATATGGTGCAGAGTCACACCGGTAGTATAATCATACATGTATATAGGGTGATAATGTCTGTCTCATTCCACCATCCTTTATACCCCTCTATCCCTTCCCCTCCCCTCACTCCTCTCTGCTCAATCCTAAATTCCTCCATTCTTCCTTACCCACCCCCATTATGAATCAACATCTACTTATCAGAGAAAACACTTAGTCTTTGTTTGTTTGTTTGTTTTGGGATTGGCTTATTTTGCTTAGCATTATATTCTCCAGCTCCATCCATTTACTTGCAAATGCCATAATTTCATTCTTCTTTAAGGCTGAGTAATATTCCATTGTGTATGTGTACCACATTTTCTTTTTCCATTCATCTGTTGAAGGACAAACCTAGTTTGGTTCCATAGTCTAGCTATTGTGAATTGAGCTGCTATAAACATTGATGTGGCTGCATCACTGTAGTATGCTGACTTTAAGTCCTTTGTGTATAAACTGAGGAGTGGGATATTATTTACCATTAATCAGAGCAAGTGTCAATGTTTGATTGTAGCTCTTCCAACAGCTGTCTCATGGTGAGAATGATGACAATACCAGAAAACATCATCAATTTGCAATTAATGTTTAGAGTGAAATACATAAAGAGCAAGTAAGAAAGAAATTTGTTTTGTTTCCTGACTAAACTTGTATTTGACTTAGAGGTAAAAATGCTTAAAAATAATGTTGGGGATATAGTTTTGACTTAGGGATAAAAATGCTTAGTAATAATCTTGGGGATATAGTTTAGTGTTAGAGCACTTGCCTAGCACACATGAAGTCCTGGGTTTGGTTTTCAGCACCACAAGAAAAAAATCTTTTTATTTTTTTGAGACAGGGTCTTATGAAATTGCTAAGATTGGCCTTTGACTTGCAATCCTCCTGCCTCAGCCTCCCAAGTTTCTGGGATTATAAGCATGCACTGCCATGCCTGACCTGATACTCAGTTTTTAAAATTGTTGAGACTTGCTTGATATTTTTTAAATGCAACTAATTTTCCTAATGCAGAGTCTTTAAATGTTGAATGTGGTGCTGAGTATGTGTTCATTCATGTTTGTTAATCATGTTATTCAAATGTTGCATATACTTTCAAAACTTTTTGTGTGCTTCATGAACTGTTAAAAGACATTGAAGAGGGCTGGGGTTGTGGCTCAGTGGTAGAGCGCTTGCCTAGCATGTGTGTGGCACTGGGTTCCATCCTCAGCACACATAAAAATAAATAAATAAAAATGTCTATCAACAAGTAAAAAAGACATAGAAGAAATTTCCAATACTAATGTAGATTTGCTATTTTCTTTATGAGTTCTGTCAATTTCTGCTTCTTACATTTCGCTGTGTTATTAGGTGTCAGAGGTTTAGAACTGTTATCTGTTCTTCATTAAATTATACTTTATGATTACATAATGATATATTTTGTCTCCATATAAATTTGGTTTTAAGTTTTTAAGTTCTATTTTGTGTGCTATTAAAGGAACTAAACCATATTTCTTTTGAATAGTGTTTGGTCGCACCTTTTTAAAAAAATACTTACACTTCCAATATTTCTCTTTTCCTAGTGTGGCTCCATGAACACCTGAGATATATTTCCTTTTCAAAGTCAGTCTGATAACCTTTGCTTTTTAATTGGAAACTTAATTAATATTTAACACAATTACTCTTATTTTCTTAGATTTATTGCTACCCTTACATTGTGTGCCTTCCTGATTTCTATTTCTTTTGTTCTTTCCTCTCAGGCAGTCTTTTGACTTGAGTTGCCTTTTGTCTTTCATTTAATTTTCCACCACACTAGTTGGAAAAGACATATCTTGCTTGTATTATTTGGAGGTTTGCTATAGTTTGAAGTTCTCCCAGCCCTGTCAAATACAAGCAGGTGTTAGACGCTCTGCCCTTGTGATCTAATGATCTCACAAAAGTGGGCACTACCTAATATCATCACATTGGTGACTGGGGAGGGGGCCACAAACATTTGAACCATGGCAGATTGGTATCTCGTGAAGTGACCCTTCTGATTGGCAGAGCTGTCCTCTGCTGGTGACCACCACTGTCACTGTTTTAGACCTTGGCATTTACTACATTCCCCCAAATAGGATATGTCCTTATTTATTTAAAGAACAAAAGGTATGAGAGAGAACATCATAACATAGACATGAGCTACAAACCCTTTTCAGGGCCAGACCCGGCCTCAGGGCTCCCTCCAGTTGACCTTGCTCCCTACGACTATCCATGACATGACCACGTGTTACATGGCCCAGGTTACTTTTTGGCACTCAGGGTCCTCCACTCATTGATGGACTTTGAAGACCAGGGTAAAAGTTGGAATCCTAGAGAGAGGAGTTTCAAGCTGGTTTTCCCAGCCCTAATTTTCTTTGCTAGAAATGACGGTCACCCATGGTCATTGGCAGGAGAAATGTTTAATTTTTTCAGAAAACCCCAGAGAGATAAGGCCCCACCCCAGGGGCCCTCACCTCCAAGACACTGCAATACACTCATCTGACATTAGTGTGTTTTTTTCAAAGTCTGTTTTTCTCAGGTCACGGGCAGGACTTTACCAATCCACCTCAGTTTAGACAGCACTGAGCCTAGTTCCTTTCTTTTTCTGACATGCTGTGGATGAAGGCTTAGACAGTAAACATACACAGTCTTCCCTGAGAAACACATAATAAAGAGGCAGAGACAAGTTAAAAGCTGTGTTTGGAAGAATAACTGCTCTCTAAAGAACAAATAACCTAGATCTACGGCTGTCTTTAAAACATCTACCCAATTTACCTGACTAAACAGAACATTAAATATTTGAGCTCAGTTTACTTCATTGCATTTGAGTGTTTCTCAGGAACAATGGGTAGGTAATATGCCTGAGATTTGCATAATCAGAGTCCCAAAGTGGTTGTTGTTTCCCAAATGGGGGGGGGTGAGTGGGACAAGCAAAACCAAAAACACCTCTATAGTAAACTCCAGCCTCCACCTGGGACCTTCCCCACCCACACACAGGTTATAAAACGAAAGCTGCAGATTTTTAAATGGCAATTTCCCAGCTGTTACACTCCCATATTTGCTAATAAAACTGTCTGTTTCATCTAAGACACACGTACCCTCGCAAAGCACAGTGTGTTTCTTGGTGGAAACTTGTCAAACGTATGTTGCTCTCACATATTCATGTGAATAACTCCACCCCCTTTCCTCTCTCCACTGGGTTCCGAAAAGATGGTGGCTTCACTGTAACATGTGGCACTTAAAACCGTGGCGTCCCCACTCTGCCAAATATTTTGTGATCTTGAGGAACTTATTTTTTGTAGACTTCATTTTCCTCATGAAAATATTGATATATGAAATAACTTGGCAAAGTGTCTCTGTGGATATGAACACACTCCTTTCTTTGTTTCAGCCACCTCTCAGCCTCAAGATGGCCGCTGTGGCTCTGGGAGTATGTCCTAGACCACTCATGCCCACACTTCTGAGTTCTAGGGATTGTTCTTATTTTATTGTGACAGTCTTATTTCAGATATTTCACCTGGATTCTTTGTCCCCTCCAAATATTTGTGGGCTAGTCTCTAAAATAAGAAAGGGATCAATGATGACTTAACAAGACCCATAAATTAGTATTTTTTAAACTGTCAGTATTGACTCATTAGTGAATCAATTTAGTGGGCAACCAGGATTTTGAAAAATTAAATAATATAATTAGAAATATTCATTGTTAGAGGATGCAATGTTTTGTGAAACTTTTGTATGAAATGAGTCATATGATGCATGCATGTACATACAGTATATTTCTTATTGTGAAGCAAGTCAAAAAGCTTGAGAAATATTGTTTTAAAAATTTATAAAGTCAAAATTCACCTTTGTTAGAGTCTGTAAATAAGTCAAAATAACACCTGGCATTTTGCCAGGGGAATGTTAGAGTTCGTAAACAAGTCTGGATGGTGCCTGGCAAAATGCCAGAGGGAGTGGTTTGAGAAGTAACAAAATCGAGCCATTAAGTGTGGAGATTCCTTATTGGTTGACTGATGTATCTAGTTTATGCTAATTAGATAAGCTGTGTGGAATGTATAAATACTGTTCCTGTCCTGCAATAAACGGCTCCCACTCCTGCTGTATCAATCTACACAAGTTCCTCGTCACCCCCCAGTTATTCTGCTGCAGCCGGACTGCGGCACACCTTGATCTATAAAGAAACATAAATGAACATTCTCAAATAAACAAAAATAGCATGCCCTGTGTGCTAGAATGTACTATGGGACCCAGTTCCTCTTCCTCTTTTGCTGTGAGACTTGTGGTACTTTCTCATTCTATCCCTGCACTCAGTCATGTGACCTGATGTGGCCAATAAGATAAATTAGGGGCAATTGTTTTTTTAAAAATAATTGATAGCCCCTAGAAGCTGAATGACCAACTTGCCCAACCTACCTACTCATGAATTAAATAAAGTTTTAATTTTATAAGCAATAAAGTTTTATAGTTCTTTGTTATGAAAAATTATTGCAGCAATGGATAATTGATACATCAACTAGGGACCTCGTACGTATTAATAATATTTGTAATGATAATCATTAAAATAAAATATGCATTCAGTCAGGGGTGATGGTGCACACCTGTAATCCCAGTGGCTCTGGAGGTTGAGGCAGGAGGATTGTGAATTCAAAGCCAGCCTCAGCAAAAATGAGGCGCTAAGCAACTCAATGCAAACCTGTCTCTAAATAAAATACAAAATAGGGCTGGGGATGTGGCTCAGTGGTCGAGTGCCCCTGAGTTCAATTCCCAGTAACCCCCCCCAAAAAAAAAGACAGCTGAAAAAAGAAGTAGACATTCATTTTCCAAAGACTATGTCATTTGTTAATCTCAAGAAACACATGTCGTCTTCATATATCACATTATACTGAGAGCTACAGAGGGGCTTTTCCGTTTAAGAAAGGGTTTATTTAATTAATTTATTAGGAAATGAGATGTCAGAGGAAATATACTACCCAAGGTTACCCAACAAGGTTCTGTTACTAGGAGACTTAGATTCGGCCACTGGAGAACTCTCTTTATCAGAACTGTCTGCAGGTTGCTGACCTCTCCCCAGCTTCCAAAATGAAAACCCTGCTTCCTGTAGGCTGTTCTGGATCTACCTCAATTTTCATAAAAGTCCCATGGGATGTCGATTTGAATAATTAGAATTGACATTTTGCTTGCAAGCAAAATAGAGGCCCTTTCCTCAGGAAACCACAATGACATTAATATCCTCTGAGTACATGCCATCCTCCAAATAACCCGATTTGTTGTCTCTGAATTTGCATTTTCATTTGATCATTTAAGAGGAGTTTTTTCACTGTAACAGGAAACATGTGGTCCACTCAATTAGTAGAGTTTGGACTGTTGGTTATTATGGCAAGTTCCTGGGGCCATTTGCTTCTGGGCATCCAGTTTCCAGGGGTTACCAGTTGTTCAATAAGAACCTACTCTAAGCATGAGTACCCAACCTCAATGAAGGGTAGGAAAATGGCAAAGTGGTAGTGGGGGCACGGGAAGTTGCTTTTATAGAGTCTGTTTATATCAACAGGTTTCAGAAACTTCCATTTTTCCATATGAAAGTTTGATGTGGAGTGGGGAACACAGGGTCAGGTCTTTGAAAGTTGTCCCTTGGCACCAGTCAACCTCCATCACACAGACCTGATATTCCCTGAGTCCTGTTGATCCTGGGGCTGGTAAGCACCAACTTCTGGTGTCCCAGATACATTCCAGTGTCAGGCTTGTGATCCTGAGAGAAGGCCAGTCTGTGTGGACACTCAGGCGATGTGCTGTTCTGTGTGCTGTGTCCTGTAGAAGGACAGACAACTAAGACTCAATTCTTGCCTTCAAGGAGGACCTAGCCTGCAATGGCTTGGTGTGTTCCTTTCTGTGACGCTTTTGATCTATTTTCTTTCAATAGTCCAAAGGGACTTCTTCCACATCTTAAAATTTCTTTGATTCCTTGATAGTTTGTTTATTTCTGTCTTCTGATGTTTTTGCTTTGAGTTGTTTGGGGGTTTGTAGTTAGCATAAATATATATTCAATTAAAAATAATAAAAAAAACCTCATGCCTGGTGTTATGACACACTCCTGTGATCCCAGCAACTTCGGAGGCTGATGCAGGAGGATCATAAATTCAAGGCCACTCTAGGCAATTTTGTGAGACCCTATCTCAAAATAAAATAAAAAAGACTGGAATTGTAGCTCAGCAGTAAAGTGCCCTTGGGTTCAATCCCCAGGATCAACCTCCCTAAAAACTCACGAAATGAATGCAGGAAAAAATGCCATTTTAGAAATCCTAAAACTAATTGATCAGTTGATTTGACGAAATTCACAGAGGATTGCACGTGTTTTTTTTACGTGTGCATACTAAAAGACTACAAGAATCTGATCTAATATGTATATTTAAGAAAGTAAGTACTTTTTCAGCTAAAGATGTAGATTGACTTGGATCAAAATTTGATTTCCATTTTCTCCAGTGCAGAAAGCTTGATTTGAAGCTTAAATACTTGGGTTCAAAGTACTTCAGCTTATAACAAAATCCTTTGGATTCCATCAAAATAGTAGATTAAGTATGCTTACTTAAATCCCCTGCCTCACAAAATGAGGCTGCAAATCTATTTTAATGAATGTTTCACATAAGTCTTTTCTTGAGAAATGATTAGTAGGAAAGTTTGAGATAATCTATTTTAGTTAGAAAAGCAAAACATTTCCGAATGCACTTAGTAAAGTTTGTTTTAGTAAGGGTATTTGTCATTAACCTTGACATTATGTAAATTATAAGGAAATAAAATTGTTAAAAAAATACTTTTGCCCTCTTGGTGCACTTAAGTGCTTTCTAAAAATATATTTTAGTTGTTATATGTCTTAATGTATTATAAATTTATCTTTCATGAGATAAGATGAGCACTCATGATCAGAGAGATCACTATTTAGTGACACATTGTTACATTATCACTGATATTTGTAATTACCAAGTGATATATGCATAATTCACATTGTTGTTTAGGGTTAGATTCCTTCTATCTTAAGTGGCTTTAATCTATTCAATCTAATAGAATCTATAAAGGATTAAAAATAATCAGCATAATATTTCCTAAACATAGATATAATTCACCATTATATATTCTGTGATTGTCTTCTACTTTGGGGCTGGGTGGTCATGTAGAATAGCATAATGATAACACAGTAAAGCTATAAAGAAGACAGCACAGGAGATAACCTGACTCCCAAAGGTTAAGTGATCTGTTCATCATTTCAATTTAATATACCAAGACTATTTCAGAAAAGCTGAAATGTTTGGTGTCTGGTTGGAGATGGCAATTGGAGTAATTTAAACATAATTGCCCCAGTTGAGTCTTTTACCGACCACCTATGCTCTGCCCAGAGTACAATAAAAGGACACAATCTCAGGTTGCCTCTGGGAGCTGGTGGTGTGTTGGTTTGTAGCTTGGCTGATGTGAAACTGTGGTGTCTTCTCTGTCACTCACTAATACCCAGACATCAGACCAACAGGATGGAGGAGCCTAGCAAGGTATAGCAAGCAACTCCACAGAGGACAACTTTTACTCTTTCTTGGGGGAGAGGAGCTTCAGGATTTGAAATCAGGGGTGCTTAATCACTGAGTAATTTTTTTAATTATTTATTTTTTAGTTAAAGGTGGACACAATGTCTTTATTTTACTTTATGTGGTGCTCAGTATCTAACTCAGTGCCTCGCGCATTCTAGGCAAGCACTCTACCTCTGAGCCACAACCCCAGACCCCACTGAGTCATTTTTAAATTTTGAGATAGGGTCTTGCTAAATTGCTTCGGGTCTTGCTAAATTGCTGAGGCTGGCTTTGAACTTGCGATCCTATTGCCTCAGCCTCCCAAGCCACTGGGATTATAATCTCTGTGCCTGGCAACTCTGGAAAATATGGTTGGCCTTTCATGTCTGTGCATGCTACATCCATGAATTTAACCATGGATCAAAAATGTTTGCAAAAAATTATATCTACACATGCTATTTTTTCTTGTCATTTCTACCCAAACAATATAGCATAACAACTATTTACTGCTCTTACAGCCTGATTTTAAGAATTAGATGCAGGTATATAATTAGCGATAATTATATGGAGGATATGCATAGATTTTTTGCAATTCTGCACCATTGTACATCATTATGTATATAGTATAGCTGGAAAGAGTCCAATTTTGTACACAGGAGATGACTTAATTCATGGAGGCTAGCCAATCATAAGCACTTCAGCATCAGGGACTTTGGATATCCTGTTTTGGGCGGGCCAAGTGTTCCTGGATCCATTCTCCAATGGTCAATCAGAGGTATCTGTATTAACTTAGGAATAATTTTTTCCCCTCATAACTGATAGGTGAATTTCTCAGAGTCAGAGAGTTTCACCCAAAACCAAATGAACAGAAAGACCCAAACAAGTGTGAGGCTTGTGGGTGTCATTGCTGAGATGCTGGGATAGGGTCACTGGCTTATGATCAATTATGGTGACACTGAAAAAGATGCCTTTCAGAAGTCTGTCAACTAAATAAAACCTTCTTTTGTGGGGGGACATGGGTACCAGGGATTGAACTCAGGAGCACTCAACCATTAAGCCACATCCCAAGACCCTGGGTCTCACTGATTTGCTTAGCACCTCACCGTTGCTGAGGCTGGTTTTGAACTCGTCATCCTTCTGCCTCAACCTCCTGGGCCACTGGGATTACAGGCATGCACCTCCACCGCACTCTGCTAAATAAAGGCTTCTTCAAGAGGAAATTTCATATTGAAAATTGCCAGCGCTCACAAGACTAGGCGAATCTGCTTCTTGGCTATGAGGAAACCATGTGCTGGGCTGGAGAGGGAATCAAAGCTGGACCTGAAGCTCACCTCCCCTGCGTGATAGCTGTGTGGCTCTTCTGCTAAGTGGGGATGATGATACTGCTCTTGCAGCCTGATTTTAAGAATTAGATGCAGGTAAATACTAAGGTATATAACAGTGCTCAGGGACTCATTGTTATTATGAATTCTCCTCCATCTATAATGGGGCAATGGTTTTTATTCTTAAGCCCTCTTTAATGTAGGCAAAAACTCAATGAACTATCGTTTTGAACTTCACAACAACCCCCATGGAGCAGGTATTATTGGCATCTGTTTTCATGAACAGGAAACAGACTCAGTAAGATTAAGTACCACACCAAGGCCAAGGCCACTTGGAAGGCAAGACTCTGTGGCAGGGTTCCAGCCCCGGTCTGTCAGGTGTTCCTCCACTAACTACTCCACACTCTCTCCCCACATCCTGTGGAATCAAGAGGCTGATTCCGCTCCATAGATGGTCCTTCTTTCCATGTCCATTTAGGTTGAAGGGGAAGCCATTGATTTAGATAGTAAAAATGATTAAAAATCTCAGAACTCTTCAAAATGCACATGAAAGGGAAAAGCTCCAACTTTCTGTGGCTTTTAGTTCAGATCCTCAGGACCCAAGGTGAAACTAGAAGACAGCGAGACAGATGTTTGACTTTTAGCTTAAACAGTGGAATTTTTAGTGCTCTGTGTTTGTTTTAGAACATATTTTACGGCGGTCACTGTTAAAATGATGGGGAGATAGAAATCGTTTTTAGTGTTTGGAAGCACTCTTTGAGTCTCAATATTACAGTTGGCTTCAGAAGATGAAGTTTTAAAGACATGTATGCTAACTTCCGATGTTGGCTACTTTCCTTTAGCTCTGCTGTAGTAAAACATCAGGTAAACACATTTTATTCCATGCCTTGGGTTAACAAGGTCAATAGATTAAAACATACAAGGTTCTGTCCTTTTTGACTGACAAAGCATTAGCTGGGATTACACTTATTGCTTAGGGTTTTCTTGATTTGAGACTGTTCTGATGTCTTTGGGTTAAGTTGTCTAGTGACCTTTGCAATCTGAACTTGAGGCTGGAGATGGCAGTCCTGCCATTTGAACCTCTGTGCCAGGTACCTGCGGGTCCTGCGTGCTAAAAATCTGGGAAATGATCTTATAGATAAAATGCTAGTAGCCTGATTTCTGGAATAGAATACCAATTTGTTACTTTACTGATTTGTCCTTCTCTCAGCATTACTATAGATGAAAAGATTAATGACAATCAGTTAACCCACCAATAAGTATTTTGGGAACATTTAAAGGGTATCTACTGTCTAGACACTGGTAGTCAGGAGGAAGTACAGATACTGGAATGAGCAAGAGTTCCTGGGGAAGAAGACTCTAGTTCTGTGGTGATGACGACCATGACCATCTTGGTGTTGGTGGTCAGTCAATCATTGGGCATCTTTCATGTGTCAGTGTCAGGGATCTGTCTGTTTCTAAAATTCACACTTTCTAACATGTTCTCCTCATAACTACCGCACTGTCTGTAGCACGGTAGCTGCTCTGTAGCTAGCTTACTTATGTCATATCATTAGAAAGCAATAGCTTCAGGACACCAGAAATATGATGTTGGAAATGTGAATGAAACTCCTTCACCTCTCTAAGCTGCACTTTCCTGGGAATAATCATACCTATGAGATATCAAAGGATAGTTGTAAGGATCAAGAAAAAAGCCTAGGCAAAGTACCAGCTACACAGAAAGTGTTTTATAAGTCATGGTAATGTGACAGGGAGAAGCCTGCTGTGGAACTGAGGCCACATGGAGGGGACCCCCTCTTCACCCCATTCCTGCAATCATGCCAGAAAAGATTTCAGACAAGTCATCAGAGTAACAGACATGATTGTATTAGAATGAATACGAAAGAGGAAAAGGGGATACTATGATTGGAGAGAGTGGGTTCTATCAGAGGGGAGAGGGACAGCTCACTCCTCCTGCACTCCAGTTTTATTGGGAGTCCCAGAGAAGTTTCCAGAAAGTTCTGCCCTGACCTCTTGACTTTCGACTGACAGCAGGAAACCACCAGACTTTCAAGTCTCCACTGCCTTAGCAATTCGAGGTCACTTTGGCCCATGCTGACCGGTTTCAATTGGAACCTGCTCCCACAGATTTTATGATTAGGAGGAATTATCCTTATCTTCCCTAAGTTCTGGGATCTGGTCTGTGTAGGGGATCATAAAAGTCTCCCCCTTCAGGATTATTTGATTTCTTTTTATCAGTAATTTGCGTCTCCATTTCTCCTGCAGATAACAAACTGTTTGCTGAGGAATGTAACATATCCTGTGGACTTTCGCCAGGCAGGGCTACAGGTATATTGCTTTCTTTTCTTTCTTTTTAAAGAAAGCATGCAGGGGTCAGCACAGTGGGCTCAGTTTAGAATTATTCCTTAACTTCTTATTTCTGCCACTTGCAACGGTCTGTTCCCTATCAATAATTATTATTATTTATATTACTGAACATAGATAGCCTTGTTTCCTAAAGTTAACGGTGACAAGTGCTAGAGAGAAAACAAAAATTAAGGAGAATAAAATATGTGATATTGCTTTGTTAGCATGGAAAAAGGAACTCAGGTAGGTCATGAGGCTGGGCACAAGGAACTTTCTGGAATACATGCACCTCATCCCTGTGTATACAGTGTATTAGATAAGGTATTGCAGCATACTGCCTTTTATGTTAGTTTAGGACCCTGTTAAAACTGATTTCCTGAACTGTCTCTCCCTGGTCCATGGGTGGCTCTTTTGATGCTCCTGAGATAGACCTGGATGCACAGGTCTTCTACAGAAGAGAGGCTAGTAATGGCCCCAGGGATGCTCTCCTCAATCTCAGCTTTGGGATTTGTGGATAGAAGATCCTAAAAATTTGTGGTCTAGGGTCTGGGTTGTGGCTCAGTGGTAGAGCACTTGCCCAGCAAGTGTGAGGCTCTCCTGGTTCGATCCTCAGCACTGCATAAGAATAAGTAAATGGAGAAAATTAAAAGAAGAAAGAAAGAATAAGAAAATTAAAATATAAAAAAATAGAAAATTAAAAAGCTGTGGTCTACTGAAGACTGCACAAGAGATCTAACTGACGAAACCCCTGTCCTCAGTGGTCATTAGCTTCGCTTGTTAACATCAGACAGAGGCCATAAAATGCTGCTCCATTTTTGCAGAAACAATTATTCCATCAAATCTCGGTACTTTCTTTGGCCTTTGTTAGTTTGGAATATATTTAAATCACATAAGTGAAATCCTGCTTCTTCTAAATGGTTCCACTTCTCTGTATTTCCCCTGGACTGTGTTAAATCTGAGAATAGCGCTGGGCATCTGAACAAACCCCTTTTATAGAGACATCTGAACTGACTGCTGAAGAGCATCTCACAGGTGGCATTTATTTATTTATTTGTCAATCGGGGTTTGAAAAATGGGTAATACGTGTTTACAATAAAGTTTTCAACTGATATAAAAGGATAAATAATGAAAAAGAAGTCTCTAATTTCCCTTCCTATTTTTTTTTAATGGCAGTTAGTGGCATGACAGAATTGATCTGAACACAAATGAAATTCAAAGTTTCATGCTATGAAAACATGAATGTCTTCTGTTTTCTAATGCTGCTGATTTACCACTATGACTCTACTGAATTTACTGATGAGAAGTGTCGTCTGCATCTAAATATGGTCCTGGGACAAAATTACAATAATTTACCTCAAGGGTTTTAATTGATTTTATTTTCAATTCTAGAACCAGGCAGCCCTTTGTTTCATAAAATACAATAAGTATTCCGGTGAGCAGGGCAGAACAGGTTGGTTTTACAGACAGTAAAACAAAAACCAAAAAGTGGATTGGTCATTTCAAAGTTTCCTTTCTTACAAGCTGGGGACAGAGGGTGAGAACAATAGAAAAATAACTGTTTAGTATCAGGTTACTTCAGATTATCTTCTCGTGTGTGTGAAAGGATTAAGGCAGAGGGAACTTCATTATTATGCCAATTGAAACTGGGCTCTTTGGGAAATTTGACTGTTATCTCTAATCCTTGTTCCTTAGAAGGTCACATAAACAGCTTAGTTTCAGCTTGTTGACTTGGAACTTTAGAATGAGTGACTCCATTTTGACTTTTAGCCTGATCCGTGGGGGCCGAGTGTGGGAACCTCGTCCAAAACATTGGCCTCCTACGATTTTTTATTTCACATGTGATAACGACAATGACAACAGAGAGACATTCAAAAAGAGAGAGTACAGGTGGGTGGAACACGACACCCAGCCCTTAGCCATCACGTAACCAGCTCCCTACAGCACTGAGTAGAGAATTTAGTGATGAAATAAACATGGCAGTCAGACTCTACCTCCCCAGAAGACTTTGGGGAACCTGCCGCTGTGACCTCTGTGTTAGAAAAATTCATAAAGTTTCCAGCTTTGCATAGTCGTTTAAAAATTCATCTGGAGAAAAACAAAGTCCACCAGGACATCTGGAATTTCACCAGTCCCCTCCCATTTCTGTAGCCATACCGACATTCAGTATTTCACAGCATAAATATAAGAGTGGAAGGATCTATTTACATTGCTTACCCCTAGGTGTTTCTTCCAAATACCTGTTTCCATTTTTCAAAAAAAGCACTAAATACAAATGAAAGAATGAAAATCCCAAAAGTCCAAGGAAAGCCTCAAGAGTCCCATGTGCCCAGGCTGCTCTCAGATTTCTTCATGAGCCTGACCTCCTTGGGTCTTCTCCTTTAGGACCAGAGTAAGTACAAACCAGGGTTCTTGTTTTGCTTTCTGTTTTATTATTATTTTTTTCTTTTTGGTGCTGGGGACAGAACCCAGGGCCTCATGCAGGCCAGGCAAGTGCTCTACCACTGAGCCACACTGCTAGCACCTTTGTGTTTCATTCACCTGCCGTAGAGTACTTGGGTCAATATGGTCATTGGAAGTTGAATTATGCACCTCTTAAAGATATCATTTCTGAGTTAAAATATTTTGCACACAGATCATAAACAATAAATTTTTCCCCTACATATTGCCACCTTCTTTACCTTCTATAAATGTTTCCGGGTTGGAAGTTTGTTAGTAGAGCTAACACCAACACAGGAAGAATGAGTCTAATCTCAGCTTGAGAACTAGTGTTTCATCCATAGAATTAAATGAAATGTTTACTAATATATTTAATGATTTCTGTTTCAACAACTCTTCTGCAATGGTAAATCAACAGTGCTGTACATATTTATCAGATCAGTTTGTTTTTCCAATTCATCATCACTCTTGATAAACCTCTTCCTTTTTGGTCTAAATTTCCAAATTTACTTAAAATTATGTATCTCTCAACTTAGACACAGTGAATGACATGACCTGGGAGCGTCTTTCTCTGTAGCAGTATGTCATACCTCTAAGTTCCTTGAGATTGGGGACTATGCCTTACTTTATATCCCATTTGCTGCCCCTAAGGTGGTTTGAATGAATGATGCCTGAGACAGTGGGTAGATGAATGAGAATAGCACCATGAACTTTGAACTTGACGTATGAAATTAAAGTTTCAAAAATTCAGGAAGGTCAAAGGAACATGTCAGATCTCAGGGATAATCAAAAAAGATTAAAACAGCAGCTGAGAGATTATGTAAGCAGATTTCTTAGAAAAGCAAAAAACCATCACAAATCACTTAAAAGTTTCCAATACTACTTCTTTTTTTTTTTTTTTATGGTAGAGGAATGAACCTTATAGTGCTGCTTTCCAGAGTTTTCAGTTGGGAAAATTAGTCTACCTTTAAACATGTTTGGAATATTTGAGTTCTCCATCTGCCTCCTTTGCTACTTATTGAGAAGGATTATGCTCAGGGTCATTAGAAAAGTAATTCTCTCTTGATTTTTTGAGAAAATCCCAGATGTGACCTGCACATTGATAACAGAGAATTCAGTTTGCCAGCAAGAGCCGAATTAGATTTTGGTTGTATTTTTTAAGTAGGATTGCTATCCTTTTTTCCTTTTTCAAGGACAAATTCAAATTTCTTTCCTCTTGTCCACGACAGTTATTCTGATGGAAAACTCCACTAGAATAGAAATATTTTGAGGTGGTTTAAAAAAAAAATCTAATTGACAAATATTTTTTAAGAATCCACTTGTGAGATCAAAGTATCCAATTCAACTCAGAGACCTTACACCTGAGGGATGCAGTACAGACCCCTTAATCTTGTGCTCCAGACTAGGAGCTGAGTGATTATGCAAATTAGATGCTATCAATTAAGTCACTTTATTAAAATGACCAGTTCTTTAGTGGAGTTTAATCCTTTGAACCCTGGCATTATTTAAACACCAGACAGCATGATCCAATGGTACAAACTGTCAATCATGTACCACATTGCATCTATTAATGTCACCTGGATGACACTTTGCTCTGAAGTAATGACAATAAATTTCAATTTGTTAATACAGATGATGGGCCTTATGTATTAAAGTGAGAGAGGGAAATTATTATGAAATATATGTTATCATATAAATTTGCATTTTGACCAAACACTGGTTTGTGCGTGGGACTCCATGACAATATTAATAAGTTGTCTTTAACTTGAGTAAAACAAAGTGAAGCAAAAACTTTTTTCCCAGGAGATAAAGTTCTGAAATAACTTCCAAAATAAATATCAAACACCCACCACAGAAACAGGAGGTGATGATATTTAGGCTTAAATTTTTTTTTTTTCTGAAACATTCGGTACAATTCAAAGAAAATACTTACATGTTTGAGACTTCGGAAAGAAATACGCATATTAAGAAAAACTGGAAGAACTGGCTAAAATTGGAAATAGTCTTGTTGGACTGGTGGGACTATGGAGGGGTTCTTCCCTCCCTAAATTTTATGAATTGTTGTAATAAAAAGAAAATGGCTCAATTGTGCTTTTGGTCTAGGGTTTGATTGATTGGGTTGGGAGTGCTGTTGGCGCTTCTTTTTTGTCTGAAATGGTCTAGTGTTTGCAGAAGCTGTTTTGAGTTTTTATTAAGACCTGGAGGAAAAGAAGAGGGATATATACGTGTGTGTGCCTTTGTGTGAGTGTGTGTGCAGTTATTTCTTATAAAGCTGCCCTTTTTTGCTGCATGAAAGAGGATATTTTCTTTGTACACATTCTTTCTCCCCTTTGCCCACTTTCTGGGACAACTTTCTGGAAAACACCTCAAGTCAATAAAAGACCTTCAGGTCATAAGTGAATGCTTTCTTGTTCTGATTTGTTACCTCTAAATTTGTAAAAGCAATGTCATATTCTTCAGATATACGCACAATTACTACATCTTCAGCAAACTTCCTAATACATACTAGTAGGTTAAGGTAATTTTCAAGTCACTTGTAAAGTTAAATAAAAATATAACACTTTGTTTTTGTATAAGCAGTTCTCTACAGATAGTCATTGTAGGACAATAAATTGTGACTTTAAATTTAAAAATAATGGGCTGGGGGGTATAGCTCAGTTGGTAGAGTGCTTGCCTGGTATGCACAAGGCCCTGGGTTCAATCCCCAGCACCCCCCCCCAAAAAATTGCATAAAATTGGGAGATAAGGTGATAGTATTGAAGAGTGAATAAAATAGGGAAATATGCATTCAAATTCTGATTTGGCTACTTGGTCTCAGCAGGTTTTAGCCTCAGAGTCCCCATCTGTGCAATGGCCATACTATTCTTTGACCTGAAAGAGTAATGTGAAAATGCGTTAGAAGGGACTGGCTGTTACTGAGTGTCATTTCATTGTTGCCCTCTCTACAAACCACAGCTCTGCTCACCAAGCCCCACCTCCTGTTGTTAGGGCTCCCTCCAGCTCATTTCCTAGCTGACAAAAGGACATTTCAGCCTGTCTAGTCATGGCTTTCATGGACATGGATCTCATGCAAACAGAGACCCCTTAAACTGCCCAAAGATGTTGATTCTAAGCGACTCATGATGCTTATGGAGGGCAGAAGGACCATTCAGAGCCACTGTCACAGGCACAAAGTCTTTCTAGACCAATGTTTCTTGCCGGCACTCAACCACTGTCTTATAATCAAATTCCACCTATCACAGCCTCTCTGGCCAATCTTGAGTTTACTGTCACTCCTGGAAGGTAGGAAGCCTGCAGAGATGGTACTAAATCTTGACTACCTTTGGCAGGATCTCAAAACAAGTCACGGCAAAGGGCAGAAGTAGTAGAAAATGAACCCCCCCGGCCAACTTGGGAAATTCGTGAACTTGGCCATATGCAGTTGCTTCCACATTAAGCTTCTTTAATAGTCTGTCTTTTTAATTCTTCAATATTTATCCTTTAGCACTTTGATACAATTTTGCAGTGGTTGTTTATAGTAAAAGGTAAAGATTTGGGGGTATGCCTCATTCCTTCAAGAATATAGCAATGGACAGAGGAGAAATTCTAGCGGCCTCTGAAATATCAGCCAGGAGCTGGGAGGTGGGTTTTCAATACTGGGCAACGTGGGGGCTGGATGGAGAAAGGGACTGGTGCAGACTGGATCTGACACCTTCAAGAGATGGTGAATAGAAGCCAGAGAAGAACTGTTTATTTTTAAAGACATACATGAAACAAAGAAAAGCAAAACAGTTGGAGGAGTATTGGGTTGAGGGCTGGGACTGAGTTTTTCTGAACTTGGGGTAGTGTTACAGTCATGATTGGGTTTATGGGGTTGGGAGAGAGGGGCTAACACACTATCCCCATGGAACACGGGCAAAACAGGTCCCTTTTCTGGCTGCATGAAACTTATGCTATCAGCCAAACGATCATCCAGGTTGATCATAATTTTAAGATGTGAATAGTGGGTGGGAAAACTGTTGTTTCCAGAATCCATCTGGGATTTTTCAGCTCTTGATCTTTGCCCAGGGTGGGCTTTTTTCAGGAAGAATTGGGATTTATTTATTTATTTACAATACTGGGGATTGAACCCAGGGATACTCTACTGCTGAGCTTCATCCCCAGCCTTTTAATTTTTTTAAATTTTGAGGCAGGGTCTCACTAAATTGCAAGGCTGGTCTTGAACTTGCAGTCCTTCTGCCCCCACCTCCTAAGCTGCTGGGATTATAGGTGTGTTCCATGAACACTGGCTGAGAATTGGGAACTCTTAAAAGCAGCTGTGGATACCTGGAAAAGCCTTACCTTGAGCTCCTTGGGGATTTTAGAAATGGAAAGAAATCCACCAAAAGGATACTTCTTAGGTGAGGCTAAGAAGCAAGGGTTTGGGATCAGAGTGGCAATTGTCTTCTGCTGTTTGAAGGGAAAACAAGTAGCTATTCATTAGAGTGGAGCTGTAAAGTTTATAAAATGAATTTCAGATTATCCCAAAGCACTCAAATGGAAGGCATTTCATTGGTTTGGCAATCTAGAAGTTTCTGTTTTATCTCATCTTTCAAAGAAGAATCTAGTCTTGCTCTGTCCCAAATGATGACTGCTAGGCACACATGGTGACTGAGAACTTGGGATATGCCCAGTCCAACTTGTGATTTGCTGTAGTTATAAAACATACACTGAATCTTGAAGATTTAATATGAAAGCAAATATAAAATATCTTAATATTTTAAAAATATTGATTACTGGTGAAAGGGTGATCATCTGGCTATTGTGGGTTAGAATAAAATGCCTCATTGATATTAATCCTCTTTCTTTTTTCTTTTCTTAGAGGTGGTCTGTCTCACCATTTACTTATACTGGACAGTGGTGCTGTAATCAGGCAAACCTCACCTTCTCCAGTTCACCTCTTCTCCTGTAGCCACGTGACCCACCACTGCAACAGGACTTAGAATATCAGGCATGGGAGGGACATACCACCAGGTCCAGTTTTTGTTACAATGTGCTGCATCCTTGTCGCGACCCCTTGCCGGCAAGGGAAAACACGACACAGGATTCTTCTTTCAGCAGTTTATTCAGGCCTTGAGTCATGTATCATCTTCTAGCGCCCGCCGCCCGAACACACCCAAGCACAGCTTAATAAAGCCCCCCGCGTCCCAATCCCAAGCCGCCACGTGGATCTCTCTCATAGGGTGGTAAGGGATTGCGTGCCAACTCTCCATAAAAGGAGTTGTTTATCACAGGCCACAGTGGAAGCCAGCGCCATCTTCTAATGGCGGCCACGGTCTATAAGAATGGCTTACCACACATCCTCCTCCCTTCAACAACTAAGACAGAGTGAAAAAGCCATTCTGTGGCCTTTACAGAGCTGGGCTTACACAGCCGCTTCCTTGAAGATGCAGTTGACAGAGGGGTTTGGGATGCTTCTCTCCACTCCCCTGAGCTCTTCATCAGCCTGGCTTCCCAGGCACTTGTGTGTTGAGAATTGTTCCTGCCAGTTCTGCCTTTTGCAGGTGTAGCTTTGGGGAAGGACCTGCAATCGTTCTCAGGGCACCAGGGGGAAAGGTGGCATCGGGCCAGGATTTTTTTTTTTCTTTCCAAATACAGTATTTACAAAGACAGCTGCGAAGCCCGCACTTCCCGTCAGCACAGTGCCACACACTTGCCACCTCTGTTCTCCCTGAAACTAAAAGAAGCCTCTCCCTGGGGAATCTGCATTTTTAGATAGATTTCTTTAAAGTCCCCAAAGTCTGCAGTATATGCAAAATAGAAAAAAGAAAAAGCCACTAATGAGGTAATTTCAAACCTGACAGCAGAGAGCAAGGATGATTTTACCCCTGCTCCCTGTTCTTGCCGAGTCAGCCCCAGGAAATGTCTTTGGTTCATCTTAAGAGGAGCTAATGGAGAGTTCAGAGCCGAATTCTAAAGATGTAGAGGGACTTGGATTGTGAAGTGAATGGGATCCTTACCGTAATTCGCACTTAGAAAGTCCTTTTTGGGGGGCTTGTCCTAAGCAGGAAATTACTTAGTCCTCTTAGTAGCTCTGAGGGATGAGGACTGTTGTCACTTCTGTTTTGCAGCAGTGTAAACTGAGGCAGGGAGTTGTGATATTAGTTACTTTAAGTCATGAGTCAAGAAACATAAAGACTGCCCATGGCCTAATTCCAGAATAGCACGTGTGACTTCTCTAAACCTCTGTATTGTGCCTTTCTTACCTGTGAAGGCTCTGCAGGAGAAGTGAGCACGCTTGGGTTGGCTTCATTTGTGTGTTCACATCAGCAGATTTAATCTTCCCTCATAAGTTCCAGAACTTTATGGGCCTGAAGACATTTTTGTAGCCTGTGAAATATTCATGATCCGTGCTATATTTGATGTAAGGGCTGAGTGCGTTGGCCTCCCCCAGGGTTGATGGACACATATTGGGTAGCAAATAACTTCCTGTAGGTGATGTTTAAAACTTCCAGATATTGCAGCCCACTAAAATGGAAGTTCTTGAGGAAGGGGGATTCTTATTTGTCTTTGTGTTCCGTGTTCCCATGATGTTGTTTGACATGTAGTTAGTCTTTATGAACCACAACTAACTCTTCCCTCCAACTCACACTTGAGTAGAATAAATTAAAATAAAGACCCGAAAAATTAAATCAGTCCTTTCCCAAAGATTGAAGGGAACAGTTACTCACTAGGAAGTAATGTTATTTATTATCTCTTACGTAATCTTATAATTCTTCTTACCCTGAAACTTAAATTACCAATGGGCAAATTCTTCTCTAATTATTTGGATGTAATTCCTATGTCACAGTCAAATTATTTTTTTTTGAACTTGTGAATTTTAACAAGAATAACTATAAGCAAGTAAACAAACTAAATAAAGCAAACATTTCTATTTAACAGGCCTTCTTGGATTAAAAAGAAATATTTTTGGTAACTGGTAATTTCAGAGACCCTATTATATGCTATTCATTGCATTTTTCCCTCCTCAAAAAAGTATAGAACAAATGTTCATTTTTTATGAGTCAAAATTACAACATGTGTAAATAATTGGTTTTCAATGATGCATACAAATAATATCAGAATTTGTTTTAAATGTAGAAGCAATTGTGGATATAATTACAGGGTGTGCAGTTCAACACCCTCTAGCTCATTAATATATATGGGCCCTCTAATGGATGTTCATCATTCCTTGGGAATCAAACTTGGCAGGTCAGATTCAAAAAAGATTATTTCCCTTGGTTGTCAAATAGACGATAGTCTCAAAAGCAAATCAATAGCCATATCCAAATCAACCACAACATTTAGAATTACAAGGCCACTCAAAACTCAAACCCCAATTTGATTACTATTGAGAAAGAAATACTAGATTACATGGATTTAAAGTGTATTGTATAAAACCCCTCTCTTCTCATTTGACTCTCCCCTTTCTATTCTACTGGGTAGTAGTAAAAAGGAGCATGCCAATTTTAGTTTTAGTGGTTAGGGATGGGTAAGAAAAGTGACTTCCTGTATTTATATAACTCTTTTATGTTTGTGTGGACCTCCTTACAACCGTTCCTGGATCTGTGTAAAAATGCATCTCAGTTTTGCAAATTTTGCAAACTTTGGCTTACTCCCATGTGCAATTCTAAGCTACATTTAAAATTTTGTAATTTTGTGCCATTTCCTCGAGAACATTCCTATTTGGTTGACCTGCCAATAAAAGGGGGAAGGGGAGCAAGTCCTTATAAACTCCGTGAAGTTAGTGAGATTGACTCCAAGAGGGTGGCTTTGGCATTGAAGATGCACAGACTCAAAGCCCTTAGGCTCCGCCTGCCATCTTTGTTCTATCTTCCGATGTTGTAAGCATCCTGTTCCCACCCTTTAACTAATAGAACACAGAATCTGATCTTAAAATCTGAAGAGGAATGTGTCAGGTGGAGAAAGCCAGGGGTGGGGAAGGTGTTGTAAAGAATTTGAACAACCTGTGAGAAAATTCAAAGGCTGGGTAGAGATGGCATTTACTAAGGACTGAGAGTAGGTTGGAAATGATGGAGCACAGCTTGCCAGAGAGGATGGGGCTGGAGTAGCCAGCAAAGATGGAATCATGCAGCTAGCTATGACATGTATAGCCATATGCAAATCAATGTCAACACTTGGAAGAGCAAGGCCCAATTAAAACCTCCAACCTAATTTGATTAATTCTCAGAAATGTAAATTATAAGGATATAAACTGCATTATGAAAAGCTTACTTCTTTTGACCCTCACCTCTTCTCTTTTGGTGGGTACAGTAGACAAAAGGGGCATCTTGGGTTTGCCTTAAACTTTATTCTGAAAAGCTATTTGTTAAAATTTTTCAAAGATGAAGACAACACAATTAAATTTCAATTTTAGAAAAATACCAAATCAGTCCTAAAGCTATGGAGTTAGAGAGAGAGGGGAAGCGGTGGATGGAAAGATCCTCAAGATGCAGCATTAACAGGAGTCTGAGGCGGCTGGAGATAAGAGTGAACTCAGGAGGACGCTCAAGTGTCCTGCCAGGTAACTCGAGATGATGGTGCCATTGATCCAAATAGGTATCATTAGGTATTATAGTTGCTATCAGAAGCAAATATGGGAGGGGAATGGAAATTTTTCAAAAGAGAATGTACTTTATAGAGATTTTCCTGTAGTGTGCATCTCTCTAACATACAGAGCTAAGAGGAAAAACAATAGTGTCATCATCAAAAACAACAAAGGACTTACAGCCTCAACCCCTGGAGATTTGGATTTAATTGAATAGGGCGGGACCAGGCTTTAGGTGTTGCTGTTTATTTGCTGTTTTTATTATAGAAAAAAAAAAACTTATAATGAGGTCTTAGCAAGTTAAGTATAGAGAATTGATAACTATATGCACATTGTTACACATTGTGTAGAGTGCTAGAACCTTTTCATCTTGTGTGACTGAAACTCTATACCACTGCACAACGAACCCTATTTCCTGCACCCTTAGCCCCTGATGGTCATAATTCTGTTTTCTGCTTATCTGAGTTTGAGTACTTTTCAGATATGTAGACTCATGTGGTATTTGTCTTTTTTGTCTCTGGCTTGTTTTACTTAGCCATATGTCCTCAGGGTTCATCCATGTTGAAGACATGTGTCAAGACTTTTTTTTTTTAAAGGCTAAAGAATAGTCAATTGCATGTATATACTACATTTTCTTTTCCTTTTCTGATACCAGGAATATTGGACCCAGGGGTGCTTTACCACTGAGCCACATCCCCGGTCCTTTTTATATTTTATTTAGAGACAAGTTCCCCCTTAAGTTCCTTAGGGCCTCACTAAGTTGCTGAGGCTATCCTGGAACTTGAGATCCTCCTGCCTCAGCCTCTTGAGTGTCTGGTATTACAGGCGTGCAGCACCTCACCCGGCACCCTTTGTCCATTTTTAACTTGAGCTATTTGGCTTATCAACATTAGGTTATATGAGTTCCTTATGTGTTTGGGGTATTAACTCCTTGTCCTATATGTGATTTGCAAATATGTTCTCCCATCCCAGAGGTTGCCTTTCCACTCCATTGACTGCTTCGTTTGCCATGCAGAAGCTTGTTGGTTTCGTGGAGCTCCACTTGCTATTTTTGCTGTTGTTTGTGACTTTGGGGTTATGCCCAAGAAGTCATACGCATTTAGGTGTTTTCCTAAAGCTCCCCCAGATGACTCTAAGGTGCAGTCAGGACTGAGAACCACTGCTTTAAATTAAACTGTTATAACCTAATACTAGAGGTTCCATCAGGACATGAAAGTTTTCTTGGTCAAACAGGCCAGCAGCCAACCACATTGACTGAAAACCAATTTGGCAAGGTAACCCCTGGTGGAGGATGTGTTGAGATTTCCGGATGGGATAAGGGTGAAGCAGGGAAAGTACTTTGGAAGAGCATATTCAATATTGTTATAGAATCTTACTTCCGAGTAGAATTTTTTCTCAGGATTTAAACGACAAAAAGTAAAAACAGAATCTTGACTCCTGAGATAATCAGTGATTCTAAAGTCAGAGAACCTGTCTAGTGGTGGTGGTGGTAGGGTGTGTGTGTGTGTGTGTGCGCGCGCGCACACACGTACAATATTAAAATGTCAGGAGATGGTATCTACAATTGAGTTTTGTTAAATGGATTTAAAAGTTGAGGAAATCAGGTATAGAGCGTTCCTGATGTGGTGGATATATTCATTCATTCATGAAATATTTATGAGTGTCTTCTAGGTGTCAGTACCTTTGGGGGTCCTCTAGCTATATTATTTGTCTTCAAGCTACTAGCCTTGTGAGTTAAGCAATATTTTACAGTTAAAAGGTGTGGCAAAGGAAGGTACAACAGGCCACATGGTTGAGAAGTAGCTAAAATGTCAGCTCTGTGAGAGCAGAGGTCTTTGTCCTATCTCCTGCCCTGTGCCCAGACCCAGGACTCATCTGACCCACTGTAAGTGTCCAGAATACATTTGTGAAAGTGGCTGAGTTGGAGATCAGATGCAGTTCTGATGCCCTGTTGGGGATTGCTGTTTTCCCTCATAGCTAGAGACTATGGGCTCCAGCCTTGTCTTCCCGCTTAGTTCAGAGGAAGCTGTGTCCTGCAGGCAGTGTCACATGGCTGAGTTTTCGTTCTGGGAGGCTGTAAGTGCTGTACCCAAGTGGGCCCTAAATGCATTGTGTGAGGGGGTGGAGGTGGGGCTTATTCATCCAGGAAATAGCCATTCACAAACCAAACTCTGGTTGATCTGGAAGAGTAGATGAGGACAATGACTACAGTGTGTCCCCAGACCAGGAAGCTTCATATAAGTTAAACCAAATAGTACGTAACAAAGCCTCATGTCATGGTAATGAGAAAGCAGCAAATCCTAAGTATTCAAGTGAAAATATGCAGTATACCCTATATCAACAAGGCTGTTGTAACTTCATTCTTTATTGTACATTTTTTTGCTTGTATTTAACAATCCGTTGATGATACTATCTCCAAAATGTGCCTGGTTAAAGAAAACAGCAACAACCTTGACTTCTTCCTACAACATCAGTGGGAAGAAATTCCAGGAAGGAAGAAGGAATGGAACACACTTACTGTTTTCTATGATTTTTATTTTACCATTTCAGAGCACTCAGATGAGGATTTGGGAAATCTTCATGTCCCTCTCTTAATGAAGCCACAGCAAGCACTTACTGCTGCTTCCACTTCCCACACACAAACTTTCTAATTATAAAAGGACCTTTTCAGACTTATTCAGGGCATATAATCTTATTTGCAGCTCCTAATTGGAGGGCTGTGTTTGTTGGAAAGAACAGAAGTCTTCAGTCATTTAAAATAAAGCTGGCTCATCAACCCCTGTGGGAAGCAAAGAACTATTTATTTTATCCGTTAATCCCAAATACAAACACAATAAAGCTGTCTTTTCTAATAGTGACCTATTTCATGTTAAATTGGGATAAAGCTAGCTTTGCTCAATAGGACTATTGTGACCAACAAAAAAAGTCAATCTTATTACGATTCCCATTGAATACCTTCCAATAACTTATCTTTTAAAGCGCTGAACCCAAACCCCAGTTGAATTCTCTATGTTGTCTGACACAAAATGCAAATCTGGAAGGGAAATAACCTCAACTAGTGAGCCCCATCTAGTGGCAGGGAAGTAAATAGGTGGCCAAAAACCTGCTCTATCATGATTCCCTCTCTTTAATTTTTAAAAATTCTTCTATCTGTGTCCAAACCTCTATGCTTTAGTTTCTCTCTAGTTTTTCCCATACTTTTATTTCCAAAAAATCGAAAGTCTTTTTAACCATACAAATTTCCTTGTGGTAACTTAAATCTTAAGACTTAAAAAAAAAAAAAAGTTATTTGCTTAAAATTGCCAGGTTTCCTCCTTGAGAATTGAATTTTAGAATGTGAGTGGCCATATCCCTTGAATAGCGTTATATAACACTCACAGGTTAAACTGTGGATGATATTATTTACACATCAGTTTTATTTTAACAAAAGACTCCAAAGGTTTTTTTTTTGTTTTTTTGTTTTGTTTTTTACTTATAAGAGCTTTACAGGAGCAAGACTGAGTCATAGAAAGATTCAGTGACACCATGAAAAACTCCAAACTCTGCTTTCCTGGGCAATGTCTACATTGGATAATCGCGCTGGTTCCAAGGTGGGTTTTTTCCGCTGACCCAGTTAGAAGTCAAGTGTGGCCTGTCTGCATTGCAGGTTCCCACACTTCTTGACTCTTATTCTCACCATAATAAACATGTCAAAAACTGACAAAGGTAACAGCAGGGATCAGCTCCAGTCCTACCTGGGAAATGCTTGTGCTAATGAGTCTGCCTAAAAACTGCAAGTCTTCTTTGCTCCTATAAGAAACTAGGTGATCATAGCTATATGCCATTTTAAAACCAAGTAGAACAGATTTCTCAAATATCTACACTTGAGTTTACTTTCAAAATGGCTTTCCATGGGCCTATGTTTTCAAATCCCCAAAGCAGACATAGGTGTGGAGAGGCATCTGGGTTACCGAGGAAAGAACAAAGAACTCAAGGTCAAGTCCTAACAGGGCCCTTCCCTGTCTGCAGGGCTTTGGAAATTCATACCTCCCAGCAGCAGAAACTCAGAGGAGGGAGCAGCCGAGAATCCCTGCCTCTCTACCTCCCCGGTTAGACCTGTTTCTTCTGGAAGCCTCCCTCGACTTCTTTAGGATAGTTCCTTCGCAGAGTTGTTACAAAGGTTGATTGATTGAATGAAGTGTGTGAAGTGCTTAGCTCATGGCCTGGCACATAACAGCGCTCAGTAAATATTGCTGTCACTTACTCAGTGAAGGGAGTGATGGGAAGACGGATGGCATATGGGAAATGTCAGTCACCTCTGAGTCAGCAAGCCCAGTTGCACCTTTCAAGAAGTCCACCCTCCAATAAAGAAGAAAGGTGGCTGCAGGTAGGTAACATGGGGCTTTTATAGTTCAACACGAGCTTTCTGAGCTGAACGGAATTTTTGTAGGTCTAATGATTTACACTGTTGGCTTACATTCTTTTATTTACTTATTTTTATGCTGGGAATGATCCCAGAGGCACTCAACCACTGAGCCACCGCCCCAGCCCTATTTTGTATTTTATTTAGATAACAGGGTCTCACTGAGTTGCTTAGGGCCTCATGTTTGCTGAGGCTGGCTTTGAACTCACAATCCTCCTGCCTCAGCCTCTAGAGCTGCTGGGATTACAGGTGTGCGCTGCTGCACCCAGCTATTAGCTTACATTTCTATTTGAGATTTTAAATTTCTGAAAAGAAGAGAATGATGGAACTGGAAAGGAGGTTGTATAACTTAGCTTCCTCGTTTTGTTGAGAAAAAAATCCTAATGCCCTTTTGTTCTTCACAGTTCTTTGCACACTTGAGATGAACTTGAGAATTTTAAATTATTGTTTAGCGTCCACCTTTGCTTCTCTTTGGTTAAGTCCCATGTAGTCAAGGGCTGGGTCTCTTTGGCCCACACCTTATGTACAGATGTGACTCAGTGGCCAGAAGTACCTAGTAGAGTACCTAGCACCTTGTTTGCACAAGGTCATTACTGACAAGGTCAGAGGTGCCAAGTGACAAAGCAGGAAGAGTATATGTACCCAGGAAAGCCTGGGTACAAACTGGCCCTCTCTGGCTTATTTCCTGTGTGATGCTGGGCAAGTCACTTGACTCCTCCAAACCTCAGTTTCCTTTTCAATAAAATTAGAATACAATCACAGAAGCAATATCTTAGGATTGTTGTAAAAATTAATGTGATAATTTAAGAAAATTGCCTGGAAAACTGTAATTCTCTAAATTTACCTACATGACCAAGATGACAATTAGAGTGTGTTCTGGAACTAGAACCCTACCTAGGTCTTGCTCTTCATTTTTCTTTCTCCATATCCCCTAGCCTCTTTGCCCAAACCACTTTTCTCAGACCATTCAACCAACCAGATAAAAATAGCAACACAAAATAAAGTTTTGAGTGATTGGTTCCGAGGTGCTGTGATCCTTCAAAGTCTAGCAGGAAGTCTCAGGAGATCACTGGAAGGGTGGGAAGGGGCTTATTATTGCCAATCACCTCCCAAAGTCTAAAGCACAGCTGAACAGAGTATTTCATTGTTTGTTCTAACAGCTGGCCCTTAAGGGTTTGACTCTCAGATGAAGGCCTGCTGGATTATGAAAATGGCATATTTAAAAATATCTCTGCAACTCACTCCTAGATGACTTTTAGCAGTTGAACTCACTGTTAGCCTCCTGGAAGATTAGATGTCAGGATAATTAGCTCTCTGTCACATAGACCATCTATTTTTCAACTCTCATTCTCCTTTCTTCCCTATGTCTCTCAGTTGACACAGTTCATTATTACTTGATGCCTGAGTGTTTCAATTTCTTCTCAGCCTACTCATAAACCAACTCCTTCTCATGACTTATCATACCTAACGCTCAATTCATACTATTAACTTTGATGTTTTATTTTACTATTCAGTTTGTATCCGAATATCAGAGAAAACAAAGAGCAAGTTAGACAGGTAAGCCAGATATGGGAGTATTATCTGTAATAACCCATCCTCCCATCTATCTACCCTTGGTTTTCAAAATCCCACGTGCCATGGAGGCGGTGAAATGCACTTTCTTCCATTTTCTTGCAGGACCTGAGGTCTGAGCATTTCTTCTCTCTTTGTCTAACGTAGGGTCTATGAGTTTTCCAGTTTCATTATTCTATACGACCTAGGCTTGGCCTTATGCAATTTGGGAATAGCTTTTTCTTTTCTATCATAAATGGAGCCATTGAAAAGCAAGACTAGAAAAGAATAAGATGGAACAGGGAATTAGCCAAAGGAACCATACAATTATAGAAATTTCTGGCTGGAAGAACTCTGAATGGCTCTCTGTCCACTGCTCTGCACTTTGGCCCAACCCCACACCAATCTAGCAGGTAATCATGGCTCCTATTTCAAAAGAATCCAAGGGGCACTCTGCCTCTGGCCTGCATATAAGAAAGCTCTTCATTGATGCAGCTTGATGCTCTCTCTTTGTTTTCAGAGGGAGTTGGTTAGTTCCATGTTACCTAGAAATTTAGATGAGCAACAGGCAGAAGGCAAGAGGGCTTCACCTCCCAGCTTCCTTCCTGCCTATGACCTGCAGAATTTGCTCTCTAGCTTCCCTGGGTGTCACTACAGTTTGATTAATTGTGGAAATTCCACCCTGAAAACAATCTTAAGCGGAACCAGCGTTTGAAGTAGAAGGTGCTTTCCTTTGCTGGCATCATCGCAGAATTCCTGGGGGGCTGACTACTTCCACACCCCGTCCATCTGCATACTCAGAAAAGATGTGACAAAACAAAATGACTCTCTTAGCATCACTCTGGGCTCCATCCCAAACCCAGCTCTTTTCATAACTCTAAGGAAGAGTTGGATCCTAAGGGCCAGGAGTTTTCTTTATTTCTTTTTTTTCAGGGGCAGGGGTGGTACTGAGGATTGATTTCAGGGGCACTCGACCACTAAGTCACATCCCCAGCCCTATTTTGTATTTTCTTTAGAAAGAAAATACAATATTTTCTTTAGAGACAGGGTCTCACTGAGTTGCTTAGTGCCTCTCTTTTTTGAGGCTGGCTTTGAACTTGTGAACCTCCTGAGTCAGCCTCCCAAGCTGCTGGGATGATAGGCATGCACCACAGTGCTCAGGCCAGGAGTTTTCCAACATTTATTTAGACCCTGAAATTGCGCCTGGAGACCTACAACTCTCAGGGAATTTTCCCACCCCATTCCACCTACAATCCTGCATAAAATCCCTTATTATTATTATTATTATTATTATTATTATTATTTAATGTTAAGCATGACTTGATAGTCACTGAACTATTTTCAATGTACATTCTAGTTTTTGAAAACCAGAAATCAGTCCATGGAACTTCAAGTGGACCAGCAACATGTATAACATGTAACACTAGTTCTGGGGTCAGGGTGACCTTGGTCTGGTGTTCCACTATTTTACTTACTGTTGAATGACTTTGGTCAAGTGGCTTAACCTCCAAACCTCAGGTTTTTATATGTAAAATGGAGATACTATAGATTTCAAGGTTTGGTAAAAGGATTGAAAGGAGAGTTGGCATCTATAGGGCACCAGCACTAACGGTTTCCAACACATTCATCTCTCTCCGTCTGTCACCAGCTAGAGGGGAACAGCCAGGGCACGGCAAGCATGCTTTGGCTTCATCAGTTAGACTGAACTGCTTCAGTAGCAACTCACTGGAACTGTTCATAATAGAAATAGTAACTGTAATTATGAGGGTCTCTGCTGTGTGCCCAGGATTGAGCTGGTGCGAAGGACAGAAAGCCTGCAAGACACGTGGCTATAAGCCCCTGTGCTCACAGGGCTCACAATACAGCAGCTGTGAGCCCTTTCATGGAAATCTAAACCCACAGTCGCATCAGGGTTGGATTAAGATTTTAGAGGACCCAAGCACTAAGAAGATTATGGTGCCACTATCCTCCCCTATAATTAAAAATAAAACAGTACTAAACTGTAATTATGTGTTGAGAGCCACAGCCAAAGGGGCCCCAGCAAACTTCCAGCTGCCGGCTGATGATTGGCTCACAGCGGCCCCAGCAACATCTAGCTGATTGGCTCCTCTGCGGTGATGCTCATTGGGCTGTTTCCCTGCCCTTTCAGACCACGGAGCTGCTCATTGGGGGACTTTTTTGGCTCCGCCCACATGACCCAGCCAATCAGCCTCAAGAGCAGGAGGATTGTGGGAGGTGGAGAGAAGCTTGTGTGGGAGAGGCTTGTGGAAAGCCAGTGGTGGCAGTTGAGGCTCTGAGGGTTTTTCCTGAGAGGCTGTTTTGTTTGGTGTGTGTGGTTCTAAAAATAAAGTTAGTTTCTTTTGACAAGTTGCTGGGAGCCATTAGCCAAGTAGGTATGACAATTTCCTTGCCAGCGTACCCCATGTTGCTGACATTTTGCAGTGACATTGAATGTAGTTGACCTTGCTCAAGGACCAGGGCGGATTAGGGTGTTCCCGGTTTAACATAATCGTGTTTAGGGCGTTCCCAGTTTAGGTTCCAGGTTTAAGGTTTAAGATTATTCCTGCTGGGAATAGGGCGTATCCTGCTGCCTGAGTTCCCCTTGAGTTCTCACGGGATTCAGACAGTATATTTTGGGAGACAGAAGCCCAGTGGAGGTGAATTTGGGAGAGAACGTGGATTTGGGCAGAGAACGTGGATTTCCCCAGAACGTGATTGTAGACGGCTGGTGTGAGTTCGGGAATAAAGAGTTGCTGTTTGAATCTGCAAGCTGTGTGGTGGCTCGTGATTTGTGCCCCCTGGATCACAGGAAATGCAGAAGGCTTGGTTGGCCTGTGACACTGAGCACTGACAACCCTTCCCTGGGCCTGGGTTCTGCCAGGAGCAGCCTGGCTTTGCTTCTTGAAGTCTGTAAACAAGTGGTTGGATTGGCTTCCTGGGTGGTTTTGACACCGTTTAGACTTGACCTTAGACAAATTAATAACTCTGAGGAGGTACTCCCATCTTTAGGGGGTATTTTAGTCAGCTTTTGCATTGCTGTGACCCAAATATTGACAAGAACAACTAATTTGGGGCTCAAAATTTCAGAGGTCTCAGTCCAGATAATCTACTTCATTGCTCTGGGCCCAATTGAGGCAACGCCATATGGGGGGAGAGCCTAGGAGGAAAGCTGCTTAGTTCACATGGGGGTCAGGAAGTAGGGAGAGAGGAAACACAGGGAAGGACAATCCTTCCAGGATTCGCCCCCAAGGACCCACCTCCTCCAGCCATGCCCCACCTGCCCACAGTTACCACCCAGTCAGTCCATTCAAATGGACTGATTAGGTTACATGTCTCCCGATCTGATCACTTACCTCTGAATATTCCTGCACTGTCAGAGGTTTTTGGAGGGCACTCCATATCCAAACCATAATAGGCAGGGCATGCATATAAGGGCTCAAGAAAACAATTTGAAACCAGAAAATCTGGATGTTCTCCACAATATCCTTCCAAGCGACTTCAGAGGATGCTCATACTTATGTCCCCAGTATCAAGGTATTATTTTCTTTGTTATTTATATTTTATAAATTATAATTTATATTTGTTTGTTATCTATGATTATATTTTGCAATTATTCATGTATTTATTTTTGTGGTTTTGGGGACCAAACCCAGGGCATGCTGGACAAGTGTTCACTAGCTCCTCTAATTTAGCTTTTTCATGGAGTTATACTGAGAGCTCAGATGGCTTTTGTGGGCCAATATGCCAGAGTAACCTCATTCTGGAGCCAGTTAGGTATCATTTCATCTGCATGACAACCTGATGCACTCATTTGAATTTTTTCCTCCCAAATGAGAGGGAGCTGGTTGTGACAAAACCACAGGCGATGCAGTGCACAGGTAGGACTTAATCTTTCACAATGTCACTTGATTAAGCAGGCAATCATTTTCACTGCAGTGTCGCCAAGGAGAATCTGGAGTCACGTGCACACCCATCTATATGCATAGAGTGCAAGAAGCAGGAACCGATGCTACATGCAAAATGGGTATTTAGGGGCGTTTAGTAAGGGGAACCAATTAAAAAGATGGAGGCAGAATTTAGGGAAACACATTGTATGGTAGCGTGCCCCAGGGCTAGACCCAGCAGGGAGCCATTGTTTGTAAACTTAAAGAGAAAAGTTATGGGAACCAGAGAGGCTGTAAGTAAGAGCTGCAACTTGTGACTTCATGGAGGCACATAGACACCCACGGTGACCCCACACAGAAAACCAGGGAACAGACACTCCAGCTTAGTTCTCCTCCTAACCATTGACCAAACTCAACCAGAGGGTGAGGCAGGTAGCCTATGGGTACAGACCCCAGGGATGGTCTCTGTTAGCCTGGTGCAGAGAGAAGGGACAGAGGAAGACACTCAACAGCCATCTCATTAAGTTTCTTTCTATTGAGGTACAATAACATCAGCTTCCCCTCCTGCTGTGATGCGAATCGTTTAATAAAGAAGTAATTAGGAAGGAAAAAAAATAACTTGGAATTAGGTGGCTAATTTTATGCCTCTGGCAGAATCAGAGTTGTAAATTTCTCGTTGTGTTTTATGAGTCAGAACTGGATGTACCCAAAGGGTCCCAGGAATACCCAGAGCCTCAAAATGGGTCCTCTGATAAGGGGTCCAGGGGAGCCCGTGGAAATCAACTCCTCCCAAGACAAAGTGCACCCTCAAAAGCAAAGAGAAACATAGATACAAGAAAGAAGGCCAAGGGAGGCCCCTCTGCATTGAAAGGCCCATGTTTTAATGCAATAACTGAAGATGGGTTTTGTTTTCTTGTCCCTTGGTTTGTTGGTTTTCTTTTAGTAATTTAGGTGAAACAGCACCCGAGGCAGGAGAGGTGGGGAAATCTGAAGAACTCTGTAGACAAGTTAGAGATGGCAGTAATGCCACAGTCAACTAGGACATAAAGAGACCAGGGTAAGGACTGGGGATGCAGTTCAGTGGCAGAGAACTTGCCCAGCATGCACAAAGGCCTGGGTTGGATCCCTAGCATCACAAGAAGAAAAACAAAAACAAAAACACACTATATCTAACACATAGTTGATGTTCAATAATGAGAGTGTATAAACTTGCACATGTAGAAAATAAATGCATATATATTTATAATAGAATTATCTAGTCTTAACAAGGGAGTCATGGTTGGTCTTTAAGCCCTTTGGATGAACAAATACAGATTACAACAAGAGACCTTCTTTCTTTCTTTTTTTTTTTGTAATATTTATTTTTTATTTTTAAGTGGACACAATATCTTTACATTTATGTGGTCCTGAGGATCAAACCCAGTGCCTCATGCATGCTAGATGAGTGCTCTACCGCTGAGCACCCCAGAGCCCCCTTCTTTCTTTTTTCTTTTTTATCCACTGTCCTCCAAAATCTTATAGGCTTGAGCTAGTCTTCTCTTTTTAGCCATGTCCCCTAACTTCTTAAGTGGATATTCTGACATATACACATACCAAAGTATGCAAAGAATGCACAGCAGAGATTTTTTTACTTTAAGAAAATTCCGCTTGGATAATTAATATATACTTATTAATTTAATGTAATAATTTTCTAAACTTAGAGCATCATAACAAAGTCTCAGTGGATCCATTTCTCTTCCATCCTCTCATCTCGTCTTATCTTACAAATTGCTCTGTTGTGAAAGTGGCAGTTTATTTTTCCCTAGCAAAGGTCTGACATTATTTGGGAGGACAGAGTTCAGAAATCTGTGCTTTGTTTTATTGGTTGCACTTTGATGTGGACAGAATGGAACCAAAGATTTTGGCTATTACATTTGTTTCTTTCGCTTATTACTAACAGAGAAAATGAACCTTAATCTATCCCTCACTCTTGGTTGAAGATGTTATTACTTATTTAAGTGTTTTAAAGGGGTTTTAAAATGGGTTTGTGGTAGATGATTAAAGAAAATGCATAAAAGTTCAATAATTCTGCCAGCTGCTTAGAAATTTCACTCTTGGGCCCATATCCTTGAAAGGTATTGAACTCTATAAACGTCTAATGATGTAAAAGTTGACAGGACAGTTTGACCTCCTAATTGTATTCTGTACATCATGCATTTGACCTTTTGGAGACAAGTTGATGAGTTTCTGCCATATTAATTACTCCATGCAGTTTTGCAGTGATCCTTCAACAATTCAAACCTAGTGAATGCATGCGTGAGCTTTTCTAGGCTCTCAGGAAGAATCAGAAACGGTAATTTAAAAGCATCTGACTTAATTTCCCACTTCCACCTTTGTTTTCTTTCCATAAACTTGTGAACAAAGACCTCTGCAGTGATCTTGTATTTTTTTTTTTGTACTCTGTTATTTCTTGTAAATTTTTAATACCTTATTTCTAAAATATCTTTGTGACCTCAGGGTCTTATCTGAGATATCCTCTTTTTCCTTCGGTTACCAGAGCATTCTATAATCAATATGTGTATTACTAGGCACTAGTACCTTTGATGCCTGCGTCTTTTTAATTTTGTCTTGAGTCATTAAAGAGATCTAATGAGCAAAGGTTCATTTAATTTTCCAAATATTCTTTGTCTGGAGTTGAGCTTTGTCTTCCTAATGAACTAGACAACAGTCATTACCGCTGACAGATCTCCCTCCCTCCCAGTTTGTTAGACTACACAGTTTAAGCTTTCGGTTTCTCTCCCCTTGGTTGGGAGCAGGAAGTAACCTCTGGGGGTCATTTGCATCCTTCTATACTCAGCCTCCTTTGCAAAACATTTTGAGCCTTGAGAATTAGACCTGCACATTCCAAGGGCCATATTTCAAAGTCAACCTAGAGCTCAGTCCTTGCTCGTGCACTGGGTGATGGTATTAAACAGCAAGTCCCATGTGCCAAACTTAGATTCTAGAACCCAGCTTTTTCCTGCTCTGTTTCTCCCTTAGTTCCTCAGGTCTTTTAATTCAGCAACAGTCTCTATAGTCGTATTTTCTTTAAAATGTGATTGGATAGGAGTCAGGTAATCCAGATGGAGTCTCGGCTGGCTCACTTGCCTGCCTGTGTCTCTATTTGTGTGTATGTGTGTATATTGAGTATGTGCTTTAGTGCCAGGTGTTATGTAAAGTAATTTACACTTAATCCACATAGAAATCCTGCAAAAAAAGGTACATGGATGGATACTTTGCAGATGAGAGATGGCTCAGATGGTTTAAATGATTCATGGAATCTGTTTTAAATAATTTACCTGAGTTAGTACTGGTGGACCTGAAATTAAAATAGACCTCTGTCTGATTCCAAAATACACTTTTAACTACCACACCATCCTGAAAAATCTTAAGAAATTAATCCAAGCAGTTGACTTTTTTGTTGCCTATACTGGGTTCATTAGAATTAGTTGCTGAGAATTCTGGCTCTGCAGCCAGACTGCCTGAATTTGGAATCTGTCTCCTTCACCTACTCATTATGTGATGATTGCTGAGTTATGTTATCTTTTTGCGCTTTAGTTTCCTCATCTATAAAATGAGGATAATAAAAACAGCAACACAAAACCCTTAGCTCCACAAGAATGAGATCCTNAGGTTTAAGATTATTCCTGCTGGGAATAGGGCGTATCCTGCTGTCTGAGTTCCCCTTGAGTTCTCACGGGATTCAGACAGTATATTTTGGGAGACAGAAGCCCAGTGGAGGTGAATTTGGGAGAGAACGTGGATTTGGGCAGAGAACGTGGATTTCCCCAGAACGTGATTGTAGACGGCTGGTGTGAGTTCGGGAATAAAGAGTTGCTGTTTGAATCTGCAAGCTGTGTGGTGGCTCGTGATTTGTGCCCAGCCAGACTGCGGCAACAAGTGGCTCCTGATTGTGCCCAGCCAGACTGCGGCAATTATGTGTAAAGAATAGAAGAATATTCTGATAATTTTCCCACAGTGATAACAGTCTCCCTACCTTTTTTGAAATATCAATTAATTTTTTTTCAAAATATTTTTATTGGGAGTCCTCATTTTGTAGGTAATCAGTAAGATTATAGGGTAATCCATCTCTAGCCCCCACAGCGTGTCTCCAAGAGCTCTTCTCAGGTTCAGTGAATGGATCAGAAGGTGGGCAAGAGTGGAGCATCTGAGGGTCTTGATAATTCACAAACTATTTGGTAAATCCACAAAGAATGGGGAAGTAATTGTCTATTTTAAGGAAAGATCAAATCATTTTTAAAAACAGTAAATGGTATTCCTTTCCAAATATATGGTATGTTTTTCTAGGGGATAGATTTTTAATACCCTTTTCACAAATGGGATAAAAGTCATGTTCAGATGAGCAAGTTTTAGAGGCCGTTATATAGCATGTCTTAAAGGATTGCTCACTGCTGAATGTGCATGCTCTGCTCAGCCTTTTTTTCTGCTGTGACCAAAAGACCTGACAAGAACAATTTTAGAGCAGGAAAAGTTATTCGTTGTTCATGGTTTCCTTCCTCCCTCCCTCCCTCCCTCCCTTCCTTCCTTCCTTCCTTCCCCTCTCTGTCTCTCTCTCTTTCTCAGGCTGGAGATGGAACCCAGGGCTTGTACATGCTAGGGAAGAGCTCTACCACTGAGTTACATCCCCAAAGTGGTGTCCCTTTCTTTCATGGAGGCTGTTCTCTCTGAAGGACACAGACCAGCCCCAAGGCAAGGTTAGCAGCCCCTTGTGAAGCTTATCCAGGGCTCTAGCTGCCAACCTCTCACTCTTGCAGCCACACACCTTTATACTGCAAATCAAAAAGATAAGCAGGAGGAAAGGCCCAGGAACTAACAGGGAACTTTCTGAGGCATAGATGAAAACAATTTACACAGCCACTGTAAATAGTTAATAAAATCCATTTTACAGTCCATCTACTTAGATTTCCATTACATCCTGTTCTGTTTCAAACATGCATTTTTCTTTTGGGATTGTTAGGCAATAAAGAGTCCAGCCATTTATCAAGCAGCGTCTTCGTATTCTTTAAAATGTTTTACCATTTTCAGGAAACACTGTGACTTCTATAATTAATCTCCCGGTAGAAGCTGTTTTCGAAAGACTCCAGAACCACAGAAAGAAAAGCCTTTTCTTCATGGGAGTTTTTTGGTGCTCGTGAGTGGAAACGTTCCGAAACACATGCCAGTGGTATTATCACATATTGCAAACTGTTCATTTCAGATAACGAGGGAAAAACAATAGAGCGCAGCCTCACTCTTGCAAAAACTGTCCTGTGACCAAGCTGTTGTTAAGTGGGACCCACAAGCCACTCCATGATGTGCTGTAATTAGTTAACTCTTCAGTGCCAGGCTGGGTTTCCACGAGTCTCACACTCTGAATAAAACCAGAAACATCTGGTAGAAGCACCATGAAGGGTCTCCACTCTGGCTCCCGTAACCTCAGTCATTCTGTTCCTGCTTAGCACTTTCGGGGTATCAGGCGTTGCCTGAACAATTTACATTTACTTATGGACTCATTTAATTCTCACAAGGACTCTCTGAGGAAGTGCTAAAGTTTTCAATTTGAGAAACAAGCAGACAGTCACTGGAGGACTGGCCAAGGACAGGCTTCCCAAAGTGTGGAGCCAGGAGCAGCCTGTCTCCCAGCGCAGCTTCCTGGCTTTTGTGCTCTTGGCTCCGTGTGGCCAACAGTGTTTAGGGTTCCACTCTTGTAGCCTCATTTGTGTTGACATCTGGCCATGTAGTTCAGTCTTCCCTTTTTTTTCAGAAGCGAAAACTAAGGCACAGAGATGCCGAGTGACTAGCTTCAAGTCAAGCACAAGATGGTTAGGAGCTGAGGCTGCGGGTATGTAGGCCAGCTTCTCCTACTTACCAGCATTGTATCTTCTCCATTGGCAGGTAAAAAAATAAGACAAGACCAAGACTGTGGCTTTGCTTCTCTCCAGGATTTGTGCCCCCTGGATCACAGGAAATGCAGAAGGCTTGGTTGGCCTGTGACACTGAGCACTGACAACCCTACCCTGGGCCTGGGTTCTGCCAGGAGCAGCCTGGCTTTGCTTCTTGAAGTCTGTAAACAAGTGGTTGGATTGGCTTCCTGGGTGGTTTTGACACCGTTTAGACTTGACCTTAGACAAATTAATAACTCTGAGGAGGTACTCCCATCTTTAGGGGGTATTTTAGTCAGCTTTTGCATTGCTGTGACCCAAATATTGACAAGAACAACTAATTTGGGGCTCAAAATTTCAGAGGTCTCAGTCCAGATAATCTACTTCATTGCTCTGGGCCCAATTGAGGCAACGCCATATGGGGGGAGAGCCTAGGAGGAAAGCTGCTTAGTTCACATGGGGGTCAGGAAGTAGGGAGAGAGGAAACACAGGGAAGGACAATCCTTCCAGGATTCGCCCCCAAGGACCCACCTCCTCCAGCCATGCCCCACCTGCCCACAGTTACCACCCAGTCAGTCCATTCAAATGGACTGATTAGGTTACATGTCTCCCGATCTGATCACTTACCTCTGAATATTCCTGCACTGTCAGAGGTTTTTGGAGGGCACTCCATATCCAAACCATAATAGGCAGGGCATGCATATAAGGGCTCAAGAAAACAATTTGAAACCAGAAAATCTGGATGTTCTCCACAATATCCTTCCAAGCGACTTCAGAGGATGCTCATACTTATGTCCCCAGTATCAAGGTATTATTTTCTTTGTTATTTATATTTTATAAATTATAATTTATATTTGTTTGTTATCTATGATTATATTTTGCAATTATTCATGTATTTATTTTTGTGGTTTTGGGGACCAAACCCAGGGCATGCTGGACAAGTGTTCACTAGCTCCTCTAATTTAGCTTTTTCATGGAGTTATACTGAGAGCTCAGATGGCTTTTGTGGGCCAATATGCCAGAGTAACCTCATTCTGGAGCCAGTTAGGTATCATTTCATCTGCATGACAACCTGATGCACTCATTTGAATTTTTTCCTCCCAAATGAGAGGGAGCTGGTTGTGACAAAACCACAGGCGATGCAGTGCACAGGTAGGACTTAATCTTTCACAATGTCACTTGATTAAGCAGGCAATCATTTTCACTGCAGTGTCGCCAAGGAGAATCTGGAGTCACGTGCACACCCATCTATATGCATAGAGTGCAAGAAGCAGGAACCGATGCTACATGCAAAATGGGTATTTAGGGGCGTTTAGTAAGGGGAACCAATTAAAAAGATGGAGGCAGAATTTAGGGAAACACATTGTATGGTAGCGTGCCCCAGGGCTAGACCCAGCAGGGAGCCATTGTTTGTAAACTTAAAGAGAAAAGTTATGGGAACCAGAGAGGCTGTAAGTAAGAGCTGCAACTTGTGACTTCATGGAGGCACATAGACACCCACGGTGACCCCACACAGAAAACCAGGGAACAGACACTCCAGCTTAGTTCTCCTCCTAACCATTGACCAAACTCAACCAGAGGGTGAGGCAGGTAGCCTATGGGTACAGACCCCAGGGATGGTCTCTGTTAGCCTGGTGCAGAGAGAAGGGACAGAGGAAGACACTCAACAGCCATCTCATTAAGTTTCTTTCTATTGAGGTACAATAACATCAGCTTCCCCTCCTGCTGTGATGCGAATCGTTTAATAAAGAAGTAATTAGGAAGGAAAAAAAATAACTTGGAATTAGGTGGCTAATTTTATGCCTCTGGCAGAATCAGAGTTGTAAATTTCTCGTTGTGTTTTATGAGTCAGAACTGGATGTACCCAAAGGGTCCCAGGAATACCCAGAGCCTCAAAATGGGTCCTCTGATAAGGGGTCCAGGGGAGCCCGTGGAAATCAACTCCTCCCAAGACAAAGTGCACCCTCAAAAGCAAAGAGAAACATAGATACAAGAAAGAAGGCCAAGGGAGGCCCCTCTGCATTGAAAGGCCCATGTTTTAATGCAATAACTGAAGATGGGTTTTGTTTTCTTGTCCCTTGGTTTGTTGGTTTTCTTTTAGTAATTTAGGTGAAACAGCACCCGAGGCAGGAGAGGTGGGGAAATCTGAAGAACTCTGTAGACAAGTTAGAGATGGCAGTAATGCCACAGTCAACTAGGACATAAAGAGACCAGGGTAAGGACTGGGGATGCAGTTCAGTGGCAGAGAACTTGCCCAGCATGCACAAAGGCCTGGGTTGGATCCCTAGCATCACAAGAAGAAAAACAAAAACAAAAACACACTATATCTAACACATAGTTGATGTTCAATAATGAGAGTGTATAAACTTGCACATGTAGAAAATAAATGCATATATATTTATAATAGAATTATCTAGTCTTAACAAGGGAGTCATGGTTGGTCTTTAAGCCCTTTGGATGAACAAATACAGATTACAACAAGAGACCTTCTTTCTTTCTTTTTTTTTTTGTAATATTTATTTTTTATTTTTAAGTGGACACAATATCTTTACATTTATGTGGTCCTGAGGATCAAACCCAGTGCCTCATGCATGCTAGATGAGTGCTCTACCGCTGAGCACCCCAGAGCCCCCTTCTTTCTTTTTTCTTTTTTATCCACTGTCCTCCAAAATCTTATAGGCTTGAGCTAGTCTTCTCTTTTTAGCCATGTCCCCTAACTTCTTAAGTGGATATTCTGACATATACACATACCAAAGTATGCAAAGAATGCACAGCAGAGATTTTTTTACTTTAAGAAAATTCCGCTTGGATAATTAATATATACTTATTAATTTAATGTAATAATTTTCTAAACTTAGAGCATCATAACAAAGTCTCAGTGGATCCATTTCTCTTCCATCCTCTCATCTCGTCTTATCTTACAAATTGCTCTGTTGTGAAAGTGGCAGTTTATTTTTCCCTAGCAAAGGTCTGACATTATTTGGGAGGACAGAGTTCAGAAATCTGTGCTTTGTTTTATTGGTTGCACTTTGATGTGGACAGAATGGAACCAAAGATTTTGGCTATTACATTTGTTTCTTTCGCTTATTACTAACAGAGAAAATGAACCTTAATCTATCCCTCACTCTTGGTTGAAGATGTTATTACTTATTTAAGTGTTTTAAAGGGGTTTTAAAATGGGTTTGTGGTAGATGATTAAAGAAAATGCATAAAAGTTCAATAATTCTGCCAGCTGCTTAGAAATTTCACTCTTGGGCCCATATCCTTGAAAGGTATTGAACTCTATAAACGTCTAATGATGTAAAAGTTGACAGGACAGTTTGACCTCCTAATTGTATTCTGTACATCATGCATTTGACCTTTTGGAGACAAGTTGATGAGTTTCTGCCATATTAATTACTCCATGCAGTTTTGCAGTGATCCTTCAACAATTCAAACCTAGTGAATGCATGCGTGAGCTTTTCTAGGCTCTCAGGAAGAATCAGAAACGGTAATTTAAAAGCATCTGACTTAATTTCCCACTTCCACCTTTGTTTTCTTTCCATAAACTTGTGAACAAAGACCTCTGCAGTGATCTTGTATTTTTTTTTTTGTACTCTGTTATTTCTTGTAAATTTTTAATACCTTATTTCTAAAATATCTTTGTGACCTCAGGGTCTTATCTGAGATATCCTCTTTTTCCTTCGGTTACCAGAGCATTCTATAATCAATATGTGTATTACTAGGCACTAGTACCTTTGATGCCTGCGTCTTTTTAATTTTGTCTTGAGTCATTAAAGAGATCTAATGAGCAAAGGTTCATTTAATTTTCCAAATATTCTTTGTCTGGAGTTGAGCTTTGTCTTCCTAATGAACTAGACAACAGTCATTACCGCTGACAGATCTCCCTCCCTCCCAGTTTGTTAGACTACACAGTTTAAGCTTTCGGTTTCTCTCCCCTTGGTTGGGAGCAGGAAGTAACCTCTGGGGGTCATTTGCATCCTTCTATACTCAGCCTCCTTTGCAAAACATTTTGAGCCTTGAGAATTAGACCTGCACATTCCAAGGGCCATATTTCAAAGTCAACCTAGAGCTCAGTCCTTGCTCGTGCACTGGGTGATGGTATTAAACAGCAAGTCCCATGTGCCAAACTTAGATTCTAGAACCCAGCTTTTTCCTGCTCTGTTTCTCCCTTAGTTCCTCAGGTCTTTTAATTCAGCAACAGTCTCTATAGTCGTATTTTCTTTAAAATGTGATTGGATAGGAGTCAGGTAATCCAGATGGAGTCTCGGCTGGCTCACTTGCCTGCCTGTGTCTCTATTTGTGTGTATGTGTGTATATTGAGTATGTGCTTTAGTGCCAGGTGTTATGTAAAGTAATTTACACTTAATCCACATAGAAATCCTGCAAAAAAAGGTACATGGATGGATACTTTGCAGATGAGAGATGGCTCAGATGGTTTAAATGATTCATGGAATCTGTTTTAAATAATTTACCTGAGTTAGTACTGGTGGACCTGAAATTAAAATAGACCTCTGTCTGATTCCAAAATACACTTTTAACTACCACACCATCCTGAAAAATCTTAAGAAATTAATCCAAGCAGTTGACTTTTTTGTTGCCTATACTGGGTTCATTAGAATTAGTTGCTGAGAATTCTGGCTCTGCAGCCAGACTGCCTGAATTTGGAATCTGTCTCCTTCACCTACTCATTATGTGATGATTGCTGAGTTATGTTATCTTTTTGCGCTTTAGTTTCCTCATCTATAAAATGAGGATAATAAAAACAGCAACACAAAACCCTTAGCTCCACAAGAATGAGATCCTAATTAGAATAAGTTATACTCCATTTATATGTAATATGTCAAAATAGACTCTACTGTCATGAATATCTAAAAAGAACAAATAAAAACAAACAAACAAAAAATCCTTGGGTCACATGGTGAATTGCATTTATGACACATATTAGGTGTTCTTTAAAAGCAACAACAATAAAAACAACTCAATAATGTTAGTAAGTTTTATCATTAATTTTGTATTTGGTAAAAAAGAATTGATGAGAGCTATTGAGTCTGCTCCAGGTGATGCTGAGCCCTTGGAAGTCTAAGGTTCTCTGCAGTTGTATATTGTTGGTCAAAGCCTCTTCCTTTTATTCCCCAGCCTAACTCACTGTGGCAGAAGAGGGCTGGGGGGAAGCTGGCCTGGGTGTGAAGTCTGGATGTGCTGTCTAAACAGCATGAGTGATAAGTGTTGCCCTTCACCCTCTGCAGAAAGGTGTGGTTCAGCAGGTAAGACCAGGAGAGGGAATAAAGAAATTTGATTTCTATCAACCTGTGGCTGCAGGTTGTTATCCAAAATTGGGTGATTAACATATCTGAAGCTCAAGCTCATTATCACTTCTATGAAGAGGAGGATACTGTATCTACAATCTAATTTCAGAGAAAGATTAGGAAGCAGCAAAGTTAAATGTTAAAAGAACAATAGTAGCTTTTTATCATTAAATGGACTCCCTTCTAGGCAGCAAAATGAACAGCGCCAAGATAGATAGGTCGTTACTAGGGAATAATTAAACAACTCTCCAGTAGGATGCCTACTATGGGCAAGGAGTTCTGCTTGACATCACAGAAAGATGTCTTAGGATACAAAGTCCCATCTTTAAAGGCAACACCATTTACTCAGAGAGCAACATATAGACAAGAACACTCTCACTAGAGGAGTTTAAGTTCTGGATGAGAGGTGAAAACCAGAACCCTGGAGGGCAAATTTTCCCATTATAAACACAAACCACATCATCTAATTATGGGCAGCTTATGTACTATAGAACTTGGTTGGACAAATTTGCTTTTAATCTTCAAAGGGGTGTGAACATTTAAGTGGAATTCTTAAGCTTTAACCTAAGTTAATTTTTAAAAATTAATTTTGACCCACTGGATGGGTGGGAGAGGTTGAGAATCTATCAGAGACTCTGAACCATCTCCCAGGAGACTGCCCAGAAATTTCAAAGTTTGCATATAATTTAGAAAGTTGATGGATCCCCTAAAGCCCATCCATGAAAATCTCTGCTTTAAAAATCTGGGAGCAGCACTATTACAAAAACTAAGTATCCACAGTTGCCCACATTCTGCCAGATCTTAGTTTCTTTTTGTCGTTGTTGGCTTTTTAAAGATCTATTTATTTATTGGTACTGGGGATTAAACTCAGGGACACTTAACCACTGAGCCACATCCCAGCCCTTTTTTAAAATATATTTTTAGAGACAGGGTCTTGCTGAGTTGCTTAAGGCCTCACTTAGTTGCTGAGGCTGGCTTTGAACTTGGAATCCTCCTGCCTCAGCCTCCCTAGTGGCTGGGATTACAGGTGTGTGACTTTATATCTGGCTTAGCTTTTTTTTTTTTTTTTTGTATTTTATTGGTTCTTTTTAGTTTTATTGGTTCTTTTCAGTTGTTTGCTTTTGCTGTTTTAAATAATGCTATAGCTATGATTCTTGGAGTTCAAATGTGTTGAACTAACAAAACCCACCAAGTACTTTCATACGCTCACACACAGTATGACAGAAATTGCTACTCATCCACCAGTACGCACTATCTGTTTCTTCCATAGGCAAATAACTTTTTACTGGGCACATGGTTCTCCAAATGAAGACTACTTTCCCATCCTCTAGATGTGGCTGTGCCACCAAGTTCTAATCAGTGGGCGAAGCTGCTCCAGATGCCTCCTCAATACACTGCTCAAGTGTGTCCTTCACTGATGCTTAAACTCCTCCTCTCTCCTGCTGCCTGGAGTCTGGATGCAGTGGCTGAAATGTCCTCTTGGGCTGTGACCCAAAAAATTCATCCCAGGGCCCACGGATCTGAAATGTAGATCCTGAAGGAGCAAGAAGGAAGGCCACCAAGACAGCTCTGTGTGTCTATCTTCTGGACTTCAGTATTAGGGAGTTAGAAAGTGTTTTTTTATGGAAACTAATTTTAATTTATAGATATAAACTGTGACATTTATTTTTTTTTTGAGAGATAATTTTAATATTTACTTTTTAGTTTTCGGCGGACACAACATCTTCGTTTGTATGTGGTGCTGAGGATCGAACCCGGGCCGCACGCATGCCAGGTGAGCGCGCTACCGCTTGAGCCACATCCCCAGCCCCAAACTGTGACATTTAGAACCTGTTATTTCTTTACTTCCAAGACCAGGGTGTTGGCAGGGTTGATTTCTGTCTCCTTCCTTGGCTTGCAGATGGCTGCCTTCGCCCTGTGTCCTCACACTGCTTTTTCCTATGCTATATCCTCTTCTTCCTATGATGACATCAGTCCTATTGGATATGGGTCCCCCTCAGATGACCTCACTTAACCTTAATCACCTCCCCAAAGGCACCATCTGCAAACACAGTCACATTTGGCTTCAGCCTATGAATTTTGGGGGAACAAAATTCAACCCATAACAGCATCTGCGGAGGAGTCTGCTGTAGCTCCTGTCTTGTTCTCTGTGAGTGCTGCATTTCTTTCCCTGTTGGCTTCTTTCAAGGTTTTCTTTCTGTCTTTGATTTTTTTTCCCCTGCAGTTTGAATGAACCATGCCTAAGTGTTAATTTTTTGGCAGTTTTCCTGCTTGGTATTCTGAGTTTCTTAGATCTATGATTTGGTATCATTAATTTTAGAAAGTTCTTGTCCATTATTACATCAAATATTCTTTTTCTCCATTTTCTGTTTCTTCTCCATTCTTCTTTTTTTGGAATTTGTCTTCCCATTATGCATATGTTACTCCTTTCACAATCGTCTCTGTTCTTGATATTTTATTTGCCAACTATATCTACCTTCTTTTTCTCTTTGCATTTTGATTTGGGAAGTTTCTATTAACTCTCTTCAAGACCACAGTTTCTCTCCTTGGCTTTGTCAAATCTGTTGATTAGCCCATCAAAGGCATTCTTCATTTCTGTTACAGTGCTTTTGATTTTAATTTCCAGCACTTCCTTTTGATTCTTTCACATCTTTACTTATATCATCCATATGTCCTTACAGATTCTACTTTTTTTTAATTAGAGCCTTTAACATAATAATCAAAGTTATTTTAAATTGTCTGTCTGACCAGGTGCTATGGTACACTGAGGTGTAGTTTCAGCTACTCAGGAGGCTGAGGCAAGGAGGATCATAAGTTTGATGCCAGTCTCAGCAATTTAGTGAGGCTCAGTCTCAAAATAAAATTTAAAAGACTGGGAGTGTAGCTCAGTGGTAGTGCACCCCTGGGTTTAATACCCAGTATTAGAAAAAAAAAATCTGTCTGAAAATTCCAGTCTTTGGGTCATACCCATGTCTAGTTTCTAACTGCCTTTGTTTTTTCAGGCTGTGTTTTTACTTGCCCTTAACACACCTTGAAAAAAAAATTTTTTTTTGCTTGTTGTTATTGTTATTGAAAGATAAACACTGTATCAGGTAATAGGAACTACAGGTAAGCAGGCCTTTAGTGTGACATTTATATTAATCTAGGTATGTGGGGCATTGTTGAAAGTTTTCAGTAGCTATAGCTAGAGGTTTCAAAGTATTCTTCTTTTTATCTTCCCTGTTGACTTTGGGTTTTCCTAAGTACTTCTCCTCAGACAGAGTGTGCATCTTGCAGCTCCTTCAGCTATAATCCACATTTTATTCTAGAGCCCCATTGGTGTGTGGGGAGTGTTCTGTATCCTTAAAATTAAAACAATGTTTTAGCAGGCCTGTGTCTCTGGGCTGGATCTTCACAAGTGTCCCTCAGCTTTCTCGTCTCTTAGTGAAACTCGAGGGCTACAGAAGAAAAAATGGAGAAATTCTCCCCCACAGCTGGACAGACTCTAGTCAAGTCTTTCCTGGAAAGTGGGCCTTGCTGTGAGAAAGGTCTGGAAATATTTAAAAGGGTTATTCTTCCCTGCTCCTGTTGGTGCCACAAAGCCGTCTTTCTCAGATCAGGTCCGTGAGGACCTGGTACAATTCCTGGAGGCAAAACCCATGAGAGTGTGGAGGCCTCCTCATGCTGGGCCCCCAAATTTCTTACAGGATTCTCTCATTAGTCCATAACAGATTTTTAAAATCTACATCTTCTTCTTCCTTTTCCTCCTCCTTTTCCTTCTCATTATTTTTTCTTTCTTTTTTCTTTTTTGCAGCACTGAGGATCAAACCTAGGACCTTGTACCTGTTAGGCAAATTCTCTGCCACTGAACTATATACCCCGCCCATCTTCTAACTATTTCTTCCTCTTTGTCTTATGACTTATGGTTTTTTTTTTGTTGTTGTTGTTTTTTTTGGTAGTCAATGCTTTATTTCTTAGAGGTCTTTGAATGTACTTATAGAATTCCTTCAGGTTGGTCCATTTGAATAATAAGGATTAGTGAAATCAGTGATAGTTGCATAACTACTATTAACATACTTGCTATTAATTATAAAAAGCTAATAGTTACTTTCAGGAGTGCTTTGGTTGCCTGAGTTTTGTATTGCTGGCTAACTTCCCCAGATTAAATTTTTCTTTTATGCTTTAGAATTTTGATTTGTAGTTTTGATTTGTTGTAAACAAAAAAACTTCATTTCTTTTCAGTTTGTTTCTCCTCTCCCTGAACTATATGGGTATCTCAATAAGGTTCACTTGTTCTCAATCCAGAACTCTCTCCTTCTGCTGGAAACTCAGGGGGCCTGTAATCTGGAGATGGTGAGGAGAGTGTCTATCCTGCCACTCACTCTAGTGGGCAGCAGCAGGCTGTGTCTGCCTCTCCCACTTTCCTGGGTGTGGAGCTTGATATTAGTTTCATGTGTATTTTTATATCTCCTGCTTTATGCTTCTAATGTATGCAGAAGTTTCTCATTTGGGAGTGAGGGTTGTGTCTGTTTTTTCTCTTTCAAAGCTTGACAGCATTTATATGGAGGAGATCAGGATCTGAAAACATGACCTTATGATAACTTCTAGCTAGAAGACATGTTTTATTATCTTAGCAACATGGTTGGAAACCCACAAAGTCAGGCCTTGTGTACCCATTTCACAAATGCAAAGAGAGGGTAATGGATAAACAGGGCAGGTCCAGGATTGACAAGAAGAAGTCCCATTCTGCATTATGCAGCAGATATTAATAATCATATCAAACCTGTGATGTTCATAACTCAGACTCCAACCTTTTTTCCGGCTCACCGCATTTGGAATGGAGTGTGATAGAGAAGCTCAATGCTGGGCAGCCCAAGTGTTGCATGTATGACTTTATCACAAGGATTTTCTTAAAAACTTGAAATTGGTGGTTCTGCCTACAGATTTCTGAGCCACTGGCTGAGCTTCGTGACTCACTCTTCCTGTGTGTGTGTGTGTGTGTGTGTGTGTGTGTCTTTAGGTGCTGCATGCAGAGAAGTTTATGGAGATTTCATTTCCTCTTCCTCAAACTTCAATCACAATTTCTAATGAATTAGAATCCACCCCTCCCAGACAGACAGTCCCTCTGTCTCTCATCTGACTTCTTTCTTGGATTCTACCACCTAGGGATAGGAGACCCTGTACTTTGGTGAGGTGGTAGCAAGGGTGTTATGTTTATACTTTTCTTGAATTTTATGGCCTTCATTACCCAAAGCTGTGTGAAATTGAGGGAAACACAGTTGGCCTGAACCCAGGAGCCATCTGTTCAACCTGCTCAAGATATTGGTGGTTGAATGTTTACTAAACAGACTTCTCTGAGTGGCAGCCCAAAGGCTGGGGCTGGGGCTTCTGTTAATCATTAGACACTTGACAAACAGTTGGGGCCCTTGCTGGCTGTGCTATCATTGTTTTCAGAAGCAACGTCCTGTACCCTGCCATCAGTCACATAACAAGAGAAGGACTCCTCTGTGTGTTTGCAGTGAGGATTTCCAGCGGGTGTGGGTTGCCACGCCCCAGGGGTGGTGGGCATGTCATCGTGCAGGAGATGTGACATGTGTGTTTTTGTTGTTGACTTTATCTTTGCCAGCACACGTGGGTGTCTAACGTTGGCTGGGAAGCAGGGCCCTAGGGTGGAGCAAAGGTTTAATTTTGTTGACAATTTAATGCTTGGAGAGACATGTGCTTTGGTGAGCTCTCTCCCTTGAGACTTTTGCCCTTTCCCTAATCCTTTGCATAAACACTGCCTTGAAAACTGTTTATGAAGAATCCGCAAAGGCATGTGAAACTGTTGGTAAACAGTCGTGAATAACATTTACTCTCGGTCAGATTCCCGAGCCTGTGTTTCTTTTTAATGGGATTTGCTGCCTGATGAAAATCTTTACAAAGCTGCAAATACAGGTTGAAACCCTCTGCCTGGTTCTTGCGGCAAATTAGAGTTGACGACAGAAGTGGCCATTGAGGCTTGGGAATGGAAATTGAACTTCTCCTGATCTCTCCCTGTTCCAAAGAACAATCTCTTTCAGTTGAGAACATTTTAAAATAGGGAAATAACCATGAAGTTGTAGAAGTGGGGCAGAGGCAAGGACAACTCATATATTTTAGTTAAGGAGAGAAGAGAAAGACTTGGACGCAGATGTCCCTCAGCTCTAATGATGTGGTGTAACGAGCAGGCCCAGCTCTGAAGAGGAACCTTGCCCTCCTATCTCTTCCTGGCTCTGTTTTTAGGACTGTGGGGCTAGGAGGTAGAACTCCTCTCCACAATGGTCGGATGGCACCACAGCAATCAGCAAAAGTTCCCTGGCAGGCCAGGTGCAGAGTGTTTCCCACTGTGGCGGAAGATGTGGCAGACTAGCTCTCCGTTTCACTCGTGTGGAGTGGGAGAAGTTACGGCATTTCAGAAATAAAGACACGGCAGGTCTGAAGACATATTCTCAGAAAAGTAATAAGAGCTTGATTCCATAATATGCCTGAGTCAAGAAATAGCCCCTCAATTTCAACTGAGCTCTCCTCTCCAGGTAAAAATACATTATATGTGAAATGAAGCCATTTTAGAGAATTGAGGGGGGAAAAAAAACTATACAGAGTAAGCAATTTCCAGATCTTAATTGTTGTGTTTGGCTTGGTTTTACTGGCCTGGTTCATTTTATTCATTTATTTATTAATTCTACAATTATGGAAATCTCCTGTACATTATGTTAGCTGTTAGATGAACGAAGGCATGTTTGTTTTCTTCCTGGAGTTTACAGTGTGGCAGAGAAGATGGATAATAATCCAAGAGTAATAAATCAACGTATAATTATGGACTCTGGTGAGTTTTATCATTTGTGCATTTTATTTTATTTTCAGTACTGGGAATTGGACCCAAGGACACTCTACCACTGAGCTATATCTCTAGCCCTTTACTTTTTGTTTTATTTTGAGACAGGGTCTTGCTAGGTTGCCCAGGCTGGTCTTGAACTTATGATCTTCCTACCTCAGTCTCCAAGTAACTGGTATCAAGGTGTGTGCCACCACGCCCAGCTCTAGTAAGTTTTATCAAGGGCAAATATAGAATGTTAGGAGAACATATAACCTGATGACTTGGCCTACCCTGAGTGGTAGGTGGGGTTTCCATGAGGAACTGTGGATAGTAGTTTAACCAGGTGCAAGTATATGCATCAAGGAGGAGTTACAAGCAGAGAGAACAAATATGCAATGGCCCTGTGATGAGAAGAAACATGTTTGCTTTCAAGGAAATTAAAGAAGGGCTATATGACTAGAGAAAAAAGGGCAGGGAGTGGTATATAATGAGTTGTGTTAATTAATTTATATTATAAATTTATGATAAATTGTTTGATTAGATTTTCTTTTTTATTTTTAGTTAGTTCACTTTGGCCACTATATGAAGAATTGAATAGAAAAGGAAGAGAGAAAATGAGGACACAAGCTAGAGGCTTCAGGTGAGAGAGAATGGAATCCTAGACCAGGTAAAAGGTAGCAGTGGTAAGGATTAGAAGATGTGTGTAGGAGATGCTTAGGATATAAAAAACTGAAGAGACCCACTGATGGATTTATTATGGGGATGGCAGAGGAGGGGGATTTGTTGAGAATGAGTAAAATTTTCAGCTCTGGAGATTGAGTGCATATTTGTTCTCTTTACTAAGATCAAGAACCATAGCAGGGGTAAAAGCCATGAGTCTAGCTTTGGAATATGTTTCCACATCTGTCAGTGAGGTATCCAGGAGATATTTTGGATATATAGATGGGAACATGTGGAGAGCTACCTGCTTCTAGGTGGTAGCAGAAGCCGTAGCCATGAGGAAATTCTCCAAGGAAGGACTAGGAAGTGAGGGGAGGTACCGCAGTCCGGCTGCAGCAAAATAACCGGGTGGTGACAAAGAACTTGTGTAGATTGATACAGCAGGAGTAGGAGCCGTTTATTGCAGGACAGGAGCAGTATTTATACATTCCACACAGCTTATCTAATTAGCATAAACTAGATACATCAGTCAACCAATAAGGAATCTCCACACTTAATGGCTCGCTTTTGTTACTTCTCAAACCACTCCCTCTGGCATTCTGCCAGGCACCATCCAGACTTGTTTACTAACTCTAACATTCCCCTGGCAAAATGCCAGGTGTTATTTTGACTTGTTTACAGACTCTAACAGGGAGGGGCCAAGTAGAACCTCAAGAAATTGAAATAGTTAATGGTTCAAGAGAAAATAAACCTTCAACTGAGTGTGGAAGTAGCCATAGAAGTAAGAGGAAAACTCTACATGGGGCCATGGGTGAGAAAGGGGATCTACAACAAATGGGCCTGAAGGATTTCATTGAGAAGATGAAAATATTCTGAAGTGGATTCATGATGATGTTTACAACATTTGTTAAAGTCATTAAAACACGCTGAACTGGACATTTGACATAGGTGTATTTTATGATATGTAGAATATACCTTAATAAGGCCATAAAACAAAAACCCAAGAGAGTGTGAGTGAAAGAAAATGAAGAATGGGAATGTTTTAAGAAGAAAGGAATGGCCAAGTGTCTTAAATGTGGATAAGTAAAGTCTGATGGTAACTAACAAACTGAGGACTTTAAAAAGATATTTAATGCAAAACAACGGTCCAAATATTGTATCATGTAAAAATATTGAACTGTATTTTAAAATGATATTTTCATAGTTCTAAGAAGATGCACTTGCCTTGATTCCTCCTCATTCTCAAAAAAAGTGTCCAACTAGAGGTATTTGTTGTGTTTTTCACATGCTACAGCGGCTGGGAAATGGATTCTGACAAGGCAATTGTATTCCAAGTGAACGTCCTGTGTATGTGTAGGTAGGAATTAGCCCCTGTGTGAGATCAAGCAGTTTATGAACTTGGGAAGTCTGAGACCCTTAGAGAATATTGTAAAACTGTTTGATTTTTTTTTCTTTAAATGATCTGATGGTTCAACGAAATTGTGTCAAATAATCATCTTCATGAATACATGATCAGTTCTTTATCCAGCTGGGGCACATGGTAAGTGTTCATGAATATTTGTTGATGACACAAATCAGAAGTCTAAAAAAATGACAGTGCTCATTAATCACTATTTAGACCTACAGTGCAAATTACTGTAGTAGTAAAGATCAGAGAAGCACAACATCATAGCAAAGAGAAAGACTAAATCTATATGGGTAATTTAAAAGCTCTTCCTTTCAGTAAGAATCCACTGATTCTCCATCAGTTCTTATTCATTATTCTACTTGATTCCCCAAATCAGTTCAAACTAGTTAGTCCCAAATCTGCATATAAATAAATCATTCTTTTACCTTAGTCATCTGTTGGAATTATTTTTTCCATACATTTTATCTTCTCTCACTTATTATCTTTTAGTTGCACTAACAGTCTGAAAAATAATATTTCTTTTTCTTTATTCCCATCCTAACCTGTAGATGTTTCTGACTTCTGGATTAGGCCACACTCAAGGAAGTATCTAAAAAGGTTTGTTCAACCAACCTTCTTAATCAGGTATCTAGAGAAGGTTGCTACATGTGATTTCCTATCCAATTTTTCAATGGAACGTTTCAACTAAATTTAAATGACTTTGCTTAACTAAGCCTGTCTGATGTTTACTAAATTTCCTGAACTCATGGTTACAATAACTAAACGGTGTTATTCTCTGACAACAGGAAATTAGGGACCTAGAGCAGAATTACAATGGATGGAGATGTCTCTGCAGGAAGAAGTTGACGAGAATATAGGGGACCGTGAAATGACCAGTTCTTGACAGAATTAGGACCCATTTGTAGGGAATGTTTGTGGTGCTCTTAGATCTGATTACTTTACTATGGCTTCTCTACTGATACTTCCTTATTTCCTGGCTGTAAATTAATTCAAAATGTTAGGATAGCAGGTACGGGTTAGACAATACTGAAGAGGTATTTTGGACTATGAAGCATACAAATAAGGTATTTGCTCTTACTTAACCCTATTGACCAGAGCTTTCTGTTGTCTCTGAGAACACACTGACTGATGTTCATAGCACACTGGGCACTTTCCATGGCTGGTGGCTCTCTGTTGGATCTGTACACTTCTCCCACAGGGCAAAGTTATATGCCTACTCAGAGCCCATTACTTCTGTCACTGTCGTCATTGAACACTTAATTTATATTTGATTATGACATAAAGTATGACAAGTCAGAGAGGAAACAAGGTTTCTATGAATACTATGTTGAATGTTTTGAAAAAACAGTTAGATGAACTGTCCCCCCAGATACTGTTGGGTTAGGTGTTGAAGGAGGTAACTGTAAAGACGGAGTGGGAGGATATTACAAGTAGAGTTTCTGTTTGAGGTTGCCTTTAAGTGCTTTATCATCTCACCTCACTTAAAAGTTCAAAACTGGAAATAGTGTCCAACATGATATAGATTCATTGATGAAGGAAATTCAATATGGAATGCTAATCAGAAGGCTATAGTCTAAGAAAAGGTCCAGGCTTTAAATAAAAATGTTAGTAAAAGTATGCCCATTTCTGTTTTAAATAAATTGTTTAAAGGATATTTAATTTTCTGTAGTCTTGCACTTTACCCAATATTTCTGATTAAACAGTTGGCATAAGAGGATTTCATATGTTTTTGTGATTTCCCAAAGCAATCTCTGCTATTCCTTCTCTCTAAAATACCTTTCCTCACTCCCTCAATATATTTCTCTAAATACCCCCACCCCTCTCCCACTGAGCTCTCATTAATTCTTCAAATCCTGAGACGCCAGCTCCAAATGCTAACTCCTCTGAGAAGCTTTTCCTGCTGGAGACAGAGATGCAGATTATTTTGTCCTGTGTGTCACCTTAGTGTTGAGTACATAACTGTGAGTGTACGTCAGGCGTCATTTGTATTGTATTTTAATGATTTATTTAACACACTTATCTTTGGTCCCTTTGGGGACAGTGTCCACTGATTATTCTTTTTTCTTGAAAATGGATCACATTTTCCCGTTTCCTCATATGCTCAATAATTCCACTGAACCATATTCTGGACATTGTAGATGTTATATTGCGGTGACTCTGAATTATGTTATATTCCTCCAAAGAGTGTTTATTTGATTTAGTAGGTAATTTACCTAGCTGGATTTAAACTATAAGCTTTGTCTTTGGGGGCAGTAATTCAAATCCAAGTTCATTTTATGCATTCACAGCTGCTCTGCCTGTAATCTGCTTAACATCATTATATTCAAGGGACAGACAGAGAATCATGCAGTATTTGCACACAGGATTTGGGTTCTCTCTTTCTGATTATTTCCCACTCTAAGATTCTTTCCAGGTATGAGAAATATCCTTCTTACTTTTTATAGGATTTTAGTTGCTTGAGTCCTCATGTCTCGCAAATCTGAAAGCCATGAAAATGAGAAAAACTTAGCCAGTGCTATTTCCTTCTTCTAAGTGTTAATTCATCTCCAGAATCTTCCTGCTCTTTTTCACTCTTGGTCTGTTCAGTTGCTATAACAAAATACCATGAACTCTGCACTTTGAACCAACAGAAGTTTATCCCTTATAATTCTGGAGCCTGGGAAATACAAGAGGGTAGTGGCATGGGCAGATTCAGTGCCTGGGGAGGGTCTGCTTCCTGGCTCACAGATACCCTTCCAATTGTGCCCTCACAGGGCGGGAACAAGGCCACTCTCTTGGGCCTCTCTTGATCATGGGGAGCTCTTTCCCCATGATCTAAGCTCTTTCCCAAGACTCCACCTGACATCATCACCTTGGTGATTAGATTTTAACATATAAATTTTGCAAGGACACAAACATTCTGGCAATTGCACTTTGGTTTCTCCAGGTACTTGGTATTTTGTTTTGGTTTTCAATTTGATCCAGAGTTTATGATTGCTATTTGTGAGAGGACTGGTTGGCTAGGTGCTTCTGTACCCTACCAGAAGTAGAAGATCTCATGACCTTTGTATTATTGTATCTAAGCATGTCTGGCACATGATGTAATCCTTTAGGAAATATTTTGTGTTAGATCGAAGCAAAAGCAGAAGGCATTGCTAAATGAACAAATATACTAAGGGGAAGGGAGGAGGAAAGCTTATTCTTAGCGTTCATATTGATTTTTTAAAAATTCTAATTAGTTATACATGACAGTAGAATGCACTTCGATACATGATAAATAGATGGAGTATAATTTCTCATTCTTCTGGTTGTACATGATGTAGAATCCCACTGGTTGTACAGTTATATATGTACATAGGGTAATAATGTCTGTTTCATTCTATTACCCTTCCTCCCTCATACTCCTCCCCACCCTTTACTCCCCTCTACCTAATCTTAAGTGACTCTATTCTTCCCTAGCCTACCCCCACCACTATTGTGAATTAGCATCCACATATCAGAGAAAACATATGGCCTTTGATTTCTTGGGATTGGGTTATTTCACTTAGCTGGATATTTTCCAGGTCCATTCATTTACCTGCAAATGCCATAATTTCATTATTCTTTAAGGCTGAGTTGTTTTTTTTTTTTTTTGTATATTAAAAAAAAAAACAAAACAACTTTAGGGCTGGGATTGTGGCTCAGTGGTAGAGAGCTCGCCTAGCATGAGTGGGGCCCTGGGTGTTCGATCCTCAGCATCAAATAAAAATAAATGAATGGAATAAAGGTATTGTGTCAACTACAACTAAAACACACACACACACACACACACACATTAGAAGGCATAAGGATCATAATTAAGAGAACTTCAGATAATAGTGGCCAGAGTTAGCATGAAGCAGGAGGCCACTACAGGTGGACTTGGGCAGTGGCATCCATGGGTCAAGAAGCAGCCAGGAGCATTTTAACTTGTCTTGAGATATAAATTCCCTAAGGTCAAACCTGGACACTGATTCCACCAACAGAGGCGGTTTTCCTGGACTTGGGCATTAAGTGTCAGAGTGAATATCTGCTTCGTGAGAAACCCCCTGGAAAAAAATCTGCTAAAGTCAGTTTAGAGAATAACAGTCATGATTGGCTAAAAGACGATAAACAGAGCAGCACCATAAATAGCAATTACCCACCAGGGAGGTGTCTGCAGGGGTGCGAGGGGGGGGGTGCTGGGTCTTCTCTCAGTTACTATCTGTACTAATGACCTAGAAGTGGTGTAAACAGCTTGCTAATGAAGCTGCCATGGCTGGGCCTGCAGTGGGAGCCAGTGCCACTGGAAAAGAGAATACAATCCAAGCGAACATAACAAGGTTAGGACACTGGGCAGAAAAATCAAAGGGATGAGATTCAGCAGGGAAGGAAGACTGTAACCATCAAGAGAAGAATAATGAGGAGCACAGCATTCTGACAGCAGGGAGGAGAGAGAGACGTGAAAAAAAGAAACACAACCCCAGAAAGAATCTAAAAAGAAAGGGCTAAATGAAGACAATTGCCAGTGGCGGGTGTGGTGTGACATTACCTTCAATAACTCTCCACCTTCTCTGGCTCTACAGGGCACAAATGTCATTGAGATTTGGCAGGACCATAGGGGGACCCCCAAGGTCTCAGGAGGGCCTGAAGGTTCTCCTCCTTTATGTATCCACCAGGGTTCCCATTCTCTATGGTGCTGGTGGTTTCCCAATAAGAGTGGGCCGGGTCTAGCTTGCTGCTGTCCCTCACTGTCCTGATCCTGATCCACAAGGGGCAATGTCACAGGCAGCTAGGGAGTAGGGTAAGACATGACTACCCCATTCAAAAAATCACCAGCCACAGCAGCTCAGTGGTAGAGAGCCTGCTTATAATGCACAAGGTCCTGGGTTCCATTCCCAGCACCAAAAAAGCAAAACCAAAAAAGCTTCTATCTGTAGACATTCATGTGTTCAACTCACTTCAGAGGCCTTAGGTTGATCAAAGATGATCTCATTTATCGAGTCATTTATTTTTTTGTCCATCTTCCTCATAAGAATATGAGATCCCATGAGGAGTGGGACCTCACCTGTCATAACATCTATGACAAGGTCAGCACCTGGCTCGTTAGAAAAGAAATACTTATTGGAAGGAATGAAGAAATCAATCCTGTCCTAGGTTTTCACTTGACAGAAGAAAATAGAGTCACAACACAAAGCAACACAGTGACTGGCTTTTATCTCACAGGTTGAATCTGGACCAGGACATAGCTCCTTACCCCCCTTAGATCTTTTCATCAAAAGTCCCCTTCTCAGTGAAGCCTTCCCTGGCTAACTGGGGAAACCACAGGTTCCAGCCAGCCAACATCTCACATCCCCTCCTTTGCTTTATTTCCTTCCTGCATGCTTCTTGTGACTAAGGTGCACTGTGCGCTTTAATCTTATTCATGGTTTTCCCTCCCTATAGAATGAATGTATGCTGCACAAGGGTAGGACTTTTGTCTATGGTGTTCAGTACTTGATCTCCTGAAGCAACAAGAACAGTGACAATAGCTGGATTTATTGAGCACTTGCTATGTGCTGTGCCGGCTGCTTTACATGGATTATCTCATTTAAAATCCCCAGCCTTACCATGAAGTAGCAGTTGATAGTACGCTTGTCTTACAGGTGTCAGTAAATGGCAGCAGTGGGACAAGAAGCCAGATTTGACACAAAGGTTCTGTCTTTAACCATCAAGATACAAACTGCCTCCCAGTGGGGGACCTTGTAGGGGAACTGATGGAGGCATTGGGACCTAGCCCAGCAGCAAGGTCCTGTCCCACCTCTGCAGGTCTGCAGGTCACTGACTGTTCTGTGACTTGACTGTGACCACAGAGGACTCCACCTGAGGCTGCAGACAAGAGCCAGTAATAGGACCCCTGCAGATCAAAGCTAGTGACAGCTCACATGACTGGACCTGGGAGGGCCTGAGCTGCCCTGGGCTATTTCACGTGGTGCATGACAGTACCCGCCTCAGAACAGGAAGACAAGGAGGCAGGCTGTTAACTGACCGGTGTGGGGAGGCGCCTTCCCTCAGTGTCTGGGGGACCCACGACCTGCCTCCATCCTGTCCGCAAATGCTCCCTTCAGCCACGATGCACATACTGCTTTCCGCCCTTTAGGGCTTGTCATGCTGATGTCCAAGCCCAGGCAAAGCAGGAGGGGAACAGAAAGGTGCTTTCCCCGGGGTCCCCAGCCCTGCTTCTTGTTTCTCGTTATTTCCACCTTCTCATTACACATATCAAGGGACTTGCCAAGTTTTCCTGGGTTTCTTAGATCCAGGGGCCCTACTGTGGATCCTCACTGAGGGAGGTTAAGAGCCAGGGAGGAATCGTATTTATTGGGACCTATGTGTGCCAGACACAAAGGAAACGATGTCTTTTCATCTTGTCCCATCACACATATGGCAGAACTGGGACTTGGGCAAGCTTGCCCAAAGCCATATAGATAAGGGATGGGACCAAGGGCCCTGAGAGTACAAGTTTAGTGTTACAGTCTCCTTGTCACACACAGGGTTGCACACGGCCTGTGGAAACTGTCCCTAGAGTCTGAGGGCCACAGCCCTGCCCATTCATTCCTGAGCAGCAGATATCATCACCAAACACTAGTATTACATGGGTCATTGTGTTAGGTGCTGGGCATACAGCAATGGGCACAGACAAAGCCCTTAGCCCCGGGACAGCCGATGTTCTAAAGGGACAGACAAACAATGCAACAGATAAAATGGTCCAACAGCAGAACTTACTGGAATGATTGCTCTGAAATTTAGATGAGTCAGTACTTGTCAAAAGCTTAGAACAGTATCTGGGACCTAATATATGTTCAATAAACATTAGTCATGGGTACCATTCTTTTCACTTAACCACAAATAATTCTGTGATAAAATCTGCAGGTGTATTTATTACTCATGAGCAGGGCCCAGGGGCCTGGGGGAGAGCAGAAGAAATTGAGGGAGGGAAGGTGAAGCGTTGGCAGGATGGAGGGTGTGCATGTCCCCATTGGCCATCCAAGACTTCACCAAGACAGTGACTCTTGATTAAAGCCCTCAGGTTGGTGGGATGAGAGTGCTGCTGGCTCAAGTCCAGGTTCAACCTCCCTCCACCTGCAAGATACAGGGAAGTCACTGTGTCACTCTGTGACTGACTCTGTGTCCTCTTCTGTAAAATAAGCACCTAGGACAGGATCACATATTTGTGTGGAAAAGACAGACAATAAGTAAATGAAGAGGTGAATGAGATCATCTTGGATAGACCTAAGACTCTGAGCCAACTGAGTACAGGAAGCAGCTCTGGGCGGAAGGTCGTTCTTCCAGTGGGTAAGCAGGGATCCTGACGTCCTGCATCCCCATTGCGCTATCTGCCTGCCAGGCAGGTTCTGCCCTGTCAGGCCATGCGGTCCTCATGGCAAGAGAAAACACTCAAGAGCTAACAAGTCCCAACCACCCCATGAAGGAGAGGTGATGTAGTCTCGTGGCTTCTTTCCAGAGGCGTCACAATTGAGAGTGAGAACTGGCCAACTCTGCCAACGGACAGCCGGCAGGTGCACAGCGCATCCTGGAGGACAGAGGACACTCTCCTCCCAGGGAGGCAAGTTGCAGCTTGCAGGGGATAGGAGGCTTGCACTCCCCACCCTTCTTACCTTTGCAAACAAGTTATTAGCAGTTTTACATTTTCCCTTAAGGGAACCGGTGTTAATTCACCTTGGCGCCTCTCTGGCACCAAGCCATCTAATCCTGTTCACGGATCCTTAATGAGGGAAGAGAGGAAGGAAAAAGATAAGGGAGGAAGAGAGCTGGGAGGGAGGAAGGAAGGAAGGGAGAAGGAATTTTCTACCTTAAATAGTTGCTATAAATCAGAACAAAAAGGGCTCAAAGGGTCATCCCTAAAGGCCAATGGAGAGTGGGTTCTTTGGATCCCCCGTAACCAAGGCATCCAATGTGTTTTATGGCGTGGATGATTTTTTAGAGATTCAAGGGAGCGGTGCTTGGGTGTGTTAGTGCATTAGGAAAGGATCCAATTTTTTTTTTTTACTATCATAACCTGCCCTTTTCTTTCCTTTCTTCTAGGTTAATGAAACTGAGGTTCAGGAGATTTAAGGCCTCCCATGTCAGAGGCGGAGACACTATTCCTGAACCTAGAAAATAATGGCTGGGCATACAGATTGTATGTTGCTCTCAATACCCAGCTCCCTTGCCTGAATTTGGCAAGTCAGATTTCGTAACAATGACAGTGGTAGCTCCCAGAAGTGGAGGCAGAAAGTCTGTGCCCTTGAAAGCAGCATCCCTTTTAACTTTGTGCAGCCTTCCTCCCAGTAGGGACTCATGCTCCAGCGTGGACTGGGGTGGGTGGTTTGTCTCATGATGGAACTCAGAGTCAAGAAGGCTGCAGACTAAGTCTTGATCTCCAACATCAGCTTTCTCAGGAAACAAGGGTGATGCTTTGGTTCTCAGGTTGACTGGCTCTTTTGTCTTATCTATGACTTGTTTTAAAACTTGGTTGGAGAAAAGGAGTGCTGGTTGTTGGGCTCTCTCAGCCTCCAGAAGAAGCTTACTCTGGACAACTGCATTCTGCACTTCCCCCCACTCCACCCAGCCCTCTAAGTGGATAGCATTCTTTCCTCCAAACACAGAAAACATTATATGTACCATTATGGCTTCCTGAGAATAGAGGCTGGGCAAGGTATTTGCCTCCTGTATAATAATGTGAAACCTATCTATCGATCATTAGAGTTAACCAAGGACAAGAGTCCAGAAACCTATGTTTAGAAGGAAGCTGATCCCAAACCCACCAAGTTCAAGTTCAGCAGACAAAAAATGGACCTGAGAGTCCATCGTCCATGCTGAATGGATTGGTTGATGGATGCATTTGGGGCTTAAAGCAAAGACTTTACCTGACATGTGCAATGTCGGTATTAAAGGCAAGGACGATTACTATGGTTTATTAGGCACTTACTGTGTACCAGGCATTGTGTTAAATGGTAACACTCATTATCTTATTTAGCCTCATTGCATCAGTTAAGTGTTATTATCTCCATTTTATAGATCTGGAAGCTAAATCATAACAGAGATGAAGAAAACTTGGCCAAGAGACAAAGAGAGAGGGAAAGAGGAGAGAGGGAAAGCTAGATAGACAAACAGACACATCTACCCACAGAAAGAGGGGAGGGAGAGGTATAATTCAACCATAAAATACAACATCGTGGTTAATAGTGTGAACTCAGGAATTCAAATGTCTGGATTTGAACTTGTTATACCTGCAGGGTCCTTTTTTAAGTCCATAAAATGCTCCAATAATGATACCTACGTCCAATGGTTGCTCCAAAGTTCAGGGAATCAGTACTTGTACAAAGCTTAAATGACAAAGTTGTCAGATAACTTTTTTTTTTGCCCTAGAATGACTATTAGTTGGGGTGGCATTTCTTTCTATGGGCCTGTGCCCCACTCCTCTCTGCTCTCTCTGCCTGCTGACTTAACCCTGCCATTTGTTCAGCTAAAATTTGTTGAACACCTTACAGGTGATGGACAGCTCTCCAGAACCCTGGGGATATTGCAGTCCCCTCTAGGATCAGGAGCTAGGGATTTAGGCGATTAGGTCCCGAGGGCAGAGTCCTCCTGGGTAGGAATGAGACCTCTCACCCCTTCACGGTGTGAGGACAGAATGAGAAAGTGCCACCTGGGAGCCTTATGAGATAGAGAATCTGTCTTGATTTTGGACTTCTCAGCTTCTAGGACTGTGAGAAGTGAATCCCTGCTGTGCAGAAGCTCCCCTAGGGCAGGGGGTTCTACTGAAGCCCGAGTAGACAGATGCTCTCCTCTCACCCAGGCACACATTCTTCTGTGTTCTTCCATGTTGTAGGCTATGGGGTGTGCACCTGTGGCCATGTCTATTAGCACACAGACTTGCCTCATTCTGGGGTTCCGGGCCAAGAGTTCCAGCTGCCTACATACATGCGTCACATTCTCCATTTTCAATTTTATTAACCAAAAAAAGAAAAAAAGAAAAGAAAAGTGATTTAGTTTTCTGACAGTCTTATTCTTTTGTTTGATTTCTAATTTGGCTCAGAACTGGATCATGGATGAGGGGGGCTGTTTCAGGGCCTCTCCAAATACCAAAGGAAGCTGATTTTATACAGCTACATTCTGTATACACAGCGGACAATATTTAATACATGGCAATGTGTAAATTTATATCCAATATCAGTCAAGGGTTGACTAATGTTCGTTATAAAACAAACGACAAGAACATCTCTCTTCTCCAGAGAACACTAAACGATTAAATTTACTGAGGCAGGCACAGAAGCAGGAGTCTGGAAATCAAAGGCAAGTTTAACAACTTGAGTGGGTGTTTTCTGCTGCCTGTTTACACCTAACGATGAACATTACTCAACAGTTAATGGAGGACATTAAATTGTAATTATCCATTAATTACAACATCCGTGTATGGATACATATTTGCTTTATAAGTGAACACACAGCTTATAGCCGTTCTCGGTTCAAGTTTTGTAACACCCAGTGAATCTGGGTGAGTTCAAGAGGGCATCACTGAAGTGGTCACTTTCCAACACTCAACCAACGTCAATTCACTTTCATTTGAAAAAGACAAGATAGTCTAGGTGGCACATTGGCGGTAGGTACAATGGTGGAATGTTCTAGAAAAATAGAGATTATGTCCAACAATGAACAGGAAACATTTTCTAACAGGAAAAATGAGAAGGTTTAACTGTTTCCTCTGCCCTTCAACATCCTGTCTGTCTACTTTCTTCTGCAAACCCCTTCGCTTCGAAATCACCTTTTAGGAGACCACACAAGGGGAGTTTTTCTTACAAATCAGCTCTCTTCTTACAATTTTTTTTTCCTGACAAATCAGCACAGTAAAACTGAACACCAAACAGCTCCCCATATCCTTTTTTTTCCCCAGAGAAACTGGGGTCTCACAATGTTGCTCACATTAGCCTCAAAATCCTAGGTTCAACTGATCCTGCTGCCTCGGCATCTAAATAGCTGGGACTACAGATGCATGGCACCATTCCTGGGTTCCATCATACAAAGCCTAAGTCTTTTACAGTTACAGAAACATTTTTGTAATTCTGTATNTGGTCCTATCTCTTAAAAAAAAAAAAAAAAAAAGCCTCTTTGATTATAATATGATTTGCAGTTTTCCAGACTCTAGTCTTTGCATCACAGGTTTTCTCATCTTCTCCCTTTGCCCATGTCTTCTTCCCATATTCTTCTTAGGGTCACCTTTCTCCCTAGTCCTCAACTCTTTCAGCATCCCCTTCTTCCACTTGAGTCACCTGGTCAGACCTGCTGTTCCAACTTGGATGCCCTCTCTGATCACGGGTTTACTAGCAAACAAGATTTTCCTTCAAGCTAATGAAGATAATAGTGGAGATGAACAAGATAACCCTTTCTCTATGTGTTTATTATGTTCAATGGGCCTTGTTGAATTCCCTGATTATATCATAGACATTATGCTGGGACAGGTCATGGAGGGGTGATGGAGACACTCTCCAGGCCCTGAAGGAGAAAAGGATCAGAAATATTTGGCAGGCTGCTACCACTTCTCCTCCTGTGCTCACGGCAGGCATAGATAATCGATCCCAGCACCGTCCCCTGTAAAACATAGACTCAACCTCACAATCCATTTCAGCTCAGTGCTCTAAGTGGCTACTATCAATACATGGATCCTACATGAGAGATGAAATGTATTTGCCATTCACAGTCAGACCTCAGAGGGTGAAACAGAGTGGGGGAGAATGAGAGATTATACTAGGTATTCTTTTTGGTAAAATTTGGTTAAACAGGCTTTCTGGGTTAATGGGACCTGATGTGTCAGCACCATTGCAACTAACTTTCCTCATTGTAGGCACCTTGCTAGGTGGTTTCACACAGTAGCTCATGTAATCCTCATAACAATTGTATTAGGTCATGTCATGATTTGGATCTATAATGTTCCCCTAAAACCATGTGCTAAAGACTTGGTTACCAGCATATGGTGCCCTTGGAATATGGTGGAAACTGTAGGAAGTGAGGACTAGTTGGAAGAGTTAGGTAACTGGGGGAGTATCCTTGAAGGGTATATCTTGTCTTGGGCTCATTTCTCTCTGCTTCTAGCCACCATGAAGCTAGAAGCTTTCTATCACCATGCCCTTTCACCATGGTGATCTACCTCTCCACAAGCCCAGGGCAATGAGACCAGCTGACCATGAAACAGAGACTTCTGAAACTGTGAGCCAAAATGAACCTTTTCTCCTTAAGTTATTTTTCTTAAAACTTGAGGCATTTTGTCACAGCAATGGAAAGTTAACCCAGGTCAGTATTGCCACTTTTCTGCATTTGAAGAGGAGGAAACTTATGCACAGCAAGATTCTATCTATCTACTTACCTACCTATCTAAATATCTATCAACTACCTAAATATAGATAGGTATCTAAACATAGATATTGTATTCAAAGTCTCACAACTAGGGTTGAAGTATGTGAATCCAAGGCCATGTTAACACCAATACAACTTTCTAGAACTAAGTGTGAGTCAATGGAATATTTCAAGCTTCTCTATATTTATTTTTCATCAAAAATTATATTATGTATTTTGTCACTGGCACCTTCAGTCTGAATCTCAAATGGCCTTTTGTCACACAGCAAGACACCCTGTGGGCAGAAGGCAGTTCCTTTTTGCAGAGTGTTAGCAACAAGGCTCTTGTTCTTCTGCCCTCTTCAGATAGCTCAGGCACCTGGTTATGCGGATTTAAGAACTGCCTTGCCTCAGACAGCAGAAGCATCGAAACTTTCCATTGAGATGAGGAGTGACCATGGAAATACCTTGAACTAACCAGGATTTCACTGGGTGCCGTTCAGAAAAGTTCTGGGTAGATGTGTCAAACTTAAAATCAAGTTCCATATTTTCCTTCTGCAAGAAAGAACTGCTTTGTATTTTCAGACCTTTGCTATAATGACAAATGTTACCAAGCAGATATTTTTGAACAAATAAACACACTTCATCTGTCCCCTCAAGGGAAAGGTGACATTTGAACACATAAGAAAGTCTTTCTAAAGAAACTCGAATATAAAAAGAGCATTTTGGAAATGGTTTGAATTTTTCATCTGTTGTACAAACAGTATAAATGTGACACTTGTCAGTGTGCTCTACAAAGTTGGAAACATGATTTTCTAACCTGCTTAAAGATTTTCCAAGCAAAGAATTTCAGTGGATTTGAACTTATTTGTTAAAAATATGAACAGAAGAACAGTGCAGGATTACTTGGGAAGGACAACTGGTAGACATCAAGGAAGATAAAAATTTCCTAGCAAAATTTCAACAAGATTTGCATAATTTGCAAGTAAGACTAAGGGGAAAAAAAAAAACCACCATGATTTACTAATTCTAGTCAGTGATATATTTCTTCTTTCATCTCTGTGTGCCTTGGCGAGGAAAACTTTTCAGTTCTGACAATCTCGAAAACTAAGATGTAAAGTGTTCAGCTTTAGTTTTGAACCAGTGCCAACCAGTTTGTCAATGGTTTTTGTCAGAATGGGTTCAACGAAGATTTGCCACACCGTTCCTCTTGCTGAGACACGTAAATCCTTTTTAATGAAAGCAAACTATTTTCTCATTGTTAGAATACATAATGACAGTCAGATGAACATTTTGTCTTTTACCTCATTTTTTTTTCAATTTTTTTTTTCCTTTCATGGTTGCTTTTACTATGCAGAGTTTCCATGGGTGTAACTTATAAACTCATATGTATATATTGGGGTATTCTTAACATTGCTTTTACTCATGATATACACCCCAAAAATAGTTTTTGGAGCCGGCTGTGATGATTCTGGCATCTTTGAGAGCTGCAGTCAGTAGAAAGGAAGCTCAGGCACTGAACAGTGGCAGTCAACCCACAAGTCTTCTGTCTTTACATATATTAAGGCTGATCGTGTTTTGTAAACTGAATCAAATTGTATTTAGTCATCAGATGAGAAGCCAAAACCTTAAGTTCATTGCAGATACCAGAGGTCCTGATTTGGCCCAGTGTAATCCCAAAGACTGTGCCCCATCCCTGCCAGCATGTCAGAGGGGGCCAAAATTGAGAAGAAATGCTAATGAAACTTATTTTCTGAAAGACTCTTTCAATGGCTCCCTGAGCTGATTAGGGAGACACTAACCCTCCATTGTCCCAGCCCAGCTCAGCATGGTCCCTGGCCACATTCTTCTCCTGCCACCTAGGCTGAGAGGCTCCCCTGTGCTTTCCTTTTATTCACATAGAATAATCATGAATAATTAATCTAAGTCTTCCAAAGCTTAATAAACTAAGGGAAAGTTTGTCTGAAAGCTGAAGGATTACACAGAGCTCTGAGAATATAAAAGGTATGCTAGCTTTCCATTACTATACTCAAATGCCTGAAACAATCAACTTAAAAGGAGGAAGAGTTTATCATTTGGGGGTAATAGTTCCAGAGGTTTCAGTTCTGTCTGAGTGGCCCCATCACTTTGGGCTTGTGTCTAGGCAGTGAATCATGGTGGGAGTACATGGCAGAATCCTTCACCTCATGACAAAACAGACGAGGAAGAAGAAACTGTGGGCCTACACTCACCTTTAAGAGCACACAGGACGATCCAAAGACCTCCCAGTGGACCTCACCTCTTCAAGGTTCTACCACCTCCCAATAGCCCCAAGTTGGGGACAAAGCCTTTAATGCACGGGACTTTGGGTGACAGTCCAAAACCAAGCTATAGTAAAAGAGGATAGTAATACCATCCGGGATTATCTTCTTTTACCCTCCTTTGGACTCCTCATCCTCACAGGCCAGCCTCCCAATGTTCAGGCCTGTGACAGCAGGTGCTCATCTGTGAAGGCAGTTGGCAAAGCCAACTTTCTACCCAGAAAGCTTTGTTTAATCCATGCTCTCTGGAGTCAATTAAGATGGTCTTTGAACAGCTCTGTGGGGAAGGTCTGGGTACTCAGGACCCCTCAGAAGCCTGGGGAACCCTGGTCTGTAAACACCTCCTCAGTGAATGAATTATGTTCCTTCCGGATACAGCCTTCTTCCTCTGTGGCTGGTACCCCACAGCCCCACCCTCTCTCCCCTTACCTTCCTCACCATGGATGTTCTCCCTCCTGATGTCTCCCCCCAGTCTCACAAGAACCTTAGGCCAAAATGAAATTGCTCTCGATGATGGTGGCAGGTGACCTAAAAGTTTGAAAATCTTTCTCTTTTTCTAAGGACAGGTTAAATGCTTAGACAATAAACAAGCTTAATCCGGAAGATAGAAGCCCTAAGAGCAGTTGCCTCTGGGTGTGGTGGGGTATTGTCTACAAGGGTCGGGGGAACCTTCTAGAGTAATGGAAATCTTCTGGAACCCGATCTGGGCTGTGATAACATGGGTGTGCCCCTTATAAAGATTCATTCCGCTGAACACTTAAGATTTGTGTACCTATAGAATGAAAATGTAAGTCAAGTTTCAAAAGGAAAATGAAAACACAATCAGGTATGTTCCTTAGCATTTGAGTGTTCATGAGTTGGTAAGGCGCTCAGGTGAGGAGGGTCCTAAGGTCATGTGGAGCTCAGCAGCTGAGCAAACCAGACACACTCCACCTTTTACCAGATTTGCTGAGCTCCATGGAAAGTATAGGTCACACTGAGCCAGAATCAGTCTTGAGCAGAGCCCAGTTTTTAAAAATCCATCTTGATTGCTATCATATGCTGGATACAATGCTGAGTGCTGCACATGCATTATCTCATTTAATCCCCACAATAACCCCGAGGTAGGGGATTGTTAATCCCTGCTGTGCAAATAGGGAGACTGAACCCCTGATTCTAGGCAGGGTCTAGCATTTCTCAGCTCACAACCTGGCAAGCTCTGTGCACTCCTCACAATCCATGGCATTGGCCTCTCAATTACAGTTTCTTAGTAGACAATGTTTTTTTCTTTTTTTTTCCTCAAAACTGTGACTTTTTGCAGGGCATGGTGGTGCATGCCTGTAATTCCAGTGGCTCAGGAGGCTGAGGCAGGAGGATCGTAAGTTCAAAACCAACCTCAGTAACTTAGTGAGGCCCTAAGCAACTTAATGAGACGCTGTCTCTAAATAAAATATAAAAAAAGGTCTGATGATGTGGCTCAGTAGGTTAAGCACCCTTGGGATCATCTCCAGTACAAAAAAAAAAATTTTTTTTTAAAAGTGACCTTTTAGTAGAATGTTTCATTTCTTGCTCCATGCTGAGATAGCAGGAAAGTGACATGGATTGACTCTTAAGATGGGTTCTCTATGAAACCTTTGGACGTGGCTTTCCTTCCCCTTACCAACAAGGAAAAATGGAATAAAGACTCATCTCTGCTTTTCATGCCCAAGAGAGTCTTTCTACCTGTAACTTCGGGCTTCCTTCAGGTGTGTCCACTGTTTGGCAGCCAGTACTGAGACATTCATTCAGCACTCCTATCCCCCAGAGGGTATTTGGACTTTTTGAAGGCCTGAGTCACTAGAGGAGAATTCACATCTTCCTCCTAGGGTAATCCTCACAGGCCACTCTAAGGGATTACTTCTCCAGAAACCAACCCTTCTGGTATTTTGGAGTCCTGTGCAAGCTTTAGCAACATCTGTTAAGTTCTCCCAGTGAGTAAATAAGATTCTTTGATTGCCAGGGCCTGGTGGTATAGTGACATATTCTGTGTATCATATGCTTTTGGCATCTGAGAGCCTATTCACAGTCCTGTTTTACCTCTTGGTAGTCTCAAGTGCTTCAGCCAATTATTCTACACTTCCAAGCCTCATTTTCCTCATTTGTAAAATGCAGATGATTACTACCACAAACAATAACAATAATAACAATTGTCTTTATTGGGCTCATTTTACATGCCAGACACTGTGCTGAGCATTTTTGGTACCTGAACTCAATTTAATTCTTACAATAGTCCTGTGATCTCAGAACCATTGTTATTCTTGCTCACAGATTAATAAACTGACCCTCATGCCTATGATAAACTGCAGAGTCAGAATTTTAATAAGATTTGCCTAATTTAGAACCTAAAGCCCTAACTTCCATGTTGCTTTGATCCCCACTTCAAAATGTTGCTGAGAGGTGTTTATAATCTTTGTCAGCCCTTTGACAGCCCTTTGTAAACCAAAAATCAAAATATTAATACCATTATTCTAATTATTCTTTTTTCATTTCTTTTTTAATTGATTTTATTTTTTTAAATACACGGCAGCAGAATGCATTACAATTCTTATTACTTATATAGAGCACAATTTTTCCTATCTTTGTATATAAAGTATGTCACACCAATTCATGTGTTTATACATGTACTTTGGGTTTTTTTTGCATTACAATTCTTATTACACATATATACCACAATTTTTCATATCTCTGTTTGTATATAAAATAGGTTGACACCCAATTCGTGTCTTCATACATGTACTTTGGATAATGATGTCCATCACATTCCACCATCCTTGCTAATCCCCTGCCTCCTCCCTTTCCCTCCCACCCCTCTGCCCTATCTAGAATTCATCTATTCCTCCCATGCTCCCCCTCCCTACCCCACTATGAGTCAGGCTCATATCAGAAAAAAACATTCAGCCTTTGTTTTTTTGAGACTGGCTATATTCTAATTATTCTAACTACATGAAGAAATAAGAGAGAAAGAATAAGGTGAGTTAGAAATCAGAGACACAACCCATGTCTGTAGGAAATTTATAATCTAGAGAACTAGATGGGGGAAAAAAATCTCAGGAAAATAGAAACTAAAAACATCCAACTATGTAAAGGAAGCAGCAAATGAAAATAGTACAGAGAAATATTCACATTCCCAGAGATCCTGGTATCACTAGAATGAAGAGCCCGATGGTATGGGAAGAGCTCAAGGAGCATTAGCATTCTGCAGTCTGACTAAGGGGTGGCAGGAACATGTGAGGTGGGGGTCACTGCCCATTACATTTCAGGGGGACCTGAGGTTACAGCTGAGAGTACAGGTGGTCTGGGCTATAGGAGAGCATAAGGGAGTGAGAGAGGCACTTGCCAGGGGATGAGGAAGCCACATGATCTATGGCTCCGATTGGATTTGTAACACTATAATGAACCACTGTGGCTGTCTGACAGGAGACGTGATATGATTCAAAATACATCAGAGGAAGACACACCAGAAAGGCTGGTGGAGTAAACAGCCCAAGACAAGGGTTTTGTTGCAAATAGTTTAGGGACAGTGCTAGACATGTTTCTGCAGAGGAAGGATCTGTTGGTTTGGAAACTACTGAAAAGGAGGAATAGTCTTCATGGGAGTCAGGTCCTTGGAGGCCAGGGCAGTGTGTGGGCCTCAACACAGCCCTCCCAGTCTCTGGAGCCTCCTAAGCATAAATAATATTTGTTGCCTAACTGGTCTTATTGAGAAGAGAATGGGCAGAAGATGTAAAGGAAGCAAGAAGAATTAGATCGATCAGGCACTTATTACTACTTAGGCATTAAGACAACTGAAGTACCATTGATGGTTATATGATATTAACATTCAGCAGAGAAATTATTTAGGGTATATTTAGAGGTGGTAGATGTCAGTGGAGCATCTTGGCTAGAAACAAGGAATGCAATTCAGAAAATGTAATTCAAGACTAGGATGCAGATGTGGAAATATTTTGTGGACATATAGCTTATTAGGTAGGATTCTTATTTGCCAGCAACTAAAACGTACTCTGATTTAGATAGAAATAAACCAAGTGAAAGGGCAGTTCTCGTGTTAGTCAGCTTTTCGTCACTGTGACCAAAATATCTAACAAGAACAACTTAGAGAAGGGAAGATTTATTTTGGATCACAGTTCCAGAGGATTCAGTCCATGGTTGTCTGGCTCCAAGGAAGAAAATTCATGGTGGAAGGCTTGGTGGAGAAAAGATGCTGGGGAGTGGGGTGGGAGGGGGTAAGAAAGGGAGGGAGGAAGGAGCCAGGGAGAAGATAAACCCTTCTGGGACACTCCACCTCCACCCTACCACATGACCTACTTCCTCCATCTCCCAGTCATCCAATTGGCCATCAATGGATTACTCCATTGATGAGGCCAAAGTCCTCATCAGTACTTCCCAGAAGCCCACCTCTGAACACATGAGATTTGGGGGACATCCCAGATCCAAACCACAACATTTCCTAATTCAGAGTTTGGTGACAAGGTGAAGAGGTTGCAGCCAAAACCCTGCTCAGATGCACTCCCCAGCAAGTCAGCAAGGAGACCTCTGCCCCCTGGAGTCCCAGATGACATCACTTGGATTGCTAATCTTGAGGATGTGGGGAGTTGGGCACCTCTCTATTTGTAGCTCTGAGGCTATTGCCTCTGGGGACAGCTTGTTACTGCCACTCTCTTTGCCACCAAGAAGAATTCTTCACAGTCCCTGGCATTTTTGTCTGAGTCCCAGGCTTGGGACAGAACCTATGTTATTCCCATTCCCAACTTGAGCAGCGGAAGAAGCCAAGGAAGGAATACTGGAACCTCATTAGCAGTGAGAAGCTTTACTTCCCACAAGATGAATAAAGGGGGTGTGGGGGATGTGGTCCAGACACTGCCACCCAAACCAAGCATTTTCATTACAAAGAGGAGAGGTGAATTCAAAGCAGGCAGTGCCAGGGGTTCACCCACCAGGGCTGGCTTCTCCCCCTGAGAGAGAGTAGGAGCTGCGGGTACAGTACACTAACCCCTCAATGCCTGCAAACTAGCTGCCATCAAGGCCAATTTAATGCCTGTGATTAAGAGCCATCTATTTACAGTACAAGACTGTTCCAGGTTAAAATGTAACTTTTCCTGAAAGGAAACACACTTCACTTTGTGATCACTATTAACCCTTTGGGCATCAGCTTTTGGGGATGTGGGAAATAGAAGCTGGTACCCACTCTTATTCCTAAATGTTGGGAAGGGCCTGACCCAAATACAAATTCCCTGGAAGGATTTTTAGCCAGGCTGACCTTGCTTAAGGATCTCCAGTTTGTTCCACTCATGAACCCTCAGTGGCCTCATCAATTTGTTGGGCACTGTCCGTCATGGTATTTCAATGGGGGAGAAATGGTAAAGCAGAAAGTAGAGAGGTGTGTGTGTGTGTGTGTGTGTGTGTGTGTGTGTGTGTGTCCCATGCGTGCATGCGCACCGTGCTCTTTCAATGCATGATGCCATGAGATGGGCTCAGATCTCCAGCAGACAGATGTTTAAGCTGAAGCTTGGGATGATGGTCCTTGCCCAAGGCCCAGTGGTATGCTGCAGAGGTAGATTTCAAAGCCACCTCTGACTTCAAAGGCTGACAGCATCCCTAACACTATGTTGTCTCTCCATGAAAAGAGGGGCCAGAGTACCATGAGTAGGGGAAATTTGCCTCTATAGCTCAATAGAAGGAAGACAGGGAAAAATCTGGTGGGACATCCCTGACGTGCCTTGGCACAGATACTCTGGGTTTCTGCAGGAGGGCATGTGCAGTAGTGGCAGACGTGGTTGGCAGTTTAGACTCGTGTCTCATTGGCTTGGGGCCCACCATCACCAGCTGAAATAGCGGGCCTTTTCTCTGGTTGTAAGGGTTAGCTAATCTTGTGAACAGGGGTCACAGGCCTTGAGTTTACACTTGCCCTTGTAAACCAAGGGGCTCCTCCAGCCTCGCCTCCATCACAAAGACTGAGAAAGACTCCCCAGAGGAACACAGAAGTGCTGGTTTACAGGGAGTCATGAAAGCCACACAGAGCCACCAGAATGCCAGCTTCATGAAGACAGGGTGTTGTGTTTTTTTGGTTTGTTTAATTTTGTTAAAATTTGTTTTAAATGTATTTACTGCTTTAAACCTAGGACTTAGAAGAGGGCTGAGTGAATACATGGCAGACATATTTAAAAAACACTGTCGAATGAGAAATGGAATGGATGAATCAATGTCCCTCCAGACTGAGATGCCCAGCATGCTACCAAAGGGGAGAGGGGCACAATGCAGGGAACAGGATTTCTTGTCCTTCAGATGAGCCCTATGTCATTGCTGGAGGTCACCTGACTGCTGACTTGTTGGTGTTCACCGCATGCCAATCACAGAGTTAAAGGAGCCCTGGAATGCCAATCTCCAAGAAGGACCAAGTTTACAGTCCAGTTTCTCCCAAGTCAAACTGAATAAGGAACACGCCGCTTTTTTCTTACAGGCGGCGTCTATAAGACCGCTAGGCCTCATGTACTCTGCCCTTTCTCCCCAGATTCCCACTGCCAAATGGAAAGGCAGTGTGATATCCACTCACTTGTCGTTGATGGCATGGTCTGGCAGGAGCTTGAGAGGTGGTATTCCAGAATGGCTACTCAATTTGTGTTAGTTGAGTCTTAGATTCTCTCTCATCAACATGCAAACTCAGTGCCCTAGGGAAGATTCTGGGGAGAACACAGACCTCAAGTCCCCCAAGTGATCTTCCACTCTCATTGGTCTATCTCACCACCATGGGTCTATCCCTGGCATGCTGGAACAACTGGACTTTTTGCATTAACAAGTAGGAGAACATGCACAGTCAACTTGCCTTGGCCAAACTTGGATATATCCCAGCCCCTACCAAAAGGCTACAGGGATGTTGGATCTGGAAGCCACTTATAGAAATAAAAACAACCCTCAGAAAAGTCATTGCAATAAGCTGCCTGGTTAGTAGGCACCCAGTGTATTTTGCCATTGTAGAAACCGATCTTAATTTGTCATAACGTGATGTAGCTATTTAGCATTTCCTCCCCCTTCTCCTCCTTCTTCTAGTTAATTTCGAGTGGAGATAAATCTTGAAAACAGAATTGGAGGGCACAGCGGGAGGCCCTGAGAAGCCATTTGGGTTGTAGCTTCCGCTGTGCCCCTTTGCTATTTTCTGAGCAATTAGAACTTGTGCAGGAAAATAAAGTGTCACCATCGTGAGTCATGGACACTACAGAGCCGGGGTGTGTGGAAGTGTGGAAGAGGGAGCTTCAGATGAGGGGCTCATTGGACACCTATGGGTGTTGAAACACTCCTCTATGGCCCCAGGAACTGTTCTGAATGCTAGCAGTGCAGATAAAGAGACCTAGCTCAGGGGGTTGTCAACCCTGTAATTCCTGGAGCATTCCAGAGGAGCAGGCAAGCTACTGAACTGTCAGTTCTTAAGCCAGAAAACAAAGGCTCTGGGAGTTGAACAATTTTCCTCAGGCAACTTGTCTGAGTCGGTGACAGAAGCCCAGGTTCTCCTTCTACAAAAACAAAATGGCAATGCCTCACAGCCCTGACCCCCATCTCCCTCCCGGGGCGGGGAGGTTTTGATCCCTGGCATTTTTTCCCACTGTTCATTTGATCTGCTATTATTATTTTACTCTCCTTCTGACCCTCACATCTTTCAGACACACCACATTTCGTTGAATCCAAGATGCTATCGATTATAAGATGAACCAGTCTTTCATGTAGTGCTCCAGCACAGGAAACGCTGCCAGTTAAACTATGGCATGATCACGAGTCAGGAGACGTTGAAAGTGGGGGAAACAGGAGTCTCAGACCCACCGGAGCGGGTGTAGGGTTTGTCTGTCGGGATTCAGAGCTCTTTCCCTTCTTCACAACTCAGGTTTGGGGAAGTATTTCTTGCTCCCCTTCTGCCTTGCAGTCCCATGTGAGTCACCCATTAGTGTCCTCTGCTCCTCTGGCTTCAGGACATAAGCCTGCAACCCAGATTACACAGAGCTGTGGGCCACCTGGGATTTTAATTCCTGGAGAAGAAAGTCCTTCTCCCATGATGAAGACAATGTGGCGCCCTGAAGCCCTGGGCGGCCAACATTTCAGAGTGACTGAGATGGGGCTGCAGCATTTGTCACTGAGACCAGGTCTTAGAAGCTTCAGTGCACCCCCACTCCCCTTGGCAAAACCTAGAGTGGGTTTTTTTCTCTTTTGCTCCAAGAATCCTTGTTTTTGCAAACTCCAACAGGGTAACTAAGCCAACACAGTCCCCCCTGTCTTCTGGGCTTTCTTGCTTGTTACTGTGATATGGGGAAAAACAAGGAATGGCAAGCACCTGGTCTTCCTTAGTGCATTAGCTACTCTCTTCCACCACCAGACACTTGTGAGCATAGGTCTCTGCCTGTTATTCCCCCCACCCTCAAGAAAGCAAAGTCGTATTTTATAAAAGTAAATTTCAATTTTTTTTTAAGAAAAAGAAACCAAATTCCTTGGGTGGGAGTGGGAGCAGGAAGGTCAAATTCAAGATCAAACACACATTAAGAAAAGACCACCCTGACCCTCCTCCTCTCAAATCCTGTCAAGGGTGAGTAGGGGCTGAAAATCAACAACAAACTACTTGAGAATTATGGAAGTAAAAAGTGGGCACCCAGAGCCTGGTAGGACTTAAAGTGGCCCACAGACTGGGAGGCATCCAGATTTCTGAGGCTTGCTAATGAACACCTATCAAAAACTTTTCAACATAAAGGTTCATAAATCATCAGGAAATTATACTAATCCACTTGCCCTGTCTTAACTCTCCCAACGTTCGCCTCAGCTTCTGGTTTTCTGTTGTAGAGAAAGGTAAGTGGAAAATCACTCTCGCGCTTTCTTTTGTGCAATAAGAATCTTGGGCAGGACCCACCTTGCTGTGTCCTCGCTTGCTCCTTGTAAATTGATTCCATGCTGCTCCCGTATTCAAAAACCCAATCTCCTTGGAAACCAGAAAGAAAATGAATAGTTGTAGAAGCCAATCCTACCAGCATGGAGATCAAAACCTTCATTACACAAATTTGTTTGTCCTTTGGTGCCTTTTAGGTCAGAAATATTCATTATGAATTGGTGTTAATCTCACATTTCTGCAATATTTTTTGTAGAGTTGTTGAACCCTTACTGAAAACAAAACAAAAAAAATCACCTCTTTCTGTTGCACCCAAGCTTTTTATTACTATGTGTGTGTATATGTGTGTGTGTGTGTGCCTGTGTGTGTGTGTGAGTGTGCGTGTGGTAGCACTCCCTTATGGAGTTTTCTGAAGGTTTATTAACTTTTTACATGGAGAAATGTTGAATGGAGGTGATATTATTACCATAGGGTGTTTTTGATCAGAGCTTTTCCTGCGAAGAATGCCTTTTTCATGGGAAAATACTGAATGAGAGAAAAGCAGAGCCTACCACAGAGCAGTCACCTAAGTATTATGCCTACATGGAGTCGGTTAGGAGATGCTGTGTGGCCTCTTTTCTTTCTAGGGGAGAAAAAAAAAAGAAGATTGAAGCTTCATCACTCCCCGCACAGCACAATATCACCAGCTTTTGAAGATATCTGAGAGATAGCTGTTATTAATGACTCAGTAGTGGAAATACTCCCGCGGCCAGGATATGAGCAGGAAATGCTCAAGTGGATTTGGGGTGGGTCTGAGAACCTGCCTCTCGCTTCCTGGGTCATACCTGAGCAATGGAAGCCCTCCTAGGGATACCTCAGTCCCTCCTATATCTGAGCTAATTCTCAGAGTCCACCATCCTGTTCCCTTTCTGGTCTATCTTGTGGCAGTGAGCCTAGGCATGAAGTCCTGTTGTTAGCTGATCCAGGGGCTGGTGCACCCTAAGGTGCACCCCGAGTATCAGAGAACGCCTGGCCTTACTTTTTTGTGTGAGCCAGATGCTCGGCCTGTCCCCATTTCCCTGTCTGGTACTCCAAGTTCCTGTGGAGACGTTAATTCCCACGCACTTGACTCTGTTGCTTGTAAGTCCCCAGGCCCAAGGATAATCTCTTTAGTTGTTTGTTTTGTTCTCAGCATCATTTTCCCTTTCTTCTGATGCCAGAATTTAAATTTTGGCACACTGTCCACTGGCAGGTTCATAGTTCATGTGGTTTGTGTAAATGTGATTCCATCTCAGTCTTAGCTGTAGCAAGTAACACATGACCCAAACCTAATCAATGTATTGGTGTATTTCACCCTTTGGCCACAGTGATTGGTTCAAAGATGTGCACGTGACAAGAGCTGGCCCAAAGAGAATCAACTGAGGGACTTGGGTTAAAACTCTGGGTAGGAGAAGTTCTTTCCATTGTCCACTTTCTCAAGTGTGACAGACTTGATATTCAAGTCCAGCTAATCCTTTGCTGTGGGAACTGTCTCATGCATTGTGGGAAGTTCCGCAGCATTTCTGGACTCTACCTATTAGTTGCTAATAGCAAATCCCCCTCTCTCCTAGTTGTGACAATAAAAAAGTGTCCAACACTGCTGACTGTCCTCAGAAGTAGAGGCTTGGGAGGAAGGAAAATTGCCCAAGATGAAGCCCCAATGGCTGGCTTTCTTTCTTTCTTTCTTTCTTTCTTTCTTTCTTTCTTTCTTATTTGTTCTTGTCAGTTATACATGACAGTAGAATTTTTTTTGATAGACATACCTGGAGTATAACATCCCATTCTTCTGGTTGTACACGATATGGAGTTTCTCTGGTCATGTGTTCATATATGAACATAGGAAAGTGATGTCCGATTCATTCTACTGTCTTTCTTATTCCCAACCCCCTTCCCTTCCCTTCATTCCCTTTTGTCTAATCCAATGAACTTCTATTCTTCCCTACTTGCCCCTACCAGCATCTGCATATAAGAGAGAACATTCGGCCTTTGGGTTTCTTTATCCATTCATCTGTTGGTTCCATAGCTTCCCAAAGCTTCTTTATTCTCCTGTTTTTGTTATCTATGCATGACACCGTTCCCATCCAAGTGAGGATGTCCATTCTCACTAAAATATTTAACATTGCACTATATAGGTCCTAACCAGGGCCAAAATGCAAAAACGACAAGTAGAAGACATGGAGATTGAAAAGAAGACAAAACTGTCTTTATTTGCAGACAATACGATCTGCAAAAAACAAAACCCAACCTTACTGGAATTAATAAGTAGATTGAGCAAAGTTGAAGAATAAAAATCTATGCACAGCATTCAACTATACTTCTATATACTAGTGATTATAAATTGGGATTTTAAAATAATGCTGTTTAAAACAGAATCAAAATATTAAGTTCTTAGGGGACAAAGTATATTAAGACTTATATTCTGAAAATTACAAGAAGATCTTCATGAGAGAAGAGATACTAAGAGTCATGGTTAGAAAATACAAAATGGTAAAGATGTCATATCTGTCTGAATTTGTCTATCAAATCAATGTTATCCTGATTAAAAGCCCCAAATCAATCAATCAAAAGCTTTTTTGTATGAATACAAGTTGATGACATGATTCTAACATTCATGTGGAAATACAAAAGATCTCTAATAGTCAAAACTATTTTACAATAAAAGAACAAAGACTATACTACTTGATTCAGACTGATCATAAGCCTACAGTAAAGAAGACAGTGTAGTATTAGCATAAAGATAGATAGATATAGATAGATAGATCAAAGCACATCATAGAGAGTCTAAGAATGCATCCAAGTTCACATGGCTAAGTGCTTTTTGACAAGGATGTCAAAGTAATTCAAGGACACACGTTAATCTTTTCGGCAAATTAATTGTAGAAAAATTAAATATCCATATGCCCCAAATCCCTCATTTATTTAACATCATATACAAAAGTTAACTCAGAATAGACCATGATTTATGTGTAAAATATAACACTATAAAATTCTAGAGGAAAACCCGCAGTAAAGCTTAATGATCTGGATTTAGACAAACATATCTTCAGTGGGAGACTCAAAAAGGACAAAGTACGGAAGAAAAGTGCTAAATTTAATTTTATGAAATTAAAAGATGCATATTCCTTGAAAGACACCATTAAGAAAATTAAAAGGCAAGAGGGGAGAAAATATTTGTAAAAACATATTAGTAAAAACATATTAAAGACCTTATATTCAGAATATATGAAAAATTCTTTCAACCCAACAAATCAAAGACAAGAAACCAAGTAAAAAATTTGGCAAGAGTTGAACAGATCCTTCATCAAAGAAGGTACAGTTATGCACCTTATAACAAGGCTTCAGGGAAATGGTAAACCAATAAAATTATAGCGCCCAGTGACATCATAGCCATCTTCGTGTGTGTGTTATTACACTCTATGATGTTCGCAGCAACCGAAGGACCCCACAGCACACTTGTCAGAACGTGCCCCTGACTCTAATCAGTGCATGACTGTATGTGGACAAAGGACAAACACATGACAAATTATTAAAAATCATTAATCATTAGGGAAATGTACCTCAACATCACAATGACATACCACTACCTACTCCCTGGAAGAACTCAAATTAAAAAGACTGACAACGCTAAGCATTAACAAGGATATCAACTCTCTCTTATGTCATTGCTAGGAATTCAAAATAGCATAGTCAGCTTGAAAAACTTTATAAACACCCAAACAACACTCTCACCGCATAACCCAGTAACTCCATTTGGAGGTATCTACCCAGGAGAAATTAAAACTCATCTCCATACAAACACTTATACCTGAATATTCATTTCAGCTTTATTAACAAGATCTCTAAACTGGAAATAACCAAAATACACATGAATGTAAAACAGACTATGGCATCTTCATATAATGGAATAGCATTCAGCAATAAAAAAGGAATGAATTAGTGATGTATGATCTAATATTGTATCATGTTAAATTGAAGCAACTAGACACAGAAGACTGCATAGTGTATGATTCTATTATTTTATTGACGTAATTCTATTACACTCTATATTCTATATATTATACTTATATAATATTCTAGAAAGGGCAAAGGTCCAGGAAGATAAAACAGATCAGTGGTTGACAAGTTCTAGGAAGGATATTGACTACAAAGAGCTATGAGGCAACTTTCATAGTGATGAAAATTTTCTGTTTTTATTTAGTGGTAGTCACACAACTGTCACATTTGTCAAAACTCACTGAATTTCACATGTAAAATAGATGATTTTTGCCATATGTATATTCTTTCTCAATAGAGCTATTTCCAAAAGGCAAGGATAGTAGCACCCTTAGGGCATCGGTGTCTATGCGAGGAAAGTCAGCAGGATCCTGTGAACAGGATCAGCGGATAGCAAATATTCTGGGCTCTGCAGGCCAAACCGTGTGCCACAGCTACCCAGTTCTGCATTCATACTTTTGAGGCAGCCACAGACCACAGTAAATGAATGGGAATGATTGTGTCCTGATTAAATTTTAAGAACACTAAAATTTGAATTTCTTAAATTTCCACAACATGAAATATCATTTTTCTTCTGTTTTTTTCCCTCTAATCATTTAAAAATGTAAAAATTATCGTTAGCTAGCGGGCAATATGAAAACAGATGGCAGACCAGATTTGGCCCACAGGCGGACGTGTGCCAAGCCATTATGAATGTGTTAATATAGATGCGACAATTATCACGCCCATGTCAAGGAGGTGATGATGCAGGTGAAGTTTCTAAAACTCCAGTCATATTACATGTTAGAGATTTTTGTAGGAGAAAAATTTTATTTTTACATATTCTTCAACAGGAAACAATATTTGTGGTTTGCTGTTTTGATAATTCTTTTTGACGAATGGGCTTTAAAAATCAAAGCTTATTTTATGAAATGAAGTTTAACTTTTAAAATTTAGAACACCCTTATAAACACACTTTCCCTGGTAAAAGACTTTTTTAATCTTTTAAAATGATTTTCAAAAACTTTATATTATATCTGAACTCCAGGCTACCCTGAATTACTTTTTCAGTAATTCATGTCTAATTCATGGCTTAGATGAGTGAGTGCCTTTTGTATCATTACCTGGAATGTTCTTCTCCCACATAGCATCATTTTCTTTAGGTCTCTACTCAAAATCTTTGATGAATGAAATCTTCTCTGAACACACCCCTCCTCCACTTAAGATAGGAACCACTCCCCTCGCCCTCTTACCCTGCTTACCCCCACCCCTGCCAGAGCACTCACTATCCTCTGTTATATCTTTACTTGTTTATTTGCTCATTTTATGTCTCTTCTTACTAGAAAAAGTACCACGGGGGTGAAGATTTGGCATTTTCCAATTCTCTGTAATCCCAGTGCCTAGAAGAACGTCTAGAAAATTGTAGCTGCTGAACTAGGAGATTTGCTAAATGAATGACCTAGAATGACCTCTCTCATGGAAACATCATCCAACAAGGGCCACATAGTAAGAAAAGTTAGGCTGAGAACCATTGCCTAGGACACCCAAGAGAGGTAGGAGACAACCAATCCACACCAGCCAGGTAGGAAGATGAACAGGTGGCAATAAGTGAGCAACCATTCTGCAGATGCCTGGGGACCCCTAACAGAAACTCTCCTTTGGAAAATGCATCCTACATGGCTTTGAGTAACTGTTGTATTGGAGAACTTTTAGCAACCGTATCTTCTGCTGGAGAAGTAGTGGTCACTTACTTTCCTTTCTCTTTGTTAAACTTAACTAAACCTCTTTCTAACATTTTCTCATCAGAAAGCTTGTAAGTGAGAGGGCAGATTATTTACCAGGAGAGTATTTTCCGGGTTTCAGAGGCAAGGCTGAGTGAAGAATAGCGTGTTAGATTTCCAGAAGGCAGTTCAAGTCTCCTGAGTCACTGATATCCAAAGCCCAGGGTTATAATATATATATCTCTCTTTATAAAGCGCGTTTTGCTATCTCCAAACTGTAGTGTTAAATCGTAGAAACCTGTGCTTTGGACGTTCTTGACATATAATGTTGATATTTCAGACTCTCAGTTTGTGATGGAAGATTAGGTTCATGGTAGTGAACAAGGATAGTTGTAGAAGATGCTTTCTGAAGTGGTTATTGTTTTTAAATGGGTGGAGAATTTTCTTTTAGAATATGATCTGAGCATGAAGAAAGAAGAAAGGGAAATAGATCCAGGAAACATAGGAATTGCTTTTAATTTCCTTTACCAAATCTCATAGGAACCAACAAACACAGACTTGGAACAGATTTGTGTTTGAAACATCTTTTGTTTTGCATCACACAGTTGAAAACATAGTGGAAAATATTTTCACTGGAAAAATATGGTTCATAATTCTCATGTGTAAGAATTTTGTCAAAATGGAACTGAGGTTGACATGTAGAAATTAGAGGTTGACTAAATTCAATTCAGATTGTTGTCTAAGTACTTGTTCTGACTCTTGGCCTTGAGGAGAACATTAATGAGTATATCTTTCTTTCTCTCTCTATTGTGTATATTTACATAATTTTTTTTTGGTGGAGAAACTAGGGATTGACCCCAGGGCTTTGTGCATGGGAAGCATATGCTCTACCATTGAGCTAATCCCCATCATCATATTTACTTGATTTTATGACACACTTTTTTTTTCTCATTTTAACTATCTCTGAAATCAATTTTTTTTAGAATGAATAGTATCTCCAGCTATACTTCTCAGAGTTTTTTCTTTCTTTGTGATACATAAAATAATACTGACTCTCATTGTTGATATCATTATCACTTTAGATCCCCTGAAATAAGACATATATAAGGCATATTTTATGTTTTAAGTTTTTATTCTCTTTCCCATTAGGGTCAGTTCCCTGATTTCCCCCTTCTCAATTCCTTATGAACCTTGTAGCAAGGATTAATACGAAAAAAAAAAAAAAAAACCTTTCATATTATTGGCTCACTAGCTCCATAATAGGGCTCAGTACTTCATATAAGTTTGTCTTATATGTTCAAAACTTATGCTTTTAAAACTCACATAAGAAAGTTAACATTAGCAAGTACCTATTTAGCACAAGTTTCTGTGAATGTCTCAGTCTTGACATGATTTCTTCCCTTTCTTTCTTTTTTTTTCTTTTATTTCTGTAGCCAGATTTCTTACCTACTTTTAAGGAATCTTACAAAATGAATTTAATCCAAGATTCATCTTTTAAAATTACTTAGTATTTATGTTACATTTTGCATGTCCTCCAACTTACTATCTTAGAAGGGGGTATCAGGAGCTACTGAATGTTAAGAGAAGTGGGCCAATGTTTGGAGTACCTTGCTTTAGGACAAGGCCCCAAGTTATAGGTCAGACTTAATGGAAAGGGCACAGGCTATGAGGCCAGAGGGAACTGAGTTTGAATCCCACCTCTGATGTGTGACTTTCTGGGCCAGATGGTCCAACCTTCCAAGCTTATCCAAACACTGGATGTGTGTGAAGTGTTGACAGTGAAGGAACTGAATAGGTGGTAGTTAACAGTATTACTCCAGATCACACATAAAGAGGGCGAACCCCAGGGAAATTCAGGAATTTTCTGTACCCTTTCATTTCCATCCATGACCTTATTTGTTTGTTTTAGAGTTCCTGTCTTCTGTTATTTACACCTTTGTCCTGCCACAACCTAGAATCACACAAGTTTAGAACTGCTCTCAGCTGGAGATGTGTTATCACCTATTTACACACTAGCCTGAACTTGGAGTGAGCCAGACAGGCCTGGGTTGGAAGTCTGGCCTGCTGTCCACCAGCCATGGCACCCTGGGCACGTGCTTGGCCTATGCATTAGTCAGGCTTCCCCAGGGAAGCAGACCCAGTAGGATGTGTGGAGATGGATGTGGATAGAGACAGGTGCAGATACAGGTATAGATACAGAGGTAGGGATAGATATCGAATAAGGAATCAGCATAGTCATTGATGGAGGCTGACAAGGTCCTAAGATCTGCTGGGTGAGTTGAAAATCTGGAGACCCAAGAGAGTCAATGGTTTAGTTCTACTCTGAATCTGAAGGGCTAAGAACCAGGATAACCCATGGCATACATTTCAGTCTGAATACCAGCAAGTTAAAGACCCAGGAAGACCCAGTGTTTTGGTTAGAGCCCAAAGACAGGAAAAAGCTCCTGTTCAGAGACAGTCAGGCAGAAAGGATTTTCAGCAACTCGAGAGAAGGTCAGTCATTTTGTTGTGTGCAGGCCATTAATTTGATTGGATGCAGCCTGGTCATACTGGGGAGGACAATCTGCTTTACCAAGTTTACCCAGGTTAATGTTAATCTCACCCTCATGGAAACACCAAGAATTGTGTTTAAATATCTGGGCACCCTGTGGCCCAGTCAAGTTGACATGAAATTAACCATCACAATCTATCTGGGTCTCCCTGTCCTTTTTGTAAAAAGAGGATTGTAATTATACTTCATCACAAAATTGTTCTCAGTAGCAAATGACACCATATATTCAAGGCCCCTACTACTTAATAAAGGCTCACTTTCTTTTCTATATTCAATGTTTTAGGCATTGGTGAGCGGGTCAGGGGCTATCTTGACCTTCTGCCCTTTGTTTTATCCCTCCTAGTTCAATTCTACTATCTAAACACAAATGTCAACACATCACCTAAGTCCGCCCCACAATCTGATGCCTGTGTGGCATTCAAGTGTCACCTGTAGAGGAGAGCAGACAGAACCAATTTTATACTTGGGAAGAGTCCTGTCCCATAACTGGGGCATCTGTGCCCATCATAAACTATTTCCTTCTTAGATTTGATATTCCTTATAAGGCAAGATGGCTAAAGAAGTCAAATGGTTTCAGTCAGACGGCTAAAGAAGTCCAAGTTTCACCAACCCAAAGCAGATCTCCACCTCCTTGTCTTTGCCCTCTCTTCTAAAGTGCATCGCTTGGCTGAGCAGGACCGACTGGACACTCCACGCGCTTAGTGCTAGGGGAGCACAGACATGCATCACTTTAAAATCACCCTTCATTTTCTTCCTCAATATTCCTCTCAGGCCCTTCTGTTTATGTGATTACCACATTTTCCTTCCAAATTGCACCCTAACTCCCATTCAGTGTTTCTTTCCACGTTACAATTTCCAGATTATAGTGATTTCTTTCCAGTGTGTTTAATCTTGAGTAAATCAATATGGCTGTACTATTTTCCATTAATTTAATCTTAAGTGAATTGAATCTTGTTTTCACTTGAGATGGGAAAAGGGTTGGGAGAGGCTGCATAGAGATCAACAATGATTAGAACATAACACACTCGTCTGTTATCTTCAGCCCAGCAATATGATTGCACTTTGACCTTTTGCTGGAATCATTTTAGATTTAATTCCTAATGATCTCACTTTGAGCCTTATAGACCTACCAGGGCATTGGGGAAGGAGCATTGGGGAACTAAATATTTAACTTTTCCCAGAGGTATTAAAACAGTTACCATCCATGGAAGACAGTATCTTTTTTGCTTGTTTGAATGTGAAATAATTACAGATCTTTAATTTAAATCAAAGTTACCCTGACTCTCAGAATATGTCCAATTCAAGTGTATATGTTTCTTACCTTTGGTTTTTTGGGAAATGTGACATAAAGCTAAGGTTAACAACTGTTGTCAGAGAGGCAGCTCACCATGAGAAAGTCTGGACTTTCAAAAGACTTTTGATATGCAACTTCTTGCCCTCCTGAGAGTTAAAAATATACATAAAAGCGGAAAATAATTTTGATTAAAAATCAAAACAAAAATATTCTTTTGGAAACGAGGCCCTTTGGTCCTGCTCCTGCCCTCAGTGTGTTCTGCCTTTTGTGGATCCTTGGCACATGGTAAGAGGCACCGTGCCAGGTATCTGGTTTTAAGACTAGAACTATTGGGGATGGTTGTAGAGGGTGGGGGTCAGGTAGTCAGCCATGCCCCGTCTTTCTCTCCCTGCCACTCTCTGAACGGGTGGTTGTCAGTAATGTGACTCAGCCACTGACGAAATCGTTCTCTGAAAAAGACTTGAATCCTTCCTGCACTCATGTATTTATTTACTTCATTTTAAGAAAATGGGCCGTATGGTGTTTGCATGTACAAAAATTCTTTGCTGTTTCCAGGTTGTGCACACCTTCAGAAAAGTAACTCACTATTGGAAGTGCACAGGTCAGCTGTTGCAACTCTGCTTAGCAACTTCTGAATGACGAAATTGATGTCCAGGAGGGAAAAGGTGTCTGGATCAGGTGAAGAGCGATGCGATGGAGTGTGTGTAAAGGAAGAATGTTGACATCTGTGCACAGGTATTGCCTTTGACTGTAATCTAGGAAGGAGTTTCCCCTGCCTGTTGGCAGACCCTGAGAAGAGATGCTCTGTGAGGAAGCTCCCTGCTTAGGATCTACCGAACAGTGTTCTACACACACACACACACACACCCACACCAGAAAGGGCTTAAGCAAGGTCAAATGTTTATTCTCTAGATGCCCTAATACATTGATGGCTATTGCTTCCTCAAACACCAACTCACAAGATCCTGCATCTGAAAATTTCTCAGGCTAGTTATGACTTCCTGATCATCCAAAACTATCATCCATAGTTGGCCTATGTTTTGCTCAATTAAATTCATATGCCAAAAATCCCTACCCCTTTTCTATCAGGGAGGAAATTTGGGTATCATAAAGATAGGAGATGGTGCCTTCACACCTAGATGATCCATTCAAATGGCTATATCTGTCTAACTCCTTCATTCATTCATCTATAAATATATTGTGTCCACTATGTGCCAGATGTTCTAACTATGGGAATGTAATAATGAAACAAATAGTCAAGGTCTGTGCTCTCATGTGGATTATGGTCTCTGAGAGGGACCATCTAAACCAAGTAAACAAAGAATGAAACTGGGGGATTTCAGATATGATGATGACCACTATAAATGAAATCAAACAAATCGATGTCATAAGGAGGAAGTAGGGATTTTCTTAGACTGCGTGACCATGGAAAGGTCATCCAAAGTATTGACAGACTGAGATTCAATGCAAGAAGGATCTAGCTTTTTACAGCACAGCAAGCAGACAAGGGAAGGAGTCAAATGTACTTTTAGCAAAGTAATATCATGGCTCTTATCTCTCAAGAAATAGAACCAAAATCGGGTTAGTAAAAAATGATATTTTTTGCTTTGGGTGACCTCTGACTATGATGTATTCATAGGAGTTAGTATGCACCATGGCATGGCCGGTTAGCCTTTGAGCATTGGGGAGACTCTGCCCAGACTTCACTGTGCAGACTGGAGTGGAATCAGATCTCTGTATCTTTTCTCTACTCCACTACTTTCCTGCAGGAACCAGCAGAAGCTTGGGCAGCAGAAAACCCCATCAACATCTGGCTGAAGTGGAGGCAGTAGGCTTTGCAAGACCCAAGAAAGGACGGGAGGTCAGGATGGCTTGCTCTTGGGGGAAGGCATGGAATGTTCCAAAAAAGCCAGAGAGGACCCAAGAGCAGGGTCACTATCAAAGAGACTGCTAGGAAGGCTGACCAACAACAAGGACTGCCAAGACCTTCTGGAAGGCCCTGGTACCTTCTATGTGGAGAAGGTGGAAGCAGGTGGGGAGACGGTTCACTTTTTGGAGCCCAGAGTTGGCTGGAGCTTGAGGTGAGATTTGAAGGGCACAGTACTTTGGCTGATCACCAACCAGTGGAGGACAAGAGCACACAGGGCAGCAGTAAGTCCCTTGACTCTGTGGAAATGGATGAGAAAGGGCATATGCTCTATGCAGGATCTTGCTCTCTGGCCAGGGCTCATGCGGTCAGAGGTGAGTTTGCTATAGCAGGAAAAAGACTGAGGGGTCCTCAGAAACCTGGATGTGCCCATCGTGGCAAACCCAGTGTCACTGTAAGCATGAAGTCTGCTCAAGTGGGGAGCAGCAACTCCTTTGATTCAAATCCGCGCTGCCATTATGAGCTCTGAGTCTTTAACCATAAAGTTCTTTCTGAGCCTCAGTTTTCTCAACTGTAATAAGAGGTTGTGAGGCTTAAATGAGGAGGGGCATGTAAGGCAGCAGCCCAGAGGAGGAGCTCAGTAGATGTTGCTTACCCCTGCCTATAGGAAGAGGGTGTCTTCCCCATTTCAAAAAACATAGGTTTTATTTTGTGTCACACTGATGGAGACATTAGTAGAGTTCCCGAGATTAAGGTGGCCCCATCAAATACAGGACAGCCATTCAAACTTGAATTTCAAATAAATAATGAATACACTCTTGGTTAAGTATGTCTCATAAATTATACAGGATGTATTTAGGCTGAAAAAAATTATTTGTTGTTTATCTGACAGTCGTATTTAACTAGGAAGCCTGTATTTTTTGGTTGCAAAATCTACCTAAGTCACAATTCCTTTCAGACAGGCTCTGGAGCCGAGGTTCCTAGCTGGGGTTGTGAACATCATTCCTCTGCGTCTCAGTGGGACTTAATCCAGAGCTGCTCAGCTTGTCAGGCAGGTACACCAGTGTCCCCTGAACCCCGGGGGCTAGGCCCTCTGTCCAGGTCCTTCTGGACATACACACACCTTCTTCTAGAACTTACCTATTCACCACGACCATGCCCCTGACCAGTGAGTGACCCTTGCCTCACTTTGATGTTGTAAGCGAGTATTGCCCAAGTTTTACCCTCCTCTTCTTCCCTATCTCCCTTCTTTCTTCTTTCCTTCCTTTTCTCTTACTAGTAATGTTCCACAGTTGGTTTCCTCATTGTCTTCTGAAGTTACCAGTTGGCTTTTTTTCCCCTCTGGGTCTGAAAAGCACATCTGACCCTCTTCACTCCCACTTTGCCCCGCTGTCTGACTACCCGACCCATCGTAGGAAGCCCCTTGCTTTTCCACAGATGGACTTGGCTGGCACTTCTGAATGTGCTGTGGTTGCCAAGTGGTGGCCGGTCACTGCCCTTGTTGAGTGCTGATTAAGGACCAGGAACAGGTCAGCACTGTCCACATTTGATCTCATTGAGGCCTCATCCCTATGAGGGAGGTAATTTTATTAGCAAATTTTGTTTTGTAGGTGGGGAAAATAAGGGCTCCCACTATGGTTTTTCCTCACCAAAATTCATGTTGGGGTTTGGTCTTCAACACTGTGTGGACACTGTGTGGACAGTGGGAGGTGTTGGGTCATGGGGGCAGAGTTCTCGTCCATGATAATGCTTTTCTCGTGGGAATGAGTTGGCTATCCTGGAACATCAGTCCCTTTTTTTCTCTTACACACATGCCCATTTGCCTTTCTGCTTTCTGCCATGAGTTGAAGCAACATGTGCCTCTCAGTAGACACTGCCCACTGTTGCACTTCCCAGTCTCCAGAACCATGAGTCAAACCACTTTACTCTGTTAATCACCCAGTCTCAGGTATTCTGTTATAGCAACATTAAACAGACCAAGAAAGCTTAGATAAACTAAGAGAATTGCCCAAGAATATTCTACTACAGCCAGAGGTGGAGTTTAAACACAGGGGTTGAGGTAGCAGAAGCCATGTTCCAGCATCTGGCTGGTTCCCTATCCGAACAATGGAGGAGCCCCCTATCATATTCTTGTTTTTGCCTTGCGATATTTCATCAAGATCCACGTCAAGTTTCATTTCTGTTACTTTTGTATGCATTCTCTCTCCCAAATTGCTTTAATCTCTAAATCCCTGTTATTACATTTCTTCATCTTACAACTCTGGCTTTTCTAAATATGCCTAATATCATGTCATGATTAAGGTCCTAACCCTAGCTCGCACGTCCAGATCCTGAAAGCATCAAAGCAAAGTTGTCTGAGGCAGACAAAAAAAAAAAAAAAAGAAGTGGGAATGTAATATTAACATTTCAACAATGTGTTTGGAGTCGCCACAAAGAACCAAAGGCTGTGTGGGACATACAAAGACATCGCTGCCCTGTTCTCTAGATGAGGTCTGCTGATGACCCTGCTTTTAAAAAGAGATGCCGGGTTTTCATTGTGAATTTATCCAGAGATCACTGCTGCCCAATTGCTGCTGTTGCAGATGGCTTCTGTCTCAAAGCATTTGGTGGTGGCATATCAGGGGTAATTGGAAGCTCAGAGAGAAAGTAGGTTTTTCTCCACGGTCATCATGGGTCTTGTCCCAGTGACAGCTCCAAGAGCGTCCTTAGGAAAAGGTCAGTGATTATCATGTCTACGCTGGCAAGTGCATAATAAAAGAATAAGCCTTGAAGTTCTTTCCAAAGGTCACCGGACTCTGGACCTGGCCAATGTCCCCACAGCTGCTGGCCTTGGGCTAAGGACTTCCAGAACCCTAGGAGGCTATCTGTGGCACTCTTGGTAAAGAACTGGGCCTCAGCTGCTGAAGGAGGTTGGGGAGGAGCCATTCCTGGGCCAGATGATCTGCATTGCCTTGGATTGTGAGAGCCGAGGATATTTCTTAACCACCTAGAACAGCTCAGCCATCTCCATGTTATGTGAGCATAATTATATTTGGGTACTTATGGGACACCAGTCGCCAAAATAATTCATTCTTTCTCCCAACTTCCAGCAATTAATTTCATTTAACGAATATTTATTGACTGTCTACCATAGACAAGCCCTGTGCTAGGAACATGGGACGCGTGTGATGAATATCGTACTGTGGTTTCGGCTCCAGCACGGGAGACAAACAATAAACAAGTAAACACCTAAGGAGTTCATTATAATTAGGAGCATATTTACTACAAAGTTAATGAAACATAAGCTTTGGGGTCTCTGGCTTGCTTTGCCTGCTCCCAGACCCGGAGGGCCTGTGCTGTGCATGTGGGGTGGGAGTGGGGGAGGTAGGCTAGCAATTTATGCACAAGTTCGCATGTTTCATAACACTGGCAAAAAGCAATATATTTTTTCATTCTCTTTCTTACAGAAGGTTCCCCAAATACATAACCTTCAGCCTGATGACAATGTAAAGAGCCATGCATAGATTACCACCTACAAACACGGGCAAAAACTGCATTTGGGCCTTTTGTGGAAAGGAAACCGTGAGCTCTGTCTGCAGTTGCTGTAAACAAACCTGATCTCATTTGCCTGTTTTCTTTCACAATTGCTCCAGGTTTTCTTATATGCAAATAAAAGTTGATAACACTCAAGCTGGGGTGGCAGAGAAACTTCTCTATCGTTCAAAAGTAGAATTTAAAAGTAACCAGAGAGCAATACATCGTTCGCTGAAAATCTGCCTGTTCAGCATCCCTGGCTTTCTTGCCACAGAGAAAAAGAAGGGAAGGGGGGGAAATGATTCGTGTTATTCTGAGGCCAGGTGAATGAGGACCTGAGATCTTGAGTTTAAAGTGTAGCTTCAAGAAAAGGAGAAAGAAGGAAGCCATAATCCAAGCATCCACTAAGCAGGCAGAGTTGGGGACAGGGAATGGGTTGTAGGGAATTATGGAGATAAATAAGCAAAACCAGCAGACTGACAGCAGCAATCACCCGGACAAAGATGGAGATGTCCTCATCAACACTACTGCACAGAAACAAGCCGTGACTAGGAAGTTTGGGATTAGAGATTTTGAGTCCATATTAGTTCTACAGGCTTCCTGAGGAAGCATGAGTGACCCAGGCAGAGGTACTTCCGGGGTGAAGATCTGCTTTCTGCTAAAGTACCATTGTCTCCGCAAGGGAAAAATGTGACGGATATGCAATGAGCAATGTCAGGAGCTGAATCGTGTCAAATTCCAAATTTGTATGTGACATTCCTAACCCCCAGGACTTCAGAATGGAACTGTGTTTGGAGACAGGGTCTTTACAGAAGTAATTAAAGTGAAAAGTCATTAGGATGGACCCTAATCCAACTTGCTGGTCTCCATATGAGAAGAGATTAGGATACAGATGCACACAGAAGAATGGCCATCTACAAACCCAGGACAGAGGCCTCAGAAAAAACAAACCTGGCTGACGCCTGATCTCAGACTTTGAGTCTCCAGATCTGTGCGAAAATAGATTCCTGTAGTTTAAGCCCCCCAGCCTGCAGTACTTATTACAGCAGCGCTAGGAGACTGATACAGACAGTTGCGGACACCAACATTGAATGTTTGTTCAGTGACAGGGGAGTTCCAAGTCTGGAATGGCCCTAAAGGAGAGCAATTCCTAATGAGCCCTGGCCAGGCAGCACTCCTCGTCCATCCTAGTCCTTCCGCTCTATGTGTACCCTGGATGTTACAATTTTGCCTTAACATATAGCAAAACCTCATCATTTACCAATACGGGTATTAAGGAAGTAATTTAATCTCTCAGAGGGAATACTTCTTTCTCACAATATAGATTTCCTAGTTTGAATGAGAATAATTTGAAGACAAGGAATCTTAGTCCACTTTCTGCCGCTATTAAAAATTAAAAAACAGAGGCTGGGTCAGTTGTAGAGAAAGAGGCTTATTTAGCTCACAATTCTGGAGGTTCAACAGCGTGGTGTCAGCTTCTGCCTGGCTCTGGTGAGGTCCTCATGACGGATGGTATCAACAGCAGGAGTATGTGCAGAAGAGATTACAGGGAAAGACGGGAAGTCAGAGAGATGTGGGGGCCAGACTTACTCTTTTTGTAACAACTCCCTCTCTCAGGAACTAACTATAACTAGGGTCATGCAAGAAGTACACTAATCCCTTCTGAGGGCCTGCTGTCCAAGGCCCCTCTCCCACTAGGCCCCACCTCTTAAAAGTTCCATCACTTAATAATGTCACCTTGGGGACCACGCTTCTAGCACATCAACCCCTGGAGGACAAACCATATCCAAATCATAGCATGGGAAGTATGACGGATGAATAGACAGACAGATGTGAACCCATGTATGTATAAATATAGATATGTTTTTCCTTTGGTCAACAACATGATTTATTATGGAACAATCTAGAAAATGAAAAAAAATAAGAGGAAGTAAAGAAAATCATGCACAGTTCCACCAGCCACATGTAACTATAGTCAACAGTTTAATATGCATCCTTCAAGGGGAGAGAGGGGAGGAGGACGGGAAATACACACGCATACACTCAGGAATCCCAATATCAAAGAAATAACTTGAGTGTTTTGTTGTAATTCCTCATAGATTTTTTCCCCTATTTGCTTGGTATATAAAGTTGTGATTGTCCAAAATATATGGATCTAAAAGCAGAGTTAATACTGAGAATTGATGAAAGAATCAAGTATTCATACTGCCTTTCCTATATAAACTGTATTTTAAGATAGACAATAGTTAAAAAAGTAATTTTTTTGTAAGAGCAGAAAATCATTACCTTAGGTTTGGCAAAGGTTTTTTACAAAAGAGACGAAATATGAAGGAAAAGTTGAGAGGCGATACCAGACCCCATACTCCCACATGGCTACCTGGGAAGTTGTTCCTCGGACTTTCTTTCGCCTGCTCATTCTCTAGGTACACAAAGGCCATTGCAGTCCTGTCCATGAGGGCCTGACTACTGCTCCTGCTGCTGACAGACCTTAGTATTGTCCACATGGTGCTGGTTTCTCAGGCATGAAGAATGAAGGGCAATGAGGTCATGGAGGTTTCCACGGAGATTTCACTAGAAAGCCTGGGTGGGGTGTGGCAGGGTCAAAGTTCCTGTGGGCAGCCCCTTACACGGGTGATACACGAAGCTGTGAAAGAAGAGCTGATGTTTTGACGAAGACCCCAGGTAGTTAAAGATGTCCAAATGGGTAACATTCACAAAGGAAAGAGCTTCAGGCAGGGAGCAGAGCCAGCCCAAGAGAGCCATGTGAGCTTCAGTTGTCAAGGCCACAGGGGCAGAAGCCGAAGCCCTCTGGAGCTCCCATCTCATCACCAGAGACCCTGGGTGACAGGCTCAGAGCTGTGGGACTTAATATTTGACTCTATGGGTTCCAATCTTGCTTTGGTCCAATCCTTCCTTTCTATTCCTCCATTCCCCCTTTTGGAATGGGAACGGTTACCTTGTGCCTGTCCCACCATTGTATATAGAAGTTATGTAACTTGCCTTTTGAGATATATATATATATATATATATATATATATCGTCCTCAGATAGAGGATGTATCAGATATTAAACTGATAAGANTTTCCTCTTTTTCTTCTTTCTTCATCACTCTCTCTCTTCTTCTCTCCTCCTCCTCCTCCTCCTCCTCTCTTCTTCCTCCTCCTCCTCCTCCTCCTCCTTTCCTCCTCTTCCCTCTCCTCCTCCTCCTCCTCCTCCTCCTCCTCCTCCTCCTCCTCCTTTTCCTCCTCTTTCCCCTCTCCTCCTCCTCCTCCTCCTCCTTTTCCTCCTCTTTCCCCTCTCCTCCTCCTCCTCCTCCACCTCCACCCTCCTTCTTCCTGGTTGTCATGAAGTAAGTATCCCTGCTCCACCACATTCTCCCCAATATGAGTCTCTGCCTCACCACAAGCCCACAGAAATAGAGCCAACAGACTACAGTTTGAAACCTCTGAAACTGTGAGTCAAAATAAATCTTTCCTTCTCTAAGGTTTTTTTTTTTTTTATCTTCAGGTATTTTGTCACAGCAACGAAGAGTTGCTCAAGTCGCTGGATCCAACTGACAAGTTTTAGGAAATACAGAGGAGAGAATAGGCTGAGCTGTACCATGAGTGCACAGTAAGCAAAAGAAAACCTAGACCCTGTGAAATTCTGGAAAGCATATCAGCCCACCCAGGTTCTTCTACAAATAAATTATAAGGGAAATAAATAATGGAGAGAAGGCTATAAACTAGAAGAGATTTAGTGGAATTTCAAGTTTCAAAAAATTGCGAAGACTAAACTCTGGCAATTTGGTTAATGAAACCACAAAGAAGTGATTACCATAAAAGTCAGGATAGTGATTATGTTTGAGGGTGTTATGGGCTGAATCCCTCCGAATTCATATGATGAAGTCCTAACTCCTAGTATATCAGAATGTGACTGGATCGGGAGGGTCTTCAAACAGATCATTAAGGTGAAATAAGTTCATTAGGGTGGTCCCTGATCCCATAGAACTGGTGTCCTTATAAGAAAAGGAGGTTAGAACACAGACACGTGAAGAAGGATGACCATATGAGAAAAACAGCAAGAAGTTTGCCACCTGCAAGCCAAAGAGAAAGGCTTGGGAAGAAACCAAACCTGCTGACTCCTTATCTCATATTTTCAGTCTCCAAAATGTGTGAAATAAATCTCTGTCTATGGCATTTTGTTATAGCTGCACTAGCAAGCTAATTCAGAGGGAGGCAGGAGCCGTGGTCAGACAGAGCACCACTGGGGCATCGTTTGGGTGGCCGACAAAGTCTGATTTCTTGTCCTCGGTCATGGTTACAGGGTGTTTGCTTTATAATAATTCCCAGTCTCTAAATTGCTTTGTGTGGTTTTCTGTGTATGTGTTTTATTTTACAATAAAATGGTTGAAAACAAAAATGGAAATAAAGATTAGTTGGAAACAAAAATTATCCAGACAGTAGAGGGGGTGGTGGTTGTGGCAGCTGGATGGAAGAGAAATAAACAGGTTTCTGATATATTTTCTAGATAGGAGGGATTCAAGTGAGGGAGGGGGTAAATCAAGTGAGGAAGGGGGTAAAGTAACTACCATGGATGGTGGGAGATAAAGGTAGATAAACTACCAGATTGGAATTGAAAATCATCACTTTTATTTTAGCCTGTTTCTTTTTTGTTTTCTTTTTGTGGTGCTGGGGATTGAACCCAGGGCCTTACACATGCTGGGCAAGTGGTCTACCACTGAGCCACACACTGAGCCCTTATCTTAGCCTGTTTTTCCTCCATATATTTTTCTTCTCTTGTTTCATAGAGTGCCTTTGAGGGTGCTCAAAAAGTTGCTAAAATGTTCTTCTGATTCCACAGTGAATCATTCTCAAAAGCTTCCTATTCCTTTGAGTCTTTAGGATAACATGACATTTTTCTTCTTTAATGGTGTTGTTTTCATGCACTTTATGTGGCTTATTTTACTCCTAAGGTTTTATCTTCAGATGAGGAGACATTGGTCCAGCCAGATCCAGTGTTTTCAAAAGATCAGCAAATAAAGATGGTCAGTGGCTCTGTTCTCTGTCCATCTGGGTTCTGAGTCTCCTAAACCGCAGTTTGAAGGCATGTTTATACAAATGATTCCTAGGCCAGCAGTTTCTGATATTTTGATTGTTTCTTTTCTTTTCTTTTTTTTTAGAGAAGCCTCAGAGTGCCCCAACTAATATGCTTGAGTAATTACATAGTATATTTGCTTTTTGTCACTATGACCAAATACCTGACTAGAAGAACCTAGAAGTGTATTTTGGCTCATGGTTTTCAGAGATTCAGTCCAAGGTCAGCTGGCTTCATGGCTCTGGACCTGAGGTGAGGCAGAACATAGTGGCAAAATGGCATGGTGGAGGGAAGCTGTTCACCTCATGGCAGCCAAGAAGAAGAGAAAGGCCATGTGGACCTCAACCTGCAAGGCCACAGGGGCAAGCCCTTTGGAGGGAGCATCTCAGCTGTCTACCCCAGATGCTGAACATGGAGCTACAAGACCTGTTTGCCCAGCTGGGTGTCAGTCTTGCTTCGGTCCCATATTGCATTGTGAAAGAGATATGCGCTTTTGGGGGCCAAGGTTAAAATGTTTGGTTTGGGTATGAGGTGTCCCCAAAAGCTCCTGTGTTAATGCAGTGGCTGAAATGATTAGATTATGAGAGCTGTAACGAATCCGTGGGTTAATCCATTTGATGAATAAATAATGTGATGGACCTAACGGGCGGTAACTGTAGCAAGTAAGGTGTAGGCAGAGGAGGTATGTCGCTGGCATATTTCTTTAGGGTTTATATTTCATCCCTGGCAACTCACTCACTCTCTCTTCTTTCTGGCAATCACGAGGTAAGCAGTTTTCCTCTATCATGCCTTTCTGGTACGATGCTGGGTCTCACCTGGATTCTAAAGCAATGGAATCAGTCGATTATGAACTGAACTCTTTGAACCTGGGAGTTTAAAATAAACTTCTCCTCCTCTAAGTTGTTCCTATCAGGTATTTTGGTCACAGTGATGAAAAACTGACAAACACAATGATTCATCTTAGCCTCTTAGGCTTGTAATCACTGATTATATGCACAATTCCTCTGTGCTCTGTATTTGGAGGCCCCAAGAAGAGACTCTTTGGAGCTGTGTGGGGGGTGTGAAGCAGGAGGCAGCTTTCAGCCAGTTTGTTAGGGACTGATCCATCTCATCACATAGCTGCAGGATTCCTAGGCTGCCATGGTATGTGGCCCATAAAGTGTATCTAGGGTTAGCTAATCCAGAGGATACCACACCTGTAGCCTCCCCACCCATACACCATTCACTCTCCTCTGACACTTTAAGACTTGACTCTGTCTCCTGAGTGTGTGCTTTGCTCCAAAGCTGGTGTCATGAGAATCTCCCCATCTACTAGAAGAAATTACACTAGTCCTAAGACTTTGACAATAGTCTAATCAAAACTCCATCTCACCACAATGAGATAGCACTGCACACCTACTAGGATGGCTGTAATTATGTAAAAACAGAAAATAACAAGTACTGGTGCAATGTGAAATTGGAACGATTTGTGGGTTGCTGGTGTGGCACAGCTGCTATGGAAAAAAAATTGGTGATTCCCCACAATGTTAAACATTACTGTATGACCCAGAAATTCCACTACTAAGTACATACGCTAAAAAATTGAGAGCAGGGACTTGAACAGACATTGTACGCCTGTGTTCATAGTTTTATTCACAATAGCTCAAAGGTGGAAACAACTTGGTGGCCATCATCAGGTGAATGGATAACAGAATATGAAATGTAGAATGGAATCTAGACCATTCAGCCACAAAAATGAAAATTTGATATATTACAACATGGTATATGCTACCACATGGGTGTAGCCTTATGCTTAGTGAAATAAACCAAACACAGAAGGACAAGTTTTGAATGCGTCCATTTATGTGAGGTACCTGGAATAGGAAAATTCAAAGAGATAAAAAGCAGAATAGAGATTATTAAGGGCTGGGTGGGGTAATGAGAAACTATGATGCAAGAGGTTTGGGTATAGATATTGGTGATGGTGGAACAACATTGGGAATGTAGGTAATGGCACCGAAGTATACACTTAAAATGATGAAAATGATAAAATATTATTTATTTTAGCCTATAGCATAAAAACAAAGCTGTACATATTAGGAGTATACCATGTTATGCTTTGATACTCGTATATATTGCACAATGTTTGAATCAGGTTAAACATATTTATGGCCTCAAACATCTTTCATTTCTTTGTGGGAGAAACTTTCAAAATCCTTTCTTCTAGCTTTTTGAAATACACAGTATATTCTTGTTGTAATAAAGTATTATGTATACTTTACCACCACAAAAAATTGATCCATTTAAAACAAAAATAAACCCTTGTACCTCTCCTAGAAAATTTTATGATGGTAATAACCATTGTAAAATTCCTTGTTAGCCCAGTTGACTTCTCATCTCTAACATTACTGTCCCCAGACTGCTGCACACATCTGGACAGTTGTGTTATCCCAATCTCCTTTCTAACTAAAAATGATGAAAATCCATGAATTCATCTAATATGACTTTAGAAAATATATTCAATCCATCTCTTGTCTTTTCTAAACTCAAATAAAATATATATGAAGAAACGGGAAAAATTGAAATCACGTAACTCCACAGATTAAAATTGGCATTTAATCTATTGCAAGTATCTCGACAAAAACTGTGCTATCTACAAGGCCAGTGAGGCTGGGTTGGAAAAGACAGTGAGGAAACCACCCCTAGAAACCGAGAACAGCCAACTGTGGGACAGGAGGCTCCATTCATATCATGGCCTGGGTGGACCAGGTGCCAAGCAGAGCAGCCATGTCATAGAAAATACATGCAAAAAATCCCTCCCCCACCCTGGGCTCCCCAATGTCCCCAGTTCAGAAACACAAGCCATATCCTCAGCAGAAAACAAGGAGAGCTATTCTTTACTTAGTTGCTGCTTTTTGAGGAAGTCAGACTAACCTTTACTTCTCCAATCCGTACCCCTCCCTGCTTCTTCAGAAGCTGCAATTATCCATAAGCCAATGAGCAGAAAACAGGGCTAAAAGAGGGAACAGAAGAAATAAACTGTGACAATGTGTATCCTTGGACCTATAAGTGAAATGTAAAGTTCAGGCAAAATACCAAACAAGGAAGTTTCCCCAAACCTACAAGGATTATAATTTTTCTCCTACTACATCTATTCATCTTTCAGTCCAGTTAGATAGTGAGATTAAGGGGGAAAATTCATCTCAGCTTTATGAAATCTCAGGAGATGATAGCAAGGTGAGGTTAAAAATATGTAACCACTGGTATGGCATGGGCCTGGACCGTGTGAAAGGGTCACCTGGCATAACTGTACCGGTGAGTGCTACTCAGTGTAGTTGGATGAGAGCTGCTTGGACGCTCTGAGCTGGCTGAGGAGCTTCTGATTGAAGAAGTTCCCTGGTCTATGGGACCTAAGGTACCTGAGTCCTTGTTCCAACCTATGCCTTAGCCTATAGATGCCCCTCCCATCCCAGATCTTCAACTCTTCTCTGACGACTGGCTTTAGGCCCAGTGACTCATTTCTTTGGAGTGGTGGAGATGACTTGTCATCACACAATCCATTCTCCCTTTCTTTTATGATAGAAGTTGGGAATCCACTCACCCAGCTAAAGATTTCCTTTCCAGCCTCCCTTGCAGCTATGTATGGCCATGGGACTAGGTCATTACCAGTGGAAAGTGAGTTAAAGTCATGACCTTCCAAGGAGTGGAACATGCTCTCATCTTCCTCCTTCTGCCATCTCCCTGGCCATGATGTGGGCAGTGTCAGTCAAAGCTGAGGCAGCCATCTTGTCCAAGGGAAGGAATTCCAGTGCAAGAATCCCAGAGCAGCCATGGAAGGAATGCTGTTTTCTGAAGATTGTGGAGCTATGGTATCTTTCTTTATTGATTTCTTTTTTTTCCCTGCCTGATCACCACCATTATAGCATCAGCTGCTCAACTCTCCCTAAGTGCAGTGAAGGACCCTCAGCATATAACCTCTATACAAATGGGGTGGGCATGCATATCATAGTCTATTTGAAAGATGAGCTTTAATATGCACGTGAATCACATTAAAATGCAGTGCCATGTTGAAATACAGAGTCTATTTCAGTAAATCTGGGCTGGAGGCTGAGATGCAGCATTTCCAACAAGCTGTGATTCTGATCCTGCTGAATAGACCACACCTGAGGAGAGAACACGAAAAGCAATGAGCTGGCTTCCAAGGGGTCCCTGCGACCATTCCACTTCTAGTGTCCAGGTCCCCAGTGTCCATGAACCTGAGTCTTCTCCCTTTCCCCTCCTCCTGCTGAGCAATAGGATGGTCCTGCCTGGTCAGATTCCTGGTTTCCTTCTGCTGACTCGGTTTCTTCCTCGGGTCCAATGTTGCACTCTTGGGAGGAGTAAAAGGTGTGACTAGATGTGTGGCACCAGACAGCAGGCAAGTGGAACTGGGCAGGTCGTGTTAGAGAAGTTCCCTCCAGGATACAGTCTTGATCCAAAACACTCTCTCTCGGCGAGGCGTTTCCAGGCCCCTCACAAATTGCAACCCTGCTCTGACACTTCCCTGCTTGATTCCCTCGCCCCACAGGGAACTCATTACTATCTTACATGCCACAGATCTTACATGCTCATTTTATCATCTGTCTCCTCCCACTGGAATTTCAGGTACAGTTTGTATTTATTGAGTGGATGAGTGACAGGCTGGGGAAGCTCATAAACATAGAAACAGGAGCTCCACAGAGAGGTCACAGGCAGCCAGGCAGGAAGGTGACCCACCTTGTAAACACCCACGGGGAGCAGGGAGCAGAGATCAAACTGCTGTCTTTTGGGGGAACAGGTAGATTACCGGGGCAGGTACTAGGACCAGCAAACCACACTAGGATCATGTATATAAGAATAGATCTCAAGAAATTCTGCTGCTATTTTTCTACCAGTACTGGAAATCAAGAAATTATACTTGTGACAGCCACTATCTTCTCAGCAAGTCCGTAGGGTAGGCATAATCCTCCCTCGTCAGGAGATGTAAGTGTACATCTTTGTTTAAGGGGCGCAGTTTGGACCCCAACTCAAGACTACTTAAGTACAAAGGGTTTTGCTGTGGGAGTCCCAGAGTAGAGCGTGCCTGCAGGTGGAGGTCAAGTAGCTCCCATTTTTGGAAGGGAAAGGCTGATGAGGCTGTGGGCAAGCAGAACGTGTGTCTTCCTGGGTGGATTCTCTGCCCCTCCCATCCCAGATCTTCACCTCTTCTCTGATGACTGGCTTTAGGCCCCTCTTCCAAGTAACTCCTTTGGGACTCCACAGGCTCACCTGGTCCCCATCTTGGCTCTTCTTCCTTATGTGAGTCAGATTATTCTAATGCTGTCTCCCCTGTACCCCCTTCCACTCTTGACAACTCTCAGCAATACCAGCCCAACAGTCCCCTCCCCTTACCCAGGATGACAGCATAAAGCATCCATCCCTCGGTGGCCAGCCCCTACTCTTCCCAAAACACCTGAACACATCGGAATCTACCATCTCTCCCGGTGTCAGTGAACATTTCAACACAAGCAAAACCATGGCTGCCACTCCCCTGTGAGAATCTGAGCTTGTGAGCAGGAGATTGGGTGGATGCTCAGTTCATCCAGGCCCCTGGAGGAGCACCGGGCCACCTTGGGCTGTGGGAGGGGGCGGGAGTCCTCAGAGCCCAGGAAGGACTCTGGGCTTGGCTTTGCTCCCTGCCCCTGGGCTGTTATTAAAGCCTGCACAGGTCCTCAGACAGAGTCCCGCACCTGTGACCTGCACCTTCTGACTGGTGAGTGCTCTGCCTCTGTTATTAAAGTGCCACTGCAATTACAGTGACTCGTGGAGAGCGCCTGAGAGACTCCCTGGCTCTTCTTCCAGAGTGACACAGAATCACACCCCGTGTTCAGAGAGCACCCTTCTCCTAGGGACTCGAATGGCCTCTCACGTATAATCTCATTCCTTCTCCCAACTGCCTCACGAGGCTGACGGGGAACAGGTATCCCTGGCTAACCTGCCTGCCCCATTTCTCCTGGGAGGACCGAGGCCCAGGGGAATTAAAGTAAGCAAGAGAGCATGCAAGAGCAAAGACCAAACCCGGTCTCCTGGCCCTGCCTCTCCAGCTTCCATTCACCCCGTCCTGACACCCTGAGCACAAGGGGAGGTGTTTCCACACACCAGGACTTAAAGAAAAGGGAGCCTTGTGAGTCTGTGCGTCTTCGCAGAGCAGATGGGGGAGCCAGCCTAAACAAAACAAAACAAAGCACAGAGAATTCAGGGTTTAAAATACATGGGAAGCAAAGAGGAGACTGAGGGTGGGGAGAAAAGGGAGGGGGTAGGGGCTTCTGAGCACAAAACAGTTGGGGTCTCAGTTGACTGTCACACATGAAAGCGTATGCATGTGCTCTGACTCGGACAGGAAGCACAGTGAATGATGTTCCATGATTCATACGTAAGGATTGATGCCTCACTTAGTCTTCAAGGTTCACTGGTTTCTGAAGTCTTCACAACACAGGCAGATGGTGAGGTTCATGGCTATGCCTTCTCCAATATGGCTGCTCAGATGTCCAGGTTATTGGTAAATAAGGAGAGGGGCACAGCGTTTGTCTTAGACTGTTTTCTGTTTCTATCAACACAACACCAGAGACTGGAAAAGTTACAAAGAAAAGAGGTTTATTTCAGCTCGTGATTCTGGTCCAAGATTGGAGGGACTGTATCTGATGATGGCCTTCTACTTGGCAAAGCCCTGAGATGGCACAGGCATCACGTGGAAAGAGACAAGGAACACTTGAGGACCTAGTCAAAGAGGCTGATAGCAGCCCACTTTTGAGATAACCCACTCATCCTCTGATGGCATGAACGAATGAATCCATTCATGAGGGCAGAGCCCAAATCACCTCCTAAACATCCCACTAGTCCCACCTCCTTGTCTCTCCTGATGGAGATTAAATTTCAACATGAAGGTTTTTTTTTTTTGGGGGGGGGGAACCTATTCAAACAGAGTAGCATTGAATAGAATATTAATAGTGCTAATAACTAACACTTATTGATTACTTGCTCTGAGACATGCAAGACAATCCACACATATTAACATACTCAATCCTCTCCATCACCTCATGAGGTCATATAATTATCTACACTTTGCTTTTGAGAGAATTGAAGCATAAAGACCATGGCTGATAGGCTGAATATTCTTTGCTTGACTTTTCCTCTAATATTCCCAGAGATATTTAAATGCTTCTACAAGGAAAGACTCATCATGGATGTTTTATTCCCAAGATCTGGGGCTGGAGTTCGGGGTAGAGTGCTTGCCGAGCAGGGTCGAGGCCCTGGATTCAACCCCCAGTACTGCAAAAAACAAAAGTCAAAACAAACAAGCAAACAAACAAAATCCAGTTCAAAACTCAGTGACGTATCAGGATTAGTAATCAATACTGGGACGCATATCCCAATTTTTTAAATTAGTGACAATTTTCTTTCAGGAAAGCGTCAACTTTCTTTAGAAACAATCACACTAATGAAAAGTTCAAACTTAGAAAAGTTCTGTGGAGGTTTAGATAGAAAGAGTATTTTACAAAAAAATCCACAGTGGCTAGGCTGTGAGCCTGCTAGGTTAGGGACGGTGTCTTTTGCACCTTTGACCCCTCTCAGGATCGTTCCCTCCCTGTGCACCTGGAAGGGTTTATGAGCATTTGGTTCAGCTGCAAGGCCCCTTGAGAGGAGGCCGATCCTCAGATTAGAAGTTAGGAGACCCTGGGAAAGTCACTTTGCTTCTGTGGACCTCGGTTCCCTCATCTATAAAATAGAGGTCTTACAATTTCTCAGTCCATGACTCTAAGAGACAATTCGGGGGTCTCAGAAAATGTCTGCTGCTCTTGCTAAACCTCAAAGAAAAAGACGATGCCTTGTGCACGTACTACCCTCTTCTAGTGCTTCCATTCCATGAGTCCCAGGGCATTCTCTTTGCTGCTTTATTTCCTGTTAATAATGTCAGAGACAAAGAAATTAACTTGTTCATGTCACTTTTCCTTGATAGACCTTCCTTGAAGCTTCAAGAGGACACAGATTTGGTCTACTTTGCTCAGTTGTGTGTCCTCAGTGCTTAGCTCACAGCAGCTATTCGATAAACATTTGTTAAGACAGAATGAACATTTGTGAAAGAATAATTGAACACAGGGGCAACTGTGTTGGTCAGCTTTCTGTGACTCTAACAAATAACAGAGATAATCAGCTTAGGAAGAGAAAAGGTTTGTTCTGGCTCACAGTTTTGGAAGTTGTCGTCCATGATCAGTCAGATCTATCATTTTTTAGGCCTCTGGTGGTGAGGGGAGCAGTCGTCATGCTGGGAGCATGGGTCCAAGAAAAACCGTCCACCTCTTGGCCAGAATGTGAAAGAGAGAGGGGAAGAAACTGGGGTCCCTCAATCCTCACTGAGGGCACACCCCAGTGTCTTGAAAGCTCCCCGCCAGGCCCTACCCGTTTCCCCCTCCCTGGTAGTGCCAACCTGGGGAGCAAGTCTTCAGTGCATGGTTCTTTGGGGGACATTCAGCGTCCACACTCAGCCCACATCTTTGGGAAGGCGAGAGGGGGAGATATTGGTTACAAAGAATTCAAAGCTTGCCTTTAAGACATTTAAAGATCTCTTGAAATTGGTTCCTAGAAAGTAAATTTTTAAAAAATATGGACTCCAAATGACAAATGTGAATATGAAAATTTTTTTAACTTATGATCCCGGAATCACAAATTAAAACAATAACAAAATTCTTTATTTTTTGCCATCAAATCAGAAATAGAGACCAATCCCAATGAGTGGGGAGATGTTGTGAGTGAAGACGCAAATTGGTAAAGACCATGGAGAACAATTGGATATTTCTCTCAAAATGAAATGTGAATGCCATTCTCTTCCTCTTCTGGGTATCGGTCATACAGAAATACCCACCCAGTACTCAGAGACACATTGAGTAAGCTCATGACCGCGTTTTTTTTTAATAGTAAAATTAGGAACAACCTAAATGCCCAGTGGGGGAGTAGCTTTGTCAGAGTATACCAGGTTATGCTTTATTTTAAAAATATATTTTTAGATGTTGATGGACCTTTATTTTATTAATTTATTTTTATGTGGTGCTGAGAATCGCATCCAGTGCTTCACACATGCTAGGCAAGCGCTCTACCACTGAGCCACAACCCCAGCCCCCAGGTTATGCTTTGAAAAAAAAAAAAGTCAGTGTCTTAACATAGTAAAGGGTAAGCTATCACTCACTGTAGGCTTGTTTTGGATCCAGACCATCCCTAGAGCAATTTCTATTCATGTTGAGATTCAGTAAACCAGGCTGTCTTAAACTTGTGGCTTCTCCTTCTCAACCAGAGACCTTCTTTACTGTGTCAGGGAAAAGTACTGGATGCTCTCTTACTTGCAATTAAACACTTTCATCCACAAATTGTACAGGTGGCTTCCACTTTCAACTCCCTGACCAGAAACAGCCTTGTGGCTCCACCTAACTGCAATGAAACAGGAAGTATCATCTTCTTAGGTTGTCTAGAGGCGAGAAGAACAATACAACATTAGAAATCTTGAACCCAATGAGTGACTAAAATGTGTATCTATACTGTGGAGTACTATACAGCCACTCAAAGCATCAGGTAGTTCCAGATTTGGTGATTAAAAAAAGACTTTCAAGCTTTAAGATTTTAATAAGTGTCTTAAGCAATTTGATCTCACTAAAATTATGTTTCTACACATTTATATATGTGCAAAGGCATGCAAAAAGTATATGTAGAAGGATGTACCCAAACAGCGGTTATCTCTGAGAAAGAATTATATTGAAGAAAGAACCCAAATTCTAGGGTATTCCAAGTTTCATTGTATTCTGCATTATTCACATCTTTTAACATGAGATTGGAAAAACAATTATCTGACATGGATTAAAATTGTTTTACATTTTCAAGAAGAAAGTGAACTCATCTGGGAACTTGTCCCCTGTAGCAGCTCTTTAAAAGGCTTTGAGATAAAATGTACTGTTTTTCAAAACTGGAAATAAAGGATCATCAATCCTTATATCCAAGGGTTTCCCATCCATGAGTATACCAAATTTGGATTAAAATATTCCAAATATCAGATTGTCGCTAACAAGTACTATGCAGTTATGCCTATGGTGGTTGTCGGAACCAAACATGTTATAGACTTTTTCTGTCTTATTCCCTAACCAGTATAGTTAACAACTATTTATGTAGCATTTATATTGTATTAGCATATATATTTATATTGTATTGTAGACAATCTAGAGATGATTTGAAGCATGGTGGGTGATGTACATAGGATATAAGCTCATTTGGGGCTTTTTTTTTTTTTTTGTAGTGCAGATTGAAGCCAGGAACACTTAAACACTGAGCCACATCCCCAGCCCTCTTTTTATGTTTTTTATTTTGAGACTGGGTCTCACTAAGTTGCTAAGGGCCTCACTAAGTTGCTGAGACTGGCTTTGAACTTATGATCCTCCCGCCTCAGCCTCCCCAGCTGCTGGGATTACAGGCATGTGCCACTGTGCTTGGATGGAGCCATATTATATAAAAGACTTATATAAAATGCATCAGCATCTGCAGATTTTAGTAATCCTGACACCAATTCCTTATGGACACTAAAGGCTGACTATACCTTAGCTTCATTAGCTTGAACAAATTGCTTATCTTTTTTTTTTTTTCGGTCATAGCCATAAGTGCTTAGACATAGGAAATACTTAGAAAAAAATTATTGTCTTAAGTCAAATTAAATAAAAATTACCGGAGGCCATTGTTTTGGACTAGGCTTCAACAGGCGAGGCTAAAAATCAAAATGGAGGCTCTCATACCAAATCCCAAGTACGTCATCATCTAACCTTCTGAGAAACTCTGAGAAAGAGACAACAACCAAATTTCCCAAAAAAAGACCAGTTTCAATCAGCCTCATAATGAGGTTCACTCAGTTTAATCCTTATTTTTAAAAAAATAACCCTTAGTAACCTGATGTTAACTCATCTGTTGTTTTTCTATTGTTTGCCTTCCTGTCCCCACCTTACAGGGAAAGTCACTTTGAAATGACCAGTTCCCTCTTTGTTCCTTGGTTTCTGCATTCTTCAGTCCTTCTCTGTCTGTAAAACCAACTTCATCTGCTCAGCTCCTTGGAACACTTACTCTATTTTATGGAACGAAGAGTTGCCTGATTCTAGAATTGAAAACAAACCCAGAGATCTTTAAACCAAATTTGTTGTGATTTTTTTTTTTCTTTTGACAATCTATTCCCTGGAAATAGAATTGGACAGAGAACTGTTAGCAAATGTTTGTTAGGGAATGCATTCAGTCAGGAGCAATACTCATGACGGGTGACAGAAGCCAGCCAGTTGGGCCACAGAAAGGGGCTGAACTGTCATGGAGTTACAATGGAGCTCTCAGCCGTGGGCGCTGGCACTGCAGGCCTTTTGCATTGTTCCAGCAAGTGTCCCCTCCACATCCAACATGCACTTGTTGGGGCTGCAAGGGTCGGGGTACAACAGTGACCAAGGCATCTTGGAGAGGAACTAAGCTGAGAACTCTCAGCCACCAGCACTCCAGCAGGTGGGGCAATGGGAGCCCCAGCTTGAGGGATACCCTGGGCTGTTCCCCAAGGATCCCCATTTCTCAGTTCACCTTGTGAGTGAGGGTGACGGTGGGGCTGAGTGCATGGCATGAGGGTGACCCCGAGAACAGTGGACATATACATACTCAGCAAATATTTGTGGGATGAAAAAATGGGTGGTGTCAGCTTTGGCCCAGGCTCACGGCACCCCAAGGGGCCTGCGAGAGTGGTTCGGAGAGTGAGATCCCCACGGCTGCATCCCCAGGCAATGCAGAAGTCAACCACAGAGAGTCTGGGCCTCATCCTGCGGGTTCCCACCAATCTCACAGGAGAAGCAGTACCTGGAAGCCTCAGAGCAACCGAAACCCAACTCAAGGGAAACTGCTCCTCCTCTCCTCCTTCCTTCTGCCCCACCCCATCATTTCCTTGCTCCTCAGCAATTTCTTCCAGGGGAAGAGGAAAGAGACAAAGTTCCAGACAGATACTGTGCCCTGGAAAGTGGCCCTGGAGAAAATGTAACTGCTGGTGAAGGGCGACTTGGGGCGCATGGATGCACCTCACAAACACAGGCTCCTAGTGACTCCTTAGATATAATGGGTTGGAGCTCTTGGAATGATCTAGGCCAGTGCGCCTCAAACTGCAGCGTGAGCACAAATCCCCTGGCTCTTGCTAAAATGCAGATCCTGACAGAAGGTTTGGAGTAAAGCCCAAGCTTCTGTGCTCCCAATGAGCTCCCACAAAATGCCCCTGCCTCTGGTCCACGGGTAGGCTGATGTTTTTAGACACAGAGATTATAGAGGTTGTTGCTTTAACTAAAAGGTATACCTCACCACCATCACGTGACTATTTACAGCTTGCGGTGTGGTGTGCAGTGCTAAGTACTTTGAACACTTTTTTTTTTTCTCACAATACTCAAAGAGCCCTCCAAATGGCTCTTATTGCCATACCCGTTTCACAGAAGGAGGAACTCAGGTCCTTGGGAGACTAACCAGCTGGTGAGTAGTGACTACAGCATCTGGGTCGGGCCATCAGAGCCCTGGTACTTAGCTCTTCAACACTTAGAAGAGCACAGAGGGAAGCGCACTTTCCTGCCAGCATGTTTTCTAGAACAGCCAGAGGGGGCCCTGCCTTGCTGAGAAGAGAAGCGGGGTCTGGAACAGGAGCATCAGGCGGTGTCTTATCCAGAGTGGGACGTGACGCTGGCTCCCCAGGAGGCTGTCTCGGTGGCAGGACACCAGTTCTTGGCTGGTCTCCTTGTGGCACGAGTGGCATCCCGGACCCCAAGGCGAGGCCCGCGCTGAGCCGCGCGCACGAGCTCCAGGTGGCGCTCACTGCACCCAGCGCCGCAGCCCGCGTTCCCAGAGCGCGGCTGTATGGCTTAGCTCAGCCTTGAAATCCAACCTACATTCACCCCCTGGGCCTGCAGACACTCGCGCCAGATGCTCTCCCCAACCAGAGCTCTGGTAATGGGAGGTGACAGGCTGAGCGCGGGGACCTGGGGCGCGAGGTTGAGTGGCTGACAGCTGAGCGCGCTTCTCCTTGAAAGGAGACCTGGGAGGTGAAGGTGTGGCGCTGGGTCCTGCGCCTCTTAAGCCATAGATGCACCACCCTGGGGAAGAAGGGACTTCCCTATTTTAGACTCTAAAGCTCCACTTTCTACTCCCAAGCAAGGGACCCCAGCTGCATCCTCAGAGCCCACTGCAGTAAACCCTGATAAAGTTACAGGGATTTTCTAGGGTTGAAAACGAATTGAGGTCATACTGGTGACCAAAATAAAGAAAGAAAGAAACAGTCCACATTTCCTAGACAAAATATTTCCCTTTCAGTCCGACCCCACCCCAGCCCATATGGCACCTTTGTGAGAATTAGGAAAAGTGCCTCTGTGGGGCAAGGCAGCAAATGGGGTCAGGACAAGCAAGTGGGAGAAGGACAAGGGCAGTCACAGGGCTTCTGGCCTGATGAGCCATCTTGACCCAGCTTTGTGCACTCAGGGGCTCCTCAGCTGGTGCCCTTAAGCAAGGCACAACAGATACACCTGTACCAAGTGACTGCCCTTTTTCTCTCTTTGTTTTCTTTCTTTATCAATTGGTTATTGACTACCTCATCTGTGTTTCCTGCTCCTGACCCTCCCCTCTATACCTCTACACTTTGTAGGTAAGGAAAATCTAAAGATAAATAAAATATTACTCCTGACTTTAAATCCATTGTGGGGAGGCAGACACCTACACAAACTGCTAGGTTTTCTGATATTGAGCACTGAACTATTTGTACAGGTCTAAAATCAAGGAACCCAGGTGATTCATACCAGGGATAAAAGTCTTGGTACACATCACCTTAAAGATTAACGCACTGTGTGAAGATCTTGGAAGAGTCACTGGAGAACTTTTGCTGTCTAGCAGCTTGACTCTCGGAGGGGCCTGGGCAGAGCTGACAGAGGAGAGGGCTTTGCTCCTCTCATTTCTGCTGGCTTGCAGCATCACCTGCGGGAGAAAGACAAATAACTCTACTTTATTGAAAGAGGGAAGTTTGATTTGGTGGGGGGGGGGCACTGGGAGTAGAGGAGGAAGCAGAATGATTAGGCTCTGCATGGAAGAAGGGCCGGAGAAAAATCCCCACACCCAGGATGAATTTTTAAATCATATCTGCTATGAAAAGTGTTATTAAATCCTTGCTCTGTGACACTCCCCACCCCGCCCCCAAATCCACTTATAATTTTGAAGTGCCTGGGGGTAAGGGGAGGACACCAAGGAAGAATCTGGATCCTTTTAAGTTGTCATGGGTCAAAATTGTAGGTGCTTAGAGGCAAAGGAGACCATGAGAATGTAACTCCATGAGCATTCACATAACCACAGGGGAAGTCTTCGGATTTTTTTTCAGGCCACGGACTTGAGGATTCCAGGCTATTTCGTGAAGCTCTTGGGGGATGAAATCAGCTGAGGGGTGCCCCAGCTGATATCCAGGTTGGAGCAATAATGTGTGTGGAGTTGTTAGTTGTTTGACATGTTCAAGTGCATGCAGCAGCCAGGCAGGTGAAAGAGCAAAGCCAGCCGGACATGAGACGGCAGGGATTGCTGGGGACTTTGGCGAGCTGCAGGGTGGAGGTTCTAGCAGAGTGTTGTTGTTTTGTTTTGTTTAAATTTTAAAATTTGTTCTTTTTAATTATACCTAACAGTAGAGTGTATTTTGATGTATCATACATACATGGAGTATAACGTCCCCCATTCTGGTGGTTGTCCATGATGTGGACTTTCATGGGTCGTGTAATTCATATATGAACATAGGAAAGTTATGTCCGATTCCTTCTACTGACTTTCCCGTTCCCATTCCCCTTCCCTTCCCTTCATTCCTTTTTGTCTAGTACAATGAACTTCTGCCCCCCCCCCACTACCCTTATTGTGTGTTAACATTCACATATGGGAGAGAACATCCAGCCTTTGGTTTGGGGGCACTGGCTTATTTTACTTACATGAGAGTCTCCAGTGCCATCCATTTACCAGCAAAAGCAGAATGTGGTCTTGAGAGCCAGCAAGCCCAATGCTCCCGGGGGCTCTGCATTTTAAGAGATACTAGGAATGCAGATGTTTGAGAAAAACTTCTCTTTTTTAAAAAAAAAAAAAATGTTAACTTCTTCAAAAATATTTTTAGACTTCAGGAACCAAACAAAAGATGTCTCGAGTTGTATGAGGTTTCTAATTTAGAAAGTCAAAGTCAGGGACCAGATCTATTTTCAAAGCAAGTAATGAAATGACTGGCATTCTTGAGGGTGATGTGGGAGGAAAAGCTCCCACCCATGGGTCCCGAGTTCAGGGTGGCAGACTCTCTCTGCTACCAATTGTCTGGGTGGCTCCCATGAAGTAACTTACCATCTCTGGGCCTTAGTCTCTTCCTTAAAATGAAGGTATTAAGTCATGAAGTGTACGAGAGTTGGATCCCATTACTGAGGGGACCTCAAGAAAGTTTCAACAGTGGAAAAGTAAGCCCTGAACGTGTTTCAAAGAATATTGAATCCATTGACATTTATTATGTGTTTGCAAGGTACATTACATTGATCAAGGAATTCTTGCTTACTCTGAGAAAGTAAACATAAACTCCAAAGGCCCTTAATTATTTTGCCCGCCTGAGAACAATGCTTCCAGAGAAGTGAGAGGAGAGCCCCCCACCACGGGGAACTGCGTTCCTGACACTATCAGCAGGTGAGTGACTGTGCTGTCAGCGATGATAAGAGTGCTGGCATATTTCCTATTCAGACTGATGGTGCTCTGAGACAGGAACCTAACTGATGTTTGTTCAATAACATCGAGATGTGTCACAGAATCTGGGGGGGTGTCCGGTATCTTTTGTCAGCTCAGAGTCAAACCCTGGGGAAAATATGCTGCAGACTCTTGCAGATGTTCTGAGATTAAATGATGTTTCTCTGAAAATGGATGAGGCATGCTCCACTGGTTTGCCAACTGCCTTTGCAGCATCAAGACCCCCGCTCCCTCCCCCAGGCCAACTCAATAAACAGAGTCGCATCTAGTCCTTTGGGCTTTCGATGGAGCCCCAGGACAGCTTTGCATTCTTTAGGGATTTGGGGTGGGGGGGGCAGTGGTAGCTTGGTCTGAGCATCCTAAAAAGATGGAATGGGGGAGAGGAGATGTTGGGAGAGAGGAAGAGAAGTAGCAGGGAAGGACGGGTGGGCAAGAGAGAACCCAAACCAAGCACTGAGACTGAGTAATTTTAGGAGGCAGTACTGTTTATGGAACATTTCATTCTTGATAGCTACTGTCACATTCTAGTCATTAGACTGCATTTACTTGTGGGTTGTAGAAATTACTTCCCATGGGAAATGAAAGCAATTCCTTTTTCAAAGGATGCTTTGTTTTCTAGGAGGAGAAAGCGAAGCATATGACAGTGCGGTGACGATCACCTACATTCCCTGCTCAGTCAGTCTTCCTTCACGTTCGCCGCTTAGCATGACCACAAGAAGACGCAGCCCAGAATCGATGGTGAAGATGACCACAGTGATAGCTGCCACTTACTGAGTCATAGAGCACTCCACTGCTCCATGTCAAGCCCTGGGATGAACCTTGACATCCACGTCTCAATGGAACCTTAAAGATATCCTGGACACTACTGCTGATAGCCCCATTTTACAGATGAGGAAACCAAGACATACAGATGAGGAAACTGAGACGTATATTTGCTGAAGATAACCCAGCTAGGAACTCCAATTTGCTCTGTCCAGCCCCAAAGCCCATTTTTATAGGTACTGACCTCTGAATATACTATATGTGTCAGAGACACCTTTGCCATTCCTGATATAAAATCTCTCCCACTAACTACTGCAGGAAGGTGGAGTGGATAAAACAAACACAAAGCAAAGGAGACTGCTGTGTTTCTAAAACGAGAGAAGTCCACGTGTATTTCAGCTTTAATCTGTCACATCCATGAGGCGACAGCTGTTTCTCTTCTGCCCTCCAGATGCTGGCACCTAGAGCTTAAAACATCTGCAAATTAAAGTGAGCCCACGCTGCTGTCTGAGGAAATGAGACCTGCGGTTCCTGCTCTGCGCTTCCTCCACCAGCCAGAATCCCCTTCTTGCCTTGTTAGCATTTATATGAGAGCTCCCACTCTAGCACCGGTAGATGGTACCACGCTGCCCCGTGCATTCTCATTTTGATTAGTTACAGTGAAGCCATAATAACTGGCCTCATTTCTTCCCTTCACACCTGAGAGAGTGCCAGGAGCTCCCTGGGCCCTTCCTGCAGTCTAGCTTCATGACTTGGATCCATCCCACCTGAGTGATAATGATTAATTAAATCCATCCATCCTTCTATCCCCGTTTCCAGTTTTCAGAGCTTTCAAACACATGCTCTTGTTCTCAGTGACATAATTAGTCAATGGGCCCCAGCGAGAAGCCTCCTGTGCCCCTGCCCACCTCGTACAAAGAACGGCTCTCCTTTTTCTTCTCTTGAGAGCAGGCAGATGGGCTGGGTGCCGAGGGTTGGGTTTGGGGCTGTGATGCTAGAAGGAGGAGGAAGAGATGTGCTCCCCCCAGTTCCCAGTGTTGACAGAGGGTTTATTGAAGACAGAGGCCAAAACCATGCAGGGCCGGGTGAGGCAGTTTCCTCAGCTTGGGTGTCACCTACCTTCAAGTTACCCAAGGATTTCTTGAAGAAGCCAGTAGCCTTCCCTTAGCAGGCACAGTGCAAAGGCCTCTTGGCTGCTGTGTCCCCTCCCAATACTGGGTTCCTCCTAGTTGACCAGTTTCCTCAGAAGCTCTCAGGGCTGTTTGTTATTGGCTAAAGTCTCTCCTCAGACTCAGCACGTTGGGATCCAACCTAATTCCTAAGTTGGACACCATTTCATTCTTACATAAAAGAAATTTTTTTTTTCTTATTTCAGACCGTACATAGAGCACGTTGCATTGTTCAGCCAAACACATTCGTGAGTCTTTGGAGTCATCAAGGGAAGCCCGTGTTGAATCTGAGAGTAGGGACTGGAGGAATGGAATTGCTCTGCAAAATGATTCCCAGAAAAACATTTCCATGCTGCTGAGAGTCGAGAAGAGGGAGGGAGCAGAAGGTGAGCTGGCAGAAATATACAAGGCGGTTCAGAAATGAAAGTCCAATATTGAACTGTTAGCTGTGTGCGGGGCTGTGACGTGAACTGTTCTGCTTCATGGAAATCTGGCTCATTAACATGTGCAAAGTGAGTTTTGTGCAAAGAAACTAGAAGCAGAGGAGGGGAACAACCCCAGGAATGAGATGTGAGAGGGATGGTGTTTGAGTGGAGCCAGGGTTCCCGTGAGAGCAGAATTCCAGAGAATTCCAGAGGAACTGCAGGAGTCTTCTTGGCCTGGGATGGGGCGGGCAGATGAGAAGGTGGCGGCAGACAATGGTGACACTTGCGGGGTCCTCATCACAGTCCTGGAAAGGAGACAGGGCAAATCATATAATTCTACTTTACAGAGGAGAAAACCCAAGACTCAGGCAGGTTGCTCTTCTTGTCCAATATCACACAACTGGCAGAAAGGAAAGCCCAGATTAGGATGCAGAACTATATCCCATTCCTAGCCCCAGAGTCCCTGACCATTATTTGCCAACTGAAGGTAACCAGGAAAAAAAAAATCATCAAAGGTAAACGAGTAGCAGGTATGTACCAACACCAGCCTCCTCCTGCTTGCTGGGCCGCCAGCGAATGAACTTCACCATAGTGAGACAAAACAGGAGGGAGGGCAGGGTCATTTTGATGCAAAGAACATTCCTGGAGGAGGAGAAGCAGTAGAATATCACAGCAAGAAACTCTGGGTGGGTGAACAAGGGGGATGGTGTTTAATGAAATAATTGAATAATCCACCACTACTGATTCAAACCTAAGCCCCATGGGATCAGAGGTCCTAACAGACACTGCCCTGTCCATGGGGTAAGAAGGCAGGAAGAGAGGTCCTGGCTCCTCTGCCATTTTAATTTTCTTGGCAGAAATCACAATAGGATACTTTGGGTTTGGCACAAGAGCCCACTGACAGCCTGCCCGGGAAATGTAACTTTCATGTGTGCCTTGTGACATTCCTCTATGGACTCTCCTGCAATCTGAGGACCTGAGATTTGGGCCATTTGTGCTTATTCTTTCACAACCAATATTCATGTCCCAGACTGGGTTCCTCGTGGGTTCTTGCTTACTGGGTAATTGCTGGTTGAGTTTTCTGCTGTCTTCGCCATGTAACTTGTGATTCGCACAGGATTCTGAACAAGAACCAGGCTGAACTTGTGTCATCCGTCATTGTCAGGTGGCCTCATGGGTGCATTTCTTCCAGCTGCATGCTCTTGTAGGAAAGCATGGTGCTGTCTCCTGATGGCTTCTGTCCCTGGAGCTGCTCCTGATGACTGCTGTCCCTCAGGCTATCACCTAATGACTCCATTCCCTGAGGCTGTCTTTGATTGCTGCTGTCCCTAGGGTCACTCCCAGAATTCTGCCTGATGCTAAGTGGGAGTAAGCAGTCAAGCCACAGAATGATAGGATGCAAAAGCAAGGAGACTCTGAGCTCTTAGAGGAGTCAGAGGTGGGTGAACACACATCTTTGCCTGGGGTGGCCCCACTGGAATCTATTGTCTCAGTGCCATTATTAATAACATCCTTTTCAATCTCAAAATGTCCCAGGGTGGATGATAAATTATGTAGGATCATCCTACTTGAGTGGTCATCTAAGTCATTTTTTTAAAAGGTTTTAGCTCAGCTTTGAAGACCCTCCTTCAAACAGACTCCTGGTGCCTTGTGTGTAAAACAGAAGAAAGTGGAGCTGCTCTAGTTAAAGAAGTGGGAGGCTGACGTCCTCCATCACTCAAACCCCACCCCACAGAGGCAGCCCTCCGCCAACCTGTGGAAGTTGTAGAGCTCAATGCAGCCCATGTGGCACCCACTATGTTAATTTTACAGATAAGGAAACTGAGCTTACGGGACTACTTAGGGTCACATCACTGAGTTAGTGGAAGAGCCCACGCTAGAACTCACGTCATGCAGCCCCACAGAGATCTCTCCCCCATGCCAACTCTCCTGCCTTCTGATTTGCCAAAAGGTTTTAAAATTAAGTGGCCAGCTGGGCCCGGTGGCACATGCCTGTAATCCTAGTGGCTTGGGAGGCTGAGGCAGGAGGATCGCAAGTTCAAAGCTAGCCTCAGCAAAGACAAGGCGCTTAGCAACTCAGTGAGACCCTGTCTCTAAATAAAATACAAAAAAAGGGCTGGAGATGTGGCTCAGTGATCTAGTGCCCCTGAATTCAATCCCTGGTCCCTCCCTACCCCCATCAAAAAAAAAAAAAAAAAGAACTAAGTGGCCAAATGCAAAATATTGTGCAAACTCTGGGTGTGTGTGCATGTGTGTGTGTATTTTTTATTTTAAGTAGTATCCTTTTTGTGCATCTGGCTTGTTTCACTTAACATATGACCTCAGTTTCATTCATGTTACTGCAAACAGGATTTTATTTTATTTTTTATGGCTGAATAGAATTCCATTGTCTATCTATTCTACATTTTCTTATTCGTTCTGAAGGGCACCAGGTGGATTCCATGCCTTGGCTATTGCAACCAGTGCTGTAATAAACATGAGAGTACGTGTTTCTTGCAAAGATACTTTGCAAAATCAAAGTAATGATTTCCTCTTCTTTGGATATATACTCTGTCATGGAGTTGCTGAATCCTATGTTCTCCCTCATTTGTGGAAACTAATAAGTCAATCGTATAGAAGAACAGAATGGAAGAGTGGTCACTAGAGGGTGGAAAGGGCAGGGGTGAGGGCAGACAAAAGAAAGTTCACCAAAAACACAGTGGAGGAATCCCTCTGGCTCTTCTTGAGCACAGCAGGGTAACTATTGATTCAAATAATCTATAACCCATTTCAAAATGACCCCCAAAGTATGAAATTTCCATATGTAAAAATGGTAGAAGAGATGGAAATGCTTATTACCTGGTTTGATTATTATACATGTGTTGGGTTACCATAATGTACCCCATTAAAAAGTGAATAAATAAATAAATAAAAACCCACCCTCCACAAAAGATGTATCCTCTATGCAATTTATGTGTCATGTCCATCGTGGGGGAAAAATGGTCCTACCTTAAAAAGCATTAAGTTCACCCTTGAGAAGCCCAAGTTCACAAAGCAACAGCAGGGGACTTGCTGGGTTCTGGGGTGACTTGAACTATGTACTTATGAAAGTAAATGGCACTTGGGGACAAATGCCTTTTCTAGAATCTGTATCCTTGAAAATATTGAGGCAGTCTGCATGCATCTAGAGAAGCAATCCTCAAAAGCCAAACGGGAAGCAAACCTCGGGCTCTCGTATGAAAAGCACAGAGACTGTGCTTTGTGTTAGGTCCTCCCTTGGAATGGCAGTTGGTAAATCTACACTGAAACAAGGCCCTTTCTCGAAGCCCCAGGTGAGGTCACTAGCTGTCCTCTAACTTCCGCCCTCACCTGCTCCTACCTGGCCTCAGCCAGGCAGAATCCACGTGAACCTTGTGCAGGAAAAGCACATACTAAATGCAAATCAGACCACAAGGCAGTCATTTCAAGGCCTAAGGAAGGCCACCAGAGGCAAGGTCATGTCCAAGGCAGCCTGCGTGTGGCAGCTTCTGAGTGGAAGCAGAGGGGTTTTATTTGTTTCTGTTTTTGTAAATGTTAACCTTGTTTCAATGTGATCCAAACACTGAGTGTTTCTCAGGGAAACAAGTGCCCGTATCTCTGTCCTAAGCACACCAATTCGTCCCCAATCAGAAAGCAATTGTCCCCTCCCTCCTGGAGTGTTGAAAAGAAACAGGCTGACCTAGGTGGGGCGGGTGTGGGCTCACCCTTGCCCTTCTCACCTGCTGATGCAGAGTATTTGCATAGCTGGGATTCTCAGGAAACACCCCAGCCCATCGGTGCAGAAGCTCTGGGTATCTATGCAAAGCATGTGCCCCTGCTGGGAGGCTTGACAAGAGAGGCCACACAGTAGAAACGGAGTCTGGCATCATGGAGCTCTTGCTCGGAGCTCGAGGATCTAAAACCACATGAAACCCCTAATCAGGTGGAAACTGTGATTATCTCCATTTCAGAGAGGAAGAAACAGGGCTTGATAAAGATGAAAGGACATCCTTGGACTCTCAGCAAAGAAGCGGTAGAGCCAGGATTCCAACCCCCACGTCCAGCCCTAGAGCTTGCCCCTGAGCAACCAAAGCCAGCCATGCCAAGTTGAGACACCCAGGGGCCAGGCTTCCCAGTCTTCCCTGTGCCCTCCGATCACCCAGGACTCCTGTTTGATTCTGAAGCTCCCAGACATGCCAGAAACCCTTCATTTCCAAAAAGCCCCCAGGTCACGCCAAGGCTGCTGTGGTTTCTCGAAGTAGCAGTCTGCAGACCTTTTTCAGAGAGTAAATATTTTAGGCTTTGAGGCCACATACAGCTTCCATTTCTCCTTCTCCTCCTCCTTCTTTCTTCTCCTTTTCCTCCTTTATCCTTCCTCCTCCTCCTCCTCCTCTTTCTCTCTTTCTCCCACTCTGTCTTTTTACAACCCTTTAAGAATGTCAAACCCCTTAGCTGTTGGCTCTTGAGCTGCCTCTGGTCTGAGAAGTGGTTTGCTATTCCTGGACCTGGGCACACAGGACAGAGAACTGCACGTGGGGACCGTTACCCATCGGCATCTGAGATTCAGTCCCGTTTTTGTTCAGTGACATCCAGTCTTTAGGACCAAGAGATTCCAGATAGGCTGCAGGGGCTGGCCTCCCGGCCTGTAAGGTAGAGTTGGAGGAAGGCTAGGGACCTGGGGGTCAGGGAGTGGAGGAGCAGGGAATTGCCTTGTGTACTAGGAGCTCTTAGCCTCTGCAGAGGTTGTTGAAGGGGCTCTCATGATAGAGGAGAGGTCAAACCCAGAGACTCCCTGGGCTCGAGTCTAAGATCCTGTGATCCTAACGTGCGAGGCTTATCGAATGCTGTCATGTGATAATCTGCACACACAGGACCCGATTCTCCTCCTGTTCATCAGCAACCACATCTCAGAGCAGCTGCCTCCTTATCTCCTGGCCCAGCCAGAGAAGGGGGGGCTGAAATCCACTTCAGGGTGTCACTGCTCTGGGGGAAAAGGGAAATCAGCCTCAAGCTCAGAAATAGTAGGTGAGGGTCCTCTGTGTGAAGGCCTCGGCCAACTAATGGGGAATCCTGTTGCTTTTCATCTCCTCCCAACTTCAGAATGTAGTGAAGTCAATCTACAGAATAATTACAGATATGAATAAAGGGTCTTCCCTTACTGAGTGCCAAGGTTGGCCTCTGCCTGAGCAGTCCTCTGAGGCTCTTCCCTTGTGTTATCTTTTATTCCTTCTCCTTTCTTTCAATCCTCTTTCTGGGCTGCAGGCAATCTTGCTGTTGCTTCTAACAGGCACCTTGGAATGCATGAGCTCCTTCAAAATGTCTTCTGCTTTGTACGCATATATATTTTAATTTACTTCATAGTATTATGTATATTCTATAGACTTCTTCACCCTCCACTGTTTTTAAGGTCCAGCCCCATAGCTACTTGTTGTAATACCTATTTCTTCTACCTGCTGTACAAACTCGACATTCAACATATTTTGCTTTTCCATTTTTCCAATCATCCTCATGCAGGTGACTTCCAGTTTCTGGTCATCGTACACAATGCTGTGATGAAAATTCACATTCCTTTATGGACACTGGTGAGGAATTCCTGGTGACAGCTGACCAGGGCAGTAGAGTGCTGGGTGTCAGGGTGTTTGTCCATTTAATTTGACTTCATCTTACCCAGCAACTCTCAGAGAGAACTGCGCCAATCCATAGTCCCACCGCTGGTGGGCCAAGGCTCTTGTTGCCACATCTACCCACCCTTCTAATTTAACCACTTTCCAATTTTCTAGTCCAATACTGGTGTGGCGACATGTCAATGTTGATTTAGTTTTGTCCCTCTGTGCTCAGTAATGAGTTTGAGCATTTGGGCTATGCTTTTTGAAGTTCTTTTTCTCTTTCTTTCTTTCTTTCTTTTCTTTTGTTTTCTTTTTTTGAAACTGCTTGTTACTATTCTCTTCTATCTTCCCAATGATATTGCTATTTTTTTTCCTGAACTTTAAAAAAAAAATTTTTTTGTTGTAGGTGGACACAATACCTTTATTAAATTAATTAATTTATTTATTTTTATGTTGTGCTAAGGATCAAACCCAGTGCCTCACACATGCTAGGCAAGTGCTCTACCACTGAGCCGCAACCCCAGCCCCTGTTGGGAACTTTTAAAAATTTTTGATATGCAGGAATTTCTTGAAAATTCTGTAATTTAGATATTGACCCTTGCCAAGCTTTAGACATTACCAATATCTTCTTTCAGTCAGTTTGTGCTTTAGTTATGGTATCTTTTGCTGAATGGAAGTACTTAAAATCGATGTAATCAAATATGGCTTTTTTTTTTTTTTTTTTTTGTAACCTCAGAGTTTATATATTTCTCCAGTTTTTGCACACAAAGTTCATCCAATAATCCCAGCTCCTGGTCTCATCTCCTACATTTTGTCTTATTGTGTGATTTGACCTGTCACATTTAGGCCATCTGTGCATCTGCAGTAGTCAGGTTTTTGTCACTGTGACCAAAATACCTGGCATAAAAAACTTAAAGGAAAAAAGATTTATTTTTGCTCAGGGTATTAGAGGTTTCAGTCCATGGTCAGTTGGCTTCATTACCTGAAGTAAGACAGAACATCATGGTACAAGGGAATGGCAGAGAGTATCTTCTCAGCTCATGGCATCCAGGAGAGGGAAGTGGGGGAAGGGTAGAGAGAAGGTCAAGGACAAGATATACCTTTCTAAAGTGCACCTCAATGACCTACTTCCTTCCATCATGCCCCACCTGCCTATAGTTTTCATCACCTCTCAATAATCCATTCAGTTATCAATGAATTAATCCACTGATGAGGTCAGAGCCTTCATGATCCAATCACTTCCCCAAATTCCTCCCTCTGAATCTTGCTGCCTTGAGACTTTGGAGGACACTTCATATCCAAACCGTCACACCATCTTATCATCTAGAGTTCAACCTTAAATGTAGTCACAGTCTTTTAATCCATTTTGTGTTACTATAACAAAATACTGGAGGCCGGGATATTTATAAAGAAAGGAGATTTATTTTGGTTGAAAATTCTACCCAAGATTGGGTAACCACATCTTGTTGGCTTCTGATGAGGGCCTCATGTTGGGTCACATCAGGATGGAAAAGCAGAGAGGGGAAGTGAGTGCATGAGGAAGGATCATGTACGTAACTAAGGGGCTGGCTGCATAACAAGCTGCTCTTGTAGAAACCAGTCCAGGCCTGAGGGATCAAACTCACTCCAGGAAGACCTGATCCAGTCTCAAGAGAACTGACCTAGTCTCTGAAGAAAGGCACTAGCCCATTCCTGAGAAGCAGCGCCCAGTGGCCCAATCACCTCTCAGAAGCCCCACCCGCTAACACTGCCACGTTGAGAAATCAAGTCTCAAAGCGAATTTTGGGGTGACAATAAAACATATTTGAATCTCAGCACAGAGTGAAAAATATTTCCCCCCAGTTTCTCCAACACTATTTATCTATAGATGTGGTGCTGCTTTGTCATATGATAAGTTCCTTTCCTAAATGGTGACAAAAATGTAGTGTCAGTGACATTCATTTACATTACTTTCCATAATAAAGTAGCATTATTTTTTTATTAAAATTTTAAAATAACATTTCAATCTTATATTGTTCATAAGCCCTGATGTGCAACAGTTGAGAACTGGTTAAGTAAATTATACTACCTCTGTACCAATAAAAATCCATGCATGGAGTGCAAATGATATGATAAAAGAATACACAATGGCCTAGACAAATGTGTTTTATTGTTTAGTGAAATAACAGATTCAAAAACAGCATATAAGATGATCCTCTGTATGAAAGCATGTATATACATGTATAGAAGAAGTAAACACCTAAACAATTTTATGGACAATGGATACTTATTATGGCTGTCAAATAAAGGAGAAACCCAATGAAGAACACTTGAAAAACTTGGCTTGCTGGTCAGAAGCATTCTAAACTGCAAAGTCCTTCAATAATCTAAACATTATCAGTGTGTTATTCTGTTTTGTATTGCTATAACAAAATATCCAAGTCTGGGTAACTTATAAAGAAAAGAGGTTGATTTAGTTCATAGTTTTAGAGGCAGGAAGTCCCAACAATGTGGTGCCAGCACTTGAGAAGGTTTCCCTCTCTTGCTAGGTAATATTATGATGGATGTCATTATGGTATTAGTATGTGTAAGAAGGGGAGATCATATGGTGAGACAGGAAGCCAGAAAGCATGAGGGTCCAGTCTTGCTCTTCTAGAACAACTCTCTCTCTCAAGAATTAACCAGGGTCCCATGATAACTATGTTAGTCCTTTCAAGGGCAGTGCCCAAACACTAGGATCTTCCACAGATCCTACCTCTTGAAGATCTCACCACTTGTCAACGTCACCACCCTGAGGACCAGGCTCCCACCACCCGGAGAACAACGCCCAAAACAGCTCCAAGCCCCAGCGGCCGTGATAAGGGGAGTTAGGCAGCAGAGTCCTGGAGACCAGAAGCTCTCAAGCTTTAAGGTGTCCATTGGTTACCTAGGATCTTGTTGAATTGCTGATGTGACTCAGTGGTGGAGAGGCCCTGGGATCCTGCATTTCTGACAAGATTTCTGGGGCTGCTGATGCTGTTGGTCCAAGACACACCTGGTCCAGGGGGTCTGCAACCCAGCTCAGCCCTGCCGCAGCCCATGGCACAGGGACAGGTGCTGAGGAAGGGAGCCACTGGCCTTGAAAGGTACTGAAACAAGAGGTCAGGAAAGAGCTTAGTTTATGGCCTGTGTCCTCTTGAGATTCCTGGTTAGAGAGGACACAGAGCGTGGAGGCATACATAATAGAAGTGAAATATCACCTTGACCAATAACAAATACAGGTTAGTTTGGTATGATCTCTAGCGACATTAAAATAAATACATAAATAAAGGATAAATGCCAACTATTCTCCTGACTCTTGACTCTTTCCTTGTCTTCTTCCTGCAGATGGATGAAGCCACCCAATTCTCTCTTGGCAGCAAGTCCTGAGCTGAGGTAGGAAAGAAGGTAAGAGTCTCTGGCCCCTTGGACAAGGTCACCTGGGTTGAGGTGAAGCACTCGCTCAGGGGCCCATAAGTGCCAGTGGCCCATAGGTACCCCTCTCCTTTTGTTGCCCGTGGCCTTGGTTAGTTGTGACTTGGTCCTGCGATCTGCCAGTCCTAACAACTTGTTAAAATAAAGGCAAACCCAGGAAGCACAAGTAGATTCTCTTTAATGAACCTAAGAGATTCCGATTGGCATCCGAGACAGAGGGAGCCCACACAATAGAGAGAATTCACAACACACTGTCAGCTCACTGTGTGGACTCTGCTGGCCTTTAAAATATTTCCAGGTGCTCTTACTCATGGGCATTAAGAGCCGGGTCATCTGCATACACAACTCCCTGCCCTTCTGACTATTTAAGTAACATTTATTTCACATTTCAGATGTGTGTGCTAATGACTTTCTCACCTATTATATCAATTGAACTCAACACAACTTTGGAAGCTAGATATTGCAATGAAAATATAGACCTTTTAAAGAGCCTAAGTAACTTGCCCGAGATAACACAGCTAGTAAATGCTAAGCCCCCACTGAAAGAAAGAAAAGGGGGTGACAAGCGGATTGCCGGGGCTCTGATGGATAGCCTGTCCTGGGTGGAGCTTTTGGCTCAGGGTGAAGAAAATGCCCCAGGGGTAACGTGCTCCTGTCCACCTGAGTAGAGTAACCCAGGTGACGATTCTAGGTGATGAGAGAGACTGCTGACTTCTCAGGCCTTGGGATAAGGGTCATCGCCCCTGTCCTTTCTGTTAATAGGACTCCTGTGTTGTCCAAGTGGCCATGTATCTGGCCCCAAGAGATGACTCACAATTGACCTGAGGCAGTCACGGCCATCTCCTTCCTCTCTGCCAGTGATTGATTTAGTTGTGGGCATCTGGCCTGACATGAGAGGAAAAAGACTCAAGGAGACTTCTGAGAAGGACTTCCTCCTTGATAAGAAAGAGGACTATAAAGAGGAAGCTCATTCCTATAACGGAACTTCCTTCCTTTCTTCTCAGGCTATTCTGGTATGAATAAGTGATAGCACTTAGGCCACCATCTTGTGACCAGGAGCCTTCCACAGGGGATGGCAGAGCTAAAGAGAGAAAGAGCTTGGGTCCTTGAAGTTCTGGTTGAAGTAATAAATGGCCCTGGAATATCCACCTCTAGACATTCTTATTATTAAGTTCCTTTTTAACTCAGCCACTATTAGTCAGATATCCTATAGCTTGCAGGCAAGCCACCATATTGATCAAAAGACCTCCTTTCAACTTCCCTTCTACAAGAGGCTAAACATTCCCACACAAATCTCTCTGTCCCAGACTGATATCGTGTCTAGATTTTTCTTCATCTGGTCTTCTCAATATTTTCCAGGGATTCCTTGTGTCCACAACTGGCTCAGCCTAGCACTAGCTATAAACCAGGGAAGACTCTGTTATTATTGTACAAGGAATATGTTGTCTGCTCTGACACACAGACATGGCTGTCTTCTTTATTAAACTCAGCTTACCTCCTCACATCCCCGGATGGAACAGGACTTTCCATTGTGCAGAATAGCGCCCCTCCCTCTCTCACAAAGATGTCTACATCCAGGTCCCTGGAAGCTCTTGCTATGGTTTGGATCTGAAATAGTCCCCAAGGGCCCATATGTTAAAAGATTTGTCCCCAGCATGTGGTGCCACTGGGAGATGGTGGAACCTTTAGAAGCTGGGGTCTAGTAGGAGGTCTTCCGGTCACTGGGGGTGTACCCTTGAAGGGGACTCCGGAAGCCCAGCTCTTCTTCTCTCTCTCCTTTGCATTCCAGCCACGAGGTGAGTGGCCCTGCTCCTCCACGTGCTCGTGCCATTGTGGGCAGCCACAAGCTCAAAGCAGCAGGGTGAACCCATCATGGACTGCAGCCTCTGAAACCAAGAGCCCAAATAAGTCTTTTCTCTTTACAAGTTGATGAGCCCAGGTGTTACAGTGACGGACAGCCGACTAACACACCTGTGAGGATGTTACCTCGCACAGCAAAAGGGACTTTGCAGATGAGGTTAAAATGATGGACCTTGAGGGAGAGAGCTTGTCCTGAGTTTTTTGGATGGGGCCTGTTGAAGCACATGAGAACCTTTCCGTATCATACTCAGAGCTGTTACAATCAAAGAAGGTCAAGGCCATTCATCTTACTGGCTTGGAAGATGCAATGTGGGCAGTCTCTAGGAGGGGAGAGCAAAGAAGACAGATTCTTCTTTTTTAGGGTTCCTAGAAAGGAAGAAAACTCTGCCAACATCTTGAGTTTTAGCCCAGAAAGATCTGTGTCAGATTTCTGACATACAGATCTGTTAGATAGTAAATCTGCATTGTTTAAGCCCCTAAACTCATAGCAATTTACTAGAGCGGCAACAGGAAACTAAAACTAGGCCATGAGTGCGTCTAGCACTCCATTGTCCATTATGGTATGCATTATAGGACACGAGATCCAGAAAGATTTGTGCACAAGTCCTGGCTCTGTTTCCATGCGACCTTGAGGAAGTCACTTAGATCCTCTGAGTCTCAGTTACACCCTCTATAAAACAGAATAAGTCAGAGTGCTGTCTCTTGTAGGTTTGTTGTGACTATTTGAACAAGGCAACGCCAGCTACACCCTAAACACAAGGCTGGCAAGTAAAAGTCACTGGATAAATGGTAGCCACTGTAGTACTGATTGAAGGAGAGAGATCAAGGGCCTTAGAAATCCCTCTGTGGTGGAATGCCCCTAAAGCAGGCAGGCTGTACACTCGGTTTGAAGTTGAGAGACTGTGTGATGTAGTGAGGAAGGATCACAGATTCCACAGCTAGTCCCCTGGGTTGGAATCCAGGGGGCTGCGTGACCTTGGGCACATGATTCAGCATCTTAGTTTTGCCCAGAAGCAGGCCCTGAAACAACCCTTGGAGTGCAAGGAGCTTGTATGGAGGTGATTCCAGGAAATAGGCCTAGGGGAGTGGGAAAGTGGGACAGGAAAGGGGCAGGCCGGACGGGGGTACATCACCGAGCAAGCTGCTGTCCTGGGAAGCTGGAGGATAAGACATTCAAGGGAAATTTGGGGACACACGTAAGACGTGTCTCTGAGTTGTCACACATCGTAAGTGAGGAAGCTAGGGAAGTTATACACCAGTTAGTCATCATGTGAGCGCTGCTTCCCCAGGAGAGAAGTCCCCACGCATGCCCAGCCTGCCACACAGGGTCAGCTCTCAGGCAAAGAGATGGTGGCAGTGGGACTTGGGCTGACATAGTATGGGCTGAAGGGACGTGGGGAGGATCCCCTGGTGTTACCTCCATTCAGTTTTCCCATCTTTAAAATGGGCCCAAGACAGCACCTGCCTAGGTATTATCCAGAGGATGAGGCAGCTTCACAAAGTCAAGTGCTTCCATCGGAACCTGACCTGGAGGGAGCGCCTTTGTGTGCTGGTTGTCATCCTTTGAAGTTCTTTGTCTTTCTGTGGGGAAGAAGTCATGGGCAAATGATACCATTTCCAGGGGAAGCCCCTCTGCTAGGGGCCTCTTGTTCCTCTGCCACTCAGCCCCCAGAGGCAGGAAGTTACCTGTGCCTGACCCCTGCAAACCTGGTGACCTGGCTGAGCTCCCCACTCTGAGCACTGACTTTTAGAACACAAAGGACAAGCTGTTAGGTATTTATACCAACACATGCACTTTAGATGGGCCCTCGTTTCTTCCTGAAAGGAATCCAAAATCTCTGTTGGAACTGAAAACATTTTATATTTATGTATCACCAGTTATTGAGGGAACACAAAGTGCTCAGCGAATATGACCTCATTAGTCCTCACAACAGCCCTGAGGGAAGAAGCTGGCAAGAATTCTTATCCTCCTTGGAGAGGTGAGAGTGGGAGGGCTCAGGAGTCTGCTCGAGGGCATCAGGGTGATGGTGAGGGAGCACAGAGCTCAGAAGAGGGGCATCCGTTGGTGCAGCCTCTGTGCTTACTGCAGGTCCTGGGGATGAGCAAAATCCTGGGAACAGCTCACTGTCTCCCAGCATGGGCTCTGATAGATATGCTATGGTACAAACAATGCAAGGCTATTTTGATACTCAAAAGCTCCATACATTGGGCATGGAAAGATGTCCAAGACATTTAGGTGAGAAATGCAAGTTGCAAGGTGATTATGCTATATAATCACCCTTTACTGCAAAGTAGATGGTATGTAACATTAAGAGAAAAAGTCTGAACCCATATTGCCAAATTATATATGAAATATAAGGTATGTCTTTGTGTGTTAGTATTTTCAGGGGAGATATCTAGGAGAATGTGTATTAAATTTCATATGAAATATAATTATGCATTTTTTTGTATTAGATTTTCAAGGGAAAGTTCTAGAAGAACGTGGAACAATGGTTATCTCTATTGGTCAGATTAAAGGTCCTTTGATTTCCTTAATCACACGTATGTTAAATGCTTGAATCTTTTTGTAATGTGCATATTTTTCTTTGGTAATCAGGTTAAGAATTTCTAAAAACCAGAAAAAGGGAAATCCTTTATATCATCTAGAAAACATTAGAAATAGAAAATAAAACGACCAAAATATGCTCAGATTGTTTTCTTTCACTAAAAGGGAACAGCGGGAGTGTTTTCCTTGATGTGCAGAATTTGGAAAGATTCCACCAGACTTCCTATTTAGTTCCTCCTGCACAGCGAAGTTTAGATCGGACGCTCTGTTTTGTAAACATATGGTCCTCCGTCTGCAAAACCAAAATACAGAATGAAATCTTTCTGCTTTCTTTCCTTGATGTTTTTAAACATGAGACAGACCTTACTGTTTAGCCTTTTTACCTATTAAACTTCAGTAGAAGGGAAAACAGCTCCACCCCAACAAGGGATTTCAAATGTCAACAACTCAACATTTTCATGAGCTGTTGGACAATAGGTATAAGTTGTGTCATGTTCTTAAACTTTAACTTTAAAAACTTGGATCACTGTCATTCCCAACAACCTGAACAGTCTTAACAAAACAGAAACAAACATGTAAATATGGTTATAATGGTAAATTTTATTTTGTGGGTTTTTTTAAACCATAATTTTTTTAAATGAAAAAAAAATTCAAAAGCAAACCCACTCAAAACTCAGATTCCTTCAGTCTAAAATATAGCATAATCTAAAAAAGAGAGGATAGGGTCAAGGAGATTTGGATGAAAATTTCAGATCCAATTCTCCTGAGTAACATTTATCCAATCTGTCCTCCTTACCCAATATGAGCAGCTCTCCTGTGCCGGGCACATACGTACAGCCACCAACAGGATGGGAGGGTCCTGCCCTGGTGGAGTGACCTCATAATTCTCTTACCCACAAGTGCCTACCTGAAAATAGGGAAGAATAACACCTGTGCTACCCATGCCTCATGAACAGGTGGGAATTTATAACTTGCCCACAAGAATCCAAAAATGTCAGCTTCATCTCCTGGAAGATGGACCACAGAGCAAAATCTGACTTCAGATCCACTGCCCAGGCAGCAGGGGATCCTGGAAGGGAAGAAGAAAGGGAAAAATAAGCACCTTGAACTTCACCTACCAGCTGCCTTGGACAAAAGCCCTGGTTTAGGATGAAGACAAGGCAGGTCCCTGGAATCTTCTGGTGAGTTCCCAGAGGAGGGTAACTAGATGAAAGTGGTGTGTGTGTGCTCATTTTCTCAGCTGCCCTTGCATGGGGATCGTGGCCCAGCAGTGGGAGTCAGGGTCAGGAAGGACTTGAAGGCCCTAACTCTGGGCATCAAGAGCACATCTCTAATCTCTGGAAGGGCTAGGAGAATTAAGGGCTGGGAATTAAGATATGATTTTATACTTGGGTTCCCGGGGTCTGGGTTCATGCCTTCTCCTTTCTAGAACAGTCTTTTTTTTTTTTTTTGGTCCCGTAAGTCATTGACCTGATCTTTGTAGGGCTCTGCCCGTGGGCAACCATGATGGCAGCGTGGGGCTTTGTTCTAAGTGATTTGTGTGTGCTGACTCATTTAACGGTCAGGATGACCCCACGAGGGAAATACTTTCATGATTTCCTTTCTACAAATGAGGAAGCTGAGGTGCACAGAATGAGCTAGCTGGGCGGCGATGGAGTTCAAATTTAAACACAGGCAAATGCAGAGCCAAGGATCTGAGCCACTGTGCCCTAGTATTCAAGTTCCCTGGATAAAAAGATAAACAGAGCAGAGCAGTCAAGTGGTCCGAGGACTCAGCTAGGGGGCCAGGTGTGGCAATAGTTCCTTCTCATTCCAAAGCCTGTATTCCATCAAACATGGCCCACTTCTTCAGGGTCAATCTCCAGGACAGGAAGTCCAACCTCAGGCCTGTCCCACTGTCACGATGGGCAGAGCCACGGTAACCAACCTTGCTCTGTGCTGGCTCCCCTGGCTGAAAACAGAGCTGGGAGGGGTAATGCTTGCTTGGCTTTCTGCCTGTGGCAGATGGGACAACTTCACCACCATCTGCGAGTGCCCTCATTCCCAGTCCCGGCCTCTTAATGCCAATCTGGCTACTCATTCATTCATTCATTCATTCATTCAACAAATATTTATGGGACTCTTTGCCAGGCCCTGTTCTAGGTGCCTGGAATTAAATAACCAAACAATCAAGTATGATTCTGTACTTGGGTCCCAGGGTCTGGGTTAATGCCTTCTTCCTTCTTACCCCATCCTTATCTATACCTTATTCCTTTCTGGAATAGTCTCTTTTTTGTCCTGTAAGTCATTGACCTGATCTTTGTAGGGCTCTGCTAGCCCACATGATATCTCTGTACACGGTAGAGAGAAGTGCCCCCTCTGGCAGAGAAATCCAGCCCCCATCCTACCTTGAGGCTAGGTACCTTTGTGCAGAGCATGTAGCAGCCCCTCTCCTAGCCCTTTCAGAGATCAGAGATGTGCTCTTGATGCCCAAAGTTAGTGCCTTCAAGTCCTACTTGACCCTGCCTCCTACTGCTGCTGTGCCAGAATCCCCACGCACTGCAACCCCCATAACCCAGGGCCCTGAAGGCCTCCAGATTTTCTTGTCACCCACTACTAAGCAGGCCAGATATGTCCTGCCCCTGTCTCTGAACTCTGTGCTCGTCAGCTTTCTGTTACTATAAAACTGAGAGGGCTGGGGTTATGGCTCAGTGGTAGAGCGCTCGCCTTGCACGAGCGAGGTTCTGGGTTCAATCCTCAGCACCACATAAAATAAATAAGTGAAATAAAGATATTTAAAAAAAAATACCTGAGATAACCAGCTTATAAGGAGAAAAGGTTTATTTTGGCTCACAGTTTTTAGTTCATGACCACTTGCTCCCTTTGCCTTTGGGTGGTAACGAAGCACATCATGGCAGCAGTGTTCACCTCATGGCCTGAACACAAAAGAAGGAGGAAGAGGAAGAGGATAGAGTCAATATCCCCTTCAAGGGCTTGCCTCCAATGACCTGAAGACCTCCCACTAGGCTCCACCTCTTAAAGGCTCCACTACCTCTCATAGCTCCAAGCTTAGGACTAAGCCCCTAACACCTCGGCCTTTGGGGGACACTTATCCAAATCACTGGACCCCAACCTCTTCTGCTTCCCCTTGGTCAGCTGTTGGGACAGTTCCTTCATCCTGGTTTGTAACTCTGCCCCACTCTAAGGCCAGGCTCACTTTCACATCCAAGTACCATTCATAAATGGGTCCCTCAGGGGGGGTTAGTACCACCTCCCTCTGTTAACAGAAAGGCACTCCAGACCCTGCCAACAGCAGGATGGGACAGAGCACACAGCTGCCTGCCTCCATTCCAGTACTGGATGGAGATGTTGTTTAATTACAGGGAATTTGTTTAGAAGCAGCACTCAAAATAGAAGACAGATGTATTCATTCAGAGGTGACAAGTTGTGGTTTTAAGAATCTAGTATCTCTTATAAAAGTTGTGACTGAACCCTTTACAGGCTGGACTCCCAGTTCTGTTCAGGCCACTTCTTCCAGGAAGCTTTCTCAGTTGCCTCCCCTCCTCACCCAGCCTCCTTGCCAGAGGAAGTTAGGTGCCTTGTTTGTGATCGTCCCAGAGCACCCACTCTTGCCCACGTTGCCCATTCCTTATGCTGAATCGTGATCGCCCATTTGCTTCTGTGGCATTCCCCAGTAGACTGTAAGGTCTATGAGAACAGGGGCTGGGTCTATTTCATCTTTATATGATGTTCTTAGCATCTAGAACAGGACCAAGCACCCAGTGGAACCTCATGAAATACTTATGAAATCAATCAATCAATCAATCAACGGCAGTCATCAATATGAAAAAAAAAAAAATGGCATCAGTACCAAGCTGGAGTTTTCCCCAATAGTAGCTAGCCTCATCTCTGCTGGGAAGAGTGATGGAACCAGAAACTGGCTGCTTGCAGATCCCCTAGATAAACCTCCATGAATCAGAAACTCCTATACCATGTAGCAATTTCTTCTTTCATTCATTCATTCATTCATTCATTCATTCATTCATTCTAGCCATTTATTAAGTGCTTCTGTGTGCTGAGGCACTGAAGATTCCACAGTGAATAAGATAATCAAAACTGCTGCCTGCATAGAGCTTATCTTCTGGTAGGAGCAGGAGGGCTTAGAGCAAGCAGCAAGGGACCTGGAGGGAGGGAAGGCAGACAATGATTCGTTCCCTAATTGGTAACATATGCACAGTAAAAGGTCACAGATTGAATGACTTTCAGTTCACCCCAGCTACTTCTCAGAATCGTATAATGGTTAACTTGTCCAGCGGTAGAGTCAGACAGCTTGGAAGCAAGTTCTTAACCTACAATTTACCAGTGAAGGTACCTGTAGGCAACTGACCTGACCTGTCCGAGCCTCAGTTTCCTCGTGGAGTGGTAATAAGAGCATTTACTGTCCTGGATCCACACACCTGGCTGTGAGAAGGCCAACAAAGGTTAGTAATGATTATTCCTCAGCACCTGGTAGCTTGGGATGGTCTCCATGCCTCAATTCATAGGCACCATACCAAGATGAAGGTATTGTTTTGATTCTTTAATTTTCACTGACTTGTGCTGTTTTGCTAGGGCGTAACTGGCTTAATTTAGTCCTCTGGCTTGTGAAATATTTGCATGTGATCTTTTGAGTACAGCCTTGGTTCTTAGAGTCCTTGCAGCAGAGAGAGCCACAATCCATAGATTTCAAGAAGGAACCCAGGGTGGGCAGTGGTGGGGGCTGCAGCGTGAGGATGCTACTTGGGTTCTGGCCATTGACTCTGTCATGGAAGTCCTGGAGGTAATTTCCCCTTATTATTGAACTTGAAACAGCTAGGGTAAATAAAGCAGATTTTAATCAACTGCATTATAAACAAAAGGCACAGATGGCAGGGAGAGATTGACTGACAACAGCAAAGTCCCCGAGGCTCTCTTGAACACCCCTTGGGGGGGGGTGAGAAAGACTGAGGCCCCCTCCTTTGTTTTGTTCTTGGCATTTATGAATTCCAGGAACTCCTTTTCTTCAAGTACAGAGCTGCCATCAACAGGATGTTAGGAGGTGAATGCTCTTCCAAGCCACAGAGAAAACACTCTCACTTAGGATCTGAATAGGTCAAGGGGCCATCGGCCATCCAAAGGGCCAGGGTTTACATGAACTGAACAAATGGAGGTTGAGGGAGGACAGCTGGAATAACAAGGAAGAAATAAGAAAGAACAACGAGAGAAGCTTCATAAATCTTAAAATCAAGATTCAGCGTTGCGTTAACGTCAGGGCCACTGCTTTTTGTGGGGTCACCTGAAGCAAACAAGACCAGTCATATTGCTGGATCCTGCCACTAATTTTTAACCACAGTGAAATGACTGAAGGTGAAGCAGAGTCCTTTTCCAAGACTTCAAGAAGTGGAGTTAAACTGGGCGCCGGGGCGCATGCCTGTAACCCAGTAAAGGTACCTTTGGCAACCTACCTGACCTGTGCTCGGGAGGCTGAGGCAAGAGGATCAGGAGTTCAAAGTCAGCCTCAGCAACTCAGCGAGGCCCTAAGCAACTCAGCAAGAAACCTGTCTCCAAATAAAATACTTTTTAAAAAGAGGCTGGGGATGTGGCACAGTGGTTAAGCACCCTTGGGTTCAATCCCAGTACCAAAACTAAAACAAAGACAAACAAACAAAATGTGGTACGAAGACAGTCTATCCCACGCATGCCACAAGATCTGTGGATGTTTCCAACCTGGAAAACTTGGAGAGAGGTGGACCTAGGTAGAAATGAGCACCAAGGTGAAAAGAACTGAACTGAATGCTGACATGGGGACAAACTGGATCCTCTGGGCTGTCCGAGACCGACAGGGTCAGTGAGAACAAACTTTCCAAAGGACTTGTTGCGTGTAACTCCTGTGAGTTAGAGAAACAATAGTACACAGCCAGGCCGTGGTTCTCAAAGTGTGGCCCTGGGACCCTGGAGAGGGTGCCTAGATCCTTCCAGGGGGGTCTGCAGGGTCACAGCTATTTCCGTCATAATACGAAGGTATTCTTGGCCTTTTTCAGTCTTGCTTTTTTTGTACTCAAACAGTGGAGTTTTCCAGAGACTATATGACATGTGATATCACAACAGACTGAATGAAGAAGCAAATTCGAGAATCCAGCTGGCTTCTGTCAAGTCAGACATTAAAGAGATTTGCAAAAAAAAAAAAAAAAATGTAGAGCAATGTGATTCTTTGAGTGAGTTGGTTTTTTTTTTAAGTTTTTGAAAATAGCTATTTTCATAAAAAATGTTTTATGTAAACACGAGCTTATTATTGGTATTCCTAAATAAATAAATAAGCACTTAATTTTTTTTTCATCCTAGATTTCTAAAACAGCAAATTCTCATAGACAAAACTCATCAACAAAAGCTTTTGGGGGTCTCCAGTTATTTTCAGAGTGTGGACAGTCCTGAGACCAAAAAAGTATGAGAACTATGCATTTAGAGGTTTGAAGAGTGTGACGCTTTTTCTCAGTGTTAGGAGCAGAATAGAATAAGCCCCCATATTTGTCTGTAACCCCTGGTTTCCTGGTTTTTCCTGGTTTCCTTTAAAATTTTAAAGAAAAGGACATTTTAAAGGAAACCAGGAAAAAGAACACAGGGAACAGGCCCTGTGTCTGAGGCCAATGGAGCAAGCCTTCCCAGCTATCATGCGGTCTTTACTCAGGCAAAGGATTTTGGCTGGACCACAAAGATGGTCTTGGGGAAAGCCCGATTTTGATGAATGCAATGGAGTTGGAGATAATGCTGTATCAGAGAGCTGGCTCATGGCCTACCTCTGCCTGGCCAAGTCCTTTCACGCCCAGGGAAAGATGCTCTGCTAAGAGCAGCAGTGAGGAGGTATCTCTCACAGGCCGTGGGACAAGACTTCACAGTAGAGAAAGGCAAGTTCCAGCACAGACCCAGCTGACCACTGCTGTAACAGCCTTGGCCATCATTGGCAACCAGGCCCAAGTTCATTTCGTGTTTAAAATAATAATAATAATAATAATAAGAGCTGTGGTGCAGCCTGCCTGTGTGCAAGGGAGCTCTCCCACCTGAGGAGAGGTGACACATAGTTCACTCCATAGTCATGCAGAAACTCTGTGCCTAATTGTCCAGGGGAAGACCCAGCTGACAGCTGATTTCCTCAGCCCCAGTCTGGTGCCAGCTGGGTGGCTCTGCTCTTTACACACAGGGATGGGATCCCAGGCCAGCTCGCAGCCTCTGCTTCCAGCTCAGTGGGTTGGAGGCTCTGACCCTTTTTTTTTTTTTTTTTTGGGTCTTTTGTCAGAAGGTCCTGCCCCTGGCCCTTCCAGGGTGAGCCTCTGCCAGAGAAATAAAGCAAGGGTGGGACTGAGATCTCAGAAAACCCTGGAGAACAGAAAATGGATCAACAAGCTAGATTTTATGGGGCTTTTCATTCACACAAGGGTAACACACTACTCATTTGAATTGTTCAGAAAAACAAAGGGAAGGTGTTTTTCAAGGATTGTGCACATTGGCCCATGAATTAGCCAATCCAGGAAATGGTTGAAGGGAGCAGGCTAATGAATGCAGGGCTTGTTCTTTTGGTTAATGAAGTAATTAGTTGCTGTATTTATATTCCACCTTCTCAAAAGAATTCAAGTTCACTTATAAAAATACACAACAAAATCATTGAAACTGAGGAAGGTAAGCAGATTGTTTTTCAAATAACATGAACTCTCACATTTGATAAAGAAAAAAAGGACAAAGGAAAACATGGGTTTCCACTGGAGGAAGGTGCTCAGCTCCTACAACAATCACTAACATCTCCGCGGAACCAAGAACGTGGATCAGGAAACTCTCAGTAAAACCAGAGAGAGAGCTGACTTACCATATGCGGACACATTTACATATAGGTTGAAGTCTTAATAATAGATTCTTTAAAAAAAAAATCCCAAATATCTTAACCCTTAATTTGAAAAAAATTAAAGGATTCATCTAAAATAGATAAATACATGAGTCCATCAGGTCCAGAGTCAATAATGTTAGAAATAGAAAATAAGAAGACACTGGAAGTAAGGTCCGTGCACAAATCATGTGTAGAAAGAAGGCTTTGAGGGTTCCAGCACCCAGCACGAGGAAAAGAGCACGATAAGCCACATATTTCTTGAGGTTCATTAGATAAAAACAGACCATCCCTCAGTACCTGGTGTCACGTAGGTAAACCTCAAAGCCAGGAAGCTGAGAGGTTCAACTGTCTTATTGAAGGACCTTTTTTTTTTTCCTTTTGCCTGAAATGATTGAGTGCCCTTTGTTCCTGATTACACACAGGTGACTTTAAGAACTTAGTAAAGCATGAAAATAATTATTCCACCAAGTAGTGATCATCAGATGCGGATATATGGTTTCCCCCTTCCTTCTCACTCATAGTATTTGTAACACTAATCTCCTACGTCCATTCCTTTATTTATTTTAATAAAAGAATAGAAAAGCTATTAGAAGGAATAGGAAAAGGGAAAAAGGGAAAGCTCACTAAGGAAAGAGTGGATGCTCTTGGAGAGGAGAAGGACCTAATCTCCTCCATTTCGATGGAATCTGGTAAGAAAGAAAAGTCTGTGGGGAAAGAAAAATATACTATTGAAATGTAGGGTGTTATTTGAACTAATATTAAGAACTTTAAGCCTGTAATCCCAGCAGCTTAGGAGCCTGAGGCAGGAGGATGGTGAGTTCGAAGACAACCTCAGCAACTTAGCAAGGCCCTAAGCAATTCCGCAAGATCCTGTTCCTAAATAAAACATAAAAAGGATCGGGGATGTGGCTCTGTGGTTAAATGTCCTGGAGTTCAATCCCCAGTGCAAAAGAAAGAAAGAAAGAAAAAAAAAAAAGAACTGTAGAGCCAGGAAGGTTTGCGCTGAAGTGTTGGTTTTGGCTTGTTGGCTGTGCTCTCTCAGGTGATCTACTTAACTCCCCTGAGACCTTTACTATCATCTATAAAATGTGTCTGTAACATAGTCTATCTCACTGGACTGCCATGAGGATTAACAATGCATGTAAAATATTTAGCAGATTTGTGTGTGTCATAGCGGTGTTAGCTTTCCATTACTGTAACAAATACCTGAAATACTTCAGCTTAAAAAAGAAAAGAAATTTAACTCACAGTTTCAGAGGTTTCAGTCCATGGTCACTTGGCCCTGATGTTTTGGACCTGTGGCAGCACAGAGCATTATCGCAGGAGGGCACAGTAGAGGAGGCCTGTTCATTCATGGTGGACAGGGACCAAAGAGAGAGAGAGAGAGAGAGAGAGAGAGAAGAAGGGGCAGGGGTCCCAAGGTCTCCTTCAAGGATATTCCCCTAAGACCTAACTTCCTCTAAGTAGGCCCCACTCCTTAAAGTTTGAATCATTTTCCAATAATGCCCTGGGTTGGGGACCATGGCTTTAACATATGGGATTTTGGAGGACATTTCAGATCCAAACTATAGCAATAGGCATTGAATAAACATTAGGTCATGATCCAAAGTACATCTTCTACAAAGATCCTCACTGTAGCCCTATTAATAAAGAGAGCCCTTATTCTTACCTTATTCTGTGGACTGAGAGACATAATTTGCCTAGCACCCAGAAAATCCTTTGATGAAGAGAAGAACTACCTATGTGATCTAAATAAGTGAGCTACTCTGAAGGTCCTGTGATTCTATCATTAGAGATTCATTCCCTTGCATTTAATCTCTTTCTCCAAATGTGGATAATAACCCAAGAGTGACAACACATTAAGAGTTTATAGTTTTAGGGGGCAAGCGGGATACGTACCAAAGTACATATTGTACAACTAGAATGTAATAATCTTGTTTTGCTATCATTGGATTTATTATGGTTAATTTCTATTAATGATAAGGAATAATAGTCGCTCATTTATAGCAGTGATATACATTTAAAAAATAAATATACTTGAGTTTTAACGCTGGTTGACTTAAATCAGAACATAAGTTTTAAAAAGGCAATTGGTGAATGGAAATGGCAACAATTATAATGGCCGTGTCTGAATATCTGCAGTTTTGAAATTGCTCTTTTATGGGGTTAATAGTTAAGCGTGGACCTGTCCTATGAGATTTTATCTGAGGTGGCTTCTGCTTAAGATTCCAGGGTCTCTCCTCAACATTTCCCGGGCTCTAGTTACACAGAACTGCTTGCTGTTTCCCTTTTGTTTTGTTTTGTTTTTTCCTATATAAGCTAGTTCTACTAATTGGAAAGCTCGTCCCTTCCTTCTCTTCTTGACAAATGAACTCCTGTGAGTCTGCTCTGGAGACCCCAGGTGACAGTCCCTCGCAGCCATTCTCACCAAGTAAACAGAGTGGATCTCTTGTCTGTGGGTCTCTTAGAGCACCTCGCTCTGCTCCGTCAGAACAGTCCTATGGGAGTATGACTTCTCCTAGGGACCCTGCTCCTCTAAATAACCATCTCAGGATACATTCATTAGCTTACTCCTTCTGTCCTGGGCACCGAGAAAGCATCATTAAGGTCTCTCTTCCTCCTGTCATCAAGTCTGAATCAGAGTCCCCTTAACAGGCCAAACGGCTGCAGAAGCTATTCATTGAAGGGCTGAGCTTTGAAACAACTGATGAGAATCTGAGAAGACGTTTTGAGCCCTGGGGAACACTCACAGACTGTGTGGTTATGAGAGACCCAAACACCAAGCGCTCTAGGACTTTGGTTTGTCCCTCATGCCACCATGGAGGGAGTGGATGCAGCCATGAATGCAGGACACACAAGGTGGATGGACCGTTGTGGAACCAGAAAGAGCTGTTTCAAGAGAAGATTCGCAAAGACCAGGGGCCCACTTTTTAATTGTGAAAAAGATCATCATCGGAGGCATTAGAGAAGACACTAAAGAATGTCACCTACGAGATTATTTTGAACAGTTTAGGAAAATTGAAGTTATTGAAATCATGACTGATGGAAGCAGTGGAAAGAAGAGGGGCTTTGCTTCGCTAACTTTTGATGACCATGATTCTGTGGATAAGGTTGTCTTTCAGAAATGCTGTACTGGGAAGGGCCACAGCTGTGAAGTGAGGAAAGCCCTCACAAAGAGATGGCTGGTGCTTCATCCAGCCAAAGAGGTCGAAGTGGTTCTGGAAACTTTGGTGGTGGTGGTGGTGGTGGTATTGGTGAAAATGACAATTTTGGTCACAGAGGAAATTTCGGTGGTGGTGGTGGCTTTGGTGGTAGCCAAAGATGACGGTGGTGGTGTTGGATATGGTGGCCGTGGGGATGGCTACAATGGATTTGGTCATGACCGAAGCAATTTTAGACGTGGTGGAAGCTACAATGATTTTGGCAATTAAACAATCAGTCATCAAATGTTGGACCCATGGAGAGTGGAAATTTTGGAGACAGACGCTCTGGACCTTTTGGTGGTGGAGACCAATACTTTGCCAAACCACGAAACCAAGGTGACCATGGTGCTCCCAGCAGCAGCAGTAGCTATGGCAGTGGCAGAAGGTTTTAATCCTGCCAGGAAACAAAGCCTAGCAGCAGAGGAGAGCCAGGAAGTGACAGGGAAGCTACAGGTTACAACAGATTTGTGAACTCAGCCAAGCGCAGTGGTGGCTGGGCCAAGCTGCTACAAAGAAGACATGGTTCAGACAATACTCCTGGGTATGGGAAAAAAGACTCAAGGACTGTATTTGTGACTAATTTATAACAGGTTACTTCAGTTTCTGTTCCATGGAAAGTATAAAGCATTCCAACAAAGGGCTTTAACATAAAAAAAAAAAAAAATTTGCACCCATGCTGTTGATTGCTAAATGTAATATTTGATCACAATGCTGAATAACTGTGTCATTCTTAGAAATAAAAAATAAATAACAGTCTCATTTTTAAGTGCATGGTTTGTGTTTATATTATCAAACTTTTGATTTTCATGTCTTCTGTATTCTTTCCAATTTGTGTACTTTTAATCTAATAGTAAATAAAGATCTGTAACATTATTATGAATAATTGTAAAGTTCTCATTATAACTTGACATGTTTTGATTTCTTAGTTTTTACAACATATTATTTGTGGCTTACAAGTTCACAACCATATCGTCTTTTTGTTTGCTTGTGACCATGTCCTGAGTATCTTTGTATTGGGCAAGTAGCTGGATGTTGAATCAAAGGTAGAAAAGGAAAAAAAAAAGAATTAGTTCTACACAAAAAGTTCAAAAAGCCTATGTTCATTGAAGAACATTTCTACTAGTACCGGGGCTCTGCCTCATTTCCAGGTTATGGGCCACAGCTCAGAGACATCAGCTTTCCACAGGTCTAAGGAGATGGAAAACCTGTAAAGGAAAACACAACAACAACAAAAAAAAAAATAGATTGTCTCCCACCATACATAAAGAAAAACTGAATTTTTAAAAAATAGCTATTATCTCTGATAATAGCCTAATTTAATATTCATACAATTTTTACTTATATTTGAAAGCAATCCATGGAGTAGATTTTCTTATCTTTACCTAAATTCCCAAGGAAAACCAATGGATTTGCCAAAAAAAAATCATGGCCAATTGTAAACTAAACAAACTTTTCAAATAATCCATAATTCAATTAGTAAAGTTAATTTAGAACTTTTATGGCAAAAAAAAAATTATACTCAAAGTACATTTTAATATCTTTAATGTGAAGGATGAAGGAAAAGCACATGGGACCCTGAGAGTCCCAAGATGGCTCAGGCTAAGCGGGGTCTTAGGGATATTTGAAGGAGATGGACCTGGAGTTGAGCCAAGGCTGCAGGGGAGGCTGAGGGCATTTTGCACAGAGATCACAGCAGCAGTACAGAGCTTAAACGCATACTGAGCTTTAGAAGATGGAGAGGAATTATTTGGGGGAGAAGAGTCGGGGCTGCAACCATCCAATCCTGAAGGTCTTGACAGCCTTGGCTGAAGGTTGAAAATTCACTTTTTGAAATGTGAGAAACAAAGAACGGCTCCAGAATCTGCACATGTCTCCCAGGGTCATCCATCACTAAAACTGAGCTCTAAGGTTTCTCTTCCCCAAGTGAATTTGTTTTCATTTCGGTCTGAGCCATCTGGCTTCCAACAAGGCATAGCCTAGTGAGAAATAAAGAGGCCAGGAGGCCAGAATATGCCTCTGCTCCCAGATCCCCTCCCTGCCTGGGCTTCCCCTGCAGCCCCTGCACAACCATCCATTAACACACAATTAATCCCCTGGCTTCTTCAAAGCCTGCTGGCCCCGCCTCTCCCACCCCACTGCATTAAATTCCTGCCAGTTAAGAGGCCAGAGAGGACAGGTGTGTTTCACACTCGGTTTCACTGCCAGCAAGGTGCCAGACGGGCAGCCCCAAAGACCACAGACTTCTTTGTTCATTTAACGGCATTGGTTAGTAGCCAGACAGTCTCTCAGCCTGTTGGTAGCCTCAGGTGCCACCGGGAAGGACAGGAGGCTTTTTTGCTCCTGCTAATTCCTCTACTTCAAGGCTTGGCATATTGAGACCAGCCCCACCTGGGAAGGTGGCATCCCAAGGCCACTGTGCGGCCCCAGGAATCCATTCATTCTTTCGGTCAGTTGAAAACACCATTCCCTGAGCCTGGAAGAGCCAGTCCCTCCGCCACTAGGAAGGAGATTCAGTGTAGGTAAGAAATGCCCTACCCTTGAGGGGATTACAGTCTGGAAGAGGAGACACTAACATAGTTTAATGTAATGCAGGAATTATAGCAAGAAAGACATTTATTTGCAGTTTATCTACATATTGATCAATTGACACAATTATAAACTTATACAAAAACTAACACTATGCTTATTAAATAGCACTCCAATAGTGGCAGGTTCTGTTCTAAACCCTGAACAAATATTAACTCATTTAATCCTTTAAACAATTCCTATTACCATAATCCCTAATTTACAAATGTAGAAAACAGATTAATGAATAGTTTAAGAAACTTGCCCAAGTCAAGAAACCAGGATTTGAAGCTGGACAGTTCAGCCCCCAAATCCATGAACTTGACTTTTTTTTTTTTTTTATGCTGAGAGGGTACTTGTCTGTTTGACGCAAAAAGTGATTCCAAAAGTGGAAATGGCATGCCAGTCAAAATGACACTCACAACAGAAGCTATCATCTGTTGAACATCTATTCTGTGCTGGGTTTTGTGCCAAGTAATTTACATAGATTATCTCATTTCATGCTAATAATTCTATGAGGAACTGTTGTTATTAATGCATTTTTACAGATCAGGAATCAGGAAGGTGAGGCTTTGGTGAGATCAGGAACTTGCCCTTAGCTAGAGCTTTAGGTAAAAGAACTGGGCTTAGAATCAGGCTTAGAATTCTGAATCCAGAATCCAGTCTAGCATGCAGACTTGTGAGTGACTTATGTGGCAGCAGAAGCTGCTGGGGACCCCTCAAATGTCACACTATACAGGAAGAGTGTGATCATCATGCATCAAAAGTAAAGCAAGGCCCCCCACTTAGGGCTGCCCTGCTTACAGGGACAGGACAGGTGCTGAGTGTCCTGGCTCTGACCATGCTGGGCTCACTTGGTGAGCTTAGGGGACGAGCTGCCCTTTTGTTCCAGTCTGCCTTTAAAGGGGCTCCATTTGTGTGTGTGTGTGTGTGCGGGGGGTGTTTTGCTGGAGATTAAACAGGGCTTTGTGCATGCAAGGCAAGCATTCTACCAACTGAGCTACATCCCCAATCCCTAAAACAGTTCCATTTTCTAATTCACACAGACCTTGTATGCCTTGCCCCTGGGCTGGGTGCAGAAGTAGCTTTGATTGTGACAGCAGGATATTACCAAAAGCTGGTCTAGGGAGTGGACACTAAAACCTGGTTCCTGACAACTTCTCTTGCCTTACTTGACCCCCTCCACCTAGACAGCTAATCCCAGCTTCATTACGGGGTTCATCTTGCAGAACAAGGGCAACCCAAACCAGAAGGAATGGCTGGGCACCGGGAAGGGAGACTTTGGGTTGCCCTCTGCACACATCTGAGGAAGCAGCACTCTGGGGAGGATATATGAAAGTCCTTTGGATAAGGCGGGAGGGACGGGCTTGGAAAATGTAAAGGAGACAAGGCTCTTGGGGGTGGCAATGAAGTCTCCCCTAGAAGCTTTGAGGTTGTGCGACCAAAACACTGGCTATAAAAACAGCAAGTATAGAAGAAGAATAGTTCCCAATTCTCTCAGACCCTAAATCAGCTTTTAATACAAATATCACCTAACTCCTTTAGTATCTTGAAATAAAGTACATGACTAACAAAACCACCCCCGTACATAATTTTAAGAAAATCAATATAATAGCCTAACTGTAGTAGAAAAGAGAGGAATAAAATTTATAATAAAGTGTGTTTCAGCTACAAATTCTTAGGCACGAGCACACGCAGAAGCAATGAAACAGTCAGATGCTAGGACTCTTTTGCAGACTCACCGAGATCGCCTGCTCCCCGGTGCAGAGGTTCAGCAGGGTGGTGCGGGAGGATCCAATACTGGGAGGGGTGTGGCCATCAAGATGGAATCTTCCAAAATGGTAAACAACTCTTGTGAAAATTCCCTAAGTGCAATCATTCCTTGCTTTATATGGATGCCACCTTCCAGGAACAGTTAACATACATTAAAATGATGCAAAGGGCACTCTGGGTTATCCAGGCCCCATGGCACATGTTGGTAATCCCAGCCACTCAGGGAGGCTAAGGCAGGGGTAAGGCAAATTCAAGGCCAGCCTGGGCAATGTAGACCCTGTCTCGAAATTAGAAGGACTAGGGATGTGGCTTAGTGGCAGAGTGCCCCTGGGTTCAATCATGAATTCCAAAAAAGGATGGGAGGACCCAGGAAGCCAGAGAGGAACTGTGCCCTGCACACCCCATCTGGGCCCAGGGGCATGACTGCTGAATGGCAGGCTGAGCTCTGCTGGCTGAATAGGCCTGTCATGCCACCTCCGGGCCTCTGCTCCCAGCAGATAATAAGCTGGTCACAGGTATTTTTAAGCAGTTACTTTAAAAGACAGTGTTGCGTGACCGTGACCTGGGAAGGCTGCATAAACCCGAGCATGTAGGAATCTTGAGATAAGCTTTCCATTTTACTGAGCACTGCTCAAGCACTTCCTAGAATATTGTGTTTGAGCCCTGTAATTAAAGAGGGAAGAGGAGGCCTGAGAGAGGTTCTGAGAAGAATTGTGAGGATATTAAAGGGTTGGAAACAATAAAGCTTATGAGAGAGAGAGAGAAAAAAAAAAAGGTTAAAAGAATTGGGATTATTTATATTGAAGGACAGAAGGTCAAGGAGCAGAATAACAATAATCCTCAAATACATTCATTCTGGTGTCGGGGAACATGGCTAATTCCTCCCTGATGAAATATCCATTTGGGACCTGGCTGCTCTTGCTGTATGGACTTGTTAGCAAATGACACAGATTTCAGCAAAATGAAAGTCCAATTTCCAGCCGTCACAGTCCTCCTGACTGGGCCACATTTTGGCCATGCCCCTTTTGCAGGGCCATAGGGATTCAGGACAAGCATAAAGTTTGGGAGGGGGCGCCAATCTTTCTACACCCTGTAAAATCAGTGAATGATTTTGTGTGAGCCTCAAGAATATTCCCCCACCAGGTTTATTTATCTGCTAAACAAAAGTTGATTATTTTTCCCATTGTAAAAGTAACACAGGCTTCATAAGGAAACCCGTTGCTTTCTAGATAAAAACAAATACAGGCCTTCAATCAGGAGAGAATTCTACGTATGTGCACACATGTGCGTGCATGAGGGGGTGGAGGATGGGGCACCATCTAGGACATTAAAGCCAGGCTTTATAACAAAGCCCAGGTTTATAGGCAGAGTTTTCTACTCTTCACCTGGTGCACCCTGCAGAGTTGTCCTCCTTCCTTCCCCCTTGAGCCCTTGGGAGGAGGGAAGCCTGCCAGCTCCTGTATAGCCAGGGCTTCATCATCCAGGTGGGTAGCAAAGGGAGGATCTCAGGACGGGAGTCCACCAGCCATCCCTTCCCACATCTCCGTCCCAGGACTCCCACCATGCCCAACCTTAGAGAACCTGGAATCCAGTCTATAAAAAAAGCAGACAAATATCAAAGCTGATAAAACCTTCCTCAGTCCACTGTGAAAAAGCCTCCATAAGTATTCTCTCAGTGGGATCCATGCAATTCAATAGCAGGCTAGAGTAGATGCCCTGAGGGGCTACTAGCTAAATTAAATGATATGAATGCTGCTAAATTTTCCCAAAAGATTCCCCCTAGCCCAATCTCTTTGATGACAAACAGGTCCTGATTTGGAGACCCTTTTCTTCAGCTCTTACATTTTTTTTTTTTATTCCTCCTCTTTATCCTGCTAGATTCCAGGTTCAGATCCTGTCATTGTCCTGCCTTTCTGTATTGATTATTGATCTTTTGTTAGATGCCAAGTGATACAGGCACCGTGAGGGATAAATTCCTAGTTAACACACCTTTAAAGTATCCATCTTTTTTTTTCAATTAAAACTTTTTGGAGAAATTTAGGAAGAACCAGCCATCATCTCCAAGATCACTGAACCGCTCTAAGTATTATTTTAGGTTCCTACAGAAAACCTGACTCATGACCCTGTTTAGCTAAGCATGCCCAGAAGCATTTGTGCTGGCTGTCTTTCCGGGTTCTTCAGTCATTTTAACCTCTTACTGGGTGCTCTGTGACCTTGAGCAGAGCATGCCCAGGAATGTCATTTTCCATCTTTTTTCCTGAATTGTGATCCTGAACTGAGCTTGCTCAGAAATTATATCCCAAATTGAGCATGCTCAGAAAGACACATACCCTTAAAATGAATATGTATAGGTTCCCAGGATAAAAATCTGCATGCTTCCTTTGTTGGGGAGAGCACTGATTTGCAGATAACCCCAGTGATGGCCTTGCGGTGCTGTTTGTAATAAATCTTTCTCCGTTCTTTTACATCCTGGTCATGCTCATTGGCTTTGCACTCACCAAGAAGTGAACCTTTATGCTGGGACACTTCCTGCCCTATCTCTGTAATTCCCTTATGGATGCCTTAGGATGCCTAGCCTTATGGCTTTTCCAAGGGCATGCTTCCTCCAAGTTCCTGCCAATGAGTTGAACTATTATTAGCTTCCAAACTTCTATTTTTGTTGTCTTGAAATTTAGGACATAAGAAAGCAGTAACAAGCATGCTAAAGTATCAGCACCATGGCATCTGCCCACAGGGGTTGTCACAAGCAATAAATGCCTACTTTGCTGACACCATGAATAGTCTGAACAAAAATTCATAAACCTAAGGTCATTTGCACACTTTTGATGATCTTTCTTTGATGACTTGAATATGGCATAGTGTTTTCCATGCCTATTTAGATAGGCAGGCATGAAAGATGGTGGGTTATTTTTAAATTTATCTAATACATGTGATTTACAGACTGTTACAGATGTGGAACTCGACTCCTTGCCTTCTGTCATTGCCTGAGAACATTAGCCAAACTATCCCAATGTGAACACGAGGATTAGGAGCTTGGCTAAAATACGTGTTCCCACTGCCCAACATTCACGACCTGGACTTGGGAATCCCTGTTTTTTCAGAATTGTAGTCTTGCTCTTTGTATGTAATAACCCCCATTATTTGTATGTCCTCTCACATCTTATTGGTGGCTTTGTTACTTTGGTCAAATTCATTGCATTTCAGCACTATCAAAGACCTTTTTAGAAAAAAAATCGAGGTGAAATTCTCATTAAATCAACTATCTTAAAGAGAGCAATTCAATGGCATTTATGACATTCACAATATTATGTCTATATCTAATTCCAAAATATTTTCATTATCCTGCAAATACCCTGTTTTGGTTTGGATTTGAGATGTCCCCCCCCAGAGCTCCTGTGTTAATGCAGTAACGTTCAGACGTGAAATGGTTGGACTGTGACAGGTGTAATCTCGTCAGTCCAACCTAATCAACGGACTTGGTGGTAACCATGGGCACGTAGAGCATGGCTGGAAGAGTCCCCTTCCCTATTCCCCTGTCTGCTTCCTGACAGAGTGAAGGGAGTGGCACTCTGCCATCAGGCCCTTCGGGGATGATGTGCTGCCTCACCTTGGGCCCAGAGCAATGAACTTGGCGAGCCATGGACTATCCCTCTGAATGTGAGCCAAAATAAACATTACATCCTCTAAATTGTTCTGGTCAGGTATTTTGGTCACAGCAATGAAAAGCTGACTAACACAAACTCTATGCCCAATAAGTAGTTACTGCTCTTATCTCTTCTCCAGCTCCTGGCAACCATTAATCCTGATTTCTCTCTTCATGTATTTGCTTTTTTGTGATACATTACATAAAAGGAATTATATGAAATGTGATCTTTGGTGCCTTTCACTTAGTATAACTTTTTGAAGTTTATCTCTGTTGTAGCTGTATCATCATTACTTCATTCCTTTTTATGGCTGAGTGATGTTCCATGGTATACATATACCACAATTTATCCATTAATTCTTTGATGGACATTTGCCTCAAGGAGAATGCAAATGAATGAAATTGGCTAACTAAAGTACAATAGGGGATGATGAGTACGGTGGCAAAATAGGAATCACATACCACTAAAAGTAGGATGGGGTGAAGAGGCCAGAAGCAATTCAGCTGAAGTTGATGGTTTCCTACAGGGAATTCTAGTTTTTTGAGTTTCCAAGAAATTCAAATGTTCAAACTTTATGTAAAGTCTTTTAAGACTTTTGGTTAATTCATGTTTAATCACTCTGCAAGCCAAACTAAATAGATCTACTCATCATATTTAACTGTCTGGATACCAGCCTGCAAAGTCTGCTTAGCTATTTGGAATTTAGCACTTTGAGTTCCATCTTTCCACAAAGATTATTATAGAGTTCTCCCTTCATGTCCTCTGACTTCTGAGAAAGACAAAATTGGTCAGAAAGAAATGATGGAATGGGATCCCTTCAGTTGTTATGGACTACCTGGAGCAGTTGTTTCTAATGTGACCATCCAATTGGATGCTGCATTTTGATGGAATGTTTGATCACAGAGATTGATGCTAACTATGAATCCATAAGTTATTAGTAATGGGATCAAGAGGAACTATTCTATTCTAGTTATAAATCTAGTCTTTTCATTGTGTAGCTGGACAAAATATTGCACACTTTATAAGATGGCATTTTATTTTGATTGAAAAAAGTAATACATAATGCTCATTTGAGAAAATGTGAAAAAATACAAAAAAGATTAAGAGTACGATAATCACTCATAATCCCTCAGCTAGAGATACTTCCAGGCTTGTTTTCTGGACATAGATTAATTTTTATAGATAGATGTCATCTCAAAGCAATTTAAAGTTTTTAAAGAATTTGATAGTATGAATGTAGACTCCAATTGTAGAATTTCAATTCTGTCTGCTTCAAAATCATTTAAAGTGATTTTCATGTTTTCAAATTAGGATAGTATAAGCATTTTTAAATTGCTCAGAGCAGCTTTTTTCCTGTCTTTTTCTTTGCTCCCAGTTTTTTAACATTGCTTCTAGCATTAACTTTTCCACATGTATATTAGAATATTAATAATATATATTATTAACTAAAAACTATATATATGTTATATATTATGCATGTTTGGTTAATGTATAATATATATTAATGTATATGTTTAATTAAAATCAATTTTGTGAGAATCTTTTGAGACTCTCTTGACAGTCATTGTTCTGCTTTCAAAGTAACTTAGGAAGCATCCAGGACTTGCTGATCCTCCCGTGGGGTGTAATAAAAACTGTGAAGGAAGTTTTTTCCCCAGTGTGCAAGCCAGCTCTACCCAGAACAAGGAGTTTTGTGGAACCATGCTATTCCTATCAGGCCACATGAGTATTATGAACATCGACAAAACAAAAGCAATTTATTCCATAAGACCTTAGCCCCCTAGGGTTCCATACGGCCTAGTAGTAAGTGCTATTTTGATTTCTCTCATCCATTCTCCTCCTTTCTTCTTCTGAACAAGACCCCAGTTTTTGGATCGATTATGTAATTAATGCTATTTCTTCCACGTCAATCTCCTGTTGACTATTATTGACCCAGGGAGGGTATGAAACCTATGGTGTTCCAATCGGATGCAAGGGAAGATTTTATTCCATGCCTGGTGAGTTTTCTCTCACCCTTGCTGAACTCAAACAATGGAACAAGTTAACTCAAACTGCCATTAGCAAACGCATTGCAACAGAACCAATTTACCTTAGGCTAACCTGAAGCTGTAGCCGTTAGAAGCAGTAGGTACAGGGCCTGGATCTTTCTGTTACTAAGGAGACACAACATACTGCTTCTGAGACCTGTCCCACTATGGACTCCTAGTCATGCAAGAGAATCCCTTCCCTTATTGCTTTAGCCAGTTTGGATCAGTTCTATACTTGCAGCCCAAAGCATCTTAACTGGCACAAACTCTACACACACAAAAAAATTCTCTCCAAGCTCCTTTAAGCTATAACTCATCTACATTATTCATAATTTAAACTAACAAGAACAGTTCTACATTTTGGGTATTGGTATAAAAAAAAAGGCAAGTGAGCTGAACAGGAGCATAATAAGAATTTTGTTTTGAGAAACTCAACACCTACCGAGTGTATGTCATTTACAGCTTAATAAACCTGAGAATAAGTTTTAAAATAACACCACCAATAAAGTGTCAGTGTATCAGGTAGGATCGTGTTTAACTGCTCAATAATGATATCAAAGAGTTAGACTCTTTCTCTTGAAGGTTTTCTGTGTTTCGTATGCTTGATTCAGTGTCTGGAGCAGGAGCAGGTCTACACTCCCAAGAGCAAGAGGAAAGGAACAAATAAAGACTGTTAAGTGAGGGGAAGTGTAGATAAGAGAGGGTATCAATCATGTTCAGTCTTCTTGACTCCAGTTGCTTAAATCTTCTAGGCAGATGTGTCCAGTAACACTGAATATCGTTGCGTTAGGACCTTTCTTGCTGTCACTCAAAGATCTCACATTACATAGTAAGAAAGTAAGGAAATAACACACTTAAAGGAAAAATGGGTTAAAATCATGGAATCTCAGAAAATTGCATCAATGTTTTTGTTACTTATTGAAGAGTTAATGAATACACCAAGATTAGAATTACTTAAAATCCTGGAAACTTTCTTTAGCAAAGTTGCAATTAATTCATGACAATTAATTCATGACTGGTCCAGTGCTTCTTTCACTATTTCAAAGGTCCAAATTTTTTTCTCTCTCTCTTTTTTTAAAATCTCAGTCTGTGTGTGTGTATATCTGTGTGTGTGTGTGTGTGTGTGTGTGTTGCTGGGGATTGAACTCAGGGCCTAGAGCATGCTAGGCAAGGGCTCTACCACCAAGCTACATCCCCAGCTTTCACCCCTCTTTATTCTTTTACTAATTTTTGTTGAGACAGATTCCTGCTAAGTTGCCCAGGCTGACCTAGAACTTACAATCTTCCTGCCTCAGCCTCCTGAGTAGCTGAAATAACAGGAATGCACCACCATGTCTGGCTTCTAACCTTCTATTGATGAGATTAATGTCTTCTGTAGATTTAGGTGACTCTCTAAAATACAGCACAGATGAAATCTCATTTATTTGGATTAATTATACAAATTAAGAATCAATCCTTAAGCCACAACATGAACAAATCACATAATACTGACAGATGTCCAATACCAGAAGAGTACATACTATATAAATCCTATCATAAGTCCAAGAACAGACAAAACTAATTGATGAATCAGAACAGTTGGTGAGGCAGATTGACTACCAAAGGACAAAGGACCTTCTGGGGAGATGGAATATTCTGTGCTTTACTCTGGGTGGAGCTTATTTTGGTATGTACAAGCAGCCCAAAATCATCAAACTAAACACTCAACATCTCTCCAATTATATTTATGGTATATCAATAAAAACACTAAAAAATAAAGAATATATTTTTATCCCAAGTGGCCATGAAGAGATGATAAAAATCATGGCACATCCAGACACTGAAATATAGCACAGCTTTAACAAAAAAAGATTGTTGCAGACCTGTCTGAAATAAATTATTTTAAAAATAAGCTTTTAAGTTTAAAGAGTAAATTAGGGAATAGTATTTAGTATCTGATGTTACTTGTGTTAACACACACACACATACAGACGCAAAAAAAAAACATCAGATATGGTGATACATGCCTATAACCCAGTAACTTGGGAGGCTGAGGCAGGAGGATTGCAGACTTGAAGCCAGCTTGAGCAACTTAGCAAAGCCCTGTCTTAAAATATGAAACAAAAGTGGCTGGGGATATAGCTCAGTGATAAAGTGCCTCTCAGTACAATCCCCTGTATGACAAAAAAACAAAAAAAACGAATTGGGATAAACACACTAAGACGTGTGTTTTTTCTTGTACAGATCTACTCTAGGCAGTACAAGATGCTGGTAATGGGACAGAAGTAGCAGGGTCAAAGAGGGATAGGTGGGGTGAAAGCGTGGAGAGAAGCCAATTTTGTTCACTGATATTTTTTTCCAAAGAAAACCAACACTAATTTATTATTTTGGAGTACAGTTAAGTTATAAGTACAAGTGCCTGATTTACCAATACAGACCAAGGTTGGATATTGTAATAATCCACGGATACTGTTAGCCAGATACAAGACGGATACAGGGGCACTGTCTATAGAGTTGGGTCCATATCAACCCTGCCATGGTATATTTGATTAGCACTGTGTCCAACACTGTTAGTCCTAATGCCAGGAAGTGATTCCTCACCATTTGCCAGGTGGTAGAAATATCATTTCAGATAAAAGTTACTGGCCTCCTTCTAACTCTGGCTTAGTACTTAGAAGAATCTAGAACCTTGGAATACTGGTCGGCAAAGCAGCTGGAAGAAAGGAAGAGCCACTGTGTGTGAACAAACTGGTCTTAGATAAGAGCCTTGTGTGGGTTTGAGGCTCTTGTTTGTTTTATTGACAGCTGCATGTATTTGGTAAAGGCTGGCCTTTCTTCATAAATCCTCTTCATTCTGGAGGAAAAGGTCTTTTTCATCTCAAAAACAACTCTAAAACTAAGGAAAGCAACCAGTTGGGACAACTACCAATTAGAAAACTTTGGGGCCATTGCTCATTTTCTATAGCACATACATGACCTTTAGTGCTGCTTTGGGGTCAAGTCATGTTTGACAAGGACTCAATCCATCGTAAGTTTTTAAACTCTCACAGTGTGCTTCCATATATGCTGCCTATTTAAACAAATTCATTCAATTAAAAAGAATGAAAATACAGAGCAAGGAATTAAGAAGTAAAAATTATTTGTAATAATTTAGGTGGTCCAGACACTAACACAGAGTGAACTTTATCCACCTGCTCTGCCAATCAACCTCTTCCGGACAGGTACACCACCTGTTCACCCACACCTCTCTGGTGGCACTGCCCAGATCCTCCTAGATCTGGATAAACTTTAGTATGTACATGGTTTATCTTCCTGGGTAGACTGTCAGTGATCTTGAGACTAGGCATCTGGCTTTTTTTTTTTTTTTTAAGTCTATCCCCCACAAATAATTGGTAGCTGGATAAATATTTGATCATGAAAGTAAGTACACAGAGTGAAGGTTCTGTTTATTTTAATACTTAAGATAACTGCTAATTATCTTGTGAGACAATGATGACCCCAAACATGTTCCAAACACTGATTTTTTAAAAAAAATATTTTTTCACTCTATTTCAATAGTATATCCATATGACTCACTTAAAAATATGGTGTCTCTAATATGTGTAAGTAATATAAGCAAAAATAACCCCATTTTAAGTATTCCGAGTTGCATTAACCAACTTTTCATTGCTGTGACAAAAACACCTCACAAAAACAACTTAGAGGAGGAAAAAAATTCATTCTGGCTCATGGTTTCGGAGGTCCCAGCTCATAGTGAGCAAACTCCAATGCTCTGGGCCCAAGGTGAGACCGAAGATCATGGCAGAAACCTTCTCAGCTCAAGGCAACAAGGAAAGGGAGAAGGAGAATGAGAAGGAGGGGGAGTGGGAGGGGCCAAGGACAGAGATCTCCCAAGGCCATGCCCCCACGGACCTACTTCCTCCAGCCAGACCCCACCTGCCCAGACTACCACCCAGCAGTCTTATTCAAATTATCAGCCCATTAAACGAATTAATCCACCAATGAAGTTACAGCTCTCATAATCCAATCATTTCACCTCTGAGCATTCTTGCATTGCCTAACTCGTAGGCTGTTTGGGAGACCTTTCTAAATTCAAACAATAACACAGATTCCTTATTTAAAACAATGTATCTCACTGGGTCTTTTTTTAAAAAAAAAAAAAACTGTTGTCATGCTTTCATCAGCAACAGTGCAATTCTTTTGTGATAAGAATAATCATGGCATAATTAACCTATTTTCTAATTCAAAAGTATTGTATCATGTATTTTCTAAGGGAAGCCTCAACTCTTTTTGGATTAACACCAAATGACTTTTTTTTTTCTAGGTCATACACTTAAATCCTAACTTACTTTCCCTTTTTATTTTTATTATTGGATGAAAGTGAGTCAATTATTAAAGGAGAAAGAAGATGGGATTATAAAAGACAAAGGCATAATCCTAGAATATTGGAAAAAATGAGCTTTACATAACGATAAAAAGAGAAAAGACTGTCCCTGGGAGAAAAGAGGTCATTTACCCAGAAATTGCAGGAAGGCCAGTGGGCTGGGAGGCTGTGGAGGGAGGCAAGGTAAGAACAGAGCTCAGCAAGTTCTGAAATCTCCAGAGGGTTGAAATAAGAAGAATCGGAGGAGCTGTTTGTGGGTCAGGCTGGCTCAGGACTGGCTGCATATTTCCAAATATTGAAGGGAATCCTGAATTTCAGTTCATTCTTCCCCTCACCCCTGTAGATGACAGGGGTCCATGGAGGTAGAGATCCACGTTTGCAATTGTCTCTTGCCCAGAACAAACTCAATGCCCCTTTGAAGTTCACCACTGAAGAGTGGGCTCCGGGATGACTTTGGTTTGGTTTCCAAGCGGGGAGGGCAGGGTGGGCTTTCTGTTTGTTTGTTTCTTGCTTTCTTGATTGTTTACTGTACATGTGCATTGAAAACTCAGCCGGAAGCCCCTAGCTCTGTGTCTGTATCTGCTCATAAGAAGGTAGCTTCCCTGCATGGCTCCTGTCTCCATCTGCAAAACTGGCTGGCCCCTACCTCCATCTTGCTCCCAGGATTGGGGTGGGGGAGTAGCCACTAATCATTTCTTGTCTCTCTCTTCTCGCATGGGCAGGGGTGCTTGTATGTTTTGTTCACGGCTTCACGTGTCCCTAACTCTTGGGACAGCGTTACTTGGCACACAGTAGGCACTGAATAAATAGTTGAATAACTGAATGAATTGTTTGTGAGCCTATCTTGTTTTCTAGTAGGGAGGGCAGGACTTAGTAGAGACAGGAGGGTGGCAAGCACTGTGCTAGGCTCTTTGCATAAGACAGCTCACTGTTGAGAAGTGACTTCAGTCAATTTGGTCATTCCACAGTTACTGGTTGTCCTAGGATATATGAGTCACCTCTGGCTATTAAGATGGATAAAAGCCATAACTTCCCCTTTCTTCCAACCTCCCCTGTAAAAACCATCTACCACCTAGTAAGGTGCCTTGTTAGAAAGCATTCCTGGATCAACTTCTTCAAGTATAAACATTCGTTAGCAGGTGGGCACAAACACCAGTCATCCTGTCTATTCTTTTAAGCTCAGCAAAGCCCGCTGCTTTTCCCTATGCCTTCTGGTCCCACCTTGTGTGAGAAAGTTGCTTGGAGGTTTTCTCTGACATTCTGATTGCAGATCAGTCCATGTTCAGAATGCATCCTGGGGACAGAGTCTGTGAACCATGAGGCCCACACAAGACTATACAGCTCAGGATAGTGTGGTAGTTCTGAAGGTACCAGATTCTTACCCCTTCCGGCAGGGGCAGGGCCTGCCAAAACTTCTAGCCAATGACATATCTTAAATAACACTAAATGTTATTAGTGGAAAAACTTTTGTCATATCCCTGTTAATGAAAAGTCCTGGTGTGTATTTATTAATGATCTCTGAATAGCCACTTCTGAGTGTGGATTCCTAATGAGGTTCTTAAAATACTGTTACAGTTTAGATCTGCAATGTCCTCCAAAGGTTCACGTGTCGGAGGCTTGGTCCCTAGCTGGTGGTGCTATTGGGAGGCGGGGCTAGCTGCATGTGACTTGGGGTTTGATTTTGAAGAGTATATTTTCTCCCTGGCCCCTCTCACTGTCTCCTTTTGCTTCCTGACTGCCATGAGGTAAACAGTTCTCCTCTGCCACACCTTTTCACTAAGATGGACTGCCTTGCTCCAGGCCCCAGGCCACATGACCACAGACTGAAATCTCTGAAACCCTGAGCCCAAATGACCCTTTCCTCCTTTACGTTGTTTATCACAGGTAAATTGTCACAGTAATGAAAAGCTGACAAACACGAATACTAAATAATCACCTTCTTTGTCTTACTCTCTCCCCTCATTATAGGACAAAGTTAATTCATACATACACATAGGTTTATTTGGAAAGACAGTAGATTACGTCATGTACCTGTTCAGTCTCAGCGCCTTTCTGGAATGAAAGGAGAAAGAGGAAATTCCTCTAAGGCACTTATGTTCAGTGTTATTCAAGAAGCAGTTCGTTCCCTTGACCTTTGCAGCAACTCCACTGTTATTATCCTGATTTTACAGAGGAGGAAGCTACAGCCAGAGAAGTGGAGTAGCACGTTGAAGGTCATGCTGTTGCTATATGGCCAGGACCGACATCCAAACCTGCTACTGGGAGCAAGATGGAGGTAGAGTCCTTGCTCTAAACCACTACATTCTCTTACATTCCCTTCCAAAACAATAGAATTATTGGAATATTTCAGTTATGCAGGGCTCACAACCCTTCTTTATCTTACTTGTGATTCAAAGGCAAGGTCTCATGTCCAGGGAGGCAAATGTGTCAGCTGACAGTCACCATGGAAGTTCAAGGCACCGAGCCACAGTTTGAACTGTACATTGCTGCCAATTCAGAAATCATGACTCTTTTGCTAGATTTCATACCTTTGTTTTATTCCAAGTGGAAATTTGATTTTTGAACCTCAGAGGAAGAAGTAACATTCTTATGTTCCTTCACCATGTTTCAAAATAGAAACATATCATTCAAGGCTTCATGGAAAGCTAAATTTAGCATCTAAAATGTTAATATTTGGTATATTTGGAAAGTAACAACTAACTTGGAGACAGTTTTCTACTCTTTCAGGATGAAATCAGCTTTACCAGGAAACGTGACTAAGATTCAAGTGAGTCAGTCCTGGTGAGGAGATAAGAACGTGGGCTTGGGATTCACCAGGCCTCTGCTGGAGACCCAGCTCTGCTGTTAGATGTGTGTCTTCATGTGAGCTGCTCTCACTCCAAGCCTCAGTGCTTCGTTGGTGACATAGGAATGGTGTGAATAACGTGTGCATAGCTTACAGTATTATATACATAGCAGTAATTATTAGAATGCTAATTATTCCAGGACAGTTTGCATTTGTCCAAGGTTCCCAAGGACAAATAGCCCCAATGGTACCCAAAGAAAGATTTCCCTGACTTTTCAAATTGCCCTTCCCAGAAAACTCCTCAGAGTTCCTCTTAGAGCATAGACATATTTTGAGAACTCTGCTTATTGGAATATAATCACTCAGCTTAGCTGGATTGGAAGCTGCTTTATGTTCCAGACAAGTTCTATGAAACTTACTTTATGTAATCAGAAGTCAAAGTCAGGCTCTTCTCTTGGGCTGCCTCTGCCATCTTATGTGATGATGTCATTTTAAATAGCTAAGGGGCTACTTTGTGCATGTCAGAGGTAGACTTCTGGTTCAGGAGGCAGAACTAGACACAGCAGGTAAAAATTTTTCAGGGAAATCGTGACCTCTCTGTCACTGGGGAAGCATTCAAGGAAACTTAGTGATTATAGGCCAGGAGGGGTGGAGAAGGCATTAGTTTTTTAGGTGAAAAAAAAATTGGGCTGGATAATAATTATGACGTTAATAATAGTGATAACAATTGGGGCTTCCATTTATTGTGCTAGATGTTTTACATATTTTAGTTTATTGAATCTTCACAGAAAGTTTTCTAATCTTCTAGTATGATTCCTTTACACACTACTAAACAAAGCTCAGAAAGGTTAAATAGTTGAGCAGATCTCACATATCTCTAATGATCAACATTAAGGTTTGGATCCATTGTAGCAGATGCTATAATGCTATCCCCCCAAAATGATCCAGTTCCATGATTTTCCAACTTTTAAATGGTTTTAATAGACCCCTAATATTAAATAAAAATTTACCCTATGAACCAATTTGTAAATTGTTAAAATTATTATATTAATAAACATTTATTTTATAATTTCAAATAATATTTACTTGTTACAAAGTAAATATTTTTTTCAGGTTTCAATGTAAGAAAGAGACTGCCTGTCAAAGATAAAAATGATAGCTGCAGTTATGAATGACAGATGTCATCTAATATCAGCCTCAGTGTCCAAATTACATGTTTTAGCCTGTTTTGGTTCACAGGATTGCCAATTGCCAACACTACGGGGTTTTCACTCTCTTCTTTGATATCTCTGGACACTGTTCAGTTGGACAAACTCAGAAGCTGGAGAGATCAGCAGGACATTGTGTTTGAATCATTAACAATATCTAACAACCACATGCCTGCCTTATCAGAATACAGAAGTCAGACTAGAAATGCCCAAAGCTTGCAGAAGCTGCTAGAATAATCTATGATATGATATTATCATAACATGGCAGTTACTCCCCAACAAATTCTCTGAAAGGCACTGGAATGTGCTGGTGAGAAGGGTAAGTTGGACATGTAGAAGCTCGGCTCCACTGATTGCTAGCACATTGACCCTAAGTCAAGTTCCTAACCTTTCCAGTCTTCGTATTCTACTTTTTAAAATGAGTATGGTCATGAGCAATTACCAAGTTCTTTGGGATAGGTGGAGGTAACTCTGATAGGTAGAAGCAGGTCTCTCTCATGGCATTCTGGAAGTTTGTACAATGACCAAGTTCTACAAGCCCTTGTTAGACAGTCATTTAGTCTCATTTTATGGAAGCTCAGTGGATTGCTAGGTTTCTGCCCTTTTCATACTTTGAATGTACTTTGCACAGAAGTTTCACTTCAGGTAGGTGCAGCAATAGTTGTGAACAGAATTCAGCTAGCCTTTTAATTGGTCAGGTGACAAAATCCTCCATTAAGTGTCTTACATCTGGAAGTCACTAGAATCTTAAGCATAGGTTGCCATTTGAAGGGTTCAGGCTATTGAGCTGGCTTGATTCTCATTTCCTACATTTTCCAGGCCAAGAATGAATATTTAGTATTTCTAGTCAATTCATTCCTTGTTGAATACTATTCATTTTTGCAGTGAAATTGTTTTTTACATCCATGAAGCTAATTAGAATAACTTCTGGTGTTGATCAGAAATATAGACAGTGGAGTTTGAGTTGTGAGTTAGAGTCTCTTTAAAATGCTAACTGACCCCCTTGGTTGTATATTTTCATTTAAGGAGTTATAAATGTCTACTACCAACCCCTGGGATAGAGGTTAAAGTTAACACACATGTCACTGAAGTATTTAAAAGTGAATTACAGATAAAATAATGGATAAACTACCCCCCACAGGAATGTTTGTGACAATTAACAATAGCTAATGCATACTGAATGCTCCTCATATGCCAAACACTATACTCTATAGTCCATGTTCATCTTCTTATTTAATCGTAATAAAAATACCATGACAGAGACAATATTAAGTGACATCTGGTTAAATAATCAAAAAAAAAAAAACAGTCAATATTTAATAGGATTGCTCCAGTGTGTAATAAACATGTAGTAAGTGGTAACCACTTTCTTTCGCAGGTCTGATGATGGTGTTGTGATTACAACCTCTAACCAGCAGCTGAGCCCTGACACTCCTGTGGACACTGCCATTGTAATCTGATGTCAAATGCTCATTTTCATAATTTAAATGAATGTAGGTGGGCTCGAATTTATAAAGACCAGTTCAGATCTTTTTAATTGAAAACATGTTTCCATGAAATTTAAATACATTCAGAGATGGCAGATGTTCTGTTCCAACATCTACTTGAGTTGAATTAACGCAAAGCACACGTTGCATCAACGGTCTTCAATGTGTTAAATTTGCATGTATTTATAATTGTGAAAAATCCAAGAATTGTTTTTTCAGGTTTCAAAGTTTTGAAAAATGAAATTGGAATCAATTATTTGTGGAATCCTGGAAGCATTGCCCTCCAGGAGAGCCTAGTTGACCCCCTGGGGTTCACCCCTGCTTTAAGACCTTATGATTCTACTGTCAGAAAAGGTAAAAATCTAAGATCTGCAGAAGCCCATCCTTCCAACCAATGAACAAAATCCAGCTGATATTTATTTTAAATTCCAATCAATGTAGAGAGCATGATGAGTAAGAGGAATCATTATGGTTGTCACTCACATTTTTTTCTCATTGAATAAACATGAATATTTGAAGTTTGGTAGTCATACACACCTCTCTCTCTCTCTCTCTCTCTCTCTCTCTCTCTCTCTCTCTCTCTCTCTCTCGTCTTGTGGGTTCCTGGCTTTAAACATTAGGGCAATTTCATAATGTTTCCTGATCTGTACTTTTCAAAAAGCCGGCTGTTCCTCGCTCACATGATCAGTCACGGTATCTCAATGGGAAGGCCACAGTTAGCCACAGGGCTTCTAATGGTAGATCAGAAGCTTCCAGATTTGAGGCCAACACTTTCAGTGGCTTTCTGATGGGCTGGCTTGTCTTCTTTTTGCATTCCCTGCCCCACCCCCCGGAACTAGAAGTCATAATTCTTTCTCCCACTCCCTTGCCTTTTCTTTATTTTGTGCTAGGCATCAAACCCAGGGCTTCATGTGTGCCAGGCAAGGGCTCTACTACCACCGAGTCACACACCCAGCCCCGATTCTTCCCGTCTGGAGCCAGAGCAGGCCACTGGCATAACAGGAATGAGAGAAACCGAGAGAAATAACCTCCCTGAAGAATGGGTAGACATCAGCATAAAACTGAGAGAAAAGGGAGAAAAAAAAAAAAATTCAGAACATGAACTTTTCCAAAAGCAGACGCATGTGACAGAATGTTTCAAAGGTCCAGCTTTAAACCTGAATCTCTGAGGGAAATTAAAAGCTAAAAGTCCTGGACACCGTGACAGACTGTGACTAGACACAGAAGACACGGAGTAAAATCCTAACAATAACTAGTGCCTCCGAAATAAAGAAAAGCTAATTCAAAACCACAGCTATAATTACCTTGATTAAAAGAGCATGTCTCTGTCTTAAATTTTCAGAGAAAGGTTATAAAAAAATCACTTAATTTAAAATAAAGCATACCTTTTGGTATGGAAACACATAAGCCCTGCAGCAAAGGAGGGTAATATAATTAATTTTTACATCAAATTTTGAGTGAAGGGAAATATTTTCCATTTGTTTGTCAAACTTGCAAACATTAACAAGCGATTAATGACTCCTAAATTCAACAAAGTCATTACCAAACTAATAAAGGCAATCAGAGCCAAGATTCATGGTTACTCAACCCAAAGATGGAAAAGACTGAATTAGCTAAATGAAGTCAGATGATAGATTAAAAAACAAAAAAAAAAAAAAAAAGAGAGAGAGAGAGAGAAAGAAAAAAGAAAAAACAACTACTAATCTCATTAATGGAGAAATTAGGAAAGTGCTACCAACTCCCTGACTTTCTGTCACCTCGGGCCATCTCTGCTCCCCCTCATGTCTGTTGATTGTCTTACTTCGATTACAAGGCACTGAGGCAGGACACATCTCATAAGCTGCATTCCCATGTTGAGCATTTCCTTGGCATTAAATGGAATATATTCTGTGGTTCATTAGTTCATTCATCCAGCAAATGATTACTGAACGCGTATTGAGAGCAAAGCATTGATTTGAGTTTACTAGTTATGCCAAGATGAAAAGATATGACCCTTGCCCTTGCAGAAGTTAACAGTCCAGGGAGGGACACATACATAAATGTAATTATAATATAATATGCATACATACATAAAAGTCATTAGGATTCGGAAGATCTTTGCAAAAAGGAGCAATGAGAACTGGGGGAGAAGGAGGCTGAAGGCTTCCTGGGGAGGAGGTCCAGCTTCAGCTGAGAGTTAAAGGGTGAGAAGAGGTTGGCCATGAGGACTGGGGATGTGGTGAACTCCCCGAAGCCCACTGGGTCATATGCAACTCAAATTCAATTTGCTAAACCATCACTACTGAAGATGTTCAAGGCAAGTGAGAGTTAGCCCTCCCGGTCATATTACTGCAATGATATCAGGGAAAAAATAATCTACCAAACTTAGAGCATTTATTGAAAAAAAAAATATCCATTAACAAGAAAACACAAATAAGTTCCCATCCCATCCCTTAGATGAAGTGGCAACTCTCTGTCCTTTCAGGTGCTTTGTGTGATCAGACCACCATTGCCCTATGGGGTAAACACAATCACATTCTAGAGGCATGATTCTGCTAACCTTGAAAATGGCACTAGGCAGTTATAAATCCTCTGTATTAGCCAATTTTCCAAGTACCTGAGGCTGGGTTATATATTTTGTTGAAGAGGTTTATCTGGTTTGGGAGGCTGATAGTCCAAATAGTATGGTATCAGTCTGGTGAGAGCCTCCTTAGTTGTATTACATCACAGTAGAGGCTTTCATAGTAAGAGTGTATGTGAGAGATACCAAACAGTGAGACAAGAAATTAGGGAGAGACTTCTGAGAACTCTGTTAATCCCTCCTGAGGGCATTCCCCCAATGACCTAATGACCTCCCACTAGACACCATCCCTGAAAGGTCCCTCCACCTAATATTGCCACAATGGGGACCAACCATCCAACACTTGAACCCTTGGAAGACACACTCAAACTGTATCCAAGCCTCCAAAACCAGTATCTAGACAAGGGACCACTTAGAGGTTTAACTTGAAATATCATTCCTGAGAATGTTGGCCTCCTAATTCTTGTACTCTGTGCACACCAGAGTAAAAAGTATCTCTAAAATATTTCAGCCGATCCACATTTCTTTAGCACCTTTAATTTCACCAATGAAAGCCTATTTTAAATATTCGAGATATTCCAGAAGACATCATTTCACTAACAAAAAGAAATGTCTCATTCACTAAGCTAATCACACATCCTCAAGTGTTGCTCAAGCTCTAGCTAAAAGAAGTACTTACAGTACATTCTCTGGAGCTGTACTCACCAATATGGTAGGCACTGGCCACATATGGCTATTGAGCTTGGTTTCAACTCAGCCAAATCAAGGTATTCTATAACTTGCATACCCGAATTCAAAGACTTAGTATAAAGCAATGACAAAAACAATTGTAAAATATTTCATTAATAATTTTACATTGGTTACATGTCAAAACAAAATTTTGTACATACTGGGTTAAATAAAATATATTTAAAAACTAATTTCCTCTGCTGTTTTAAACTTTTTTTTAAAAATGGCTGCTAGCAAAAATTTAATATTAAGTATGTGACTTACATCATATTTCTGTTGGACAATGCTGCTCTAGGATCTAACATTTGGAATTCCAAATTAGAATGCTCGCTGGTCCTCTCTTGACCTTGCATTCTTGGTGATATGCCAGAGGATTTAGGTATGATTGCATATAGCTTCATCTAAGTAGCATGCCCACAACATCAAACCATATGCATATGCCAAAGTGTGTTAAGTAAAACTCATTAATTTACATGTTGATTACTTAACAAGATGGGTGAAGCCTATACAATCTGGAGAATTTATATTCTCATTGGGTAGAGAGGAAGAAAATAAATAAATGACCTCACAATCATAAAATCCTTCAGTGCTTTGTAGAGAGTTAAAATGGTGACCTGTTAAAGAGTGGGCAACTACTTTAAGTTGGAGAGCCAGAGTAGGCCTCTCTGAGGAGGTGATATTTAAAGGATATCTGAATGACACAAAGGCGCCAGACAAGCAGAGATGGGGATGCGTGGGAGTGAGGGGTGGCTTAAACCAAGGAAATAGCTCAAAATGTGGGGATGAGTGAGCCTGGCCTGAAGAAAGAGGACATAATGCATAAAAGTATTACTTAAGACCACAGGATTGAGTAAGATCTAGGGAGAAATCTGTTTCAATCAGCTTTCTTGATACTGTGACCAAAGGATCTAATGAGAACAATTTTAAAGTAGGAAAATTTTATTTTGGAGTTCATAGTTTCAGAGGTTTCAGTCCATAGATGACCAACTCCATTCCTCAGGGATCCAGATGAGGCAGACATCATGGTGGAAGAGTATGTTGGAGGCAAGCAGCTCACATGATGATCAGGAAGCAGAGAGAGACTAAGCTCAGCTCACCGAATATATACCCCAAAGTCATGCTCCCAATGACCTACCTCCTCCAGCCACACCCTACCAGCCTACAGTTACCACTGAGTTAATTCCTGTCAGAGAATTAATTCACTAATTGGCTGAGGCTCTCATAACTCAATCATTTCACCTTTGAATGTTTTTGCATTATCTCACACATGAGCTTTTGGGGACACCTCATATCTAAACTATAACATAAAATGGAGAAGGAGAAGGAAAAAGGCCCAGATTCAGGCCGTAGGAGTACTTACATTTAGAGGTTGAGTGGAGGAGGTACTCACAGAAAGGGAAGAAGAATTGGGGAAAAATTGTAAGCTTGTGGAGTTCCAGAACCAGGAGCTGACACTGATTCCAGAGGAGCTCCAATTGTGTTGAAAGCATTAGGTAAGAAGAAGCAGTCACTACTGAATTCAAGCCAATGGGGAGGGGCGGGCACTGGGTATCTGCAAGAGAAGTGTCAGCTGGGCAATGGGAATGGAATTCCATTAAGAATATATTGAGAAGAGAGTAGAAAGCAGTAAGTGGAGACATGGGCTCTAGTCAGCCTTTGGAGCAGTTTTCTGTAATGGGAGGGACCATGGTGAGTCTGAAGAATCACAAAAATGGCTGAATGGAGGTAATATTGAGCATGTTACTGCTCAATATAATGGGCTATTTCAGCACCATTCCTGGCTGCTAGAGGACCAAGTTCTTCATTTCTAAAGAGGGATGTGAGAGTCATGCAAGAAAAGGGTTGAATGCTGTCTTTATTTTTAAGCATTGTTTTCCAGATTTAATGAAGTGTAACTGATATACAGAAACATTGCATGTAGTTTATGCATGCAATTTGGTGAGTTGGGACACATGTATTCACTCATATTAGTATCACCATAATCAAGGTAATAAACATGTTCAGCCCCTCCAAAAGCTTCCTGGATCCTTTTGTTGAATCATTTTTCTCTTTTGAAATTTTCATTCATCATGGATTTTTGCATTCATTTTAATTTCTAAAAGATTTCATAAATTATTATTTACCTTGATTACTAAGTCTTCGGGCTCTCCTTTAAATTTCCCTAATGGCCCTCATCCTCCTGGTAATTGGGTAAACTGGTTAGCCATTCAGAAAACAAGCCTGTGACATTACGTGCATATGCGCCCCATGATGTAGTAATCCCTCTTCCAGATGTGTACTCCAGAGAAATGGTCTCCTCTCTCTGTAAGGAGATATGTTTAAGAATGTGCATCTGAAAAGTAGTTATGGGAGAGGAGAGAAGGAGAGCTGGAGACAACCCAGGGGTCCACCGCTAGGGGAAGGATAGTAAAACGGACTAGATACATCCTATGTTATACTAGGCAGCAGTCCAGAGCAAAGGGCCAAATGTACAGACACCAACATGGATAGATGCTCACAAGATAGTGTAAGAAATAGAAGGCCATTGATGTACCATTTCATGTGTGTAAATTAAAAAACAAATATACAGCGGGTAAAATGCAAGTGTACATGCATTTTAAAGACATGCAGCAAAGGCACTGAAATGAGTCCCATGGAGGCAGGGAATAGGAGGAGAGATTGCAGATGAAGGGGAGAATATATAAAATAAAACATGAGGTGACCCTTGCATGGGTTAATGATGACAGTATTTCATAAAGTAATGAGTATAATTCACTCAATTCTCTCTACTCTAAGGACCAAAGCAAAAGAAAATGCAATTAATTTTTAAAAATTTAATAGCAAATTACCTTATATGAAATGGTTTCAAATGCCTTTAAGGATTGCCTGGAGTTTAGCTTTAGTAATAGCTGTGCTGCCGCCAGTTTATCCAGTCATTTTGCAACAGACATCTCAACCGAAATTCAATTTTGTTTGGGACTCACATTTCAGACACTAATCCCTTCTCAAGTGCTTGAAATACAAGGAAAATATTTATTTGGCCTAGATGATTAACAAAGCTGTGCATTAAGAGATCTATAAAACGAAATGAACTGGAATGAAATGTACTGGGAGAGAGAAACCGACTTTTCATAGGTCCTTGTTATCCAAAATACATATATTTTAATCTAAACGACATTCTCATTCCTCAAAGTCATTGACCCAATTTGGAGAAAGATCTCTAATATACTGAGCACACACTGAATGGGCTGGTCACAAGATCAACCAGACCAAAAGAAAACTAAGTTAAAATGAAAACTGGACAAAAGTAAAATTTAAAATTCATCAACTAATATTTCATGAAGATCTGTAACATCTGTCAAAAGTCATTCCATCCACAAGACATTAATATGAACATTGTGTACAGTCCAAAAAAAAAAAAAACCCTGGTAAATTAATAAACAAGACAAATTTATTTGAATGCTGGCTGATCATTTAGAATGGATTTGCAGTGAATTGACCTGCAGTACAAGGAATAATCATTTCCTCTTCCTTCCTCAAGTTTGCCTTTGACATTGATCAGAACAGTAGGCACCTGGATAAACTGGGGGAGGGGCAGTGAGATTGGCCCCAAATCTGTTCATCTTCAAGGACAGTCCCAATTATCACATGGCAGAATTTCAATACATCCCTGTCTTCCTGAACCTGATTACAGGAAACCAAGTGGAAAAAATTAACCTTGGTCTGAGGCCAGTCCACTTGCAGCTGCAGCCCAAGTGGCCTTTTTAAAGCATACATTTGATCACGTCACTTTCCAGCTTAAGCCATTTCAAGGACTCAGGATCAAGTTCCATTGGCACCTTCTGGCTTACAAGGCCCTTCAAGACATCAGCTGAAGCCCCCACCTCCTCCCCAACTCTCCTGTTCTCACTGCTGGAGCCATGCCACATTATGAGGATTGCCATGGTCACAGACTTTTCTTTATCCATGTTCTTTTCTCCACCTGCCATACTCTCTTTCTATACCTCCTACCCCCAGATGCCTGCTGCTTAACCACATTGGCTCTCATTAGACATGACTTCCTTCAGGAAGCTTAAAATTAAGAAAACTGGTACCAATATTGCAGTATTAACAATTACCCATGGGTTTCAGATCTTTATGCACATTTTGCAAACTGAGGTATACATGGCCCTTTGTTACTGGCCTTGCAGGAATGCTGGATAGCAAACAGCTTTGGAAGCTAGATATTAATGTCTCCTTCTAGAGCAATGGGCTTGTTGGTACCCAGCCTTAGAAGGTAATAATCTCTCTTTCTGTTCAGAACAAAGGGCAAGTATACCTACTACCCACTATAAAACATGGGATTTTTACACACATAGTTGCTCCCATGTAAGACAACAAGTGAGTGTGTGTGTGTGTGTGTGTAAATCTGTGCCTATCCATGTATTTTAGTCAGCTTTTTCATTGCCTTGACGAAAAGACCTGACAAGAACAATTTTAGAGAAAGAAAAGTTTATTTGGGGCTCACATTTTCAGAGATCTCAGTCCATAGATGGCTAACCCCAATCCTCAGGGCCCAAGGTAAGGCAGGACATCATGGTGGAAGAGTGTGATACAGGAAAGCATCTCAGGACAAGGCGTTAGGAAGCAGAGAGAGAGGCTCTCAGTCACCAAGGACCCCCTTCCTCCAGCCATACCCTACCTGCCTACAGTTACCACCCAGTTAATCCCTATCAGTAGATTAATGCACTGCTTAGGTTAAGGCTTTCATAACCCAATCATTTTACCTCTAAACTTTCTTGCAATGTCTCATACGTGAGCTTTTGGGGAACACCTTATATATAAACCATGATGCCATGTTTCCCCCATGGAATTTGGAGGCAAGGGAAATTGCTATCATTTAAATGTGGTTTATCCCAGCCAAAAGTCTTATTAAAATTCAACCCCCAATGTGACAGTGTTGAGAGGTGGTAGGGCTTTTAAGAGGTAATTATGTTTTAATAGGGGATTCTGTCATTAAGAGGGATCCGTGCATTCCTTCTCGGAGGAGGTTGTTATAAATCAAGGACATCCCTTGTTTTTTTATCTCTTCTGTACATACCCATTGGCCCTTCTGCTTCCCACCATGAATCGCAGCAGGAGGAGGCACCGTGCTCTTTGACTTTCCAGCCTCTGGAACTGTGAGCCAAAATAAACTTTCCTTTATGAATTATTAGTCTTAGGTATTCTGTTAAAGGAGCAGAAAATGAACTAAGACAGGAACTGACACAGATAATGCTGTTAGTGCTACTTACTATGCAATGGATATTAAAGTCCTTTGTCTCTGACCCAGGAATCTCATGACTTCTGCCAGCATCCATAAAACCCTGATAGGCTCATTTGTTGGCTTGTAAGTAAGAAAAAAACTAAGACCCTTCTCAGTTCATGAAAATAATATATAAATGTTAACTTCCCAATTTATATAGTTATAGTGTGACAATAGAATTATGTTCTTGTTGGTAAGGAATACACACTAAAATGTTTAGATTGATGGGACATCATGTGGACAAATTACTTTCACTGAGCAAAAAATAAAAAAGGTTATTATATTGTACTTGCAACTTCTCTGCAAGTTTGAGATTATTTCAATTAAAAAAAATTGATCAGTGGGCTCAGGTGATATTAACCTGATCCATCCAAGATAAAGCTCCCTATTAACTTTTTACTTTATGGTTTCAGAATCTATCAATAAACACTATTGCTTAGATCCATTATTAGAGATTCCAACATGATGATTTTCTAATTCAATTATTCCTTCTGAATTTAGTAGCTATAATTCTTCTATTAAAAAACAGAACATTTTTCCGTCAACTGGTTGGTTGTTCTGAAGTTTAGACAGGAAAAGCAGAAAAACAAATTGTTGATTCTGTACCTTTATTTTCAAAATAATGATTTGTTGCCCTGGGGAATTACCAGAGAAAATTTGTTTTTGATTATTTGCTTCACATGAGCTTGTAATTTTTATATATTTAGTGTTTTCAATCTATGGCAGTCATTATTTCTTTTGATGTTTAAATTGCTTATCTCAGGCTAGTGGAAGCCCCTTCAAAATGAATCCAGTATCTTTTTGTCAAGATTTTCAGTCTTCAATTACTTCCTTGCTTTGGGAACAATAAGATAGTGCAGGTTCATCTTATACATTTCTTGTCCCAGATCTAAAATAATTCATTTCTCTAAGGAGCTTGAGTCCTTTGAAGGGGGCATAGGTGTTTAGAGGCTATAATCCAAGGACTAGAGGTGTTCATTGCTCCTGGGGCATCTGAATTCCAAGCTTTTCAGTGGGCAAAGATAGGGCATATGTGTCAGATAACTAGTTCAGGCTGGTATTACAGGTTTCCACTACTTTTTTTGATTTTATCTTTTTTTCTAACATATTGAAGCCCTGGTTCCTAAATACTGTGATATAATATTTATTTATCTTGCACAGACTGTATTTATGTCACAGGCATAATAGAATGGTTTCAAAATCACAATGTCCCCAGCAAAACATTAAGCCTACTAAATATTGTTAAACATAGAAAAATATTTCATTGTGCTTATTATTTGCTTTTAGAACATATCTCACTGGGGATCTATAGTAAAAATGTGGATTCTATAATCACTTGATAGGGTGGCTAATTGCCCTGATTTGCCCAGGTCTGAGAGGTTTACCCAGATCAGGACTAAAATCTGTACTCCAGGTAAACCAGGAGGGCTGGTCACCCTACCTGAATAATTCTCTACTCTGTGTGAATAGCCACCAACTTGAGTTGGTCCATTTCTTTCAGTTTTTTTTTTTTGGGG